>NC_138369.1:123092492-123142862 GCF_054177405.1 Leptonychotes weddellii
GCCACCCCATCCCTCCCACCCCCCACCACTCCAGCAACCCTCAGTTTGTTTCCTGAGATTAAGAATTCCTCATATCAGTGAGGTCATATGATACATGTCTTTCTCTGATTGACTTATTTCGCTCAGCATAACACCCTCCAATGTGCTTTTTAAATATGGAGAAAAATCTCTATAGAACATTGTAATATTTCCCAATCACTCCCTAGTTTCAGCATTACCATCCCCTGATCCAAACAACTTAGCACACAGGATGACAATTATAGCAAGCATTATTTTGGCAGGAAAATAGATCAGCTTGCCACTGTGACCTTAGTCCTTAATTCTGGTTTTTGCCCTAGAGACTCTTCTTATCTTCTGCCTGTGGGCTCTCGGCATCTTGTGACATATCAAGCTATACATCTGATGCTGGTGTACTTCTCTATATAACACCGATATATCAGACCCAGAATTACCTAGATCCTATTATCAGCCAGGCAAAAGGTAAATCTCTCAAAGACCAAGGAACACAGGTTATCAGCAGCTGTGTTTAATAGATAAGGTAGGTCCACAAAGAGGGCTTGAAATGTTGCCTAAAGCAGGAGTAGTTCTGACTCCAGAACCCTGCTGCTTCATGGAAAACCCAAACAGCCCCCTGAAACCCAGGAGGAACAATGCTCCACAGCTTGCAGAATTTCACACACACAGGAGAAGATCCCCAACTGTATATAATAGGTCTTGCCTCATTTTGCTTCATTATGTTACCTTGAAAGCACTCTTGCTAGCTCACTTTCATAAAATTTTAGCAATATGTAAAGAATTTGAACTTTGCTGATAATTGTTGTCAATCTTGGTTATATTTTAGAATCATACTAAATTATGATAATTTTTTCTGAGATTTATTTATTTTAGAGAGAGAGAGAGCATGAGCAGGAGGGGCAGAGGAAGAGGGAGAGAGAATCCCAAGCTGACTCCTTGCTAACACAGAGCCTGACATAGGGCTTGATTCCACGACCCTGAGATCACCACCCCCGTCAAAATCACGAGTCGGACACTCAATTGAATGTGCCACCCAAGAGCCTCAAGATATGATAATTTTTAATAGGACAGTTTATGATAACATTGGCTAAAAACAGAATTTAAAAAAATCTACTAGTTTATGACTCCAGCAATTTAAACATTTCTATTTTCCTGCTTCCTTCCAATATTAGCTTAGATACTTGCATAATATTTGAATGGCCATACTTATACAGCACAGATAAAGTTGTATTAATTAAATGTATCATATACACACTTTTCTGACTTTGCCAGACTGATCCTTTTAATGACTGCATATAATGCTATACTATGTATATTGGCTGGTAGATAATAAAAAAGTCTTTCACGTTGATTATTAGGTGGGTTATATATTTTTGTTATAATTAACAATAGTCATAATCTGTGTACATTTATATATTTTCTTTGTTTCAAAATTTTTCCTTCGGAAATAACCCCAGGCATAGGTTTTCTGTCTCAGAAGGTTAGGATGTGTTTATAATTATAGTATATTAAAATTTTTGCTCTTTTAGATATTTCATAGTGAAACCTTATTAAGCAGAATGCCACTAATTTAAAATTTAGATCATTTTCCTGAAAATGATTACTTTAAAAATAATAGTAGCATAAATATTAATGCTCATATTATAAGCATTATAACTGAAAAATCAGAAATGCAGATAAAAACAAAAATGCCATGTCACTTCACAGCTGTTAGAATGGCTAGAATCAAAAAGATAAGAAATAACAAATATTGTTGAGGATGTGGAGAAAAGGGAACACCTGTGCACTATTGATGGGGATGTAATTGGTGCAGCCACTATGGAAAACAGTATGGAGGTTCCTCAAAAAACTAAAAATAGAACTAGAATATAATCCAGCAAATCACTTCTGGGTATTTACCTGAACAACATGAAAACATTAACTCGAAAAGATTTATGCACCCCTATGTTCATTGCAGCATTATTTATAATAGTCAAGATATGGGGACTACCTGCATCCATCAATGGATGAATGGATAAAGAAGATGTGGTATAAATATATATAATTGAATATTATTCAGCCATTAAAAAAGAATGAAATCTTGACATTCATGACAACATGGCTGGGCTTTGAGGGCATTATGCTAAGTGAAATAAGTCAGACAAAGAGAAATACTGCATGATTTCACTTCTGTAATAATATTTTTAAAAAGGAAGAAAATAAAAACAACAGGGCTCATAGATACAGAAAATAGATCTGTGGTTACCAGTGGTGGGTGAGGGAAGGTAAGCAAAATGGGTGAAAAGAGGCAAAAGGTACAAACTTCTAGGTATAAAATGAATGTCATGGGGATATATTGTATAGCATGGTGACTATAGTTAATGGTACTGTATTTCGTATTTGAAATTTGCTAAGAGAGTAAATCTTAAAAGTTCTCATCAAGGGAAAAAATTCTATAACTATATATGGTGATGAATGTAAAGGAGCCTATTGTGATCATTTTATAATCTATACAAGTATTAAATCATTTTGTGTACACCTGAATTTAATATATTGCTTTATGTAAATTATATCTCAATAAAAAAAAACTAAAGTAAGACAAATTTACAGCTCATATATACTTTAAAAATTTTTGCTATACTTATGTAAATAGAAACTTACTGCTAATTAAAAACAACTTAGGGGTACCTGGCTGGCTCAGTTGGTAGAGCATGTGACTCTTGATCTTGGGGTTGTAAATTCAAGCCCCATATTGGGTGTATAGATTACTTAAAAATAAAATCTTAAAGAAAAGAAAGAAGGAAAAAAAAGAAAATTTAAAAATGTATCTTAACTATTCTGTAGAGTGGTCTTTCAATATTTTTGGTCACTAGTCATCATAAAGGTATGTTGTTTATGTAGCATATGTGTACTGTGCATACACATACATATATACCTAGGCATGTAATCATCTATAAGTTGAACCACAAAATGTCATAAAACAATGCTTACCCATACTACATGCAGTGGGATCGGATATATTCCAATTATTCCCTTGTGATTTATCCCATTCCAGAGTCATCTCTTGTATTTACATGATTGCTTGCTCTCTCCCTCTCTTTTCTTAAATTAGCTTTAGCCCTCTAAATTGACTTCATGATCTTGATCAGTAGATTAATAGTCTTTGAAAGCAGCCTTGAAAATAGGTACAACTTAAGAAAATGATTTACTAACATTGAACTCCAATAACTGTATGTACTATTTTTAACTATTTTAACCAGTTTCAGCAAATAATTTGTCAGTGTTAATAGTTAGGAGAAATATATCGCTTCTCGGCCTTTTGGCTAAGATCAAGTGTAATAGTTAGGAGAAATATATTCATTTAAGGAAACCAACGTGTTGTTTTGTGAACAAAAGTCTAAAAGAAACCATAATCTTTTGGTTTCCTCTTTTGTTCATTAGCCAGAATCTGATCTTCAGTTCTGTCACTTATTAATTTGATGCCCAAATCCACACTCTGACCAATAGCATATAAAAGCATTCAGTTTGGTTGCTTAATTTCTTCTCTGGCCTGAATACATCTAACCTCTGAAGAAAAACTCAAATGGCATATGCTTGCTGAGATACGGTATGCCAAAGTAGCTGGGAGTGCCTGACATAGAGCAGATCCTTAGAGCATGTTTGCTGATCACTGATGAAAAGATTAAAAAGGCAGCACATGTGGGAGTGTGGGGAATAAATGGGCCAGGGGACTTTATAACAAATGGTGATGTTTTCCAACTTTTAATCTAAATAGCCTTTTTTTCCCCACAAAAGAGTTGAATCTATGAGTTAGTTATAGCTTTACTTCACAAGCCTCTGGCTAGCATGAAGATTACATTTCTGTCTAACTCTTTGATTGCTCCTTTGTTGTATTTTCTTTTTCTTTTTTCTATTATGGTTATAAAAATCTAAAGCTGAAGTATAATGTTAAAAGATTAATTTGTCTTTGTTTTAAATTCATCCTTACTTAATAGTGCTTTATGTTATTTATTCTTAATGAAACATGTAGTGAATAGAACATTGGTTTGCTTGTTTTTTTCTTTAAGAATCTCAGTTGCTTTTTTATTTATGATGTCTTTAGTAAGCATTTCTTGGATTATCAGTCTTGTCTTTGATTTATAGCTCTGAGGAGGATACTTTGAGATAATATGGGGAAAGCTACAATGAGGGATGATAGAACTCAAGGATTATAGTTTTCATTTAAAGATTTGGATCATATGACTTAACCTTTGTTCCCATTTTCTCTCTCCATAGGATGGATACTTGTGACCTTATACTTTATAGGAATACTTTGGAAATGAATAAATATATGTGTTGATAAATGCTTTGCATTATTGAAATAAAGACATTATCATGTCATTTACTTAGTTAGCAAGATATCTCAGATATCAAGTACTTACTTGAATCTGTTATGTTTTAAAAAGAAGTCTATTTTTCACTGGACTTACAACGAAACTATTAAGTGATGGAGGTGGTATCAATGTGTTGGGGGGGAATGGGGTAAGGGAGAAAGGTAAAGAGAAAACACACTGCGTGTCCCTAGGTGTCAGACCTTGTAAGTATACTTTCTCAGGTTAACCCTCCTAACATCCCCAGTGGATATATCCTATTATCCCCATGCCATAGAGGAGGAAAATATAGTTCAAAAAGGCCACATTAACTTGTCTGTGTCTCAGGATGTGTAAGTTACTGAGCTAGGATTTGAACCCCACTATAAAACTCAGCTTCACAGGACACCACAGTTTCTCAACTTTCAGATTGCTGCTTTGGAAACTTCTGTTTGCAGCTAAAATAGGAAAGGGCAGGGCTAATTTAATTAAAAGAAATAATTTATAATATTATCCAAAGAGATTTCTTTTTTAGCTTCCCTCAATGTTTCCATTACAATTTTAGCTGAAGATCTGGATCATTTCTTATTTTATCTTGCAAGTTTGGCCACTCTAGTTCCTGGACTTATAAAAATATACTTGCTAAAGTTGAGTTAAAGGGCAAGGCTTATACTGCAATTTCTCTCCTTGGTTATTTGTGTAATTAAAATGGTCGTTTTGGAGAGTGACTGGAGGTTGAGCTGGAGGAGGGCAAAGGAAGGAGGGGTGGCTTGACTGAGTTAGGGAAATTCCAGATGACATGATTGCCAGATTTCCTGCTGACCTTTCATTGCCAAACTCCGCCTCCTGCTCTTCTTGCACAGCTGTGTGCTTCATTAAATAGTGATGTCTACAAATCACAGCAGTGTTAAAATGCAAAGCAGGGGGAATTCCTGTGCACTGGCCGCTGCCAAGTTCCTAGAGTTTTAACAGCACACTCACCAAACTGCCTCCCTCCCCTCCAAAAACTATAAATAAGTTCAATATCAAGAGTGTATTCATCAATTAGAGTGCCTCTCTGTTCTCTTGGAGAGTGTGAAGTATTGTGTAAACACACTGGTAATGGTGGCCAAGTCTAAGGGAACTAACTCTCTATGGGTTTTGTGTTGTCAGCGATAAGGCTTTTGACCTTAATGTTGCTACCAGTCTTCTAGTTGAGACAAGGACGATTACCTCATCATTTGAAACATAGATTTTCCTGTCCATAATTTGGGCATAGTGCTTTTCAGAAACTTGCCTTATAGAATTTAGGGCCAAGAACCCAGTTGCTACTGCTCAGGAGAAGGATGACAAGGATCCAGGTTTAATTCAACTGTATATACAGAGTATATATGTGTGTCTGGCACTGTGCTGAAGGAGGACAACATAGGAAAGAGCTAACTCATGCTAATAGGACTGGTGTGAGGTGTGCTCTGACAAGTGGCAGACAAGAGCTGTAAAAAAGGTATCATGCAAACAAGGGTAAAAAAAAAAAAAAAGATTGCAAATTCTACCTGGAGGGATTGGAGAAGATTCAAAGGGGGAAACAACATTAGCTCCATGTCTTGAAGGATAGATAAAGGTAGAGGCACTTCAGGTGGAGAAAAAAAAAATGCAAAGGCACAGAGAATAGAGTTTAGTGAGGAAGGGTGTGTTGCCTTGTGTTAAGGGAATAGCATTATAACTGCATTATAATGTACATGATATTAATTGTCTGGCAATTAGAAAAATAATAACCTTGTTGCCTTTGTGTGGACATATTGTCCCCAGTTGGGTCCATCTACTTCTTATTTTATACTAGTTGGCTTCTTGCTTTGATATTATATGTCTTGTGCTTATGGGCATTTGAATTCGTGACCTCTGTGCTTGAATAAAGAATCTGAGGGAAAGAGGTGGGGTGATGGAATTTCTGTAATAGGAGGCTGTTGATCTGGGTGTTGGTGGATGGACAGAGAAAGAACAAGAGAAGAGTATGAAGGATCAAAGTGGGGAGGGTCTGGAGGCCTCTGGAAAAAAAAAGTAGTAGCTAGCTGGTAGGCAGAACTTAAGTTTCTTTTGGAGAGTTTTAGGACCCAACCTGGACAAGGACAGTAGAGAGCAATTCAAATTAATGTACATTTATTGAAGTCATACCTTGCACTAACACTACTATAGACACAGTGGTGGATATTGAGACACAGTATTACACTGCCCTTGTTCTCAGTTATAAGGAATAGAGACAGGCATGTGAACAACTATTGTACAAGGCAGTGTGCAGTAAGAGCTAGCAGTTTGCCATGGAAGTATGGAAGACAAATTTATTTTGGCTAGAGAGGGGTAAGAAACATTTCTGAAGAATTGTATTTGAGGTGAGATGTATAGATTAGCTAAGTCACTGATTTGTAAACAAATATGATTGAAAGAAAGCAAAGTAAGCAAAGAAGAAGGCCATAAAATGCAAGGACTATTTCAGAAATTAAGACTAGGTTATAAATTCTGTTTTATTATAAGATGAGATTAGATCATCAAGCATTTTCAAAGCTGTGCCATTGAATTTGGACTTCAAACTTGATAGGGAGCCATTGAAGGTATCTGCCATAATTGGGTTGATTTAGAAACTCAGGGGTGCTGGGGGGCTCCATTATTGCCATATCTTATAGCTCCAAGAAAAAGCTAGGTTTGTGTGGAATTCCCCCAGCTGCCTACCAGCTAGCTACTACTTTTTTTTTCCAGAGGCCTCCGGACCGTCTCCACTTTGATCTTCATACTCTTGTTCATAGGAAGATAGGGCAGGATTGGAATTCCTTATTATTTGGCTTAAAGACCAGAAATGTATTGAGATGCACAAACCTAGCTCCTTAATATGGATTTGATGACCCCTCCATCCCTCCTCCTACCCTTGGGCTCTTGGAGCATTTGATTTATTCTCTATATTTCTGGCACTTAACATGCTGCCCGGCAAGTAATAGGTACTCAGTAAATGTTTGCTGAATGAATGGACAAACTACTAACTTGTTTTAACAAGTGGGGAAGAGCCTGGTTATCAGTGCTTAAGTAAACAATCTATACATGAGCGTCTGGTTTTGAGCGGTACTGAAAGCTAGCCTTTGATATTTTCTCTTTGGTCTTTGAGTTCTTGGACAAATAGCTGATTTTCCTGAGGTGAGTCTCCTTCATTTGAAACAAATTTATCTTATCCCAAACCACTAGGAAGCAGTCTCAAATGTGCTCCACCACCCCCAGGGGATTGATCCAGTTGCAACTTCACAAAGTCAAGCTTCCCATCTCCCTGACTGACTTCCTCTTTGAAATTTGAAAGGAGCAGAGATTGAAGGCTGCCATAAAATAACAAAATATATTTCAAATCTTTCTCTTATAAATACTACAGATGAACAATTAAATTACATATGAACTACAATTTCATATGCAGAGTTAATTGAGCCCATTATTAAATTTCTAATATTATACTAGATATTTATTTCCTGGAAAAATTTTACATCTCTCTTTATAATTGCAATCGATGCTCTTATAATCTTGACAATTGCCTATTATCTTAATAAATATGCCAATAATATAGTAAATACAAATCAGTTTTTATGTTTTTTAAGAGATTTTACAAATCACTACTTAGGAAATATTTCATCAGCTGAAAAGATTTTGTCCACCATGGAAAGAGTGGTTAAAGCTTTGTCTTACATTCTCTCCAAAGTATATTTTTAAAAGTCTCCATTTTTGTGTAACATATTGGAAATCTAAAAGCAATTTGGGGAGAGTTGGTTTCCAGCTCTCCAGTTTATATGAGATACTCATGGATACTCAGTGCTATGTTGTTGTTACCTGTAGTTAAATTAAAGACACCATGTGCATGGAATTGTGTGTGCGCGCGTGTGCGCATGTGTGTGTGTGTGTGTGTGCGTATGTGTTTGATCTATGAAAGCAGCATTCTCACAAGTTGGAATGTGGAAAAGGAACTATTTCTAGGTATATCCACTTCAAGTTCTGGGCTCATCTCTTCCTGGCCATGACATTTTAAAAGGTGCTTATATTCCCTATGTTCTCTCCTAATCCTGGTGCTCTGTTTATCGTAAAAGCCTACCGAGACATATGCAAAGAGATCAGGTCTCCGCTTTGGTCCCAGGAGTCATCCCTTCACATAGTGCAGGCTCATTGAGGGGATATCAATATTCAAAGCACGAGTCAGGGTGCCTGGGTGGTTCAGTTGGTTAAGCGTCTGCTTTTGGCTCAGGCCATGATCCCAGGCTCCCTGCTCAGTGGGGAGAGCTGCCTAGAAGGAAATGTCCTCCTAAGACTTTGTGTGAGTGAGAAGTAAAGTTTGACTGTGGCATTGGTTTTGAGATTATGGCATTTACTTTCCATTGTAATTAGCTTTTAACTGTAAAACAAGGATCACGTAAGATGTTTTCTGGTCAGCGAGAAGATGAAGTTCTCAGGGAGGATACATTTGGTCTCTCTACGAACACGCGGCTTTTTTTCAGGAAATGTGCCTTGATCAGCACAAAGACCTAGTAGGTATATATCTGTCTGCCAAAGATTATTGCCATTACATACTGACACTGATGGCCAATGACTCCGGATCCTTAATAAGGTCATGAGTGCTGAGTCTGAGACCATCTGTGTGGTAGTTTTGGGTCCAGCCATCATGGTATAAAAATCTGACACTAAAAATCAAAGCAGCTAGCCATGTGAAGAATTTGGGTACTGTACATACACCACAGTGAATCTTAGTGTGAAATTGTTAAGATTTATCACTGTATAAATTTCTGTGCGGTGGTTTGGGTTGTTTTTCCTTTGTTTAAAAAATTATCAAGAGACCATAAAATTGTCCGAGAAATAACTGTGAGTCTCCATGGAACTGAAACATGCACCTCATTATAACTGCTGTGACTCATCATTCTCAGGGCATGGGAATATGCAGACCACAGTTTAGAACAGTGATAACCATTAGCTACCTTTCGTTGAGTACCTGCCGGGATCTGGACCAGACACTTTACTCTTACTGCAACATACAGCATTAGGTATTTGTATCCCTGTTCTCTAAATGAGAAACTGAGATTTAGAAAGCTTATATATATAACTTGTTCAAGGTCAAACATCTGTAGTGTGGCAAAATTGGAATTCTGAAGTTCATGTTCCCAATTGGTTCCCAATGCTTCCCTCATGGACCTTTAGAATCTTTATCTTTAATTATATTAGATACTTCCCTTTCATATATAATGCTTCCCGTTGTAAAATATATTTTTATTCTCTCTTTTCTTGAGTGAGGTCAAACCCCAAGGGATAGCGTATTTGTTCAAGACAATTGTATTGTAATGAATTTACATCATAAGATTTTCTTAGATTCTCAGTCACTGGACTTTAAATATATTGTGGAAACAATATGATAAATTACATATTTTGTGTCACCCTTCACTTACTTCAAGTTCCAAAATATCATGGAACTGTTACTCCATGATCACTTCTCTATTAAAGAGATAGAATTTACCACACTTCCCCCCCTCCAATTCTGTACCAACAGTGGACTGGTTTCATTAGAAAAAGAACTTTTCAGCTTTCACCTCACTCAACACACTGGAGAAACAAGAAATCTATAGCTCTTACTGTGACAGATCTGAAGGATTTTATGGTAGCCTGAATTTTATAGCCAAACCTTGGAAAATTACCCAAAATAAAAAGTTATCTAATTGGGGCACCTGGGTGGCTCAGTCAGTTAAGCAGCCGACTCTTGGTTTTGGCTTAGGTCATGATCTCAAGTTGTGGGATCGAGCCCCACTAGAGGCTCCGTGCTCAGTGTGGAGTCTGCTTGGGATTCTCTCCCTTTCTCTCCCTCCCCCTCTGCCCTCTCCACGCTGCTCTCTCTCTCTCTCCCTCTCAAATAAATAAATGAAATCTTAAAAAGAGTTATCATATTCACGTTCCTTTCCCATTATGGCACTAAACTGAAATCTGAAATTTCTCTTCAGTCCTTCCACCTATCATAGACCTTGTCTCCTTTAAGAGTGAGTTATCAGAATCTCTAAGAACCTTTACACCTAATTCATAACCATTTATTACAATAACTTGCTAAAACATAAATGTACTCATGTACAAAGTAAACACATAGGGATAGACACGTACACACGCACACACACGCAGAGTGTTCTGCCCTTAAACTGCTCCCATGTTTCAGCATCCCTAAAACTAAGTAAGTTGTTGCTATTACCGTTTAATAACCTTCCAGACCCACGAACACACGCCCTCATCTGGACCAATCACAGATCATCCCATAATAGATAATATACTAAATATCATCTTTCCCACGGATCAAGTCACTTGCTCCCTTGAGAGAGAGTGTCACACCATACTTGCAACAAACTTAATCACTTTGAAGAATAAAGAAATGAATGAAGTTATTTCGATAACTAAGATGTAGGAAACATAGCTCCAGATAGCAGCTGACTGCTCCTAAGAGAAGGTGGGTAGAATGGCAAGTAAGAAGTTATACTGGTTTAAAGAGCTGCACATACAGCTTTTTTTCACACAAATAGGCTAAATTTGAATTTTTCTATGCTCAATGTAGTCATAATATGACCAATGTAGTCATAATGTGAATTTTTCTATGCTCAATGTAGTCACAATGTGACCATAATGTGACAAGCCTGCAGGTCATAGAGAATATCTGAAATCAGGGTTATAAATATCCTATGTAAATGAGGTCGGTCTCATTAATCAAAAGTCATCATGCTTGTCCGATCCCTAAATTGTTTATTGCTTCTTTAAAATCTGGGAATTAGGCCTGAGGAGATCTGTTCTGCACTGGATAAGCCCTTTGCTTTAGAGCAGGTTTCTTCATTTCCTCTTTCCTTTTAGCCTGAAGTTGGATCCACCCTCCAAAATCAGTCTTCACATGAGCTTAGAAAGGGGAAGACAGAATTAGTAGTAATGAGGAACATATATGCAAGGGATAGAATTGAGAAATGCATTTATGTGGGAAAAGGAGAAAGCTTGCTCTGTGATCTGCTGTTTCCCTCAGGCTCCGACAAGCTAAAATTAAAAATTGATAAAGACAGATAACAACATTAAGGGGATGCTCTGATGGACAGGGGCTGCCTATTAGAAAAAGAGGAAGTGCTTATTTGTAACAGAATCAGCCACAAGGATGTATCAGAAGCATCAGCTAGGGATGAAGTTTAACATCACTGATTACCAAAGGTCTGGAGGGAAATCCCAGGATTCCCACACTGTTGCAGTGACCAGAAAACCATGCTGCTTCTGGTAACCATAACTTCCTCTCATCCCTGCTCATAGGGCATCTGGCTTAGAAGTAGTCTGTAGTATGACGTGGCACAGCTCAGCTCCTTCTGAGCCATAAGCTTTTGAATTTGTTCCCACAGTAGCCATCACATCCTGTTTGTCTCCCTGAAGCTGTACCCATACTTTACCCTTCCATAGGTGTTCCTTTGGCATCTAATTTATCAGAAATCTCTTTATATGATGAGCACTGGGTTTTAGGCACAACTGATGGATGGTTGGACACTACATCTGAAACTAATGATGTCCTTACTCTGTGTTGGCTAATGAATTAAAGTAAAAAACAAATAAGTAAAAATAAAAACAAAAAAAAGAAAGAAATCTTTTTAATAACCCAAACTATTTTTATAAACACTCAACCTGACCAACCAACACACTCACCCTGTGCCTCCTTTGTCATTTGAAATATTCATGATTGTGCAGTTAAACTTTTATTTTTTAAGTCATGGTCAGCAAACTTTTTTTTTTTTTAACATTTTATTTATTTATTTGAGAGAGAGAGAATGAGAGACAGAGAGCATGAGAGGGAGGAGGGTCAGAGGGAGAAGCAGACTCCCCGCTGAGCAGGGAGCCCGATGCGGGACTCGATCCCGGGACTCCAGGATCATGACCTGAGCCAAAGGCAGTCCAACTGAGCCACTCAGGTGCCCCAAACTTTTCTTATAAAAGGTCAAATCGTAAGTATCTCTAGCTTGATAGGCCATGCAGTCTTTGTTGCAACTGTTCTACTCGGCCACTATGATGTGAGGCTGGCATAGACTGTCCTGAGCAAATGCGCAAAGCTGTGCTCCAAAGCGCTTTCCAGAAACAGACAACAATAGTTTAGGGGGTGGTAATTGGTAGACCTCTGTTTCACCTGAGAGTCTTGCACTTTTCTTCAGGCAGGTTTCCTCTGAGAGTCTTTCTCTATGGAATTATGCCTCTCCTGTTCTCTGTGAACTATTTTGAAATCTCCTTTTTTGAAATGCAGATAATGTCTTTAATATCATCATGCTTCCTATACCTGTGAGCCTAAGGCCAGTCTGGGTTGGTTCTCTAACTGGTATGGATTTTAAGAAGCACAGAACAAGCAAGTATGACTTAAAAATTTTTCATTTTTTAGGGGCTCCTAGGTGGCTCAGTCGTTAAGCGTCAGCCTTTGGCTCAGGTTATGATCCCAGGGTTCTGGGATCAAGCCCCACTTCGGGCTCCCTGCTCCGCGGGAAGCCTGCTTCTCCCTCTCCCGCTCCCCCTGCTTGTGTTCCGTCTCTCGCTGTGTCTCTGTCAAATAAATAAAATGTTTGGAAAAAAATTTTTTTTCATGTTTTACATTTGTTTAATTCCATTCTTTTAAATTTCTTTTCTTTTCTTCTTCTTTTTTGGTCTTTGGAACGATGTTAAAGAAGAGCCAGTTCATAGCCTTGAGGTAGTACACATTTGTTCCTTTCTTCTTTACTTTTCTCTCCAGTTTTCACAGGTTACTCTATTCATCTCTTTTCTACCAAACCCTGCCCCAAACCCATCCTCCCCAGCAAGCTCAATCCACAAATATTTCATCACCCCCACCAACCTCTGACCCAAAGCCCTTTATTTTGCAGATTGACTAAAATACCCTTGCTCAGTTTTGTTTGTTTTTTTTTTTTCCTGTTTCCTTTTTTCCTTTCTCCATTCCCAGATTCAAATGTCAAGGGGCTAGGGCAAAGAGGGAGAGGATCTAGGCCACTGGAGGGCAGGTCAAAACCCAAGAACATTCCTTATTTTAGTTTTTCATCTTGTCAAATATTAATTACAGTATTTTTATTATCATTATTAGTTTAGGTAAGTTCCAATTACTTGTGGAAAAAAATAAAACCCGCATACTCGCACACAGTACCTAGACAGAAGATCAGTGTACGTGGCCTTAGAGGCCATCCTCTCTAACAGGTTTACATGGTGCATCTCCCAACTGAAAGCTGCCAGGGAGGGAAGGGGAGAGACTCTGGTTACCGCTTCTCTGCCACACGTTCATCAGCCAGCAGCCCCTCACAGACTCGGGCACCTCCCACTAAGACCAAGTAAGCAAACAGAAGAAGGCATCCAGGGCCACACTGCAGTCAGCCTGTCGCCAGCTCCCGTGCACCGCTGGGCTGCCTTCCTGCAGGAGGTGGGAAGCCCAGAAACGTGGAGGGGGTCTGCTGTCTGATGTGGTCGCTGTCAGAGGACACTGACAGGGAGGGCCTCTGTGAAGACCCAGAGGCCTGAACTGAAGCTTGGGCAGCAGTAGTTCTTGGTATGGTGAGAAAGCTTTAAAAAGCCTTGCCTCCCAGGGCTCGGGAATAAGTTTGCCTGATGTCATCATCTGGCGTAATGTAGAAAGAACTGGAGCTGGTTGTGTAATAGTGGAGGAATGATAGGTGTGGGGCCTTAAAACAGTAAAGTAATAAAATAGGAAGGAAGTTTAGTGATTATCTAGTAACCCAATTACCTTCTTTTACACATAGGGGAAAATGAAGCTTTGACAGGAAAAGAGAATCCCACAATTCCGTAGCCAGTTAGTCCAGACAGAAAAAAAGAATATGGATCTCGCTGTCAAGTGTTTTTTCCTCTGCGTTACTCTTCATGATTAGAAATAGTAAGTTGGGGGTGCCTGGGTGGCTCAGTCGGTTAAGTGACTGCCTTCGGCTCAGGTCATGATCCCAGGGTCCTGGGATCGAGCCCCGCATCGGGCTCCCTGCTCAGCGGGAGGCCTGCTTCTCCCTCTCCCACTCCCCCTGCTTATGTTCCCTCTCTCGCTGTGTCTCTCTCTGTCAAATAAATAAATAAAATCTTTAAAAAAAAAAAAGTATTGGGGGCCTGGGTGGCTCAGTCGCTTAAGCTTCTGCCTTCAGCTCAGGTCATGATCCCAGGGTCCTGGGATCGAGCCCCGCATCGGGCTCCCTGCTCGGCGGAAAGCCTACTTCTCCCTCTGCCCCTCACCCTGCTTGTGTTCCCTCTCTCGCTGTGTCTGTCAAATAAATAAATAAAATCTTTAAAAAAAAAATTTAGAAATAGTAAGTTGGTGCAGGATGCAGTGAGAAGCCACAGGTGAGTGAGTGGAAGGGGTAGTGTCCATCTTGCGTTTAGAGGTTCAGCTAGAACTTTGTTTCATCCAGGGGCTTTTCCAAACCACCTGGAAGGTGGCTCCTTGTTTGGCTCACATGCCCAGACTTTCCTCCCGGGAGGTAAGGAGGAGCCAGCAGCTCAGGTGATTCCGATTTGCGTATCCCCCCATTGGAGGATCACCAGCACTAGACACTAACGGTGCTTAACAATGCCACACATTGGAATCTCCTGTGGGACTTCTAAATTTTTCCATGATACTCCGTCCCAGATTCCATTCCTCAAAATTCTGATTTAACTGGTTTGGGGTAGCACCCAGGCGTCTGTATTTTAGCCCCCCAGATATTCTAATGTGTAGCAATTTGAGAAATAGCGAGGCTCAAAGAAGCCTGAGAGTTGAAGCGTGGAAGGGCTGGTAGCACAGAAGTACAGGTGTGAGGAGGACAGTCAGGAGAGATGTGACTAAGGACGAATTAGGTCTGAAGAGAGCTGTTGCTCAAGAGAACAGGAAAGCAGGGACAAGAAGCTGGTGAGCCTCGTTGCGAGACTAATGAGGTTCAAACAGGCTCAGGCGGAAGCACTTTGGAAGCCTGATTAAACAAAGAGCGGGACTCAGAAGGAAGTCTGTGGAGACAGATCTCCCTACGGGCTCTAGACTGAAGTGCCTTTGGTTTCCTCACCAAGAAGAAAGGACAAAGGACAAGTGACTCAGAGGAAAGTTTTCTGAATTGGCAGGTAAAGAAAAAATAATAATGGGGCAGTTCTAGAAGAGGGAACATGTCTTGCTGTCAGCAATTCTAGAGCCTTCGACCTTCAGATAACAAGGTCAAAAATCTCCTGTAAAATGAATGATAGGATCTTTGGACCAGAGGGCCTGAGAGATCACTAGGGGTAGCCCCCTCACTTCCTCGAGGAGGAACTTGAATCCCAGAGAGGAGCAGGGACTTGACTAAGATCACCTGGAAGCCAGGGTTCTGACCTTTGCCTCTGCCTGGGAGAGTCAGCACAGTGTGGGAGGAGCACAGCCTCTGGAGCCAGCCTGCTGAGTTTGCGGCCCTCATGTACTGAGTGTGCACTTTGGGGTAGTTACTTACGTTCTCTGTGCCTCAGTTGCCTGATCTATAAAATGAGGATTAACAGAGTCAAACTTCATCATGGCTTGTTGGATGGATTAAGTGAGTTAATATCCATAAAGCGTTTAGAATAATGCCTAGCATGTGAGAGGTGTTAAAAATATTAACTGTAGTTATTATACCATACTGCTTTATTTAGCTGACAAAAACACATTTCAATGAACAAGGCTGTGATAATACCATGCCTCCTGTGTGAGAATAGGTATTTGGAGAAAATGTAGATTTATCAAGGTGCTCCATTTTTGATTAAAAAACTTCAAAGGGATTAGAATGTAGGTGGATCCCCAAGCCATATCTTTGCACATGCAATTTCCTTAAAGTGCAGATTCTTGAGCCTCATTCCAGATCATCTGAAACAGAATCTTTGGGAGGTAGGGACAGGGACTTTGTATTTTCCAAATGTGGGTCAGGTGGTTCTGTTGAACTTTCAAGTGTGACACCTACTGCCCCTTGCTGAGAAAGTGGAGCAACCTTCCATGGTAAGTTTCCAAGGCCTTCCCTCTTGCCTGAGATAGGTACTATCCCTTTTTGCACTGTTACAGATAGGGAAGCTGAGGTTTAGAGAGGCAGCGGAATAACTTGTCCATAGTCATTAACTTTGTAATTAACAGACTAGAGACTCTGAAACCAAATCCTTTAGACTCCAGACCTGCCATCCTCCCAGTGACCATGTGTTCTGGAGGAAGTAAATTGCCACTTGGCTTCAGTTTTCTTCTCTGTAAAATGGGATAATATTGGTATTTACATCATAAGATGTTGTGAAAATTAATTCATGTCAGGCCTATTGTAGAGAACCTTGCTCATAGAAACAATCGAATATTAACTGTTGTTTCTGCTCTAGATATTGGCTTTGTTATGTGTACTCTATTTTCCAAGTATTTCCTTCTACCAGTATTTACTTGACACCCACTTGGTGTCTGTTACTGTGTCAGACTACTGAAATAAATAAATGGTAATGCGAACTTTGTCTCCAAGAGCCAACTACTCCATTAGAAACTATAAATAAGAAACTGTACTATAAGACAAGATATGATCAGAAAGAACAAAGAGAGCCATACTGTCTTAGTACAAACAAAACTTATCTACCAGGAGCCCTTAAGAAATATGTCATTCTGGGCAGTTCCATTTACTAGATAAACATATACTCTTTAAATAGCATTTTAAAAAGAAGGTAGATATTTCTGAGAATAAGGCATATTTCTCTGTCGTTTTAAACCAAGAATACTATGTGCTATGTGAACTTATCTTAATGATTCCAGATCACCATTGGGAACTTTTTTACTGGGTTATCATCACATCAGATTCCCCAGGAGCTTCTGAGGTATACCTGTCTCTTTATTCTTGTGCTTTTTTTTTTTTTTTAATTTTTCTCTTAATGGAACTTCCTATCAGGTCTTCACACTGGTGCAAAATCATAACATATCCAAACCCTGATGTCGTGATGATTACAGCTATTCAAATGTCTCCTAAATTCTAATTTGGGGGCAGGTTATAGATAAGTTCCCTGTAAGCTTGCATGTATCTCTATTTGCATGCCGTAATGTTAAAATGGCTTTAAAGTAAGATGGACTCAAGTCTCCCCTATCATTATCTTCTACCAGATGCCAAATTGTAAATTGAAATGGATCAGACTATTAACTGATCAATTGATTATAGGAGAGTGATGTTGGATGATAACTTTTTTTTTATGTTCATGGATTTAGAGAGATTGCTCCGTTTACAAAAAAGATTTTTTAATATTTTATTTATTTAGAGAGAGAGAGAGAGAGCAAGAGGAGGACAGAGAGAGAGGGGGAGAGAGAGAATCCCAGGCAGACTCTGTGTGTGGGCTTGATCTCATGACCCTGAGATCATGACCTGAGCCAAAATCAAGAGATGGACACTTAACTGAGCCACCCAAGTGGCCCACAAAAAGTTTTAATTGTCCACTTTCTTCAGAGCATTGCAGAGGGATCCAGGATGCCCTGGGTTTAGCACTAGAACCCTGTGGGCTTCCTATGGGACTGTGAGTAAAATCCCCGGGAGTCCTCATTTGTAGAAAGAAAGTATAGGGGATGAGAAATATAGCCCTTTTCATGTGTTTTTTTTTTTTTTTTTTCCCTCTAACTCTCTGCTGTAAAGAACCAGGAAAATAGTAATATAGGTTTTGACTCCCAGTTCCTCACTTATTAGAGGACCTGTGTAGACAAAATAGAAACATCATTCCAACATGTGTAGATTACAATAGAATTAATAAAGGACAAGAATGCTTAAAACATGCCAAACTGAGGAAGCAAACTCAAACAATGAAAGAATAGTGTAGATGTCTTAGTCCATTCAGGTTGCTATAATGAAATACCATAGATTGAGTGGCTTATAAACAACAGAAATTTATTTTTCACAATTCTGAAGGCTGGGAAGTCCAAGATCAAGGCACTGGCAGATTTGGTTCCTGTGTTTCCTAGTTCATAGATGTCAGTCTTCACTCTCTGTAACCTCACATGGTGGAAGGCGGGAGAGAGCTCTATGGGCCCCTTTTATAAGGGCATGAATCCTATTCATGGGGGTTCTACCATCATGACCTAATCATCTCGCAAAGGCCCCACCTACAAAAACTATCACATTGGAGATTAAATTTCCACCTATGAATTTTGGAGGGGACACAAACGTTTAGTGTATTGTGGTACCCTTTCTAGGGGAGCTGAGCTTTGTACTGGATGGTAGCAAAAGTAAAGATTATGACCTGGGGGAAGATGGGGGGAGTACAAGAGGTCATAATTTGAAAAGACTCATGGCTGAAAAGAAACAACCTGTAGGATATAGCTGGCTGAATAATTTGGAAAAGAGCATCTGCCCAAAGGAATAAAAAGGATGAGGGATGAGGTCTGATTAGATTTTGTCCAGGGATCAGAGATGAGTGATTGTAAATTCTGGGTCAGGGAACAAGTAGCCTGATAAAAATGCTGTTTAGGGAAGACCGATGATCACACATCAGTTGGGAGAGACTGCTGACAAATGAAATGAGGGCAGGAAGAAGGTTCAGGGAGCTGGGGGTGTGAGAGATGGGGGCTACAGTCAGAGAAATCATCACTTTTAAGGCGGCAATTGGTTAGAATAGAGAGTGGGACACAAAATATGGAACTTAGAGGATTTTAGACTTGAGAGAAGAAAAGCTCACTCCCTCAGAGTTAACAACTGGTGAGTTGACACTAGATATATAGGCTTAATGGGAGAATTGAGAGTTTGGTATACACAATAAAGGATTATGGCAGAAGCAGGCTGTGGGCAATCAGATCCTCAGACAGGTGGTCGTGGGAAGAGAAAAGTCTGAATATGAAAGGGAAGTGAACTGATTATGGCAGAATGGAGGATAAACAGACACTGAAAGATACAAAAGAGACTTTCTTAAGAATTTAGTTGATTAGTTCGGTAATAAAATATAAAATGAAATTTCTTGGTTATGACACTTTGTTTTTCAAATTGTGGCAAATCAGTATTTCAAGGCATAAGATATACTCTAAATACATTTTACCCATGTAAGTTTTCTCTGCCAGGAGTGAAGCTGGCATATGGATTTGACCATGGGGTGAATACAGTGATAAGGAACAGACTGGTCATTTTTCAACATGAAGTTGAAAAGGAAAGAATTCTATTTAATGAAGAAAAGATGTTAATGGACTTGATTTAGATTATGTAAGTAGCTTTCTGGTGGTGGACATATCTCAGACATATGAATAAGTTTACTCCTCCAGGGCTCTTGGGCATTGTTGCATGCAATGATGAGGCGATTTATTAAAGGGCATCAAGGTACTCTTTGGCATCCCTAAAATTAAGTATGACAATTAATAATCATAATGGTTATCATAATAACAGAGTAAACTGAAAATATAGGAGTGTTTCTAAACTAAAAATAAAAATGGAATTATGTGATTTGGAATGCTCCTGCATCAGAAGGAGCATTGGAAGACTTGTTCTGGGGAAGATCTAGAGAGGTTGGTAATAAAGGCTTAGGCAATAATTTGATGGATTGACAGATTAGATGGATGGATAGATGGATATACAGAAGAGGAAGTCAGGTTCAGAGTTTTAAACAACTTCTATCTGAGAACTGGGGACACTCCCATAGTATTTGAGTGCTCAGTCCCCTTGGAAAATAATAGGGACCTCAGCTCTCTTCTCACACTACATTTGAGAGTGAACTCCAATCAATATTGAGAATCCTCAGAAAGAACAGATATTCTTGTCAATATCATTCACTGATCAGTACTTGTTTTTTCACACCATTTCCTGCTCATTTGAAGGAAAAAGGATAGCTCTTATGATGAGACAGAATTAGTAGGAAATTTTGTTCTTTTACAGAAAAAAATATCCTCCTAACTATGAAAAACACTATTGCTCAACTTTTAAGATGAATGAAAATTAGAACCATGTATATATAATATATATAATTTAATAAAGCATGAACTTTGAAGTCATACAATCTTAAATTCAAAGCCCAGCTCTATCATAAATAAATAAATAAATAAATAAATAAATAAATAAATAAAAAGCCTGGTTCTATCATTTACTAGCTGAGTGAACTTGAATAATTTCCTTATCCTCTCTGAGCTTAAAATTGTCATGTGGAAAACTAGAAAAGCAGGCCCAGTGAAGTGAAATCCTGCCATAATCAATGGCAAGTCTTTCCTGCCAATCACCAGGCAAATAGAGCACAAACCAAAATGAATGGCCCATGCTGGCTTTTCTGTCCTTTAGAAGGTCACAGTCCAGCGGGAATTTAGGAGCACAAAAGGTTATGACAAAAGGTAAAAATTAGACAAATATTGAAGGTGTTCTATTTCTGGCATTGAACTATGAAAAACTTTCAAAGGAGCAAGATACATGTCTCACTCATCACTAAATCTCCAACATAGCCTTTCACATAGTACTCAATATATGTATTGTTGAGTCCTTTGCACATAAGCCTTGGCTAAAATATATTATTAGATGAGTATAGCAATAAATTTACAGAGGATTTTTTTTAATCTGAGCAATTTCACTACATTATTTTTTTAAATGGCTTTCAAGAACACAGATAATAGTAAAATAATTAGGAAGTGATCCATTTTGAGTATTTATTATCTTTGCTTTTAACATAATTTAATTTTAAGTTTAATACTTTATAATAAATTATAATAATGACTATGTTTAACAACTGGCGTGGAAAATTCCAGAATATTGAACACTCTGCCTTCATTAACCAGTATTCTCGCATGGCCGTGGATCTAGGCTAAATTTTCAGGTCTCAGCCTCAGTTTCCTTGTGAAATAAGGTAGCAAGACTAGACAGTCTTAAAGGGCACAACTGACTTTGACATTCTATGTGGTCCTCAAAGGTTTAGGTTCATGTGTGACCCCATCTTTCCAAGTGTGGGCATAGTTACTGAGGGGGTACTTCAGGTCTGCTTTCCGGGAGTTCCCTGTGCCACATTCTCTCTCTACCAGAAGGAATGACATCAAGGGAGCCTTTGAGTCAGGAAGTCTAGGAGCAGCCAGTGAGTTTCTGGTCTGCATCACTACTAAATGCTGTTTTATTTTGTTACGTGAATTAGAAGATATTTAATCAAATGTACTTCTACTCTCATAGTATTAAGTTTGGATGTTCTAAAGGGGAGTAAGGAGGCTTTATTTTTTTTTTTTTAAAGATTTTATTTATTTATTTACTTGAGAGAGAGAGAGAGAGAGAGAGAAACAGCATGAGAGCAGAGAGGGTCAGAGGGAGAAGCAGGCTCCCTGCTGAGCCGGGAGCCCGATGTGGGACTCGATCCCAGGACTCCGGGATCATGACCTGAGCTGAAGGCAGTCGCTTAACCAACTGAGCCACCCAGGCACCCAAGGAGGCTTTAAATATCCAGAAAATGACAAGTACGGGAACTGTTACAAGAGGCGAAGGGTTGGTAATTAGTGTTTGATGCCTCAATTTATTCTTCCTGGACTGTGGGTAGAGACCTATGTTGAATACAATATAGCTGGGTTGAACTAGTTCTTTTTAGATTTTAGCTTTTCCATCTATTAAATAAGAAAAAGTAGGCTAGATGGTCTCAGGAGCCTATTAATTCTAAAATCCATCTATAAAATTAAGGTTATGTTGAACTCTGAAATAGTAGATTTGGAGATTTTTCAGGGGTGCTGAAATTAAGAAACTTAATGTAAGAGATTTGAGTGGTGATTTCTGGGGCAGAACAGGAAGAGCAGGAGGGAATGCAGACTATAAGCAGATACCTTTGGGGGTTTTCAGGTGACTTCTACAGTGTAGGGTTCTTTTTTTTTTTTTTTTTTTGGCTGAGTTAATGTAAAGAGTGCAGGATAGTTCATCCATGAAAACAAGCTGAAAAGAAAAAAAAAAAAAAGTGACTTGAGACTTCCTAACTTTGGGTGTGACTGATTTGACAAAACCATTTGAACAGAGTGATTGTTCCATGAGTAAATTGATACTGAGATTCACCCAAGGGCAAAGCCTCTGAAGATAGGTAGGATTTACCTCACTCTTCCTGCCCTATGGCACCAGCTGATCTCTTTCCTTCTTTTCTCTCAATAATGTTTTCCATCTTTATTCGGAGATCAAGAATCAATTCTCGGTTTGCATAGGAGACACCTGGGAGATCCTCTAACTGAGACCACTGAGTTTTAAATTGTTAACAGAACCAGTTCTTCAAATGAAATCTTGCTCGGAACAATAATATACTTAAAATGCGAACAACAAACTTGCTGGTGTTAAGGAGTGTCTGGAGTCCTACCACTAGGGACATTTCTTTACATCTGGCGAACCCACTGAGGCACCAGAAACCCTAGAGTTTCATGAAACCAATATGAAAACCACTGATCTATTCCAAAGCCCACTCCCATCTTTTGTAATCAAGTCCCCTTAAAGCTTGAGGCCCTGGAGTAGGGGGTAGGGGTGGGGAGGAGCTGTTGCCCCATTCAATGTAGCAAGCCTGAGATAAAGGTGATCTAGGAGAAAATGAGAGGTAATGGGAGCACCGTTTGGGCCTACAGACACAGAAAGAGAATAAACAATTTGAACTGCAGAGAAATGAGGGATAATTCAGGTTTAATATAATTACTTTTGTGTGACACTTCTACAGCTTTAAGAAGCCTTTCAAATATGCTATTTAATTAGTTCAATTCAGTAAGTATTTTCTGGGTACAAATTATGTACTTGATCTAATCCAATCAATGTATTGACTACCGTGCACTATATGGAATATGTGTAATACATTATTTCAAGTAAGCCTTTCAACCACCCTGTGAAGGAAGCATAGTTGAAGAAAATAAGGTACAAAGAGGTTAAGTAACTTGATCATGACTTTACAGTATGTCAGTAGTAGAGCTAAAATTTGAACCCAAGTCTGTCTCACTTCAAAACCCATGTTCCTTCCACTCTAACCTCGAGGAGATATAAAACTAAGAAATTCAAGGAGATACGGGCTTTGCCTTCAAGTTACTTAAGATCCTCTACACTCGATTAATTGTTGTACAAGTAATAGAGGATGAATTAGCATTGATGAGACGCAACAAAAGGCCAGGAAAGTTTGGAGAAGAAAGATTATATTTCAAGTAAGGAACCAGGAAATGCTTTGTGCAGAGTAAATCTTAGGACTGTGTAGGCATCTGTGATGCAACGGAGCAGGGATGACTATCCCCATGTCACAATCAAGGAAGCTGAAGTTCATGGAGCTGGGAGGCTTTTCCACAGTTTTGCAGCTGGTTAGTGGTGACATCAGAAATACAGGGAAGGTCTTTTAGCAGTCAGAGAGAAAATGTGAACATAAACAATGTCTGATTTAACCTTTTTGCTAATAATTGAATTCGTCCCCATTTTCTCCATCCTTACTTCTGCTAGCATCCGATTGTGTTCCCCAGACTGGTGTAACCACTTTGCACATAAACTGATATGCTTATAGACCTTTCCTCCACACAGCTTCCAAATTTATCAGTATGAAATGTATTCTGTCAGTCTCATCCTTCAAATCCTTTAATACTATGGGGGTGGATATCTACACGTGTGATCAAAAACTTGTGTAGAACTAAATACATATATAACATACATGCGTGCATGTGTGCAGATGAGTACAAGTAAAACTGAGAATTTCTGAATAAGATCAGTGCACTGTAGCAGTATCAATATCCTGGTTATAATATTTTTAACGGTTTTGTAAATTGTGACTTACCATTGGGGGAACTGCATAAAGGGTGCATGAACTCTCTCTGTATAATTCATTACAACTGCATGTAAATCTATATTGATCTCAAAATAAAAAGTTCATTTAAAAATCTTTTGCAAAAACTAGAAGTATTGAAATATTTAAGCTTTGAACATAGCATATGATTCTCTTCTTCTCTCCCCAGCTCTATTTTCCAGCATTCTCTGCCCCAGATCTTACACTGTGCTAACATAGAGTTGCTTGCAACTTTCTCACATACACCAAATTATTTTCCATTTTAGTATTTTGTTTATTGTTGTTGCCATAGACTGCTCACTCATATCATTAATCCTTACCTGGCATAGCTAATTGCTTCAGATTGTTTAAGGCTCTTTCTTTGATCCCTCAGATGAGATGATATATTTTAACTTTGTACTTTCATAGTGTTATACATACTCTTACTATTCTTATTAGAGGTTTGGTTTCTTGTCTTACCTTCTATACCTTCTAGAGAGTGATACAGTCTTATTTGCTTTTTATTTTCAGTGGCCTTTATTCTTGCTAGTAAATAATAGATTCTGTCTATGTGTTTAACTTGAGTAAATGAATGTGCTTCTCCATATAGTTTGGAAATTATCAACAATAAATACAATGCTATTATCTTCTATTATGTAACTAGACCAGAGTATTCATTTGCAAATTTAAGATGATTGACTATCTTGGTACACTATTTATTAATACTTTACAATATTAACAGTAATGATTAAGAGCTTAGCTAATTTCATCCTGGGGTAAAATTAGTCTACTGATAATCACAATGAATCATAGACTGAGATGATCTGTGTAGATAATATGCGGACTTGGAGACAGCATCACTTGGGAAAGCTGGCATTTTCCTCCATATATATAGGATCAAGGTTATTTATTTTTTTAAGTAAAGGCAAACTTGGGGACCCAGCAATAAAATGGAGCAAACAGAAATGGCATTCATTTGCAACGTATTCAGATGTTTACTTATCCTTTAGTCTAACATAGAATTTTACACTCCAATTAAAAACCACCCACACACACATAAAAGTAAGTTAACCGGTGATTCAAAAAAAAAAAAAAAAATCTAGGTTCAGAGGTTTGCATTTATTGTCCCTGGGCACAATCCTAAGATGGTAGTTATGAGAGAGGTGATTTTACTGCAGGTGAAATTGAAATTTTCTGAACTCCTTTCTGTTTTCTGATTCTACTTTTTACCTGCTAGGGGCAGAATGGACAGATCATCAGTTGAGACATTTATAAAACAGGTTTAATAATAGGTCACCCTTGCTGCCAGACTTAATGAGGGAATATTTATCTTCTTTTTGGAATCTTCAGAACATAGATGCTGGGTAGTGGAAGTGTAGAGTGTAACAATATTACTAGTTACAAAAGAATTTGATATAGGATATGATTATCTGACTTCACAGCAAAATGGGATCCATGATACTGCCCAATGAAACACCAATCATGCAACTTCTGAAATTTGCTTTATATGCCTGCATGGTTCTGAAGAGTCACCTGAGATTTCTTGATTGAGTATGCTTTAGTTTTAATATTCAATATCATAAATACAGAAACTGTAATTCTAGTTTCATTTTTGTCCTCTTAAGGTTTGTAGAAACCCCAGCTCATTTCTCTTGGAAAGAAAGTTATTACCGATCCACTATGTCCCAGAGCACACAGACAAGTGAATTCCTCAGTCCAGAGGTCTTCCAACATATCTGGGATTTTCTGGAACAGTGAGTATCAAAGAAGCAAAAACATGTTGTACTTGAATTATTATAAATAGATAAATAGAGAGTATAAAAATATTGCTCACTAGGGAATGTTTCTAGAATCAATAAAAACCAGTCAATATTGTTGGGAAAATTTATTTCCTCCAATAGTATTTCTGTGTTCAAAATTCAGTAGAGGTTTATTCAGCTTACAACACCAAAAGATCATTATTCCAAGGTGGTATAATTTTGGAGCATCAGAAGGGCTCTCCTCAAACCATAAGAGACTCTTAATCATAGAAACAAACAGTGTTGCTGGAGGAGGGGGTGGGGTAACTGGGTGATGGGCATTAAGGAGAGCACATGATGTAATGAGCACTGGGTGTTGTATGCAACTGATGAATCACTGAATTCTACCTCTGAAACTAATAATATACTATATGCTAATTAATTGAACTGAAATTAAAAAAAGGTGGGGAGGCTTTCCTGCCTAACTCCCAATAACTTCTCCAGTGACTCCCTTGATACCCAAAATCTGTTCCTTTGGCTTAAAGACTCTTATTTGCTGTTACAACACAAATACCCCCTGAGAAGGTAGAATACTAAATTTTGTTGTTCATTTATGCCTTGCTAGGAAAATGATTATTGTCTACTGTATTAAGATCAAGTTTGGATAAGTGAGTAAATTCAGCAGAAGATAAAAGAATATCAAGGTACTTGGTACTCTAAGGGATAGGGTATAAAATACTCAATTCCCGATACATCCTTTCTCTCCCATGTTCTACCCAGCAATTCTCTGACAAGGGCAGGGATCATGATTCCCACTGTACAAATAGGACTTAGATTTGAACTGCCTGAGATAACACATTTGGCATGTGGTTGAGCCACGATTTGAACCTAGAGTCTCTGACTCCAACGAATGAGCCTTGCCAAAGGAAAGAGAGGGAGATCATTGTTGTCAACTGGGTGCTTGTGTTTTAGTCCCATTCCTTGCCTAACACACTTTTGTTTGTCCTTTATGGTAGGCCCATATGTTCAGTTCAGCCCATTGACTTGAACTTTGTGGATGAACCATCAGAAAATGGTGCAAGAAACAAGATTGAGATTAGCATGGACTGTATCCGCATGCAGGATTCGGACCTCAGTGACCCCATGTGGGTGAGTAGCAGGAACGTCTCCTTTAATCTGTGGGCCGTGCCGTCCACATCTCTGTGAAGTCTGTGTATTTCATGGCATATGAAAAGGCAGATGGCCCTGAATGGACAAGGCCACTGGGCAGAGAGTCAATGTGATCAGCAGAGAGAAAATTAAGTGTTTGTGGATTTTGCGTCTTCCTCAACTCTTCTTACTGCATATGCTTCCACTGGTGTGAGGAAGGTGGGTGGGTGGGAATAATCCCTTATGTTCTTTATTTGAATTGTTCCTTATGTCTATCCCAATTTGGAGAGGGTGGTACCAGTCCAGGGTTTTACAAGAGGTCAAGTTAGAGTCAGAACCAGAGTCTAGATCTGAATTCTATCCAAATTCTATCTATACTATGGCAGGCTGGCTCTTTCATGGAACTATCCTTAAATAAAGGAGGAGGAAGTAAATTCAATGTGAATCTAGATACAGATTTAAGTACCTAGTAATAGAATAAGGGGAAAGAAGGTAAGTAATACATAAAATAGTATTTTGGGGGGGATGCTTTGCCAGTGAGTCACTCATGACCTTGGGCTTCAGTTTCTCATCTGTAAAATGGGGAGACCAGGAGTGTAATGGGTTAATAATATTAAAACACTTTTCTGAAATGTTTAGATGAAATTTTCTGTATTTCTGTAGTACATAGTGCTGGTTTGTTTGTGTGTTGTTTTTTTTTTTGTCTTGTTGTTTTTTTTTATTATTATTCATTCACCATACAAATCCTACTTTTTCTGTAAACACACACAACTCAAACAAACAAATCCTTCTAGAAAAACAGGTGGAAAAGAGCTAGAAAAAAAGGTGGGGATTTCATAGATCATGTGTCAACATGATTTTGAAAATCACTTTAAAAATACCTTGCCTGTCTTATCTAATAGAAGATTTTACTGGAATTTTCACTATTTTTTTTTTATCTGGAATTGTACTTTTTTTTTTTTTTTTAATATTAGGAGAAGGTGTGTCAGGAAAGGGAAGAGGAAAGAGCCAAAAATATAAAGTTGTAACTTTGCAAATATACTGATGTTTTGCCCCTAAATTGATAAAAGGAATATAACTATTCTTCAATGGCCCCTTCTGTTCTAATACTGACACAGTTCTCTGTTATCTTTGAGCTAGTGAAAGGAAAAGGATGGATAAATCCAAGGGGCAGATCACTCAAGGCCTTGGAATGTATTACAATTAAACCTATGTAGGGGTAAATTCTGCTTTGAGAGTGACTTCAAAATTAGGATATCTCCAGTTCACTTAATAATATCACCTCTTGATAGGTAGCAAAAGCCTAGGCAAACCTTTCTTTTATATTCTCTCCAGGGATTTTCTGTTCTGATTCCTGAACTCATAAAAGCAGGTGAATTTATATAAAGCTTAAAATGGAGAGTCAAGCCTTTTTATTTATGGTTTCTACTCTTATTTCACATGCTTTCACACACTGAAGCATGTGGTTTCTAAATGTGCCATGCCCTTTCTTATTTTTTTATATTATTAGAAATTCTCTCCTTAGGAACATCTTTTTTGTGTGTTTGTTTTTGTGTTTGTTTTGTTTTCCCCCTCTAGCCAATTCTTCTCTGTCCCTCAACAAACAGTATATCCTGTCTTCTCTGGGAAAACTTCCATATCACTATTCGCCACCAGTCTGAGTTAGAGACCATTCCTCTGAAGCAACCTAGGCCTATTTTTAGTCCTATTACTTATTATACAATCTTATCATTGTTTATTTCTCTGTCTCTCAAGGGGACAGAGGCCATATTTTGTCATGCTCAGCATTTGTTACAGTAGCTGTCACATAATAGGCCCTCAGGAAATTTTGAAGTCCTGTGAAATGAGAATTGGAAGTTATCTTAAAAAGTCAAAAAGTTCTCTTTCAAGCAGTCCTGTCCAAGAGAACTTTCTTTCAGTGATGTAAATGTTCTATATTCTGTACTGTTCCATGCAGTAGCCACTAGCCACATATATCCTTTGGGCATTTGAAATGTGGTTAGTGCAACTGAGGAACTTAATTTAAATTAAATTAAAATTTAAATGACCACATGTGTCTAGTTGGTAGAATATTGGGTAGCACAGTTCTAGAATATCTCCTGTCAGAGGACTGTTCTCTTCTTGAACATTCACAGCGGCAAAGCTTCCTATCCCCTCTGCCTCTCGTATTCCTTCCCCTGTAACTATGGTCTGTCAATTGGAAGATGCTACGCTGCTGAGGTACTTTATTCTTTACTTCCACTGTTTTCTCACTTCTGTTGGAAAGTACCCAGGTTTGCTATCTGAGCAAAACTTTAGTTATTTAACGTCCATTTTGGTGCTTTTACAAATCAGCTAAAGGAAACTTTAAAGAAATCCTAGTGGAGTATCTGAGTGAGAGTCATGGAAGTTCTACAATGATGTTTGAAAAGGGAAAAATGAAGGGGAGAAAGTCAAGAAACTACATAGATGTCATTGCCCTCATGATAAGTGTCTAAGAATGCACTGCTGTATGGGTTGGAGGTTATTGTTATTTAAGAAATACTGATATTTAAAAGGATTATCCATTTGCATTCAACATTTTTTTCCTGAGTGTCAGTTATAAACACACACACACACACACACACGATATTGATTCTTTTAAATAGATTTTTAACAATGCTACTAGGAGGACTGATTGAAACAGTGTGTTCAATTTGAAATTGATCCAGATTTTCCTGTTATAATTCTAAATTACAAATTTTGAAACTACCTTTTCCTTAAGCATCAATAGTCGGTGGCAATTAACATGTTTGATATTTAATCTTTCCAATCACTTTGTGAGGTAGAATTTATTATCGCTGTTTTATAAATTAATCAAAGGCAAAACGGGTTAAATAACTTTTCTAGGATGACATGTGTACTCAACAGCAGTGTCAGTATCCTACCCATACTTCTGGACTTGATCTTTTCTTTTCTCATTTTTCCTCCAGGGTACTGTATTTGAGAGGAACTTAAGTTCTATTTCTTCTTAAGTACCTGTCTGTTCTGTGAGCATTAGGGATGTCTGTGTGGAGAAACCACTCCTCCTCCACGAGATAATCCTATAGTAGAGTCTCCGCACTTTGCCTCCTCTGAAGAGGCACAGGTCACCATCAGTAATGACGGATGATAAAACATTCGTCCCATCACTTATTAGCACCTTCAAGCTTGGAATTGTTTACCAGCTTAAATTGAAGGTAACACAAAATCAGGAAATAAGACCCAGAAACATTGCAAGGAAATAGGAACTGAAATGATCCAGAAAAAGCTGGAAAATAAAATGAAATGTGATTTTCCCAGTGATAGGTCACTTAGGAACAAGGATATTGAAAGAAATCTACAAGTTGAGGGAGAAGGAACTTGATGACTTAAGCTTGCCTCTCTGTGGCTGTTCTGTTTTTAATATCCAAAGAAGTGAGATATTGCTAGTAAGTTATAGGTCTGTATGAATCTTGTGTCTTCCCTCGTCTTATGACCATTCCAACATCCTCATCTATGTCCACGTGTGGAGGACACATCGATGGGAATGTGCAACAGTGACAGTCCTCAGCAACAGGAGTGGCAAAATGGTAGACATGCTCAGGATCCTATAACTAGTATTCTGGTTTGGAAAGTAAGAACTAGGATCCTCTTAGATTCCTTGTCCTTTAAACAGACAGCTTCTGCTACTTGGTAGCATATTTTCACTTTTCTTATGTAGAGGTTAATAGCTAAATAGATCTAAAACTCTGCACATAAATTACTTTCCTTTTGCATATAATATTTTAAAAATTTGGGATCTCCGCCAAGCATGTTCTCACTATGCAAGAAATATGAAGCTGGGGACATGAAACATGCCAGGTTATTAAGGACAGAAATCTTGAAATTGAGAATGGCATCCCATTTTTATCGATTTTTTTGATACAACCTTCACCTTAGTAATTAGTCATGAAATAGAGTCATAATGTCTTTCTCTGATTATTAACAAAGGAAATTTGAGTTGCAGAGAATGTATGTGCCTTCTTCATCAGAATGATTTTACTGTCACTGAAGAATGAACTACATTGAATTAGCAAATGAAGGTGATGAGATTTCTCAAAATTTTTTCATAATTTAGCCTGTGTTTCCAAGATCCTGTTGGCTTTTGATTCTACTGTCTAATATATTCCTTTATATCTCAGCCTTGCCTTATTTACAAACTGTCTAAACATGCCTGTCATATCTTCAAGAAGGAGATAAGGGCATCAACACTTAAATGTTCTCCTGGAATGATTGATGGAAAATACGTAACTTTTATTTTTGCATTTATTGGTTCTTTGTGCTTTAAAGGAAGCCCTATTTAGTTGAACTGGGTTTTTCCCTTGTGATTCAAGTGGCAATTATCTAAAACCATCCAGCTTTGTAAATTCTTATTGTAGCATCCCAGATATACATGAAGAGTCTTCAGCTCTGCATTTCAAAGAGCAGATAGTGGGTGTTTTGGAAAGGCTTAGGCACCATGTATACTGCCTTACATCTTAAATGATCCAAGATTCCTATAAGATTTCAAGTATATATACTAGATCTAGCCACAAGCATTTCCTTAGTACTTACTGCATGCTCTGTTCTTTGTGAAACAGATGAACAAATCATGGTCTCTAGCTTTGAGAACACCATAATACAGCAAATGAGCCAATGTGTACAAAATTACTCACATGTATGTATTTTTTCATTTTTTTTTAAAAGATTTTATTTATTTATTCATGAGAGATAGAGAGAGCGAGGCAGAGGCAGAGGGAGAAGCAGGCTCCCCGCGGAGCAGGGAGCCCGATGCGGGACTCGATCCCAGGACCCTGGGATCATGACCTGAGCTGAAGGCAGACGCTCAACCGACTGAGCCACCCAGGCGTCCCTCATTTTTTTATTTTTATTTATTTATTTTTTAAAGACACAAAAGGAATGATTTATTGTGCCTGAAAAGACTGGCAATATGTTACAGAGAAGGTGATATTTTTAGGTCTTGAAATATGAGTCAAATTGATCAAAACAGGGAAGGGAAAGGAGGTCCAAGTTTGGATAACTATTATGAAAATAATTTATTAAAAAACTATCAGGTAACACGCAGAAGTTTTAAAAGAGAAGATTCAAACATTTGGCTAAGGAGTAATTTCTATAGAAAAAAGGACAAAATGTAAATTTGAAAAGTTTATAACACATGGCAAAGGTTTAATGGCCTTAACAACCTAAACATTTAAAAATTAATAAGAGAAAGATGAAGTCCCTGCTCTTTGGCAAAGAGTCTAAGTAATTCACAAATGTTTAACAGACATAAAATATTCAATCTCTCTAATAATAAAAAAATTGTGAATTCCAACAATGAGTTTCATTGGTTATCATCATAGATTGTGTCAGATTATCATTTACCTGGTCAGCAAAAATTTAAATGATTTGATGATATCCAGTGCTGATGAAATTGTTGAGAAACAGAGAATCTTTTCACTTTGGGCAGGAATATAAATTGATATATTTGGAGGACAATTTGCCTCTTCTAGTTTATTTAATTTTAAAGGTACTTACCCTTCATCCATAAGTGCCACTTTTAGGCATTTTCTTCACAAAAAAATTCAAGATATGTAAATAAGTATACACACACACACAGATACTTACATACTGATATACGTACACACAACACACACACATATACACAGAAATGAAGGCTTCATTACAGCATTGTTTATAATATCTATAAAATGATAAGACTAGGTAGAATTTTGTAGGCTTTAAAGGTTTGGACTCAGGAAAGAAACTACAGTTTAAAGCAAATGAAGGTTAAGCTCACCATTGAGAGATGGTATTAGCAATCATGATGCATGGTCATTTTCATCTTACCAGTTTTATTGTTCATGAACCTCAGTGTGATTTCTGTGTTTGTGCTTTGTGTGCGGTATCTTTATGTTCTAGGAAAGATTATATAGAATTGATATTATTTCTTCTGAAATGTTTGGAAGAATTTGCTAATGAAACCCTCTGGGCCTGGATATTTCTTTTTGGAAAGCTCTTTAATTGTAAGTTCAGTTCCGTTAATTGTTATAGAACTATTGAGATGATTTATTTTATCTTGAGTAAGTTTTCATAAATAGTGGTTTAAAGGGGCACCTCAGTGGTGCAGTGGGTTAAACGCCCGACTCTTGGTTTCCGCTTGGGTCATGATCTCAGGTCATGATCTCACAGTCGTGAGATCGAGCCCCACGTGAGGCTCCACACTCAGCATGGAGTTTGCTTGAGTTTCTCTCTCCTTCTTCCTCTGTGACTCCTGCCCATGTCTGTGTGTGTGCACTCTCTCTCTCTAAAATAAGTAAATAAATCTTTAAAAAAAAATAAATAGTGATTTGTAAGGAATTGGTTGATTGCATCAAAGTTTTGAAGTTTTGTATGGAGAATTGTTTAGAGTATTCCCTTACTAAGCTTATAATGTCTGTGGGATCTGTAATATCTTCCTGTTTCATTTCTGATATTGGTAACTTGTGTCCTCTCTCTTTTTCTCTATCATCAGTCTCACTAGAGATTTATTAATTGTATTGATCTTTCGAAGAGCCAGCTCAGCTTTTTGGTTTCATTGTTTTTCTCTATTGTCTTTCTGTTTTCAACTTTATTATTTCTAGTCTTACTTTCTTCTGCTTCTCTGAGTTTATTTGTTCTTCCTTTTCAGGGTTCTTAAATTAAAAATTTATATTTTTGAATTGAGATCTTTCTTGTCTTCTAATGTTAGTATTTACGTTTATAAATTTCCCATGAAACACTGCTTTAGTGGCATCCCCTAAATGTTGACATGTTTTATTTTTATATTGTTCAGTTTAAAATATTTTATGATTTCTCTTGAGACTTTCACTTTGACCTGTGTGTATTTACAAGCATGTTTAATTTCCAAGTATTTGGGTATTTTCTGTTATCTTTCCATTACTGACTTCTAGTTTGATTCCATTATGATCAGAAAACATATTTTGTTTGATCTATTTTTGAAATTTGTTAAGGTTCATTTCATGAGTCAAGATATGGTTTATCTTGATGAATGTTCTGTGGGCGCTTAAAAAGACTGTGAATTCTGTTTTTGTTGGGCGGAGTGTTCTATAAACGTCAGTTGAGGCCCATTGGTTTATGGTATTATGCAGTTCTTCTCTATCCTTGCTTATTTTCAGCCTACTAAGTTCTGTTGATTACTAAGAGATGAATACTGAAGTCTTCAACTCCAATATTGGATTTGTCTCTTTTTCCTTTCAAGTCTGTATGTTTTTGCTTCATATATATCGAAACTCTATTTTTAGGTGTATTGTTTTTATCTTCCTGGTGAATTAATCTTTCTGTCATTATATATTTCTCTTTATTCCTGGTGATGTACTTTGTTCTGAAGTCTACTTTGTTTTTATATTAATGTAACCAATCTAACTTTTGAATAGTGTTGTCACGGTAAATCTTTTCTTCATCCTTTTACTTTTAACCTATATTTATCATTATATTCGAAGTGGAGTTGCTTCTACAATGTATACTTGGTCGCTTTTTATCTATTTTGGCAATCTCTATTAATTGGTGTATTTATATTACATATATATATGTATAGTAAATGATATAAATGCACACACACACACATATATGTGTGTGTGTATATATATATATATATATATATATATATATATATATAGCATTTGTGTTTGGTGTGTTTGTTCTCACCATTGTGCTTTTGTTTTCCTTTTCTCTGCCACTATTTAGATCACTTGACCTATTTTTAGTATTTCCTTTTAATTATTCTATCTTGGTTTTGGCTATATTTCTTTGCATATTTTTAATTGTTTCTCTAGGATTTGTCATATTCATAATTTCTCATAGTCTATTAAGAATCAATATTTTACCACTTCAAATGGAATGTGGAAAACCTACCACAATATTGGTTTCATAACCTTCCCCCATGATGTTGTAGTTGTCATATACATTACATCTATGTACATTGAACACGCCATCAGACAATGTTATAATTTTTGCTTTCAATGTCAAATGTATTTTTAAAGAACTCAAGTCTATTTTATTGAACAGGATATTTATCATTGATGTTGTTTTTCCTTCATACTAAAGTTATAATTCTGACTGAATACTATCAGGAAGAATAGGGAATTCTATGGATGGTTTTGTTCATCAGAATGATTTTTTTTCAAAGAACAATAAGTACTTATATTTTCTAAGCAGGACCATAAATCATGTCAGAGCTCTAATTTGCTGAATTTTTTTAAATATAAATTTATAAACATTCCCTCCATAACCTCCGTCAACCTTTTCTCCCTCCCTGCCTACACACACACATACACATGCACGCAGACGCACATGCTGACTCACCATAACTCAATATGAACCACATCTATAGATGTTTTCTAAAATTGTAGAATTGTGTCAAAATTGTTTTTGATATGCCAGTTGTTTTGTCCTCATTTGATAAATTTCATTCTTCATATGTATAAATAAGAAGCACATACTCTGTGAACAAAGTATTCTTCAGTAATTCAGTCTAGTCAGGCTATAAAGGGCTGGTGAACAACATTGCTGCATGAGTCACTCAAAAATTCTCAATTTCCCTCCCTACGTGCTTTATCCTGGCTCAAAAGGTGGAAGGGGTATGATCCTTGATATTTCATATAAACAGCAATTATTTTCTGTATGTCTTGGTCTCCCAGGCATCTGAAATGCATAATATCTGCCAATTCTAAGTCTGACACCAATATCAGGAGCTCACATGAAGGTAGGCCTCTCAGCCACCCTCACATCTCCACTACTACCGTCTTTTTGTTCCTCCCACGCATTCCCTCATTCCTTTCCTAGTGTCCTACTTCTCTCCCATCTCTACTTCCTCCTTGTCAGGTCTTCCAGAGAAACACTACAGTTCAGGGTAGGGAGACTGGATGCAAGGTTGTTTTTTTGTTCTTGTTTTTACTTTGATGACTACATTCTATGTAACAGGATTTTACAGTTTATTACTTACTTTAGTATTATGACATAAGATTTTTAGCCAGATATACTGTGGTTGGAATTCTGTCTTTACCAGTTTTAGCTGTGTGAACTTGATAATCTCTATGAGCCTCTCTTTCCTCATTTTTATGGATAGACAATAATACCTAATATTGGCCTCAGAGAATTGTAATAGTTTGTTTCATTATCTGATTTGTTTTCATTCAAAGTTCCTGGCGTATAAAAATATAGTCATTCAAAAATTATTTTTGTTATCACTTGTCTGTCTGTGCTTTTTTTTAAAATAAGAACTCTGAGATAGGTGAGTATATATTACTTTTCATAATAAAATGCAAATTAATAAATTTCTCTGATTATAAAAGCAATGCATACTAATGAAAAAGAAGTTTAGAAGTATCAAAAGCATATGTAATCTCTACTTAGTGATGAGTTATAAAACTATTCATTTTTTTCCAGTTTTTTCCTTGTAAGAATGGATTTATAAGATGTATTCAGATCATATCATATATAAAATTATAATCTACTTTTTTTGCATTCAGTGGTGACCATATTTCTCTTACTAGTCTTCAAGACAACTTTAATTACTCTGTTATGTCATTACATAGATATACAATGATTTAACTGTTATTTTACTCATAGATTTTTAACAATATTTATATAGAGAATATTTTCTTGCACTAGATGCTTATAAGTGTAATTATTGAGTAAGATTGTATGAACACCAGTGTTACTGATACTTATTATCAAATTTCTTTTCATGAGTTTATTTTCAATTTATACTCATACAACTGTGCAGAAGTGTCTATAAACTTGAATCAATTTTGGTTAAACAATCTCTTTTTAAAAAATACAGATACTTTTGGGTGACTAGTCATTTGCACATAGAGGTGAAACAGTCCCTCTTTGTATAACTTTGATTGTGATCTATGGAAGGGATGGTAGTTTTGACTGGAGATGAGTAAGACATCTTGGAGAATGGAGCGTATCTGAGTGCAGTGAGCAGGCCTAATCACTGGATGGGAATGATATGAAGAAAGCAGTGAAGAAAGAAGAGTACACAGTGTATTTCATATATATATATGTATATATATGAATATGATATATATATGAATATGAATATAGATGAATATATGATATATCATCATATATATATATATATATGATGTGTATATATATATATATATACCCCCTAAGGTTAGCCCTGAACATGGGAATGCACATACATTTTCTCCTTTTCTGTGCAGCACTCCTTAACCCTTGCTCTTAGGATCTTTACTACCCTTACCCCTTGGCTACTATCATTAAAATAATCATTCAACCATAATTTGTACCAAATAAGCTTTTATTAGCTCTATGAAAACAAATGAAACAAAATATATTCCGCATAGAAAAAGCCCTCCACTTTTTGGAAGATGGGTTTTGTTTTTACTTATGTTGCTTATGACATGGCCCAATATCCACTCAGATTAGACTGAGTTCAGATGTCCCCAGAAGAGCAGACTGTTTTCCTGTTCTGTTCTTTGTGCGGTGTAGCCAATCAGAAGGCACCACTTTGTTCAAGATTGCCAAGCCAGGGACTTTTACCTTAAACACAAGTATGCATTTCAAACCTTGAACAAACAGTCTGCTTAATAAAATAAGGGAAAGGGTTTTCTTTCTTTTCTTTTCTTTTTTCTTCTTCTCTAGAAATTCACAAACATCACTTACAGGTGACAGCCCCTCCCTTACAAAAGGGGCTGTTTGCTTTTTGCTTTGGTGTTTGGGTAAACTGCAGCACGCACTGGCAGAGAATTTATTGCCTAGGGGAAGGTGTTTGCAGTCGCTGTGTTTAATCTGAAAAGAAACCCTTTTCCTTGTATCCCCTCCCTCTGTTTTTGAGGAGGGAGAGTTGGAAATGATAGCCCTAGGGAAATAGTTCCCCTAACACCTGTCTTTGGTGTAACCTCAGCAATGTTACTTAAGACACTGTGCTTAGTGTGTATGCATTCAGAATGACAAAGTTGAAGAGGGCAGATAAACAGAAAGGGATTTCGGCAGAAACACAGGAGCTGGTTCTGACCTTACATCCTCTTAAAAACCTATGAGTCTGAAATCCTATCATGCTGGTTTAGAGAGAATCTGATTTGTTTTTGAAGTAATATGCTGTGAGTCACCTGTTCGTTCCTTCAAGCGACCAGTTTAATATTATTTTATCTATAAAACTCAGAAAATTCTAGAATGTTAGAAACAGTAGACATGATGTAGTTTTACTCTAGCTTTCCTTTAATAGGAAAACTAAGATCCAAGTTGATTAGGGTGAATTTCTCCAGTGTTTCCAGTAGGGTTTATGGTTGACTCTGGATTAAACCTAACTTTCTGGATTAGTAGACCCACCTTTCTATCTCCTATTAGAGATAGTGCTGATGAGCTCAGGCTCTGGAGGAGCTTGCTGCCTGCCTTTGAATCCAGATCTCTCATTCACTATGTGGATGACCTTGGCTAAATTCTGATATGTTTCTGAGCTTCATTTTACCCACTTGCAAGATGAGGATGATGATATTGGTGACATACCAGAGCAAAGCTATTTAGCATATTGAGATGAGACATGTCAAGCCGTTAACATAACATCTTGTATGAGGTCAGCTCTCAGTAGTGATGGTCATTGCTATTACTTCTTAGAATATGATAAATCTGGAAACAGGAAATTATTAATCCCAAGTAGAGCAATTACTGATGCCGATAAAAGCAATATTTGCATTGATTTGTATTTTTGTATTTCAAAAAAAAAAGGTAATATCTGAAGATATACTAGTATGCTATAAAATCCATTAAGCCCATTTTTTCCCCATTTGAAACTAGATAGAGTTGAGTTTTCTTCAAATTAAGTCAAATTTTGAAGCAGATTTCTTTTAAAAGCTCATGTACTCTGGTGTCCATTCAGGTCTCAAGAACTCACAGAAAACATTTTCACTTTCATTACTAAATAGTATTTTATTTTAGTTATTTGGGTGTCATTCAGTAATCTTAACATAATAAAATATTCTCTACTCCAGAGCACAAACTTTGGAATTGGAGACCCAGATATCCCTGGGTTTGAATATTAGCATGAATAAAGTCAGAGCTGTGTGGATTCCAAAACAGTTTAGTTCAGTGGTTCTCAAAATGTGATCTCTGGCCAGCACACTCAGGAACTTTGAAAGACGCAAATATTTTGGGTTCCACTCCAGATCTGCTGAATCAGAAACTAGAAGAGGGAGGGCGACAGTCTTTCAATAAGCCCTCCAGGTAATTTTCTGATGTTGGAGAAACACTGGTGCAATCCAATATTTTAACATATGTATTTTTATAGGCTGAGAAACTCAGGCTCTGAGTGCAGAGTGACTTGCCCAAGGGTACAGAGCCATAATGACAGAGAAGAAACTTCTAGGCCAGTCACTACTTTAAAATAGACATTTTTAGCTGTGACTCATCTTAAAATATGTGGAAAGTTCTGCTGGGTTATGCCATTGAGAAAATAAAAGGTAGAATGTAATAGTTTCGGAAAGTAATTAAACATTTATTAAGTCTTCATCAGTAAGATGTTGTTAACAAATTCTCATACCTGGTTTTCTTAAATTGTAGGTTCGTAAGAATCTTTTCCCTCGCAAAAAGACTAAAATTTCATGCTTGTATTCTTGTCAATTTGACAAGAATGTGCTGATTATTTACTAAGTTCAAGATACTCTGCTAAAGGTATAAAGTTTAAATAAAAGAGCTAAGTCTGTCACTACCTATAACTTAAAATCAGTGAGGAAGACAGCTGTGAAGTTAATGAACTAGGTTATAAATGATCTAAATCATATCCAAGAAAATATTTGTTGCTTACCTATTGAGAATAAATAAACAAGGTGACAAATGGGTACCCATATTGGACAATAGACCAATTTAGTCATCAGCAATGACTGCTGGGCTTTATAACTTTGGGGACAGTATTCACATCATACTCAAAAAGCATCATAACTTTTAGGCATTAAGCAACTCAGTGGTCCTGCACCTAGCCAACATTTGCTGCTTTCTATATTTGAGACATTCTGAGGAATGAATGAATAAGTAAAGAGCATGTTCTATTCCCAAGGACCTCACAATTTATTACCAGACAGGAGACACTTAACAAACAATTCTTATCAAGATAGAAAGTGGTAAGCACCAGAGGAGAATATAGACAAACCTCAGCAGGAATTCTGATAATCATGTCTATGTAAAAGCTTAGGAAACATACTGGCCATGTGAAAGAGGAGAAAGAGAAGGTACTTTAGACCTTGAGAACTATCTAAGTTAGTTAGGGAGCAGCCTTAAATGTGGGAAGCGTTCAATGCAAGAGAACAGGAAATGATGGTAAGTAAGAACTGGAGAATATTTGCCTCACTTAGAGTAATGCAAATTATTATTATTTTTGTTAAGTTCCCTGGACCCACCGAACATATATGTGGGCTATCAGTTTGAGACCCCTTGAGTTAAGTGTATAAGTTAACTTGGTAAATTGTGTATTGGAAGGAAGTTTTGGCTGGAACTCAACAGGGAAGAGAAGGAATGAGAAAATAGACAAATAGTTGAGTTGGGGTCAGATCAAGGAAGAAAGGGATACATTCTAACATGGTGGTCTTGCTGAACTGATTATAGGATACAGAGTATGGGCAACTAGAGAATGGTTGCTGGAGATGTGGAGGTGCCTGCATGTGCATATGTCCCCAAACTCTGCAGTGTCATGTGCTTATTGTTAAGAGAAGTAGGTGTGTTGGGATTAAGAGATTGTGTCTTTTTTTAGCTGTGACTATTTTTTTCAGATAAGAACCTGTTCATTATCTACTTTTTCTTCCTCAGCTCTTAAAGTAGGAACATAGATGAAAATGAGAGTCCCTTTACTTTAGGGAATAGGCGAATAGGCCACTAACTAGAAAATGAGAACCATGTTGATAAAAAACTGGAATAGAGATAAAAAGCAAAAAGACAAAAAAAAAAAAAACCCAAGGTGGATTGATTATTTCTGATTAGAAGGGTTATTATGGGAGTCTCTTCCATTTTGAAGAGCCCTCAAACTTCAGCAGTCATGAGGTTCAGTGAGAAGCCACTGACCTAGGAGTCAGAAGTCCGGGCTTCTAGTCCTCATTCTGCTGCCACTAATTGGCTATCTGTTGATGGACCAATAACTTCCCCTTCTGAGTCCTATTTTCCTTATGTGTAAAAGCATGGAATTGGACTGGTTGATAACTCCATGCCTTCATCCTTAGTAACAGATAAATCACCCATCCTTGTTTCTGAATGCAGTCTTGCCAAAACTCTTTTGTGTCTTCGTATGACTTTGATGGAAACACAGTGCAGGCACACACATTTTCCAGAACCATGAGTGAAAACCTATAAAACGAATGTGCCCTGTTTGACACGTATAACAAAACCCATCCTAAATAATCACTCCGTGGAGTGGAATCTAAAGAGTTAGGGACTTTCTTTTCCTTCTATTCTCTCTAGGTCAAGGGGGTGGGGGGACCTTGCAAAAATGAGTACACAGAAGCAACATTTTCATTTTTGAGAAAAGGAGTACTTCCTCATCAGTGCTTTCTGTGGAGGGGAGGTGGGCAGTGAGGGATTGTACTCCTGAAGATTAGTCATGAATATGAGTCCTGTCTGGAGCCGGAGAAGGGAGAAGGGACTGAGTCCTGGTACTCCCCACTCCTCCACTGCTACCTCCATCTGCCTCCTGAGCCCCGAGGCAGTGTTCCTTCCAAACAACTACTTGCCTAACCAGTTCATTGGAATGTCTTTCTACAGACGGTGTCCTCATTCAGATTTCTTCTGAAAGTGAACCTCTCTAAAAGCATAAATCATGTTTAAAAAAACAAAACGTGGTGGTAAATGTTACATGCAAAAAAATCTCTTCTTTGGTTTAAAAAAAAAAATGCACACACAAACCTACCCACCCCACCTTGACGCAAAAACAGAAAGAAGAACAATTAGGAACAACAGTTGCCTTGCACCTTTTAAAGAGAAGGCTTTTTCTCTTGGTTGCATCTGGTCTTTGGGGTGACAGGAATTAAGCTCTCTTGATGTAATCTTTCCTGCTTCCCACACACATGCCTTGCCGATCCCTCAACTTGCAGTCTAGGAGTGATTTTATGAAAATAGTAAGTATATGTTATCCTTGGTGGCATTTTAAAATGGACAAATAAGACAGTGTGAAGCAAAAGATATGAAGTACGGATTGACACAAATTTTACCATGTAACAATCATGCCTTAAGACAGACATATAAAAAGTTTGTAATCTATCAGAGAAATTTAATAGTTATGGAATATGTACTTAAAAACCTGTCTTCATTGTATAATAGCATCTTAAACAAAAACTGAGTTGTCTGTGGGTTTTTTCACTTTGTTTTTTTCTTTTCTGACCCCTGTTGCTCATCTGGGTCATACTAAAAAACCTTGAGTGGTAATGACTCACATAGTATTTTCTTATTTTGGTTGTATACAGTTCCTAAATAAATAGGGGTAGTTTGTGATTTTAGTTCACTGGGGAAAAAAAAATTAAAGTGTGATCTCTTAATTTATGTAGTGGTAATGGGATGGTGTTCATAGTGTTACAGAAATTGAGTTTCTTGCTTTATCTGGTGAAAGTCTGAATGGTAAAGGATAAAATAGGCATTTGATTTGCTGGTTTTATTTTTAAAGGAATTCCCATAATCACTTGAGGTTTGGAGGATTTGAAGTTTGGTTTTAATTCCAAATTATCCTTCTGTAACAAAAGAATGAAACTAGCCTTATTAATCTATCAGAGTTTCAGCTAAAGAGTAGTTCATGGTTGGAAAACTGTGAGTCTCAACTTTTACCATGCAGAGTCTAGGACACCAAACTGTCTGATGGGTGATAGAATCAAGCCATTATCTTATGGCTGAATTGCAAGAAGAGACTCTTGGTTCAAATGTTTCAATAGACTGTGCAGTCTATACAAAAATAGGCTATTGTACAGAGAAAAGGCTGTTGCCATAGGAGTTTGAGAACCTAAATTCTGGTCATGGATTCTACACCATTTAGCTGAGTGACCCGACACATGTCACTACCACTCTCTAGTTTCAGTTTCTTCACTACAAAATAGATAACTTATATTCAAATCCAGACATCTTGAGATCTAGATTTTGATATCAAGTTTTCCTGGAATAACTCATAAAAGTGAAATCTCATGGAATATGCCAACACATAAAACAAATCAAGTAGTATTTTACTGTTAGAGATTTATTCCAAGGGCTAAGTACATGAGCTCTGTGTTTAAATATCCTGGGTGTATGAATAACTAACCCTTTCTAAGCATTAGGGTTGTTGTACTTTTCCTTTTATAAAATGGGATTAATATGATCATTGTGAAAGCTAAATGAGATAGTAAATAGAAAGTGATTATTGCAATAGCATTGCTCAATAATTTTTTTTAATATTTACTTTTTATTAGGCCAATCATAGAACACGATGGGTTGTTTTAAATAAATACAACTGGGGGCGCCTGGGTGGCTCAGATGGTTAAGCGTCTGCCTTCCGCTCAGGTCATGATCCCAGGGTCCTGGGATCGAGTCCCACATCGGGCTCCTGACTCAGCAGGGAGTCTGCTTCTTCCTCTCCCTCTGCTCATGCTCTCTCTCTCTCTCTGTATCTCTGTGTCTCAAATGAATAAATAAAATCTTAAAAAAAAATTAATTAATTAATTAATTAAATACAACTGAAGGGGTGGTTTTATATAGAAATTATGTTTTATCAGCTTTAAGATCCAGCTCCTTTTTTTTTTTTGTTAGTGGTGTTATTTTTATTATGTAATTTTTTTTTTAATTTTATTTATTTATTAGAGAGAGAGAGAGATATACCGAGAGCAGGAACACAAGCAGGGGCAGTGGGAGAGGGAGAAGCAGGCCTCCCGCGGAGCAGGGAGCCCGATGCGGGGCTGGATCCCAGGACCCTGGGATCATGACCTGAGCCAAAGGCAGATGCTTAACAAATGAGCCACCCAGGTGCCCTTTATAATAAATATGTAATTCTTGGGGCGCCTGGGTGGCTCAGTCAGTTGGGCGACTGCCTTCGGCTCAGGTCGTGATCCTGGAGTCCGGGATCGAGTCCCGCATCGGGCTCCCTGCTCGGCGGGGGGTCTGCTTCTCCCTCTGACCCTCTTCCCTCTCGTGCTCTCTGTCTCTCATTCTCTCTCTCAAATAAATAAATAAAATCTTTAAAAAATAAAAAAAATAAATAAAAAAATAAAAAATAAAAAAATAAATATGTAATTCTTTAAAAAAAACCCTTGAGTCACAGAGATTCTAAGTAGTTGCAAATTATTTTTTAAACTTCTCTTACAATTTCTAGATAATTGGTCATCAAATTGCTCTCAAATCCAGAAAGACCAATAGCAGATATATATATTAAAGTCAGAGCCCTACTATCAAGCAATTATTTAAATTCCTTATCATAAACAATACAAAAATTCTGACCCCAAATCTTAAATTTAGCATATGCTTTAAAACTGCCTATGATACCATAACACCTACTGCACAATGAGGGCTGACTTGTCATTGTACGGTTGACTCAACTTTAGGCTGTGACAAGGGTGTGTACTGAAAATGTATTTGGCAGTGGTATACGGATGTCATAGTGAGAGTTTATATAGATTCAAGTGCAGATAATGGACAAAATGAAGGCCTAAAAAAAAACCAAGCACACATACACACACACACACACACACACACACCACTTCCTGGTCAATGTCATTGACAAGCATGTGTGTAGAGGTGGCCAGAGAAGCTTCCTGCCATGCTCAGCACAAAAGCAGGAGCCCTGTTCAAAGCTCATAGCCCATGTCTACTCCTTAGCTAGTTATGAGACTTAACAGCAAGTTATTTCACCATCCTATGCTTCTTCCCTCATTTGTAAAATGTGCATTATGAAGGCACCTCCCTCATAGGCTAATATGAGTATAAAATCATAAATAAAAATCATGTAAATTAAAGCACTAAGAATCATACCTAGCATTAGGAAGTGCTGAACAAATGCTTACTATTGTTGTTTTCTGATTCTATTTGTACATGTATGTATTTTTTAAATGTGTAAAATTAAAGGTATTATAGTTTCTCCCATCCTCCAAAACTTTGATTCTGTGTAATGATCAGATTGAATAGAAGAGTAGAAATTTATTCTGGGTAAAAAGAAAAGTAAAATTTTCTCTCATGAAGTGTTATCTCTAGTCAGTCCCTTTGAGAATATTAGATGGAAATCAGTTATGGATGTTATGATCTATGCCTGCATTTTAGCTGTGATTTGTGTCTGACTAACAAGCTCTACCATCTATTTGGGTTACAGGTTATGTGCCCAGTGGATGGAGGAGCTATGTTTGATCCTTGCTTTGTATTTTCCCACTTAGTTGGCATTCATTTGAAGCATAATAATTTGTTTAGAATTAATTGACTAGGCAATGTGGTCTTTGAGTGAAAATATGATTATAATAAATACATACTACAGATGATTTTTATACCCTAATAGGGATGTATCAAAAGAGAAATAAAGTTTTTTTAAATGACTGTACCCATTTAGACCTTCAAACAGGCTGTCCTTCTCAGTGGCCACCTTGGGTAGTTCAATACTGGACCTTCTTGTCACTCACCTTCAGTGACAGCTGATCAGGAACATAAGAAAATATATGTCCTTATTTTAAAGCTAGTTTTTTTTCTCAATTAGAATCATCTTATCCAATTTGATCACTCACTTTATACACTAAATTTGGCAGTGCTAAATACATTTTTTTTTAAAGGCTGAAAATTTGTCGCCACTGATTTGATTCCAATAATCAGTCACAAAGTGATTTATAAATTATGACAGATTGTTCACCAAGCTTGATGCTCCATGAAAGCAGGAATTATTACTTTCTTTTCTGTGAAACACATTACAAAGCCTGGCCTTATTTAGTGCTCAGCAAATGTTTGTTGAATGGTTTGGAGGTCCAGTTGGCTCACCTCTTTAACCAAATTCTTAGCTCCTTAAGGAAATGGTGCAATGTGAGTCTTCTGAACGCCCCCACAGAACCTAATGGACACTACGTAATCATTCTACTCTGCCATTGTCTTGAAAACTAGATGCAATCCCTCCAACAATTTCCTGTCCATCCTCATTGGATTTTTTTTTTTTTTGCCATTTCTATATGCCATCTATTGCTTTTTTTGTTCATATGGAATGTGTAAATATTAATTTAAAATGCTTCTTTTACATCTATTAAGCAACTTGCAATAGAATCAAACAACAGAAGTTGCGACATTTGGGGAATTATCCAAAAGTATTGTGCCTAGAAGGCTATTCTTTTTTTCTTTGAAGAACATTTTTCTCTGAGTTTATGCAAATTTGAAGACGCTAATCCAAGTCATCTCTAAAGATTTTAGGCAGGACAAAATGTTTAAGGTTCTTTATACAGTCACTTCTGTATAAATCATGTTCTATGTCAGAGGTTTTCATCTGAATGAATCAAAGCTAATTGCAGTAAGGATTTAGAAAATGATACCTATCCATCAGAAACAAACAAATAAATAAAATAGCTTATGTTTGAATAACCTTCTGCAGTTTAAAAAAGTTATTTCACGTCCATTATCACTCTTGATCTTCACAACAACATGTAATGTATATCTCATGCCATTATAAGTACATTAACTCTTTGGATTTTTGATGTAATTAAATGTTATTAAAAGCAATTTAACTTCATTAGTGAACAGGTTAGTATGTATGTCTAAATAAAAGGCACCCATAATATTTCATACTGTTAAACAATTGAAAATACGGCTCTTGTTCTGGAGCTCCAAGTTAAAAGAATAGGATCCCAAAGATGCATGTTCTTTAATATTGTTTCATACTCTACCTGCAGGCAATATTTATCATAAAGCTAACCATGAAAGAGATTTTCAGCACTGATCACCTGACTGGCCTTGAAGAAACCCTTACTTTCTTTAATTACTCATCTTTGCCTTCTTTTTATTACAGATTCTTTTTTAGACTTCCCGAGTCGAATATTTGGGCATACTTAGTATCAGCACTACTTAGGACTGCATAAAGGATTGTTTGGTTGATTGCTTGGTTATCGGAGAATGAGATCTTGGCTCTCATTCAACTAAAACAGAAAGCGTCTGGGCAATGTCTGCTTAATGTTGATCAGTAGGGTCAGTTCTCATTGACATTCAGCAAATTCATTGACTGATTCACTTCTTAAAGTGTATTGAAACCTTTCACTGTATAAGACCCCGTTTAATATTTGTATGCCCAACCTAAGGTGTTAATGGAGATATTATCCTCGTAGGATGTGATAATGTATCAGAAACCTTATTTGCTGAGCACGGTGAAGTAATAAATTGTGCTTTTGTTTACACGGCTAATTGTAAAGGTTTGGAAACATTCCTTTGATGTACTAAGAGCAGCTAATGAAGACAGTTAAATGAACCTTTATAATGATTCTAGGAGTTCAAGTCAGCTAGGAGTTCAGCACAGTGTGCTAATTTGCTTCTTGTCCCTGGCTCAAACTTTTATGTATCACTTCCCAAGCAGAACCCTTATTTTGGATATAATGCAAGCCAGCTTGTTTCTCTTTATAACCTAACACTGTATGCACTCTCTTAGAATGTTGGTGCTGGAACCCTTCAGAGATATCTCATAGCTAATATATATATATTATATAGCTTCAGAGATATCTCATAGCTAATATATATATATATATTTTTTACCAGTAAAGGAAATGAAGCTCAGAGAAGTGAAGTGGCAAGCCCTAGATTACATAGCCAGTTGGTGAAGAAGCGAGCCTAGCATCCACATGTCCTAATTGCACTATATTATGATGCGCCCTTTAGAAAAATAAAGTGCCTGTATACTGTCACTTGAAACCAACTCTATATTTCACCAATATCTATGTACCAACTTAAGACTGTCAATTTTTCTTGGATAATGTGACATAGTTGCTCTCACATTGTCATTTTGCCTAACCACAGCTTATTCTTATTTGGAGAAAGTATCAAGACTTCCTCTAATGTGTTTGGTGCTTACTCAATGCCAAGTTTAGTGCCTAGACTACCATGTTTGATGTAAAGGGATATTGAATTTCTGCATCATTTCCAAGAATTGTGCTCTAAGAGCATAGCACACCCACCCCCCCACATAATCTTGTCCTGCAGCCTTGGTGGTGTAATGAATTAGTCTTACACGAGTCTGCTGCTTGTGGAGGGCTAAGCAGGGGATCAAATCCTCCCTTTGTAGTGAGACAAGCTGCCGGGGAAGTGATTGATATTGCAGACAGAAGTAGGACTTCAAGGAAGAAATAAGCAGATAAGTGGGGTAATAAGTAGATAATACTACTACTTTGCACTTAGTGTCTTTTATCTGAGCATCTGAAGGCAGCTGTATCCTCAAACATCAAGGCCTCTCAACGTAAAGAGAGAATGGGGTCTCTCCTTTTAGTTGGTGGCCTCCTCTACAATCCATAAATCGGTGAAAAGATTTCCTAAGGAAGACCAGTGGTAAAGATTTTTTTTTTTTCTTCTTTTCTCTGGGAAGTTAAGCCACCAGGATATGAAGCAATCTCTCTAAAAGTTATCTTGATCTTGATGCAATGATCTGTATACACTTTCCCCTACAAAGTTTGGATCTGAAAAAAGAAACTTCTACTGTACCAACTAAGGCATTTACTGTATTTTCTTAATCCCTTCTGATCATGTCAGACTCACTCCCTTTGAGTAATTCTCATTCTTGCATTTATATTACTCCTCAAAAATTTCCCTTGTAAATCTTATTTTAGGTCAAAGTCCTTAGACAGTAAATCTTTCAGACAGCTTCAGGCCATTATGGCTCCAAGAAACTATTGTGAAGCGAAGCTGTGTTTAATAAGGTTGATGGGCTCAGTTAGAAATCTCTTTGAGTATGCCTTCATTAATTTTGTACACATCTTGTTAATTCAGACAAAGAGGGTGAGTTGCCAAGCCAAAATTCTTTCCTTTTAGCAGACCATGACTCAAAATTCAGAAGCCAATTCTTAGCAGAGTTAGAGAATAATACTGGCTGCCACAAGTTTTTGTAGGTAACTTTGTTCCCTATTTAACAGACACTACAATCGTTTTCTAGACATTAAACAACCAAACATAAATACTAAGTGGCATTAAGAATACTGTTGAACATCCTCTCCGTTTTTATTGCTATGTTGTGGGTTCCCCACATTTTTGTTGTTGGTTGTTTGTTTGTTTGTTAATCATAGAAATCTCATGGTTAGGAGAGCTCTTCAGGATCATCAGATCTCACCACCCAAGCAGTCTGACATTTAGCTCCATAATTAAAATGTGTAAGTAACTGGGCATAACCTTGGGAGGGAAAGAGGACACAGATCCATCCAGTCTGTATCCCCTGAAGATCAAAAAAATTTCACTGGATATGGAAAAAAAAAAAACCACTTAATTCATGGCTAACTGTTTCACAATTTATGGTTTGTCTGAAGACAAATTTGCTTTCTTTTAACAAACAGTATTTCCTTTAAAACAAATCTCATACTTGACAGAAGATAAAACAGAACTATGTATATTTAATAGTGTGCTCCACAGCCATCTTTCATTGTGACTGAATTCTTTTGTGAGCTGATGGTTCTCAAGTTGAGAGAGTTAAAGATAAAGTGCAAATGAGATTGTGGGTTTGTATGTGTGTGTGTGTGTTTGGGGAAGGAGTATGATAAGGAGAACACAGCGACATTACAAGTATCACTTTTTTGGCAATCTGAATACACTATTGGTAATTCTAATCTCTTGTATTTTTTTCCTTTCCACTTTATAGATTATAAAACACTTTTTCTTTCTTTCTTTTTATTTTTTTAAGTAATCTCTACACCCAGTGTGGGGCTCAAACTCACAAATACGAGATCAAGAGTCCCATGCTCCCCGACTGAGCCAGCCAGGCGCCCCAACCCTTTTTCTTATTTGACAGTCCTCACAAGTACCTTGTAAGTGAGGTAATGAAGTTGTGATGTCCTCATGTCATAAATGTGGACATGGAGTTTCAGGTTGTCATCGAGCCCACAGACTTAGCAAGTATCAGAACCACTAGATTCAACTCTAAGGCCCATAGTTTGACTTGGAGCCATTGCTCTCCAAGACAAGTTCAAAGTGCTTTTAGGTAGAGCATCAGATATAGCACATTAGTCTGCTACAATGAAGTGCTATATAAAAATCAGTATCTCTCATCAAATATATCCTCAAAACCCATTTACTTAATTGACTGTTCTAAGTACAAATCTTTCTACAGAGAGCAAAGAGAGTTTAAAACTATGTATAAATAAGTCATTTGCCATGAACTGAATCCACTTGATTTAGTTTAATATGTAGGTAAAGTTTTTATGACTCCAAACTCCTCATTTTCCCCCAAGTCAGTCTTTCTTTCTCTTTCTTCTCTTCCCTTCCCTTCCCTTCCCTTCCCTTCCCTTCCCTTCCTTCCTTCCTTTCTTTCTTTCTTTCTTTCTCTC
>NC_138369.1:123142962-123150391 GCF_054177405.1 Leptonychotes weddellii
TTTTTTTTTAAGATTTTATTTATTTATTTGAGACAGAGAGAATGAGAGAGAGAGAGCACATGAGATGGGGGAGGGTCAGAGGCAGAAGCAGGCTCCCTGCCGAGCAGGGAGCCCGATGCGGGACTCGATCCAGGGACTCCAGGATCATGACCTGAGCCGAAGGCAGTCGCTTAACCAACTGAGCCACCCAGGCGCCCTTTCTTTCTCTCTCTTTCTTTCTCTCTCTTTCTTTCTTTCTTTCTCTTTCTTTCTTTCTCTCTTTCTTTCTTTCTCTCTCTTTCTTTTTCTTTCTTTCTCTCTCTTTCTCTCTTTCTTCCTTCCTTTCTTTTCTTTCTTTCTTCCTTCCTTCCTTCTTTCTTTCTTTTCATCCCAAAACCCAGAGGATGCTGCTCTTCTTGCTAGATTTTACATTCTGTCCTTTCAGGGCAGAATAGAGATTACCTTCTGCACAGTTACCTAGATCCTAATGTCATTTTTTTTTTCTCTCGTCTCCATTTAGTTTTGTCTACCTGCTTGAGTGTGTACTTTGTTTCTATGCTTTTGTGAGGTGACATATCCATATCCTCGGCCACCTCTTCCGCCTCTCTGCGTGTCTGACACGTCTTGTCCTCAGTTTCTACTGCTCTGTAACTTCTCCTTTCTCATTTAATTCACGTATTTCTTTTACCTTTTAGAAGGCCCAAACTTAAATCTGAAAAATATTTTATCAGAGGGAAACAGAGGTTAATATTTACTAATAGCTTAATGTATTTATTAGAAAAAAACTGTCCTAGTGACCCAAACTTAACTGATTTCAAAGCAGAACTTGAGGCAGCTGAATGGGTACATAAGATGCAATTCTAGTACCTCTAGGGTGTAAGCCATGGCAACATAGGTAAACATGTATTTCTCTTAGTTAAATGCAGTGGGTAATGTAATTCTTTCAAATAAGAATGCCAAACTGAGACTGAGGAGAGCCATTTCATGTTCACAAAACTGTTGCCAAGCATCGGAACACGTATGTTCCATTTGGGGGTTTTATATTGTCAGCCTCTAAAATGAGAAAGGATTGGTTATATGAGTTCTAGAGTCTCTTAATCATGTCAGATTTTTTAGTTCTATTTTTACCCGTGCTTAGAATTACTGCTTATAACATCATCACTGTAAGCCAGGCATTCTTTTTCATCCTTATCTTTGGAATACCACATTTCCCTCCCAGAGAAAATGGCAGAGCTCTTTCTCCTTTGCCTGCTGTTCGTGCTGAGGCACAAGAGAAAGTGGTTCTCATTATGGGTGTGTCCACGTATAGTCCCAGGAAATAATGGGAAAAGAATTTATGAGCAAATGCCTAATTGATTGCTAACTACTGAGACTCATAGGCTTCTAGAAGAGTATGACGAAAAAAATGGGTCCTGGTGTTTGAATCCCTAAATTAGCCTGAGAACCTACGCTAGCCCCTGCTGGGTTAGAGTCCTCCCAAGCTGGGGATCTATTAGGAGCACTAGTTTTGCTTTACAGTCCTAAATGTAAATGTTAGCCCCAGATGGGCAGAACACTGAACTCTCTAATTAGCCTTGCAGGTCCATCTTTAAAGAAACAAGTGTGTAGCATCTAGCCCTTTAAAAAGGCATTCTGTGCATTGTTTGCCAAAGGTCAGAGGGCAAACGTTGTTGTGACAGTTGGGTGGACTTGGCAGGCACACTTCTCTGGAGAGGATGAGAAAGAGAAGAGTAGTTGATGTTAATCTTTGGTGATAGCAATGGCAGAAGACAGTTCGCTCTAATTCTAGAATCCTTTTGATATCCTTTCAATTCATATGAAGTTTTCCAATTTTTAATCCAAGGAGTTAGAAAAATAGAGCCATAGGAAATAAGAGGTGATCTTGCCAATATCTTTATCTTCAGGGAGGTTAACTCACAAATCATACATCATAACGGCTTATGTATGAGAAAGACAGAAATAATTCAAGCCCACCAGTCTTGTTCCAGCATATGTTTCCCACTCCACCTTCCATCTCCCAAGTTCCCCCATGCTCGCCTAACTTCATTTCATTATTCTGAATACAGAATTCTGTGTCTGTCTTTTGTCCCATGCTGTTGTTTTAATTTAGGAATGTTTTCTCTTTGTCTTCCTTTAATTCCTGCCCAACAACAAGACCAAACTCCTTATCTCCTCACTGGGAATTAATCATTCCTTCTCCCTTGTTTCCATAGAACTGTTACTTGTAACTTAACACTTGGCATTTATTTTATTTAGCATCTATTTTATATACATTTCATCCTGACTTTATAAACTTTATTGTTTTTGTTGTTTTGTTTTTTTCAGAGATGTGTCTTCCATTCTATCAGGAAGTCTGAGGACAGATACTGAGTCTTGTTCTTTTTTGGGTCTTATTGTAAGACCATGCACAATGAAGTATTCAGTTAATGTTAGAAATGAAATGTGTATATGTGCAAGTATGTGTGAGAAGAAATAAAATAGTCTCTACCAATGGTCTCTAATATCCCTTCTAGCATTAACATGGATCTATAACTTGATCTTAGGATACAATTAAATCAACTAATGTTTAACTATTTAAATTAGCCTTGACTTTTATTTTTCTGTTTAGATTGCCCAGTTAGGAAAGGAGGTAAAACTCAAACTTGACAATTTTCCCAGTGATGTGACCCAATAAGCATTTTTGACTTGTTTCCTTCTAGAGTAACAGTGGAGACTTAAGGGGCGCCTGGGTGGCTCAGTCGTTAAGCGTCTGCCTTCGGCTCAGGTCATGATCCCAGGGTCCTGGGATCGAGCCCCGCATCGGGCTCCCTGCTCTGCGGGAAGCCTGCTTCTCCCTCTCCCACTCCCCCTGCTTGTGTTCCTGCTCTCGCTATGTCTCTCTCTGTCAAAAAAATAAATAAAATCTTTAAAAAAAAAAAAAAAAACAGTGGAGACTTAAATGGAGGTGGTCTGATGTTTGAGGATCATGCATGAGTTTTAGTCTACCTACACAGTCCTCTAGCTATTGACCATGACTAAGAATTCACTATGACTGCTAAATAAAAATTGAAAGAATATGGACCATTTCAGGAATTAGTTGGGAGAGAAGATGCTGAATATATCTTTTAAAAAGATGCTCAGAAGGAAGCATCAGAGTCCTGGTTTGGTCATATTCTTACAGGTTCAGGACACACCATTTATACTGTCATGGACTTAGCCTTTCAACACTGTAGTTTAACCCTCTTACCCTGAAGGTAATCGATCTGAATTACAAAATCCAGTGAATAAAAAGGAATACTTAAAAGAAGAGAGCATGAGGAGTTCATTAAGATGGGAGTAATATAACTTTTTCATTTATTTGGCACCTGAGTTACAAATAATTCCTCACCTTTATTTTTATTTTGTTGGGACTGCTCCATGGTGTGTGTGTGTGTGTGTGTTGTGTGTGTGTGTGTGTTCAGATTATTTATAATGGACCCTGACATTGCCACATGTTTCTTTCTGTGATTTGAACACAATAATTTGAACTGTACTGGTTTCCATCTGAAGAAATGGTTTCTGCATTGTTATTCAGAAGCTATCAATACTTAGTTTCTTTTTACTTTTAAGCTACATATATTTTAATCCTAAAGTAAATTCCTGTCGTTGCTGGAAATTGCCTATATTTTTTAGATGCAGCACTCCTCCTGAATCTTTTTTTTAATCTTTCTGTAACCACTGTTACAGAGTTGTCCAGGTAATGATCGATGCAGGTAATGTTTTCTTACAAAATCAAACCAGTGGACTCCGGAGGCCAGAAGATCTGGCTTAACCACCTGGGTCACAGAGGCACACCTGCTTGGTTGCACCACTTCTTAATCGAGTTGTGAATCAGGCTTGGGAAGCTGCAACTAAGTCAGTTTATTGTGTCTGTGACAGTAGGAAGCTCAGGAGATCAACATTAAGGGAAAAGAGCTGCTAAGTAGGAAGGTATCTTTGGGAGTCATTTGTGGCAACAGGACCTTCCCTTTCTCCTGCAGAGCATGCAAATAAATTGATTTGCTCGGAGACCAAATCCCTTCCCCTTGTTGGGGCATAGGCATGAAAGAGCAGTGTCTTCTCTGACTGGGCAACCTGTGTGGCACAGAGCACGTCTAGCCTTAAGCACAGTGGATGTGTGAACTTGAATATAACATTGAACCCCTCTGGAACCTGGTTTCCTTATCTGAGAATTGGAGATAATAAGGCCATGCCTGCTGCACAGAGGTAGCTCAGGGATCAAACCAGAGTAGTCATCTGACAAACAGAATTGAGTGCCTTTATGCACACTCTCCAAGCTGCAGGAAGTACAGAACTAAACTGGGTATCACCCTTGCCCTCAAGCTTGTATTTTAGTGTGAGATTCATGGAAACAGAACTCAAAAGTAATGAGATGAGATCTATAATCATGTAGTTATTGCCAGGATTGGGTAATTCAGAGCTGAAAGTAACTGGCTGCTTAGAGAAGACAAGTGATCCACAGATGCCAACACAATGCTGGGTATGCAGCAGACACTCAAGTGTTGAATCAAACAGAGGAAACATGTTATAGGGGTGTTGAAGGACACATTTGAGTTTGCCTGTTGGAAGAGAATAGAGGAACTGGGTTGCACAGAGCTGCAAAATTATAAAGTACAAGATCTACATGCTCTTAGGCTGCAAAGGCATGCTAATACCCAATGCTCTTACAGCATAGCTCCAAACTACTGCATCCTTCTTAGCTTATTAATAAGACTGTGTCAATAAAAGTACTCAATTAGCACTACCCTAGATAGAAATATAGATTATTTTAAAGCCAAAATTTATCATGGGGTTCTTACCACAACATGTTCAGATACTCTTAAAGTTGGATTTGGTTTGGGGTGCCTGGGTGGCTCAGTCGGTTAAGCGTCTGCCTTCGGCTCAGGTCATGATCCCAGGGTCCTGGGATCGAGCCCCGCATCGGGCTCCCTGCTCGGCGGGGAGCCTGCTTCTCCTTCTCCCTCTGCCTGCCGCTCCGCCTGCTTGTGCTATCTCTCGGTCAAATAAATAAATAAAATTTAAAAAAAAGTTGGATTTGGTTTTCCATTTTAGTCAACAATCCCCAGGGTTCACCTCCAAACCTTATTGCCTAGGCTCTGCCTTCCAGTACTGTGAATGCTTCACTTTCTTCTGTACTCAGGGTCCTTGGGACAAAAATGATTCTAGGAACCATGTTTTCGTCTTTGTTATTTTTATTTTATTTTTATTTACTTAATTTTTTATGGGGGACAGAGGGAGAGGGAGAGAGAGAATCGTAAGCAGGCTCCATGCCTAGCACAGAGCCCCACGCAGGGCTCAGTCTCACAACCCTGAGATCATGACCTGAGCCGAAATCAAGAGTCCAATCCTCAAGAGCCCCCCAGGCGCCGGTATTATTTTTATTTTTATAAATACTGTTATTTTTGGATCAATGCCTCCTACGCCCTATTCTTAGAATGAATGGAAATGGTTTCCAGAGACAGGTGCTTTTTCTCCCATGGCCAGTGTCATAGAGTGAAGATTGTAGCAGCTTGGTGGCATTGGTGCCTAGGAGAGCAGCCAGTACATGCTGCTTTGCCACTTTGGAGAAACACTAGGGTTTGTCATACCTAAGTTACCTCCACCCCTCTGCTGGAGGCGGCAGGGATAGTGATCCGGGGTTCAGCTAGGGCTTCCGTCGTTTTTGTTTTTCCTCTTGGTCATTCTAACTTCTTTTTTTAAAGTGGCTTTCCTTGTTTCATTTTGTAATAAAGAGCTATTTTCTGCCCAAGCAGACATTGTATAAACAGTTGCACAGTAAGAGAATAGTTAGTGTCCCTTAGAAGCCTATGGAGAATCTGAGAATGTCAGGCCAAGAAAGGACTTTGGAAATCCCACAGGACTTGGCCAACCCTTTGCTGCACTTCTATGTGACTGAGAAACAGAGAGGGCTCAAGGTCACACAGCAAGTCACGGGGTACATAAAGTGGAACTTAAAAAGTATATATAAATCACATTTACATACATCATTTTTTCATACTTAGGATGTGGACATAGCGTAAGTGTGAGTAGTGTAGCAGAGAGGATGAGTGGAAAATAGGGCTCCAGGAATGGTTCAGTCCATCCACCTCAGACCCTAAGAAAAGATGATGCATATACTGCAGCAGGAGATTCACAGATGGGATCATCCATGTTTTCCCAAAGTAATAAACCAGTGACTTGTCCATCCTGTTTCCTGAAGCTATAGTGGGTTTACCAACTGAACACATATCCTGTAAGTAATGGTGAGTGCAGACCAGTGACTTGAAACCCTAAAAGGACATTGGAATTCTCTGAGAGTTTGAATCAAAATAGGCAAAGTGTGATTTTTCCCTGGAGTTCATCCAGGATTCCAAAGTGAATGCACCTCCTTTTTATTTTGCCTAGGGATTTTCTTTTTTTCCTGGAAAGGGTGGAGAGAATTTATGTAAGAAAGAAAGCTGAGTTGCCTCAAAGTACAGCCTCCAGGGAGAATGAGGCATCCCCCACTGCCCCCCCCAACCCAGTATTCTTGCTGAGGAGAGAAAAATAGAGGAACTAAAAGTAAAGCCTAAAATCTCTAGGGCTGAAAACATCATAGAAATCAACTGGTCTATAAAATCAACTACTTAACAGGCTTTTTAGGAAGGAAATGCCACAAGGAAAAGGTATGAAATATAAAGTTGATAGGGACATTGTTGGTCTTCATCAATAGAGTAAACTTTATATTATGGTTAAATAGACAAACACAAACTTCAAGGAGACTAGAATCATAATAATATAGGAAGCCAAATATATAACAAAACTAAGTCCAATGAACGGATTGGAAAACTACAAAATGGACAGGGAAATGTCCTGTTTTATGTAATATCAATTTACTCTCAGAGCCAGAGCTTAGCCCAAAGTCCATGACTCTTGGGATAATACCCTTCCATGCATGATTCTTAAACGCAAAATGGACTGCCTTTCTATTGTTTTAGGTAGAGGAAATTATTTAAAAGTTGGTATTGTATTGAAATATATCTCAGTATGAAACTAGAAGGAAGGGTGATGTGTTGTGCAATTAGCTTGAATGAATATTTGTTCACGATCTATCCATTCAAAAAAAGGGACTCACTTAAAAGCACAGAGGTGACACCTAAACCCCAGATTTCTGCTGGTGACTCCAGAGCTCTTTCCACCTTTCCAAGCTGGCAACTGATTGCAGACCTCTTCCTGTGGTAGCAGCCATTTGGAGGCTATGACAGAGGAGAATGAAAGTTAGTGAAACACTAAAAAATCTAGTATTTATGGAAATAAGAATTTATAGAAGGATCCAGTAGCCATGTCCAGAACTACAGATATGAATAAATATGAATAAATAAAAGGATAAAAGGTATTTAAATCTATTTAGAACTTATCATAAGCTAATGACTTCCAGAAGATTGGTTAGGAAGTTAAATGTTTTATATATATA
>NC_138369.1:123150491-123339944 GCF_054177405.1 Leptonychotes weddellii
TTTTTTTTAAAGATTTTATTTATTTATTTGAGACAGAGAGAATGAGAGACAGAGAGCATGAGAGGGAGGAGGGTCAGAGGGAGAAGCAGACTCCCTGCCGAGCAGGGAGCCCGATGCGGGACTCGATCCCGGGACTCCAGGATCATGACCTGAGCCGAAGGCAGTCGCTTAACCAACTGAGCCACCCAGGCGCCCTATATATATATTATATATATAATATATATGTATAAAATATAGCGTGATATTTTGATTTTATAGATGAAAGTTCAAAAAATCTAAGCAAACACACCAGTATTCAAATACAACTTAGTTTGATTTAAAGACTTGCACTTTCCAAAGCAGAGCAATCAATGGGGATGGAGATGAATATGTTCATTTTAATGAATAATGTATAATAGCAATAGAAGGAAGTTAATTTTGTTTGTGCATTTTTACTCTAAACTGTGAAAAATATTTTAAGTAATAGTAGCTGCTAATGATGTTGTGGTAGGGTAAACTCACTATGTTTTATATTGTTAGTCTAAAGATAAACAGGTATAATATCCAGAAATCAATGTAGTAATATCTATTGGCCCTTAAAACATTGAATGTCTTTTAATTGAATGATTCAGCTTCTAATAATGTATTTTGATTCACAGTAGAGTACTTTTTGTTTTAAAGTTATAGTGTTGGGGCGCCTGGGAGGCTCAGTCGGTTAAGCATCTGCCTTCTGCTCAGGTCATGATCCCAGGGTCCTGGGATCCAGCCCTGCGTGGGGCTCCCTGCTCAGTGAAGAGCCTGCTTCTCCCTCTCCCTCTGTTGCTCCCTCTGCTTGTGCTCTCTCTCTCTGTCAAATAAATAAATAAAATATTTAAAAATAAATGCATAAAAAATAAAGTTATAATGTTAAAGAAAAATAGAAGCAAATGAATGCCCAATTAATATGAAATGGCTAAATTAATTTAACAATGCTGTGTAGCAGTTTAAAAACAGTATTTATGTGGTGACTAACATAATAAAAAAATAAAAACAGTGTTTAAAAAAATACATGTAATTACTTGAGTATACAGTCATATTAACAGCTTAATTTTTAAAAATAGGCATATGCATATATTTACACAGACACATATACATACTTAACAAATATATCTTTAATGTATACTATCATAAGTACAGAGTTGTGTGCAGTATATATCTCTGGAAGAGAATATACCAAAATTTTAACATCGGTTACGTCTAGGTTATGGGATAAATGACAAAAAAGAAGTAATTTTTATGTAATAAAGTCATCAGAGTTCTTATTTCAATATATATAATACTAAAAGAGCAAAGAAAATTGGAAAGCATGTGACAAAAATATCAAAGGGTTAATACCTTATTAATAAGAAAAACACTACTCCTCCAGTGGGGTAGGGATTGGAGGGGAAAGCAAAGGACATTAACACATCATTTAAAGAAGAAATGCAAAGGACTACTAAATGTATTGAAATATATTTAATCTTGCTCATAATCTGGGAGATTCATATTAAAATAAGAAAATAATTATTTTTGTTTGTATAATTGGAAAAGATAATCCTCAATATTGTGGTCCTTATCCTCATAAAAATGCAACTGATGCTGCCCTTTTGGAAACCGACTTGATTCTATACCCATGAGGAGACTTAAGTTCATAACTTTTGACCCAGTCTGTTTAGTGGTAGAAATACTTAACATGGGAAAATGCTCATAATAGTATGATAGCTATATATATGTATATAATATGATCCTAGCTTTGTTTGCAGAATACATACATAAAGACAGGAGGAAGATAGATCATGGAAACTTAACAGTAATTCTCTCTGCGAAGTTTGCTTACAGATAGATGGCATGTATTTTTTTTTTTATTTTTCATTTTTTGCTCTAAATATCACATGGCTTTTGTAATCTAAAAATTCAAATGCCAATTAAAGGCAGTGCTAGGAGAGATGATCTTATCTGTGTGCATTTGTGCATCTCTTTACCTGGATTGTTTTGGAGTCCTTCCAAAGTAAGACACTATCTAAATTTGGGAAATGGTTAACAATACTGTTATTAAAATAATCATAGAGTGGGGTGTCTGGTAAATGAGCTATGAACATGGCATTGAAGGAGGGATAAATATTGGGGTGGGAGGAGGTATGAAGACATAATCTTCTTGAACAGCACAGGGTTTGTGTGGATTTGGGGGCCAAAATATACATGTTCTGCTCTTGATTTCATCATTTAGTATTTGTCTGCATTTTGGTGTCTTCACCTTTATCTGTAAGATAGGAACAATAACAGTACTTAAATGATAACTTTGTATGAGAATTAACCACGTCTGATATATATTAAGCTCTTTGAAGAGTGCCTGCCCCATTCAAAGTACAAAGAGAGAGAGAGAATCTAAATCCTGTCACCATTTTACCTTCTATTTGACAGTTGACAAAAATAAAAAATGATAGTCTGAGTACATCTGTAAGATTTAGGATAGAACTCAGTTTCCTTTGTATGCCTATAAGATTCATTTTTCAGTCTAGCTAGTGATCCTAAAATATCTTGCTTTGGAACTTAGCCTTAGAATAAAGAGAACATTGATTTGGTGAATTAATTAAGTGGCTTTCAGTAGTTTCTACAAATGCTAATTCTTCTCACCTATCCAGAGCAGGAGGAGAATGAAATCACTTGGGAAGGTTTAGAGCTCTAATGTGTGTTCTGTGTTGACCATCCTTTATGGTAGCTGGCATCAAAATGATCTAATTGATTTTGTTCTGTGGCAGCTTGGAAAGTCCCAACATTTCTTAGCTTTCACACATGCTCTATAAAACTCCAATCTTTTTTAACTATTGCAGATTTATTCTGACAATTTTCCTTTTGATAAATAGTTATTAAGAACTTGAGGTACTGTACTTAGATTGAAACCATCATTTTTTTCTCTTTTCATTAGATACTGTGCGTTAATTCCCACAGGAAAGGCATCTGTGTCATAATAAATGCCTTGAGTAAAATAATCTACTGTTCAACCTTCTAATTCTTTCTTACAGAATTAACTGTTCAATTGAACATATCAAGTTTTTAGACACTTAATGTGATATGATGAACAAAAAAATGGGGAATTGGAGAATTTCTCATGAAGGTGGCGTTTAAGGAAACTGAAAATGTTTTCATGGATCAGGTAAAGAGAATGAAGACATTCCAGACTGAGGGACTAGACTGAGCAGAGGGTCAGGAATGGTCAGCTAGTGCCAGCATGTGGCAAGCAGAGTGGAATATATGGAAAGTGTGGTTGAGAGCATAGCTTGGGGCCAGACTGTGAAGGGCCCTCAGTGTCTGTGGAAGTACATTGACCCTTAAACAATATGAGGATTAGGGACACTGACCCCCGCACAGTTGAAAATCTGCATATAACTTTTGACTTCCCCAAAACTTAACTACTCAAAGCTTCCTGTTGATTGGAAGCCTTCTTGATAATATAACAGTCCATTAACACATATTTTGTATGTTTTATGTATTATATACCAAATTCTTATAATAAAGTAAGCTAGAGAAAATGTTATTAAGAAAATCATAAGGAAGAGAAAATACATTTACTGTAGTATACTGTAAAAAATCTGCAAATAAGCGGACCTGTGTAGTTCAAATCCATGTTTAAGGGTCAACTGTAGTTGGTTTTGTTCCATTGACATAGAGGCATCTTGAGAAGTGACATGGTCGGAGTTGTTCCTTAGGAAAGATAAAGTGATGGGGAGGAGGACTCTCGTGGGGAGGCAGGGGAAGTAGGGACATCACTGGATATTCATTTTTCTACTTCATTCAGGTAGATGTGTGGTTAAAGCATAGAGAGTTTGATATGTTTAGAATCAGGTATGTATTCTTTCTTGGAGTCTCAACTGCTACTATAAAAACAAGTCACCAATCTTTTGTTTCCTTTAATAAATGTCTACTTAATCCTGGCTAAATTTACCTAAGCCTCTATAACTTCTCTTTTCTCTCAGTTCAATAGAACTGATGTCTTCATGAGGGAAGCCACTAAAACACTGATCTCCAATCTGTGCTTCATGAAACCTAAGGACTTCCCCACCTTCTACACCTACCTCCAATCACTGGGGGCAGATACAGATCCAGGAACACAAAATTGCTTCCATTTTTTTTTTTAACTTTTTAGAATGTTGTAGGTACCATGTTATTCCTTACCCAACTTCACACACATGGATTAAGAAGTTCAAGCAAATGTTTTATGTATGCCAAGGATTTATACACTTGCTTAACTTTCTTACATAGAGATATAAAATGGAACCATTGATACTTGTCATATTATAAAGATAACATGTCAAATCAGAAAAAAAAATTTTAATAAAATGGTAAAGGTAAGTAATCTGTTTTGGGAGGGAGTGGATCTTCACTTGTTTCTCATACCAATATAAATTCCAAAGAGTTAAAAGATTTGCATGTGAAAAAATGTTAAAAGCCATAATAATATGAGATGACAATATGGTTGAAGAATTTTATAATGTTGGGCTGGGAGAAGCCTTTCAAACTATGCTTGAAAAATAATAAGTCAGGATATCTGCCTGGGTGGCTCAGTTGGTTAAGCATCTGCCTTCAGCTCAGGTCATGATCCCAGGGTCCTGGGATCGAGTCCCGCATTGGGCTCCTTGCTCAGTGAGGAGCCTGCTTCTCTGCCTGCCACTTGCCTTGCTTGTACTCACTAGCTCCCTCTCACTCTTGCTTGCTCTCTCTGACAAATAAATAAATAAAATCTTAAAAAAAAGAAAAATAATAAGTCATAAGGGAAAAATGATAAATTTGACTATAGAAAAATTAGGATTCTTCTACAGCAGAAAGCAACCCATAAAACTATATATAAGTTTGAAAGGCCAGACACACACATGCAGAAAAATATTTCCAGCACTGATAATAAAGGGTTATTATCTATAAAATATAAAGCGCTCCTACAGGAATAACTGTTCAGGAGGATAGCCAACAAAATGTTAGCAGTATTATTTCTGGAAATCAGAAATGGTGATCCCACATCTTGGATGACTTCTCTTCCCAGGGAACTGGATTTATAACAGTGGTAGTCTCATCAAGGGGCAGCACTGACCCCTCATTCTGAGGCCACAAAGCTTTGAGGAATCTGGGAGAAAGGGCTGAGAATGGAAAGTTGTGAGCTCTTAATAGAGTTGTTCTGACTCCTGAGGACTTGGGAAACCCACTTCAAATCTTTGAGTTTGTTTATTTATCTGCAAAATGGGGATAATAATACTTACATACATCACTAAGTCGTTAGGAAAATTAATGCACATTACTAAACCTTTGAGATCCCAGGATAAGCATTATTGCGTGGGGAGTAGAGAGAATGGTTGCTTCTCTGTAACCTCCTGCTTAAGTAAACGCTTGATATTTATATACCAGTTCTGAAATGAAACCTTATCAGATGCACTTTAGTTAACTCTTTTATGTCAATGTGTGTGCTAAGTTTGAATTTAAATGAATTGGTAAATATTAGCTTAGTTTTTATCATGAGGATACTAAAAGCAAAAAACACAGATTGTCCCCCACAATACACTGTACCTTTTTCTTTTTTTTTTTTTAAGATTTTATTTATTTATTTGAGAGAGAGAGAGAGAGAGCACATGGGAGGGGGAGGGTCAGAGGGAGAAACAGACTCCCTGCTGAGCAGGGAGCCTGATGCGGGACTCGATCCCAGGACTCTAGGATCATGACCTGAGCCGAAGGCAGTCACTTAACCAACTGAGCCACCCAGGCACCCCACACTGTACCTTTTTCTTTAAGTCCTTTAAGCATCTTGGTATCTGTAAAACTTGATGGCTTCAATTGCACAGTTTGGAGATGAGCAGATTGTCATATAAATATCCAAGTAAAATAAGAAGAATGCAAATAATCCTCTAACTTGCTTCCATGGATTCTGGACAGAGACTCTTAACCGTTGTAATGGTCTTTAGAAATCATTTAGTTCTGCCTCTCATTTCACAAATGAGGAACTTGAATCCAGACTGGTTCACTCCTGCCCCAGAGGCACAGGGCTAACTAAAGACAGAGCTGGGATTACAGCCTATATTTCCTAGTTATTCCTACAACCCCCAGTCCTGTGCTCTTTCCCCTCAGCTACCCAAAGCACCCAAATAGCAGTGACAGATAGATAGATAAGATACACGTGTCTTAGGTTTTGCCCAGAATCTTGGTAGCTATGTTAGACATAGACCATCATCCTCAGATCCGATTGTGCTGAAGGATGAGTTGGTCAATAGAAAGATTTTGGCATTTTAGTCCATCACATCCTGCTGGGACTCTTTTGACTTTGTAAAAGATGAAATGTGTTTACATTTGATGGAACATTATCAACATTTGAGTCTGTGAGCCCTACATTTAGGGTTCAAAAAGGTATGCTACCCCATTATTGTAAAAAAAATGATCCAATATTGACTTTCTGGGCAGTTGTCCTAATGGCATTTACTTTACAACATTGATTCCTGAGCCTGATTCATTCAGAACTGCCTCATGGGCTGCACAAAATACAGCTGGTACCAGGTCCACACATCTGTTTTTAAGAAGCACCCTGGATGATTCTTAGGGTCACCCAAGTTTTTGAACCACTGGAATAGAGCACGGATTAAGGAAGCAACAATCTGCTCTTCACTGTTGACCCAAAAGCTGTCAGTGGGTATAGAATTTAAATACATGATACAAATAATTATATGGCATGTTGTACCCAGAGCTCATTTGGTTAATATTTCAGAGAAAAAAAATGCACATTATGTCTGATATAAATTTGTAGTGTTATAGGGCTTTATCATATTCTTTGACACCTGATTTTCAAATGATGTTATTGAAAATTTTTGCAAAAAAAAAGCTTTCTTACCAGTGACTCAGGAGCTTTAAAATAAATATGCCAATAATCACATGAATGCAAAAATAGAAGTAAAAAGGAGGTAAGTCTAAGGTCCTGAATATATTTGCAAACTTAATTTCTAAAGTTTATATACCAACTGAGCCTGGCTTCTAATTTTCTTCTAATCTTCTTATCTTTTAAATTTTAGAAAAAAAAATCTAAGTATCCACTTCTAGCTGTCTCAGCCAGTTGTACCTTTCAGGCAGGACAGAGGGACTTGGCCTTCCAAGTGTGGGGTGGGGAGTGATATTTTGATATAGATCTAACTGAATTACATAGCGTACTCAGCAGTAACAAGAGTATTTTAGTGAATCAAACCATAACCATCAGGGTGCATTTCACCTTCACTAAATTATGGTAACCAATGCCAGATTCTACAATAATGTTCTTATGTGTTTATGTAGATATATTTTAAAGGCAAAAGCCAATTGGTTTCTCACACTTTAAGATTTATTCTTTCTATTTGTAATTTATTAACTGTTTATAGAAAAAGATAATGTCTTGGAGCATTAATGAAAACTGGATATAATAGAGAAAATATTCAAGTACATAAGCTATTGTATTGATTCCATGTCCTAAGAAATAATGATAGAAAGAAGTGGTGCTTTTTTTTTTAAGGCTTAAAAAAAATGGGCACTTTTCACAGGATTTCTATTTCCTGTACATAATATGAATGTTTGTTTGTTTTCACAAGTTAACGGGACCAATGGTTTAAATTGTTCTTTGACTATGTTCTGAAAAATCGAGTGACTGCTGTTGGCATAACTTTGTGTTAAGCCACTGGCATTTCTCTGTGGAGAATAAGTTGAAAATTTTTTAACTATCCAGCAGGGGATTTTAACTTTTATATTGAGAAAATATAACCACGGATTTGAGTATTTAGAAATGGATTTGAGTATTTAGGATTTAGTTAGAAATTCCTAACTTTATGTAGTCATTCTTAAAACTCCACATCTAATTTAAAAAAGAAAAAATTTAAAAAAAAAAGGCTTCCAAAAGCTTTCCCTGAAGTTTTAGTTTTCAGTTGCAAAGTGCAAAATAACCTTCTGAAAAGCCTTCTCTAAGTCCTGGTGGTGGGAAGGTCTGTGGTTTGTTTGGGGAGATTTTGTTTTGTTTTTAGGAGAGAGCACTTTCTTATGAAAGAGGCAAGGGAAAGTTTTACCTGTCTCTCTCCTGTTTTTTTTTTTTTTTTTCTTTCTTTCTTTTTCTTTTAAAGATTGGTGATAAGGAATTCTAACTACTTAATGAGATGGGAGAGGCCTCACTCCATTGGAGTGGAGGACTCCAGGTGGAAGTTGATGGATTGGACAGGTAAAGAGAAGAGTCCCGCCCCCTCATGCCTATAGTTGGGTATATATTAGGGAACCTAAAATTATGTACAGAGAGAGAAAGAGAGAGAGGGACTTGAGTTCTGTTATCTTCTTAGTAGATTCCTATTGTCAGGGTCTCAGAGGGGGTGGGGGGGTTGGCAAAATCCTGGAGCCAGAAGAGAGGACAGCGGCATTGATCAATCTTACTGCTAACATGTTGTACCTGGAAAACAATGCCCAGACTCAATTTAGTGAGGTAAGGATTTTAGATTTTAGCACTCCATTTAGAGATGCTTTTTCATTTTTATTTTTTAAATAAAAGCTTACATATTTGTGGTTCTTGGTCACCCAATGTAATGTTTTTGCAAATTGTGTATAGGAATCTCCTTTTCTTGGTTAATGTTTTCTGTGGTGACTGTAAGATTTTTTTTTTCCCTTTAAGTAGGAGATGAAATAATAGGAGAAGAGGGAGAAGAAAATTTTCTGGGTGACATTATGTATTTGAAGAAACCCAATATTCAGGAGTTTGTAAAATCACTTTTTGTAAGAACAGACTGGGAGAGAAGCTCACATTCTGCTAGATACATGGAAATGACTCCTCTGTTGGGTATTCACGTACCAGTAAGACAAATTAGTTGACTGTGTCTTAACTCAGTTAAGTTCTCAGTTCTATCTCCAGACTTCATCCTAAAAGCAAATGAAGCTTTTTCAAAATAATCCAGGTGAGATTTTTTTTTTTTAAAAAACCATCTTCGTTTTGAATTCTATCAATCCAGAGACCCATCTAAATCCTCAGGGGACTTCACTAATGTCCCTATTGTCCGGTGATTGACTTAAGACTTTTACTGTATAATGACAAAGTTATTGGGGGCAATGCATTATTAAATATTTATACATGAGTACATGGCAATGTGTATCATAGCATATAGGATTTTAGGTAAGGAATTGATGATTTGCCTCTCTGATCTCTCCTCAAATTTGTCTCCGGGACTTAAATCACTGGGCAAAGGGATACGGAAACAAAACTCCTGAAGAGACTGCAAGGCTTTGAGGAAGTTTCCTAAGGTTGAGGGAGGTCTAACAACAATATTAGTTTACATTCCTCAGAATAGGGCAGCTGTGTTGACACTAATCAGATTGGGGAGGGGGGCGGGCGCGGGTGGTGAGCATGAGTTCAGTGTTTCAGATGAAAATGCTTGCAGGGAAATGCTTGGAAAAGTAGACTGGAGTGCTCAAACTGAGCTCCTTAAAAATCAAAACAAAGTGCATAGGACTCGGGTGCACACAGCAAAAGGAAGAGTCGTGCAAAGGGCAACAAAGCAGGGCCTGCACTGTCATATTGACCGTGCTATTGTCTAGACACCTGAACTGTGTAAATATAGCAGGGGAAATATCGAGTTATCTACAGAAGGAAAAGGAAGTACCTATTTTCCTTTAAAACATTCAAGCAGGCATGCTTGTCCTCAGTGGAGAAACTTGAGTTTCTTGTTTTGCTTTAATATGGAAAGTTAGCTTAAAATGTTACCAAATGGTTAAAAAAATTGGAGGTGACTTTAAAGATGATCTTGTTTCTATGTGATCCCAAGTTGGCCAGTTTTAATCACTAGAGAGGTGGTCTGTCAGTCATATCATGTCTGACTTTGTGTTTGTTCACAAGCTATTTCACACATATATTTATAAGCAGGCTGGGATCTGCCTTCGTGTCTAAGTAGGAAGGGGTAGAAAAGAAAGGTGATTTAGAGATATCTATAAGAAAAGTATGAAGTTGATGCAAAGTGGAAAGTAATGATTATTTCTCATGAAGGGAAAAACTGAATAAATGTTTTGCTTAGATGATACCAGTAGGAACTCTTGCCTTTTATGGAGGCAAAAGAATCATGTCATATGTGAGCGTAGAGCGCCCTTACCGTGAGAGAAAATACTTTTCCATGGCTTTGCAGTTTTCAAAACTTTAGGTAAATGTGTATAGTTAGGTGCTCAAGTTGTCTGTTTTCTCTTGGAATGCTGCTAATGTGTATAAGAGGATATCTATGAAAAAATATGGCTGAATTTCTCTACCTTCCTGCAACAGCTGTGGTGAATTTTATATCCTTCCACTAATGTGTGTTTTATGCATAATTTTTATAGCTTCATTTTCATCCTATTGCTTAACAATGGTTTTCTTTGCTGTATAGGGTTACGTTTTAATATCTAGTCCTCTGTAAAAATACAGTTCTATATCTGACTCTACAAAATGTCTGGGACCGCATGGCCCTGAGAATCCGGAAATTTAATGCAAAAGTTGGTAACGTTTTAGGATTCATCTTGAGATAACGTTCATTAGTAACCATCAATACAGAAACAGTGATCTATTATCACACAAAAATTGTTTAAAAATTGGACAGATTAAGAATAAAGAGGCATGGAACTCCCCATGAGAGTGAAAATGATTTTGAAACTATAACCCAATCTCTGACTTCAAATAATTTTTAAATTTAATTTGTTAGTAACTTCTTTGGGTCGATAACTCAAAAACAATAGAAGAACACTGATCCTTCTCTACTCCCTGTTCCGCGAATTTCTAATTCTTTCCCTCCAAGCAGAGCTGGATTTGGGGAAGCTATTAGTGAACAGGAAGGGGTCCGGAAGGGCGGAGAACCTGGGCAGGATGTAACAGGCACGGCTGAAGGAGCTATCCCTGGATTATAATGGAGAGAGGCCTCAAGCAAGCACCATTCCAGTGTGCCAGGCTTGAATGACATGGCCTCTGGGACTGGCCTCAGACTTGGAGAGAGAGACCCAAAGGAAAGGAAATTCCTCACAGATTAAGTTTTAGTTCAACTTTCTTGCCAAAAAACTGGGCTCTGTGTGCGTTTGTATGTGTGCACGCACGCGTGTGTGCGAGAAGGAGAGAGAAGGGGGCGGAGAGAAACAGACAGAAACTCTCAAATCTTCCTTAGAGGGACATTTAGGACATTTTTATTAAAAATCTCTATCTGGGTTTCTGTGTGAAGATGGAAAGGTACTTTGGTGAATGGGTTCCAGTACTCTAGAACTAAACGGGACTTCAAGGTTCATATACTGAGATGCCTCATTTTACAAATCAAGGTTAATGGTCACTCTTTCTGTAGTCCAGAGAGCCATAGGTGTTTAAGTCAGTCCCGTTTACTTAATTTAAACTTTTTCTCTTTCATATCAAGAGAAATAGAATGCATTCTGGAAGGGGCTATTGTAATTCACCGTAAATGCCCCCAGAAAAGTTTAAGTAAAGAACTGAAGTGCAAATCTACTTGAGAGCAAGAAGAGTAATTAAAAGGCAGTAGTATAAGATCTCAGAGTTGAGGAGCTTGCCATTTAATTGACCTCTGGGCCTGCATGGTCAAGGGAAACAGTCTTTCCTAACCTAAAGCTGTCTCCAAGAGGCATTTTTCCCATGGGAGTGATTTTTCTCTTAATAGTTAATAAATGTCTTATCTCAAGCTTTCCCATGTTGTGCTTCTGTTATGTTTAGCGCCATAAGTAAAAGCGTAGTAGAGAAGAAGCAGAAGCTGCAGATTTAATTTAGCTGTCAGCCAGGCTGTGTTCCTCACTCCATGCTATGGTCTTAGATTGCATTGCTTGTTTTACAATTGGTTGCCCTCAAGCCCACAGGGGACTGGGAGAAAGAGATCTTAGATCATAGATCATAGATCATACTTTCTTTTGCTACTATTGGAAAAATGAGTGGTGATAATAAATCACTTATCCTTTACCTAGATAAGGAAAAGGCATGTTTGGTTTGTTTTGTTTTTTAGAAGAGCAGTGATCCTCAACTGTGGTATGGAGAGTACACTAAGAAACATGAATGAATGTCTAGTTAGCTATGGCAACCAAAGAAATATTGGTTGCCTTTTCATCATTCCACATGCATCTTCTGAGTGCAAAGTTACTAAAATTTTCTTAGACAATGAGTATGTATGGAATCTGGATTCTATATTCTTCCTTTTAAGGGAGTATAAGTCTGAGGTTAGGAGATTTTAGATTTATCAAGGAAGGATATGGGTCAAATGGATGAGAAATACATTGCCACAGATGTTCCTGAGCTTTCTTTGAGGTGCATATGATTACTTTGGGTGATACCCGAGCTTGTGGGATAGAGGAGTATAAGTAAAAGTCCTCCCTTCCTAGTAATATTTTGAAAGTAAACTCCCCCTCCCTGTTGAATATCCTAATTTATTCCTTTAATTATAAAATAAATAAGGAAGAGTGAACATAGATACCAAAAGATACCTCTGTGAAAAATAACTTGTTTATTTCCATGAAAGTCTTATTACTTTGAAGACAAAAGGTTTTCTAAGTCCAATGGACTCAGAATTTTCTTTTGAATGTGTGATGAAAAAAATCAGATGACTGATGGAGTATTATTGTCGTGCCAATTTAGTGGACTGAGTCACTTATGCAGAACATCTAGTGCAGTAATGGATTTGGGTTCTGGAAGAAAATAGATTGAAGTGTCAAGGTAAAACAGTGGATCCAAGAGTGAAGCTATGAATTTATTTCTTAATCTCCCAAGAACACAATTTGGAGGCACAAGAAAATAGTAAAATGGAGTTTATTAATGTGCTACCTCTCTCAACATTTTATAATTTTCACTGATGCCTTTTCATTAAGTTGAATTTTGTCAATAGTCATGAATACTACTACTGAATGGGGAGAAACTTAGGTTAGAAGACTGACTTACTCTTTTTAAATAAGCGTTTACTGAGCGTCCGTTATGTATAAGATGGTACATAGGATATGAAAATGAGTAAGGAACAGTTCCTACACCAAGAAGTTTACAGTTCATAGGGGAAATGAGCACATACAGTTATAATACAGGGCAGATCCTCATTGTCTTATGAGAAGTGTGAGCAAGATAATATAAAGGATCAAAGAGAAAGAGAGTACCTCGAAACAGGAGGATCAAGAAAGTCTATATAAGTAGGATGCAGCTGCACTTGGAAGGTCAGGTAGAACTTTCTAAGTCCTTGAAATATGAGAGGGAAGGAGGATTTTGAGTGAAGAAACAAGCGTCAGCAGAGGCACAGAGTTGGGGTGAATGCTGGTGTATTCAGCAATGTGAAATAGCTCAGATGGAATCAAAAGCATGAAAAGATTAGGAAATAAAGTTAGAAATGTCAGATAGAGTGGCTCATGGAGGGCCATGTCACATTTAATATTGTGGCAGTGATAAGCCATGGAAGGATTTTGAACAGAGGAGTAGTATAATTGGAGCTCTGCTCCAATTGTGGAAGGATAAATGGCTTTGCTTCAGACCACCTACCAGTATAAAAATGCATTTCTCTGCTTTGCACATTGGCTGTCTGTTTTGCAGGAATATTCACCACTCCTCTGGAACCTTTGGAAGGGTAGAAATGGATTGTGTCTAAAGTCTTATACAACTTAGGCATTCTCTGTGTGTTGCTCTCTTTAATAGCTATGGTCTCTGCCCTGGGTAAGTTGGGAACCATTGGTTTCGGTTTGTCCTAATTTATGCCTGCTATTCAAATGTAATCATGAATAGAACCACTTTCACTTTCAAAAGGGTTCCACTTAGAAGACAAAGTATATGGTCACCCCACAAATAAAGACCTGCTCTTTATTATCACTATTTTCCCCAACCCCCACCCCAAAATGGGAAAGTAGTATAAATTTAGTTTAAACAGATACAGTAGTTTTGATATCCCACCCACAAGCCACTTAGATTGTTTCCCCCATGAAAGAAGCATTTCCTTACAACCCAACATTTACTGAGAGCTAATTAAGTATAGTCACAGGGCTAGGCACTGTAGGGAAAGCAGAGGTGAGTAAGTGGCAGCCACTGGTGTCTGAGAATTCACAATTCTAGGGTGCACATAAGGTATTATAAACGACTTCAGTATGAGACAGAATGTGGGAAGAGACAGTAAAGTCTCTCAAAGACAGTAAGATAGGTTCAAACTGTACATGACAAAGGTAACATCTCACACAATCTGAGAACCAGATTTTAGCCAAGGTGGGGAAGGAAGGTCATTCTGGGTAGACAAGAAAATTTCTAAAAATACAAGGAAAAACTGCACAGGACCAGATGAAAGAGCGTGATATATTGACTTGGAAAGAGAATGTGGATTTAAACACGGATCTATATTTACTATATATGTCAAAATGGAAAGCTGTTGTAGAAACATTAACAAAATATGGTAGGGACTTCTATCTTACTAAGAACTCGAACCTATGAATATTTTGAGAACATGGACAATGTTCAGAATTCAAGATTCAAAACTCTGTCTACATGCTGTAGGCATGACAAGTGTTATCCTGCAGGGAAGAAGCAAAATTATCAATTATCAAAATTATGAAAGCTAGGAACAAAATTCAGACTGGTATTTTTATGTTAATTATAATTAACTTTATTAAATAGTCATCTTAGAATCAGGATAAGAAAACTGTTTCTCTGGTCAGTGCTCTAAATGCCAATAGTAATCCTGGAGCTAAATGTGAGAGAATATACCAAGTATGATATTTGTTGAAGATGAGAATTCCAATTGGGAAATAATAGAGCAGAAGCAAATATGAATGTCCCATTTAAGAAACAAACACCCACCCCCCCCAATTAAACAAAAAGCAACAATAAAGAAATCAAGATTTTGGTATCTCAAATGAAAAAAATCTTTGCCATAAATTTTTCAAATTTCATTTTGGATGAGGATACACATCTGCATTTAAGACTTGAACAGGAATATGGAGGGAAGACATGTCTTCCCCCCCCCCATATTAATATCCTTTCCTTCCACACCCTCCTTCATCACTTCCATCTCACCCAGGAAGAAAATATAGGCAATTAAGGAGATAATAGAGGGGTAGGTGAGGGTAGGTTCTTGGGGGAGGTAACTCAGTGACTTGATTTAAATGCAAAGAGGCGGGCAGGAGGGAGAATTGGCCTTTCTGATAAGTGGGGGGAAGTCTAAGCTTGTATCTCATTCCTGTCTCTTCCGTACAAACCTAACCCTCCACTAACATAAAGTGGATTTTGAAAATATCCAATATTGAAAAACAATTGTCCTGCTTTCAACTTTGTGCAGACATTAGGGGAAACAGTGAAGTTCCAGAACCTACCACATTGCTTACAACCTCCTTTGCAGAACAAAGTAGTTAAATAAAGTGCCTGTAAAGTCTTTTCAGAAACAGTTCTTTGTACTTCCCCACAGTCAATTTTCTGACTTGGTCTGTTAATATAGCACACCTATTCTATTCAAAAGGCATTCCTTTTCAAATTCTGAAAAAAAAAATCTTGGGAAGTTCCCATTTCTAAATTTATTTCTTATTTGGTAATGACTAAGTTTATACACCCTGCTTAAGTTTGTTTTTCAAAGACAAAGTAAATTCAGGCTGTCAGGTATGTGGATGGCAAGATGGCTTCACCAGGTAATATTTACCTTTCAATCTAAAATTCAGTAACTGGTGTTAAGGTAAAGTACATGTTGGTTCTAGGTGAGGGAATTACTGGCAATAAAACATTTTTGGAATGTTAGTGGATGCGGGTAGAGTGTAAATTGGTATCTCATGCAAAACCTGTGATCTGAATTGCATCTTGTCTGTGTTTCTTCAATGGTTAAAAAAAAAGAAAAAAAAGATTTCCTATAAAAGCTGAAAGAGGGAATTTTGAGTCAAGCTGTGGTGTGTTGCCAGAGGCGGAAATTTATGAAACACTCTCGTCAGCTCTTCTGGAAACACTACAAAAGAAATAGTTCTACTTTCTTATTGGTGCTAAAGCCACTAATAGGTGCAGTTTAGTATAATACCCCGATGAGAATTACCACCCCCAAACTCAGCTTGCCTTGGAAAGAACTCTGTACAGGCATTTTCCTTTTCCTTTCAAGCTTGCACAAAAATACCCAAAGGGGCCATTTCCAATCCAGGCAGTGAGCTTTCTCAAGTTTATTCTTTCTCAGATCACAGAGACAATGGAGAATATGCCCTGTTTACTCAAATCAGTCTGGATTAGTGTCACTCTATTGATGGAATTAGAATTAAAAGGAAAACCATTACCCTCTCAACAGGCAACATCAGATGTTTTGGGAATGGCTTGATTACTTTTAAATAGACCATGTGAGACTGTCACCAGACTAAGGTTGAGGACTCCACAGACAGACATAGAGAGAAATGGTGACACTGCGTGAAGTCGAAAGCCCATAATAAGCCTTAGGCTGGGAAATGATTTTAATAGCCAGTCCCAAAATGCTTGAAAGGCTGAAAATCAGAATAGTAAGTTTCCAGAGAAAGTACTTCTCCTGGCTTCTTTCTATACTCTAACACCACCCCCCAGATATTTCTCTTCAGGTCAAATTGTTTCCAGTTTTTAAGGCCCTGCTGGGAGACTACTTCACCCTTAAAAATTTCTCAGCCCCCTCCCTCCCGAACATCCGAATAACCCCCCCCTTCCTCTGAACTTTTTCCACACTTCTCTGTTCATCCCTCATTGCTCTCCCTGTGAACCAGATGCCTTCTCTCCAATTCCAGACTGAAGACTCTTGGTTGGTGGGGGATGTCTGGCATTTATCTCTGTATCCTCTCCAGGACCACCAAACGATGTCCCTGGAGGTGATGGAGGCATGTGTCTGTTGCTGTTGCATGAAGGGGTATCTTCAGATAAAAGTATGGCATATTGTATGTGCTTTTACAGAAACAGCTCTTTGTAACTGACCTGTGCAAAAAGCCAAGTGATTGCATACATTGTAGAAGCCTTGTCTCCACCTGTATGTTCTGAATGGCATGGTTTTCCTTGACATCTTATAAGTCTTTCTCAATCTCTCTCTCTCTCATTTTTTAAATGAGCCCTGGTATTTATTTCCATTATACTTCAAGTGGCAAGAAAGTTTTTAAAGGACAGGGAAGTTTCCTGAGTAAGAAATGACTTGTACTCTAACAGAGGTAAACAGTGTAAAGTGTATGCTGCTTTCATTTAATTGATTACCCATGAGGACGGAGAATGTGTTTGATTTTTTAAAAAACAAAATAGATTAGATTTTTATCTTGCTTTGCCTTCACTTCTTAAAAGTGTTTCCTTGCTTCCACACTGATTCATTTTGTCCCTGATTCATTTTGTCCCCTGCATGTCTCTCGATCATCACGAGATTTGGGTGCTCTGGGTGAATAAGCTTGATGATTTGCAAACACTTTCCTGTTTCATTTTCTATGGTATTACTATTATTAAAGGATGTCTGAGAAATCTTTAAGTCGTTTTGTTCTTAAACATGGTGTCCTAGTTTTTTGTTTGTTTGTTTGTTTGTTTTTTTAATTTTTTTTTGAAAGATTTTATTTATTTATTTGAGAGAGAGAGAATGAGAGACAGAGAGCATGAGAGGGAGGAGGGTCAGAGGGAGAAGCAGACTCCCTGCCAAGCAGGGAGCCCAATGTGGGACTCGATCCCGGGACTCCAGGATCATGACCTGAGCCGAAGGCAGTCGCTTAACCAACTGAGCCACCCAGGCGCCCTGTTTGTTTGTTTTTTCGTGTTCAAACAAGATACCAAGGAGCTGTTATAATTATTAAACTGATTGATTGTTACTTTTATTAGGGGGTAAATAGGATGAAATGAATAGATGGCTGTCTTTTCAAAGTAAGGCATGTCTTCTGCATAGCTGGAAACTTTGGTTTTATTTTGCAGTTAAAAGTGACAGCTTAAAGGAACACTCCAATGTTACATAAGTCACCATGTCTAATTACAAAGCGTAGTAAATCACTGAAAACTTTAATCTCAGATACAATGGAAAATGTAGCAATCAGCAAAGAACTTGACAAGCAAAAGCAAATTAGAATGCATGAAACAGTGTTTCTCATTTGAATATGTATAGAATAGTAAAATGGAGTAGTATACTCCTTATTTCATGCTTTACTTTTCTATTTGCAAATCAAGGCTGGTGTTTCAACCTCTGTGTGTGTATTATAAGGTCTGCGAAATGAAGTCATGAATTTAGACCATTTGCAAGAAATGGTTTGTAAGTCTGATAAAGTACAATCTCAGTTCCTCAAAACATGCATTGTATACCCTTAATTATGGCATTATTCTAAACTGACTTCTAGCTAACTGGGTAGAAAATCATGGAAATTAGAGAGGGGGAACAAATTTTGTGGTCTATCCGCCAGAAACTAACGTCTCACTCTAGCTTGTTTCTGGGTGGTTTCTTTCCAAAAAAAAAAAAAAAAATCTGCATTTGGCCACAAGCACCATCCCTAGGAAGTGAATAATTATATGACCCCAAAGATTTGGACTCTTACTGCTGACCTAGATGCATGAGAAACAAACTCTAGGCCATTTAGGTAAAAAATACCGCCTTGGCACAAAAACGTGTATGTGTTTGTTTTAAGGAAGTAGAAGCTCATTAATAAACTTCCCAGCTAGGTGTGAGCTACCAAGTATTACTCATTGCCTTGTGAGTGACAGGACTGGCTATTCTGCTACTAGTTCCCATAAAAGCTAAAGCTAAAAGCATAGTTCTCACCTACCAAAACAAAGCAAAACACAGAGTAAAGGTCAGAGAGATTATTTGGAGATGCACCCTAACATTCATTTGGCAGTAGTATGTAAAAACATGAATTGGACTGGAAGGTAGACTTCCTTCAGCATAAGAATCAACACTTAGTTCTGTTAGTATAAAAAAAGATTATCTTCTGAAAGTGATTTTTATTTTGAAATGATTTGCACTTATTCTTTCAATAAATATTTCCTGGAGCAGCTACTGTGCCTCAGACTCTGTTCCAGATATGACACTCAGTAATAAGCAAGATAGAATCTCTCATAGGTCTACGGTCGTGCAGAAAAGACCTATGTTAAAAAAATATATTTGTACAGATAATTCATGTCGGTTATAATTATGTGATGCCAAGTGAAACTTCGAGCGGTATCACCGTGTGAAACAAAGGAGAACACCCACCTGGGCAGAGGGCTTCTCCTGGGGGATGACACTGAACTAACACAGGCTGCCAGTGTGAGGGCTATAGACCAAAGGAGTTTGCCTTTGAAAAATGGAAGAGTGCCTATTTGCTGGTTCTTTAGTGAGCAAAGGAGAGAGTTTCAAATAGTGTGGCATAGACCACTTTAAAGATTTGGGGCCTTGATTCTAAGACAGTAGGGACCTGCTCAAGGTCTTCAAGCTTGAGAGTGACAGGATCTCATCTGCACTGAGTTTCTGGTGGCAGCTCCAAGAAGCTGGGTCTCTCACCCTTTGCAATTACACCTATTCTAAGAATGGCTAGTTTTATAGCCTGTCTTTAATATGGAAAACTTTTTTTTTTTTTTAAGATGTATGTCATTTTTAGCTAAAAATGCCAGGCAGAAATTTAAGTGACTCAGATTTACATGCAGTTGGAATGAAAGATACGTAAGAACGCGGGTTCTCAAGCCAGACTGACTGGTTTCTCACTTGGGCTCTGTCACTTACTACCTTGAGCAAGTCACTTAATCTTGTGGAGCTTCAGTTTCCTCATCTATAAAATATGTGTAAAACATAGGATAATAATGCCACCTAGCTCATGAGGATTAAATGAATAAATAGAACTTGAAGACTAGAAAACGCACAGTTAAGGACTCAGAAAGATTATTCGTAGTAGCAGTAAAAGTGGTAGTAGTAGTAGTAGTAATAGCTAATATTCTTTTTGTAGAGAGGATTGGATATGGATGCTACATATGTTCCTGATTTTTTTTTTTAAATCTTGATTGTCACTATTGAAATTGCTATGTCTTCAGTTTCATGTCATAGTAAACAAAGCTGTCTCCTATGATTCAATGTTAATCGCATTCAATCATCCCATTGATTTAAGCCATAATTTCTGACAAGGCGTAGACAGATATATCATATATATAATATAAGACAGATATATCATATATAGTATATGGTCTGATAGATATATATTATTTTTAAGTATTTTAAACTCACTTCAAAAACCAATGAGACACTATTGATGAGCCTCTAAAGTCACCGTGGTGTGCTCTCCATACGGGTGGCCTAATCTTCACTGAAAATTTTCATTACTATGTATTGTCTTCTTTTCATATTACTACTTCTGCTAAATAAAGCTATCAAAATAGCTGTTGTTACAGATTGAAAATATCCTCGAATGTATTTTTGTTCCAACTTTGAAGAAATTGAAATTCTGTATATTTTTCCTTCATATCTGTAACTAGAATTATTGAATGTTAAAATTAGACCTTTCTACTTTCTGCTCAGCCCAGTGCTTCCTTGGTATGTGATGGTGACAAAAGTTTCTTGCAGAATGTAGGCACTCATGATTATGATTTTGTTCATTACCAAAAGGGAGTACTGACTGTAATCATAACGTAAAGTTTATTTTTTCTTAATTGAGCTCTACACAGTGTAAAGTGGATCTATTTGGGTTGAGTTTTCAACAGTTTTCACTTCCTCGATTTTCAAATGCTATTATCTAGTATTTGTGGACATTGTTGTCCACCTGATCAGCCCACTTTGTATTTATTTGTCTCACCTGCGGTTGTCTGGCATTGGTTGGGGCTTTTCAGGAGCTCTTTCCTGAGTTACGGAATCTCAGACCTCAAAGGAATCTCAGCACTTTGTGTCAGAACATAAAACCTTCTAGTAAACTCTCTGCCTGCTGTCAGAAGTCCTGTGTGCTTAGGTGCTTTATTCTTACATGTTATTTATGGTAAGGTAGCAGTGTATTTTACCTCCAAACGTTCACTTTGGGGGATCATTTGGAAGATAAAAGAAGGGAAATATTTTACAAGGAACAAAATCTGGTCTGGAGGAAAATATGATGCTAAGTAAATTCTTAAGGTTGAAAGATGGTACTTAAACTTGACATTATAACACAAATATCTTCTTGGCCTGAGAATGGAGCACTTTAACTCAGTTGTGTTCAATTCTAGCATAAAACAAACCATCATTCCTTCAGGTGAGGCAGGTGATAGAAAACTAAAACATGACAAGTATTTCTCCCTAAGGCAGTGCTTGTTGAAAAGTCACTATCCTGACGATATTTGGGGATGAAAATGTAGTACTGTCTGCTAGAGCATATTCGAATGAATGCTTTGTCAAGCCAGGGTCATAAGGAAAACTGTTTTGTTTTCCCAGGAGGGGCTTTAGAATGTTCTCGAAAGTTCCTCCACGAAGCCTGAGGTGAAAGGCCCTCTCAGCTGAGGAAAGCGTGTGTATGCTGCCTGAAACATTTTCGATTTCTAGGTTTGGCTACAAAAGTTATCTCATTGTTTGAAAGTAACCTCATGGCACTTTAAAATAACTTTGTGGATGAGTGTGGTCATCCACCGGAATGTTAGAATGGGCGCACTTTTTATGTTTGATCATTAGAATCAATCTCCTTATAGGAAGCGAAGGTCCAGGCGGTGCATGGACCTTACACAGGGTTTTTCAGCACCTCAGTGGCAGGGCTGGGGCTTAGACCCCACATCACCAGTCTAAGTTCAGAGTGCTTTTGCAATACGAGGATCCATTCAGGAATGTAAGTGCCGAAGAATATTTAATTCCCCAGCCTTGTTTCATAGTGAATCATAGATTATAAATATAATTTCTTCCAAATAAAATTTGGGCAAGTGATTGTTTCCTGTGACAAGGGGACGTTTAAATGGAAGTAAATAAGTTTTGATTCTATATCCCAACAGGAACCTCTCCTATCCCTGATTTGGCTCTCATTTTTTAATTTATTTTTATTTATTTTTATTTTTTAAAAGAATTTATTTATTTGACAGAGAGAGACACAGCGAGAGGGGGAACACAAGCAGGGGGAGTGGGAGAGGGAGCCTGTTGCAGAGCTCAATCCCAGGACCCTAGGAACATGACCTGAGCTGAAGGCAGACGCTTAATGACTGAGCCACCCAGGCGCCCCCTCTCATTTTTTTATTAACCTCTTGCCATAGACTGTTGGCTTTTGTTGCCATGTTGCCATAAATTGGCTATTACAGATAACAATATCTGGTAAGTAGGACTTACACAATTTCTCTTATACAGATACATTGGAGGAGAAAGATTTGCAGAAACACAAATTGTGACTAAGTCCTTAAATTGCACTGGTCAAATGACTTATGCAAAAGGCGTAAGAGAGGAGAAAAACAGGAAAATACTCTTTTCTATATTTGGGAATAGTTCTTACCTACACTTACTCTTTCCTAATGGTGAAAGCAAGCAGTTTGAGATTCAGCCCCTGGGTATCCCTACATTTCTCATGACAGTTCCAAGTTTCAGAACACCCCCAAGGGTTCTGTGATTACCTGGAGTATAAGTCTCAGGGACCAGGGTGTGTTTCATCCTTTCAGTGGTCAGATCGGCTAGTCTGTGATGAACCTGAATATATTCCAGTTATAGATGTTGGTAAAAAACCTAGGGTCCAAGTGATGAGTTTTCTATTTCAAAGTTATTTTATAGGAAATGAAGCATCTGTTTGAATTCAGAAGAAATCAATTGTTTTACTTTATCAGGCAAATTGTATTCATTTTGCCATTCAGGTTTTGTAGAAAGATGGCTGTCTCCTCTTTCAGACATGATAGTGTAGATATGTACATTTTTCATTCATTCATTCATTCATTGAATATCTATAGAGTATGTTAAGTTTATTTCAAGATCAAGATACCTTGTGGTTAGAAAGGGACAATCTACTTTTTTTGTTTCATTTCAAATATCCTAATAGTTTTTGTTACATAAGAAATGCATGGGACATAGGAGACCCCACAGAGTTCTCCTGAGGGCAGTTTTTTTGACTGGCATGAAAGTGTCAGGTTCCAACTTCTGAGGCTCTTCTACTGGTCATTGTAAATAGGCATTACATTAGCATTCCAGCATAACACAAGTTTCTTCCCTCTGTGTTTATGGAATTATAATAAGGAAGGAGCACAGACATTTCTGCCTTTACCCGACCATGTTCACTTTGGTGGAAAATGAGGAATGAATATTATTCTCATTAACCTGGTACAGAGCTGGCTTCATTCATATATACAAAAATGTGTGGTAGCAAAGGGTCCTGTGTTTTGTTTAATGCTCTGCTATCACCATTTTGAAACAATAATCTATGACCAAGAGACCCTGCATTTTCATTTTGCAATGGGTCACAAAAATGATTTTGCTGGTCCTGCCTACATAGCACATGTTCTTCTTGGCTACATTGATCTGCCCTCAGCCTCCAATCCTACTCTGTCAACATGTCCATTCTCTTGTCAAGTCAAAGAAGCAAATGAGAAACTGTTGTTGCTGTTAACTGAATGCTTTTTAAATTAATTTCAAAATGCTCGTTCCTATGGCAGGTTTATGACACTGATTTTTAACAAAGCTCTGCAAAGTATCCAGGTAGATTTCCAATCATGCAATCCTTAGCTTTGGTGGGTTTGTTGTTGTTTGTGTTCTAGGCAAATTAAAAGCTAGTAGTATTGGTTTTAGGCTTTTAATTTTTTTTTAAAGACACCTGAGTACACTACTTGACTTACGGTTCCATAAAGTAAAATTTAAAAAAAGTTTGAACTGAAATGCATTTTCCCATTCTTATCTTGGATAGTAAGCAGCTCTTTGTCTACATCTGGGAATTCCAGCTTTATGATGCATAAGTTGAGGCATTAGATTTGGAAGCACACTCTGTTGTTATTAAGTAAAATATTTCCCCTGAACTGTATAGAATTAAAAATGCTGGCATTTAAAAGCTTAGCCATCAGCACCTACAGTGCTATTAATGACTGGGAATACAGTTTCTGCTTCTTTAGTACCACCCAGTATGCTCAATCTTCCTGCTATTCCAGGGGTCTCCTTTGTGCCTCTGAGGTTTACTCATTTAGGCATTCTCCATTTCTCTTAAGTCCTTTGAGAAGCACTGAGTGTTTGTTCACTGGCTTTTTAGAGCTGGTACCAAAACTTTTCTCTTTACATATATTGAAAAAAAAAAAAATTCAAAGGGCTATGTTTCTTTGTTCTCATCCAAGCCCACAATTAGCCCCAGTTCCATTCTGTGTAGCTGGAAGGAGGAGGAAAGGGGTGGCTCCACGCATTTTACTGCCTATGAGAAAGTGCTCAGCCGGTTTCTTTGTCCTTTTCGTCAGGGCCGGCTGCTTCCCTAATTGTACCGCTGTAGGGAAGCACGTGCCTCTGGGAGCATTATCTGATTCCTACAGGACGTTCAGGAGTGCTTTGCATGCTGACCCTTAACTTGAACACAAATAATATCTTTTCAATCCCATTCCTAGGCCGCTGCTGCAGGCTTGCATACCTGAGGACTTGAATTCAGCCGGGGGCGGGGTGTGGACGCCTGGTGGGGCCTCAGGTTTTATTCTCTGCCCCCACCCCCCAGTTGTCTCACCTGAAGGTTTGCCTCACCTGTCAAGAGGGGAAGCTGAAGCTGGAGGACAGGAGAGGAATAGGAGCTGCAGAAGTCAGAGGGGAAAGAAGGCAAGACAAACAGCTGCTCTTGTCAGCATGGGGAGAAGTGTAAAGAGATTAATATTTGAAGAGCAAATGGGGACGTGGCATCCGGCCGTGGAATGCGAATATATAAATGTACTGGAATGAACATGCGGCCTTTAACATTTAGACAGATGCTCTCTGGACTGAATGGAATGGTGGAGTTCGTACTTTCTCCTCCCTGTGTGAAATACCTAAAGTTTAGTTAAATAATTTGCTTTAATTATGATTTTCATCCAGCTTCTATTTCTTTGTGAGTCTGTTCTTCTCCATAGTTTTACTTGGTTGGGGACTCTCAGAGTTATCCTGCAACTGAAGAGCCAGACTCCTCATTTCCTTTATAAAACAGGTACCAACGAGACTGCTTTTCTCTTCTTGCTTTTGCTTTATTTTCCACTTCGCTAACTTGAAGAAACAATGAGATCAATATGTGTCAGAAGTTTTCACACAGGAAAAACTGTACCATACAGTGGTTGTCCCTTCTGGAAATGTGTCTAGTTTGACTCCAGTTTAGGGAGGACTTGAATTATCTCATCAGGCTGACAGGTGTGATGGTGCTGGGCAGGGCCCTGGACTCAGAGTGAGAAGATTTGGTTTCAAAATTCCCACTCTTTGCTTATTAGCTGATGCTTGAGCAAATCACCCCCCGCTCTCTGAGAGTAATACATTTTTTTTTTTTTTTTTGCAGATTAAGTGACAAGTCAATTCATTCTTTCCATACACATCATATCAAGTGCCTACTCTGTGCCCATTTGCACAGAACACCTAAGAGCATCAGGCAGAGGAGTACATGAGCTAACATACTTCTGAATTATATCAAATACAGAATGTAAATCCTAACTAGATGGTGTTCCTCTTACACATGTTCTACTCTGGCAAAGAAGAAACTGCTACAAAGAAAAGGAAAGAACAGATGAAAAATTAGGCTGTGTTTGGATGATATACTAGCATGTTATCTTTAAAAATATCTAGGTGGCTCTCCCTAACCTTGCTACCCATGCTTCTCCAGTCTTGATGAACTGAGTCCTTGGGGGCAGGGCGCAGGTGGAGCATTCTTCATATCCTGGGACAGAATTTAGATAATAAGACTACAAGGAAATTTGGAGGACCTCTGATTTTGCTCCATATACAACAACTTGAGGCTTAAATCCCCTTTAGAACATATCTATCCAGTGGTCTTTCTCATTCTGAATACTATGGCAGGAGGGGGGAAAAAAATAGCAGGTGGTATTCATTTATTTTAAAGACCTTCCATACAGCTACTGAGCACTGGACATTTTCACCCAGTTTGTTAATAAGCACACATTATATATATATAATATATATATATAACATATATTATATATATATAATATATATTATATACATATATATATAACTATATATATAATATATATATATAACAACTATATATAATATAGTTGATGCACAATGTTACATTAGTTTCAGGTGTACAGTGTAGTAATTCCAAGCCCCTACCCTATGCTATACTTACCACGTAGGCAGCTACTGTCTGTCACCAGGCGATACTACAATATCATTGTATATATTCTATTTTCAGGTGCTCTTCAGGAGACCACAGCCTCCAAAGGCTGCACATGAAGCTGTGTGATCTGTGCAGGTCATTACAAAACACGTGCAGGCCTCAGACTTCCCTTGGTGTTTCTGTGTATCACAAATTAGTCCTTCTACCGAGTATTGTCAGGTTTCATAGATTCAAGGTCAATTTCTGTAGAATGCATGCACCAAATGATGATGCCTTTTCAAAGCAATGATCTGCCGCTGACACAGCTAACCCTGGGGTTTCTGGGTGTCCTGCAGCCACAGTACACGAACCTGGGGCTCCTGAACAGCATGGACCAGCAGATTCAGAACGGCTCCTCGTCCACCAGCCCCTACAACACAGACCATGCGCAGAACAGCGTCACGGCGCCATCGCCCTACGCGCAGCCCAGCTCCACCTTCGACGCCCTCTCTCCGTCCCCCGCCATCCCCTCCAACACCGACTACCCGGGCCCGCACAGCTTCGACGTGTCCTTCCAGCAGTCCAGCACCGCCAAGTCGGCCACCTGGACGGTAAGAGCCCCGGGCCCCTGTGCGCCCTTCAACCTGACCCCTGCATCTGAGGGGGGTCTTCACTGCCCCTCCTGGGGACTTCTCCTCTGTCAGAGCTTACAGATCCATTTCGAATGGTGGACGGTTTCTCACTGTCCTCCAAGGACATTTTGCTTTTGAATATATAACCCTGAACCAGAGAGAGAAGAAGTGCCATTGAGTGGGAAAAGCCCCGATCCTGGAAACAAAGTCCTATGTTCTGGCAATTTCAGGAGATCCATTCTCACCTGCTTCTTGCTGTTGTTGGGGAGGGGGGTCCTTCCTGTAAAGGTTTTTGGAAAACTATAAAGCATTATGCCAACAAAAATTATCATAGGCATAGGATACGCGTTTGCATTTCCAAGAATGTAGGATAGTTACCATCTCATTATTTTGAAGAAGTAAATGTCATATTAATATGTGGTTAAAAAAATTGCAAACATGGAGTAATAAATTAAAATCTCATTTATTATGGAATGGCTAAATTCATTCATTTATTTATTTATTTATTTATTTATTTTTTTAAGATTTTATTTATTTATTTGACAGAGAGAGACACAGCGAGAGAGGGAACACAAGCAGGGGGAGTGGGAGAGGGAGAAGCAGGCTCCCCGCAGAGCAGGGAGCCCCATGTGGGACTCGATCCCAGGACCCTGGGATCATGACCTGAGCCGAAGACAGTCGCTTAACCGACTGAGCCACCCAGGCGCCCAGGCTAAATTCATTTATACATGTAGGTTCTATAGCACAAATCATAACTTATTGATACTTACATATTTAGCACATTTAGAATTTTTTTTTCCTCAAAGAAGCCTCTAAAACTGTACATCAGAGTCCTCAATTAGTCCAAAGAGATTCTGATTAAAAATGTTGTGAAAAAAGAACTTTGCACATATAACTCTTCTAAGAAAACATGGAAATATTTTCAAAAATTAAAAAAGTATATAAGAATGTTTATTCTATTTCAAAGTTTGTTTTGTAATGTATTATAAATAAAGTTCACATATCAGGGAGGAGACTTACAAGACTGGTTTTAACTACTTGATCAAAGAATGCCCAACACCAAAGTGGCGCACGTGTTTTTCAAACAACTTTATATTTGCATGGATTATAGAAGTGCTTCCAAATATTATCATCTTACTGAGAAGTAGCTTTAGAATTGTTTTAATGGGTCTTTCCAACCCCCCTTTGGCAAATAGGTTTCTTTAGAAAGTATTTTACTTTTTATGTCATAGCATCTAGTTCACTATAGCTTTAATTCAGCTGTACATCGTTTATAAAACAATCTACATTTACAACACTACATCCAAATGTAGTTTCACATGTGTTCCCTCATTTTGTCTTCACTTCTTTGTGAACTAGGTAGGACAAGTTTTATAATTCCCATTTTCCTAATGAGCAAAGCTAAGAATGTGGAGATTAAGTGACATCCCTGAAGGGACAGAGGCTTTTGTGTAGCTGGACCTATTTCTGATTCTGCCCTCCCCCACTGGATAGTGTACTATCTTTCTTTTTCTACTGTTCCACATCAGGATGTTCAAAAGTGGTCTAAAATTTTATATTTGTGCTTTTCTTTCACGGTTTGAGAAGCGGTTCTGTCATGGTTCATATTTCAAACATAAAGTCTAAGTAGGAGCCTAAAATTTGATCTTTCTCCCATGTGTTGTTTATCACTTGTGTCACAGTCTTGAGTGTCTTTTGCATTAATAATCCTGGAGATGGACACTAAAGGTGAGTAACCTTAGAGTCCATAGGCCTTAAGTAAATACTGGATGATCAATCTAAGTAATACTTTGCTGAAGATCTGCTAAAATAGTCATTTTATAAATGGAGCATGATGTGCTTTAGAATAGGGGTCACTGACTGGGTGTTCACAATCCCTGATCTTCCCGGTTAACAGTCTCTTGTTTGCATACCCAGGCCAAGCTCCACTGTGTTAGGAATAAGCACATCTGAAGGGCTGATGGGCATACTGAGGCCACTAAATGATGGAGCACTTCCCTTCTAACATGGTTTAAGAACCATAGTGATGGAGCTTGCTGCACATGGAACGTTAAGTCAGTCTCCCCTCGCCTCCCTCATCACCTCCTCATACAGAAATCTTAAGGTTCTTAAGGTTTTTTTCCAGATTGAACATGATTCTGAACCATCAAAGCCCCTTTCTCAGAGAAGTAAATTGTGTCACAGCAAAAAGGCTGGGGAGCTATACCTAAGTGGTAGGTTAAAAAGGAAAGAAAATGTCTTCTGGAGTATACTTACTTTCCTTACATGGGACAATAGTGAGATCAGTATTCTGAATGAAGGGGTAGGCACTGCTGTTATGGGAAGAGCCACTGTTTGGGAGCCAGAAAACCTCAGTTCTAGACATGATCATCTTTGTGACTTTTTAGCCAAGTCACTTTGTCTTTCTCAAGTTCAGTCAGTACCTCTGATGAGGATAAGGATGAGTCTGGTGAAACCTACTTTCTTTTCTTATGGTGAGGTAGTATTAATAATCAGCATAGGAGTTCTTGGGAAATGTGGGTGGCTCAGTCGGTTAAGCATCTGCCTTCGGCTCAGAACATGAACCCAGGGCCTGGGTTTCCAGCCCCGCAACTTCACATCAGGCTCCTTGCTCAGCGGGGAGCCTGCTTCTCTCCCTGCTGCTCCCCCTGCTTGTGTGCAAGCTCACACACTCTCTCTCTCTCTCTCTGACAAATAAATAAATAAAATCTTAAAATAGGACATTTTTAGAAAGACTTAGGTTCTCATTAGGTATTTTGCCTGCCATTAATGAGGGGTCTTTGTTAAGCTGTTTTGCCTTTCTTGGGTTTCTCTTCAGCTGTCTACAGTCTACTCTATAGATTTTATAGGACAAATGATTGAATTAGATGTCCATTCTCTCCTGCCAGTGTATCACATGGTGTTTAGAGTTGTATTAAGTCCTTTTGTGTTCACCATCAGTTTTATTTTAGGCCCAGGTGCCTTTCTCCTAAATTTAGGGCACTTGAACCGTTATCGGAGTAGCTGTTGAGATCACCTAAAAACACCTAAGCTGCACCATCTAACTCTCTGAGACAAATTATATATCCTCCCACTTAAACATAGACCTCGCATTTTTAAAAGTATTGTCTCACATGTTCATTTAGGTTGAGCCTCACAACTAAGGCTGTTAGCCCCACTTTTATGAATGAGGAAGCTTAGAGAAGTGAAGGTGATAAGGCTGATCACCGGTCGAGGAAGGCGAGGACCCCCGGGTCCCCTCACTCCCAGTGCAAGTCTCTCTGCCATCCTGTGTAGACAGCCTTTTCTCCTGATGGAGAGAAGGAGACGTGCCGGGACGGACAGGCCCCGTGTGGTACGGAGCGGAAGCCCAGCTGATGGAGGACTTTTTAAATGTCATATTACACACCACCTATTTCTTTGGCATCTGTGCGTTCTAAAGCAACTTTTCAAAATAAAATACTATCATTTACAACTGCCCACAAACTGGAAGCAGCAGAAGCCGCTGTCACTAGGAGGAGCCATGTTTAACTGCATCGTCTTCTGGTAATTTTTTAATAAAAAACCTTTTTAGTACCATTTTATCACTTGTCATCATCCTCCTGTGTTTTCTCTTTTAATTCTGGTTTTACTCAGAATTACTGCCAAAATATAATTAATATATTTAAAGCATAGATGCATATTTGCTTTCTCTATTTTTTTAAATAACAAATGTGATTATGTTTCCAGTTCCATAAAAAAAAAACATGGTATTTATTTTAAACGTCTTCCAATGAAATAAAATGAAGTGTGTTAACATTTTTCCATATTCCTCGCAGACCTACACACATACATTCAAACCCAAACCCACACTGAATTTAGGACTTAAGCTTCAGACTCTTTTCTTATTTCTACAGTCTACTCAGCTCAGAGAGGCCTCCCATTTAACATCATGAAGTGCCGGTCTAGTATTATAGTAAGGAGTCATGAGTCATCAGACAGTTGACAGAATTGTATGTTAGAAATGGCAAGAGGGCCACCTGGGTGGCTCAGTCAGTTGGGCTTCTGCCTTTGGCTCAGGGCATGATCCCGGGGTCCTGGGATGGAGTCCCTCATTGGGCTCCCTGCTCAGTGGGGAGTCTGCTTCTCCTTTTCCCTCTGCCGCTTCTCCTGCTCAGGCTCTCTCTCTCAAATAAATAAATGAAATCTTAAAAAAAAAAAAAAGAAGTGGCAAGAAAGTTAGGTGTGGATTTCAATTCTGAAAGTTGCTCGCGGCATATGACCTGCCCAAATGGGGATGTTAATACTGACTCCTTATTAGGAGGCTTACATGACCCAGGTAGTGCTCTTTTGGGCACCTGGCTTGTCATAGACATATAAATGTTTGCTGACTCTGACTTCCAATCCCTTTGTTTCATGAGCTTATTACAGTTTTGTGAGATTTCAGTTGTATAACCAGTAATAATTTGAAAGAATGCAGAGCAAAATGTTTCTACTTTTTTTTTTTTTTCTTAGTGCTTTTGGGCAATTCACATGCCTATGCCAGCCCCAAGAGACTGTGATACTATCCACTATCCAAATATATGAATAAGATGATAGAGAATGGTAACAGGCTGTCCCATATGCAGACTCCTACAGGGTGTCTGCCCAAGCAGACACAGGGTCTCCTCGCCAGCACAAGGAAGGGCCCTCTCCAGATTTTAAGAAACTGTTGACTTCAGCATGTATTTTTCATTTTTTAATCTGCTACTTCATTTATGGGGATGTCTTTTTTTCAGTCACCATGTTAAATAAAGGCTAGCAGTGGATTTCACTCATGGAAGAGTCGGTATATTGACTGGTGGTGGCAGAGTCCTGGAGGGAACCTGCATGCTCACCAGCAGGAACCGTTTCAATGGGTTGTGACATATCCATGTAGTGCATTACTCTATGGCCATTGAAAAGATTCGTATGTACTGACCTGGAATGCTTTGGGAGTTGTTGCTAGGGAAAAGATAAGCTTTGTATGGCACCTACTTGAGAACAGAGAGGTGTGGTGAGGACACCCCTTCTGGGAGCAGAGTGTTCCCTTTCCCTGGACTCTAGTGATCAGGCCTCTTTGGGAATATAGGTCAGTCTGTCTTGATTATCAGCCTCACACACCTTTGTCAGTTTGAGAGCTGTTTTTTGTTGTTGTTGTTTTGTTTTTTTTTAATAACCCATGGCATACAGTATTATCTGTGTGCAAACACTGCAAAAAGAACTTCAGGTTAGTGTTTTTTTGTTGTGCTTTGTCTGAGAAAAAGTCCTGGCCGTTGGCCATTGGCCATACAATCATATTTTTTTGCAATTGTCCTTTCTCCCTTCATACATTTCAAGGTCTTGGAGGCCAGGGCTTCCGACCTAGTGCCCAGCACACTGTCTAGCATACAGTAGGCCCTTAATAAATATGAAGAAACTTTGTTTTCTCTTCCTGGCTAAAGGAAGCAATTACAGTTCCAAGCAATATGCCTCAATTCTGACCTTGATTGTTAACCATCCGTAAATGTGATGCTTTTTGCCTCTACCCATGATTTATAGAGAGCATTCTTCCTTTGCCTTTCCTAATCATGCCAGCCTCATGTCCTGTTCAGGGCTTTGAAGAATCTGACTTGAGCAAGTGGAGAGATTAGGGAGGTGGCATTTGAAAGGAGAACAGCCAGTTCCCCGGAGAGTTTCATTGATCCCAACGTATCAGCCCTGCAAGCTCTCTTGCCTTGGCTTCAGAGGCGAGCTGAGATGCATGCCTGTGGCCCACCCTCCCTGTCATCAGGTTACCTGAAATGTAAGACTTCCAGAATAAGGCTGCCAGCTCTGCAGAAATCTAATGCAAGCCAGCCCATTGCGTGGCCCTCTGGAATCTCGGGACTCTTAAGAATAGCCCATCAAAGGACATGATGTACAGACAAACTTTTTCATGGTGAATATGATTTATCAACTTCTTTTCACAAAGGAAACACTTTTGTCCTCAACATTTGAGCTTTAATTGGGGCTTGAGCTGATCTCACATTTGAGTAGCTGTTAGATTTTATTGCTGAGAGACAGGAGAGAAGTCCGCAGACTTGGCTCCTGCCAGTGATACATTTGTTACACATAACAAGGTTATTTTCACTTCCTGACATAGCTGTCCTGTAAATCTCTTGAGATACATATAGGAATGCCTTTTTGTGCCCCTCTCATGAGGAAGAAAACAATAACACTGAGCACATTCACCTGTTAGCCAAGCTATTTCTTAGTTCACCAAGCATTGAGGAAGAATCTCCTAAATAAAGTGCTTAAAGATTCTTGGCGATGGTTCATGTTACTTAGTTAACCCTTGATTGGAATTAAAAATGAATTTCCATTGCAAGACATGATGCAGGGCTATTGTCCCCAGGGCAGAGCAGAATAACTTCATCATCATGTTTACCCTAATTTGTTTAGATTGACTCTAGGTCAATGTATTTGTGATAGGCCAGTTTCACCTAATGTTTATGCACCTCCCACACTATTCTGAGTGATTTGTTTGAATGCACGATAGAGTTTTTATTTAAAAATAAAAATTTGGGGGGCACCTGGGTGGCTCAGTCGGTTAAGCATCTGCCTTCTGCTCAGGTCATGATCCCAGGGTTCTGGGATCAAGTCCCGCATCGGGCTCCCTGCTCAGCAGGGAGCCTGCTTCTCCCTCTGCCTGCCGCTCCCCCTGCTTATGCTCTCTCTCTCTCAAAATAAAGACATAAATATTAAAAAAAATAAACATTCTGACACTGATTTATTGTATCTAATATGATGAGAACTACCACTTATTAAAATAAATAAATAGCATATTTAAATAAAGCTGGCATTTCTTTTTTCCACTACAAAGTTTTCTTTTTTTCTCCTTGTTCTTTCTCCTGATCCTCCTCTTCCTCCGTCCTTTCCTCCCTTTCTTCCCTTCCTCCTCCTTTTTCTCCTTCACTATGTTATTAGTGGTGGTCATTTTTTGTTTTGGCTTTGTAGATATTACCAGCCACTCAGTACCTTGTTTTTTTTCACTGGAGCTTTGCTTTCCTGGAATGGTGGATTAATATTGGGAAGATCATGATATAAATCCATCACCATGGGTGTTTTCATCAAGAATGGGAATCGGATCATCAGGCCCTTTTGGTTTAACAAATCATTTTGACTAGAAATGGGCTACCTGAGAGGTGGCAAACCAAATATCAGTGGGAATCAAGTGATGAGAACGGGGATAGCAGCAAGATGAGATCGTGTGCCCTGCCTACAGGGGTATGTACTTTGCAACCTCAGCCTGTTGTCTTAGGGGAAAGTAGACCTGGTGTTAAAAGAATAATTTTTCAGAGACAGCTAGAAACCTGGATTTGCATGTAATGTCTCCAGATCTTTAAATGACAATAATAATTTTGTTAAAAAAAGTTATAAAATCCTACAGACCAAACAAAACAATAGGCATGCTGAATGTTGTCCTTGTCATATATTGAACAGTGACAAGATTGTTCTTTCTCCTGACCTCTTCCTCCATCCTTCCCTCCCTTTCTTCCCTTCCTCCTCCTTTTTCTCCTTCACTGTGTTATCATTAGTGGTGGTCAATTTTTTGTTTTGGCTTTGTAGGTATTACCAGCCACTCAGTACCTTGAAGATTATGTGAAGTTTAAATAATATAACTGGAAACTAAAGCAAGTATCTAAGGGAAAGATTACCAGTAAATATATTTCATTCAGAAATAATTCTCTATCCCTTTAAAAACTTGTATAGATTAATCCCTTTCTACAATAAACCGAGCAACACACTTGTCATTGCAGATTTTTCTCAGTTTTTTTCTTGCAGTAAATGACTTTCACCTTCTCACTCCAAGTAAAAATTTTACTGTACACAAAATATAATAGTGTGCATTTTGTATCCTTTGTCTAAGGAAAGGATCTTATTTTTTTGTTGTTGTTTTTATCATCAGAGAATTTATGGGACTCTATGACTTACCTCTCTAAAATTGGCCAAAACTGTAATCAGAAAAGAGCAGTGAGATTTAAGGGGCTTTGAATAAATTTTCTCAGCTCATTAACTGATAGCTTATTTTTAATTGGCACATAGAGAGTGTGCTGGAATAAAAATGACCTGAAAAGTGAGGTATAAACAGAGAATAATGTCATAAGAATTCTTTAATGACTCAAAAGAAATACAGTATATCATTAAGCTTGACAAAGATCCCTTAAAATCAGCCCAGAATGATGTGTGCCATTTATTGAGGGAATGTTGCTCCAAGGGTATTCCCATACCTGAGTCCTGCACCTTCCCCGCTCACATTCCCAATAATTAGCCATTTCCATAGTATGACCAAGTCTTGCAGTGGTTCCCATCCCTTCCGGTGGAGAAGGACAGATGTATTTTTCTCATGAAGGGGCTTTAGCAATCACCTGTCGTCAAGAGTAAAGCAACTGCATGTAAAATAAATCCTCACAGTTTTATATCACTAGCAATTACCATGTCTACTCAGGTCACCATGACTGGAAGAGGACTTGAGATAACATAGCTTTCTGTCCAACCACTTCTAATTCTTTGAGATTAAAGGAGAGTTTATTGTAAGGAAAAATCTTAGACTCTTTGAAGCCCTGCAGATGTTCTGTAGACATGGAATGGCTTTTAGAACAAGGGGTCCTGTAATTAGACACATGGAGGTCTAAAGGTAATGATCTTAGCAGCAGTCTCTCCTGTGGTTTTTAATAGTGATTACGGCCCCATCATCAGGCTGCCCTCAGGTGAAATTTAAAAGAAAATTTGATAGTAGCCAGAGATCCCAGATCTAATTCATTGTGAGGTAAATTTGGAAGGGATTCTCACTTTACAAATAGATGAGCATTCTCATTTTAGTTTGAATCTAATAATGAAGACTCATGATGTCTCAGTGGAAAAGAAAACAGTATAATTTGCCACTTTGTTATTGTGTTACTAACGTCTGAAGACTTGGAATGTAATTTCTGATTGTGTTATGCCGAATAGGGAATTTTCAAGTTCACCAGTCATACAGGTATTCCTTCGTGGGGTTACTCATTCAGTTTTTATTTTTACTTTTTATACCATTTAACCAGTATCATCTGCTAAGCCTTGTGAAAAATATAATGAAGGTGAATATTCCATTTCAAAATACTTGGGAGGGGGTAGGGGGAGAGGGAGAACCTTAAGCAGGCTCTATGCCCAGCGAGGGAGCCCAGTGGGGGGCTTGATCTCACAAGATCATGACCTGAGCCGAAATCAGGAGTCAGACACTTAACCAACTGAGCCACCCAGGTGCCCCCAAAATACCTTTCTTTTTACTTGAATGGTTTCCAAGTTATATTAGATAGGATGTACAATGATTAATTAGCTTAAGGGTCCTCATTTGAATCTGAGAACTCATCTGACAGGCTCATGAAGAGCGTGGTCCATGAAGTAGAACACAGGACTCAGAGGGCAACTTTTGGGTACTAACAAGCTTTGTGATCTCGGGCAAGTTCTTCTGTGTCTGCCCATCTGCTCAATGGGTCTTACAGTACTTACTTGGCAGGATTGTTGTGAGGCCTAATTAAAGTTTATGAAGCTCTTTGGGAGCCTGAGAGATCAAGTTCTAAAAACATAATATGTTATTATCTTACCCTGGATTTTTGTTTTTAGATTTACGTGCTGAATGCTGCATCAATTCATGCTTACAATTTAGTCAGTTTCTTGGGGTTTTCCATTTATAAGCAGAGATGAATAAAACAGTATAAATATATAAATCCCTAGAAATAAAAGTGGAATGAAAATATACTATATATATTATGTGTGTGTGTGTATATATGTATTTTTTCTAATATAAAATAATTTCTTCTTAAAACATGTTTAATTGGATCCACAACTGTTAATCAGTTACTTTCTTTCTTAGTGTTTTATTGGTAACATTTCAGCAGGTCAAATGATAAAGTTTTAAATTGGGATCATTTTTATGGGGTCAGTAAAAGAAAAAAATACTCTTTTTCTTAAAAATACAAAAATAAACATGCATATTTACATAAATATAAATATGTTACTCTAGTTGAGTAACAAAGGAATTTTTTTTTTTAAAGATTTTATTTATTCATTTGAGAGAGAATGAGATAGAGAGAGCATGAGAGGGGGGAGGGTCAGAGGTTGAAGCAGACTCCCTGCCGAGCAGGGAGCCCGATTGGGGACTCGATCCTGGGACTCCAGGATCATGACCTGAGCCGAAGGCAGTCGCTTAACCAACTGAGCCACCCAGGCGCCCAAGTAACAAAGGAATTAATTTACAACAATTATAATTTGGGCTTGAAAGATATCTCTTCCTTCTCTCTCCCCTGCTTACTTACTTTTTCCTTCTACCCTGTGTGTTAAGATTTTCATATTTCATATTTTCATATGTATGAATATAGAGCCCTGGTGTTTAACAATATAAATTGCTTCTACTTTTTTTTGTTAACTATTTTGTATTCTTGGAAAAGCAAATCTCATTTTCCCTTAAGAACAACATTGTTATTATGGATTATATTTCTGACCAAGGACTTGTCACCAAGTAAGTTATAGATATGATTAACTGTATGTCATAAAAGCAAAATTCTGACCACTATGATCCACTGTAATAGTTTAAAATAGCAAAATAGGGGTACCTGGGTGGCTCAGTCTTTAAGCGTCTGCCTTTGGCTCAGGTCATGATCCCAGGGTCCTGGGATCGAGCCCCACATCGGGCTCCCTGCTCAGCGGGAAGCCTGCTTCTCCCTCTCCCACTCCCCCTGCTTGTGTTCCCTCTCTCCCTGTCTCTCTGTGTCAAATAAATAATAAATAAATAAATCTTAAAAAAAATAAATCTTAAAAAAATAAAATAGCCAAATAATTCTCATAATCCTGTAAAACTTGCTTAAATATCTTGAATGCCTTAATATGTGTATTAAGTTTACTTATAACATAAAATTTGAAGTTATTTTTATGAACTTGACTTATCTAAAACTGATATGCTATTATAACAAACATTTTAATTAATATTTTGATATGCCAGAATTTTGATGCACTCGATGTGTAATGATCTGAGATGCCTATGTTTCTCAAAATTTTCTCTAGGAAAATTAGAATAGATACTTACAAAACATCTTCCTGTTGCTAAGAATTCTATTCAAAAAAGAATTCTGTAGTGTAGACTAGGCTTTATTTTAAGAATTTGAATAAATTTTTAAAGGTATTATTCAAGATTTTGCTTGTAAGGGGAAAAAAAAGAGAAAAAACTGGATCCTATTGAATCTAAAATTCTAGTTTTTGTTGCGTGTGTTTACTATCCCTGACCATCACCACAATCTTCAAAGCAGAGCAGTCTTAAGAAGATAAAATGTCCCCAAAAGCAAGTGTTTAGGAGAAAGGCTGTGAGTGCTAATGGAGCAAGCTCTGTTCCTTTGCCTTAGTGATTGATCATGGAGGTCTTTGAGGACACAAGTTGTGTATTCGACTCAGGATTTGGTGCTTCCCTTGAAATATTATCTGTTCAAATTTATCACCTACACTCACTCTTTTGACCTTTCTGTACAAAACCATAGAATTTGTACATAAGGCCTGTGGGAAATGGTGTTTGATAATTAGATAAAGCATATTGATCGGTAGGTACATTAGAAAGTATTTTCATAATAGAAATTTGGAGTAACTTTTTTTATACTCAACAGTTAGATGTGTAGAATATGTACCCTATTATGATAATTAAGAATTTCTTCTTGAACTAACCCACATAGCTAAGTAACCTCTTTCTCCTTTGCTTATTTTCATGCCTAGAATATGTTGAAATTATATAAATCAATACACACTCATTTAAAATAGTTTAGTTTAACATTATTCCCTTTGAGTTTAGAAAGGCACCTGACAAATAACTATTTTAATCAGTCTTTGAAAAATATATCATCCACCTCTAAGCGTTACCATAGGTAACTCATTCTTTAGACTTACATTATTCTTTCATGGTGTTCACTGGTAATGGATCGTATTTGATGTTTATCTTCAAAGACTACAGCTTATACTTTTATGTTTAGGTGTCACAAAAGCATATTTTGCAGATACTTCTATTTTATGTCTGAAGGTACTCACATAATTTAACAAACAGTAACTTATCTGTGCACTTTTTTGGTTTAAAAGCTAGAATGGCAAGTTGAGGGCGAACACAAGGTCTAGAGAAAAGATGTCTCACTTAGCAGCAGAAGCTGAAGGAAAGGAAAATTTATTCCAGGCTATTCTCTAGGACCCTCTAGAAGCATTAAATATATAGCTATTTGTAAAAGTTCCTGTAATGTATTCCTATTTCAGAAGTGATTTCTTACCTACTGCCCCGTGGTTTTCAGCTATAATGCTTTTCTTCACACAAACATTATAGACATAGGTAGAAGAATAGTGATGAGAAGAGTCATTTTGTTAAGTTTTTCTAGAATCTCCTTTCAGCCTCTATCCAAGTGTGATTATCACCTTGGATACTTGGGGAATAGGAGCAGGGAGGGGAAAGGCGAATCAAAAGGTAAAAGAACAGAGGGGGAAGGGAAAACGGTTTGTGCAAAAACAGCAAGCTGATTCTTCTGTAAAAGCATAGGGTGAACTCTTTAAGTTTGTTAGCTGGATGTTTTCCGAGATGCTTTAATAGTATATTTTCATAATATGGACTTCTAAAATGAGGAGAAGAGCCAATCCAATTGAAACTGAATATTAAATTCAGTTTAAAATCTTGGCTTCCTTGGTTAATGTATTCTATAATCTCCTGGGTGTTTTTGCTTCCAAGAGTGAGAGCATACCTCTTATTTCCTTCAGTTTTCTTCTTAGGAGTGTTGACTGAGCTATTTCAGGAAAGGAGAAGAAAGGGGACTTCTTATTTTCTTTTCCCTGGCTAGCCTTGTTCCTTTTTGAGAAATCTGCATTTTATACCCAATACTAGGTGTTCTTAGTCAATAAATACAGTAAGCATGTCATTCTATATACTTTCCTTTTCAGTGCTTTGAAATTTCCAGCAAAGAAGGTCTCCATAATCATCTGCCAGTATTTTAGTGAGATAAAGACAAGCAATACAATTTTAAGTCCCCTTTCTCTGTGTGTACTACTGATGGTTTGACTTTGGTAGGTATCAACTCTTTACTTAGTGCCACAATGTAACTGAAGCAGTATTTTAATGTAGATGCATTTTTTTAAATTTTATATGTTCTTTCTACCTGTTAGAAATATTCTTTTATTATAATTACTTTTAAATCTAAGCTTTCTTTCCCATTGTCTCAAAACACAACCTAACTTCACAGATTTGAGTCCAACCTTCATTGTGTCTGCCTTTGAGGGTCCTAGTGAGTATATACAAAGAAATGACCAGAGTTGCTTGGATATCTTTTGTCACTGATCTCAGTAGAGGGTCATTTGTGCTCACCACATGGAGAATGCATCAAAAAAAAAAAATAAATTAGAAGTGGAAGGGGATTCGAATGGATATATTTTGCCTGGGTACAGCCCACACTCTTATACAAGCAGTGTGAGAGGTTACATCCTTCTAAAACTTGCTTACAAGCATTCCCAAACTAACAGATTTTCTTTTTAGAAATGGTTTGACAATTTGTTTTGAAGTTGTCACTTGGGCATATGGTTGTGGGGCACAGATTAGCTCCTAATTTATTGCTCTCTGAATGTGTTTGACATCGGAATTTAGACTTCAGAAGCAGAAAACGGAATACTTAGAAACATTTAAGCAGAATAGGGGATCATCTCTTTTCCATCAATTCCCAATTTAAGAAGAAAATGTTCTCTCAACTGCTAACTTACAATGAGATGTAATATGACACATACAATCCTGTAAAATATGGGAGATGCTCACAGTGTATCATTTTTAGTTATCTTGCAGGACTGATGATTACAAATACTGTGACCATCCTGGTAGATATCCAGCACATCTTTGCCTCTTCCTGAAAACAGGGACTGTGGCTCTTTTACTAAAGTGAGGACAAACAAAAGTGCCTAAGGAGGCAGGGTGGTGAGTGGAAAGAATTCAGTCTTTGTGGGTAGATAGACCTGGAGTTGAATTCCTCTTTTCTCTATCTATGTGGCCTTGGGCAAGACACTGTCCCTAGGGCAGCTTATTCATCCCTAAGATGGGAATAATACATCTTTAGGTAGCACTTTATTAATAGGATTAAACATAATGAATGTAAAGTACCTAACACTGTGCCCAGCCAATGGTGATTTTTTAATTGGGTGGGTCATAAATTTAGGATTAGAATTTAGCCTAAACCCACCACATTCATGGATTCCTTGGGCACTGTAATAGGGAATCCTCTCTAGGGGAACCTCTAGCTTCTGCTGCCACCATTTTGTGGTGGAGGTGATATATTAGAACAGTACTTTAAAAAACTTTTATCACAATTAGGAGCAGAGACAAATGAATCTCTACCTTGGGCATCCTGAGGGTATAATCTGAGCTGGTCCTGAGTCTAAGAAGACATACACTTTCTGGGCTTTTGTTTTGTTTCTGTAAAACATTTCCATTTTTTTTTTCATTTTAATATCTTTAAATATAAATATTTCTTTTCTTTTTATCTAAAAAAAAGTCTTTAAAATTTTAGCTCCAGGAAGATAAATAGCATTTATCTTGTGGCTTTGAGTCACACCCAGGCATACTGCCGTGTATATTTCTGATGTACGAGTACCTTAAACAATTGTTCAAGAAGAACAATTTTGAGATAAATTACTGTACTCTGGAAGACAGCACTGAGGAGTAATTATTTTTACAGCCTCAACCCAATCAGAGCTAGGACCCATGCTATGAGAAAGGGTGATATTGTTATTCAGTTGCGCAGAGCTCCTTCTTTATTGCCCAGCTTTCCTGAAACTAACCACATCCTAGACTTGTTTGGATGACCCCAGCGGGCCCAATCTCCACAAAAGAGAGGCAGTCACAGGGCAGCAGATTCCAGCTCAAAGTGAAGAATGGCCCGGTTTCTATAGCGATGGAATGCACTGCCTTCAGTGGTAGTGAACTCAGCCACCACAGTGTGTGGAAGCAGGTGGGACCCTTGACTCAAGTTTTAGGTGAGAGAATGAATCAAGTAGCCTCTGAAGTTCTTTTGAATTAAAAAACCTGTGCATCCAGAGGAGAAATCTTTTGTGGCTGGAAAGAAAGAGAAGGACAGCAATGGATGACCTGCTCTGGGCCAGGCAACTGGTTAAGTGGGGAAGAGAGTGGACTTTCCAGACAGGCAGCAGAGTAGAAACACAGGGGCGAGCAAGCCTGTTCTGCCCTCCCCAGGACAGTCATTCCACTATTCTGCTCAAAGCTGTGGTCATGTATGGGAAACTGCACAAGGTTAAAACTCAAAAGGTAGGATGAGGCCAGCCTATGCGGATCAAGGCATCTGGACTCTATCCCACGGGCAGTGTGCTGACACTGACTACTTTTTGAGCACGGGAATTATCATGCTCAGATCCGTATATTAAGCCCATTAATCCAGCATTGTATGGAGGATGGTTGGAGAGGGACTGGAATACAGGAAGCAGTTTGTAAAATGCTACGATGGTGCAGATACTTGATGGTGGGGCTGACCACTCACCCATGATACAGTGCACTTGAGCCAGGAAGGACAGACATGAGAGAGCACCAGTGTCAGATGTGGAAGTCACTGCTTCCAGGGGCTACATAGGAAGGAGGGAGGAGGGCCGGAAAGCCAGGGAAGGAGCTGAAATGATTAACTATCTTACTAGCAGATATATGTTAGTAAACGGTTAGCAGCCATTTTCCAGCTGGAGTTTTGCAAATCATTTAACCTGCCCGGTGCCTCCGTTTCCTCATCTTTAAAATAAGGATAATGATACCTACACTCCAGGGTTGCCGCGAGGGTCAAGTGAGTTAATGAGGTGCCAGTGGTTTGTGAACTTGGAAGTCCATCCTCATGCAAACTGTCGCTGCTGCCTTGGGATAGAGGCAGCAGGTAAGGCGTGTAGCTTCCTGTCTTGCCAAATTAGCATTCACATCCTTTTACTGAGGTTCTAGCTGAAGGTCCTGCTTGAATGAGATGATTATTATCCAGCCTATTTCAAAACTTCCTGCCAGGTTCTCTCTCACCCCTGGTAACAAAACCCAAAAGCCTGCTAGCCTCCAGACACTTGACCCTTCTGCCTTTCCTCTTTCCCTGAGGAGAAAGCCAAGTAGTCTCTAGAATAGAATGCACACTCTTCTCCTGGGATGATGGAAATGGCTGGCTGTGGGAGATAAGGACCTTTCTGTAAGGCTCTTCGAACTAGGGTATGCTGCAGGTGCTTGCTTGTGGGAGTATTTTCTCATTAGGATGACAGCTGTCATTCAGACAGCCTTGCCCCTTCTTACAGTGCTTGATCCCAGACACACTAACATGTGTGCCTCGGTCATCAGCCATCCCTTCCAGGGACTGATTTCCCCTTGAAGCGCCAGTGAGGGGAGAGGCCCTTGTCAGAATTCTCACGACTGAATCATTGCCATGAGCTAATGTCTCCAGCTTCATGAGTCACTGCTGGGCCAGGCATCAGTTTTGTAGGTCAGAGAAATGAAGACGCAAGTTAGCCTCCCCTGTTGTCATTAGCCCGCATGGGGGAAGGCAAGCGGTCGTCAGATGGTGGCATTTTGGAAATCCGATGTTTGATCTTCTCTGTAAGGACATAAGTGAGTGGAAGGGCTTAAGAGTTAATAATGATATTTCAAAAATCCTCTAATTTTTGTGTGTGTTTTGTTTTGCTTTAGGCAAAGTAGGTGAAATGATGTGTTTGGGAGATGAATGTTCTTGTAATAGGCAAGATATAGCTTGCAGGAGAACATCTGTAACCAACCCATTCTGCATGAGACGGGGCCAAGGCGTGTTTGTGTTTTAGTGCCTGTTCAAACATGTCTAATTTTAAAAAGATTTATAAAGTTCTAGAGGATTCTCTGTAAAATATCATTTCTTTATAAAGCAAGTATAGGCATTAATAGCCTAGCGGTTAAAATATCTACCCTCATGGTGTGGAGGCAGTGTCAACATTGAGCCCTATGGTATATATGGAGTGGATATAAAAAATATTAGGGATATCAGGAATTGTTCATGAATCTACCTGCTAGTCTAGCAAGAGGCACAAAGAAATGATGCTTTCCAAAGTTTTTAATGTTTCTGATAGAGAGTTTGTGTAAAACATAATGAGAGAAATACTTGGATATTTGCTCCCAAGTACTCAAGGGTATTGCTCAAAGGTCGATCAAAAAGAAAGTGACAGAAGAGGGAGGGGACAGAGGCTGGTGAGGGAGAATAAACTTAAGTGCTATTAATATCAATTAAACAACAGGATTTTGAATTCCTTTACCTGTCTCTGGGCTTTGTCTTTATATATATATAAATGCGTATATATATGTGTGTGTGTGTGTATATAATATGTTTACATTTATATACATTTGCTTATATATACATGTATATATTATATGTATACATATGTACATACATATATATTACATATACATTCATATATATAAATTATACATATATCATATATACATTGTACACACACACACACACACACGCACATAGGTAATACTCTGTGGGGGAGAAAGTGAGAAAGCAAGAAACCTACTTGCTTTTTTGTTTTGTTTTTATTTTTTAATAGACATTACTTTTGTACCTTCTTAAATCTTGGTGCTTTAAAAAGTAATGGCATCTTATGGCAGTGATCTGCTTCTTGACACACCTTTTGGAGAAGGTTGGGTGTCTGTGCTGTCATTTACAGCAAATACTCAGAGTTTAGAAGAAAGACAGTTCAGTCTTCCCCTTCTGGCTCCTTTTTTAGTTCTGTTAAGGATATCAGCTGCATGGGGCAAAGGGCAAAGAAAGCAAGGAAAGGATAGGGAGTGGTAAGAAAAATAGTAAGGAAACTTCCCAAGCATAACGTGTAGTGGTTCTTTTCAGCAAAATGAATCTTTTGAGCTTCTAAAAGGGAAGTTTGTATACTGAGTTTTCTTACTCATAAAACTGATTTTTTTTCATACTTTCTGAGGCATCTATAAATATTGTATGCGTGAAGGGCAGGTGTTGCCCTCTGTATTAGAAAATTCAGAAGTATTTTGTCACTTAAATTTTGATTATATTTCATCAGTTCCTTGGAAAAGCATTAGTTCACATCCAGAAGCTTAATTTCTCTTGTTCATACACCAAAATGTTAGCAATGGATCTAAGAAATAAAACCATGCATATTTTTCATTTTAACTATTTTTCCTTTTTCAAAAATTTTTAACTTTTCTTGGTATATCAAGACACAATTTTTTGAGGGGAAATATTTTTAAAAGATTTTATTTATTTATTAGAGAGAGAGAGTGCACACAAGGGGGCAGTGAGAGAAAGGGAGAAGCAGACTCCCCACTGAGCAGGGAGCCAAACATGGGACTCAATCCCAGGACCCTGAGATCATGACCTGAGCCGAAGGCAGATGCTTAACCGACTGAGCCATCTGAGTGCCCCTTTTTGAGGGGAAGTATTAATAAAATACAGTATAAAGGAACTACATAGAAATAAGGATCTGAGTGACATATCCCAATAAAAAGATAAAGGAGATTCTATTTTTTTTTTTTACCAGTAAGTTTTAAGAAATACCAGCTATGTGGAGAGCTCAGTAATTATGTGAAAAACAATGTTAATTTTTTTCCTGCAATATTTAAAATTTTATCTTCTTAGAAGCTTTAGAATAATTTCCGCCCAAACTGGGTTGACCGAACATACACTTATCATGGCTGTCATAGTATTTCCCATCTGATGCTTCATATGTTTATACCCTATGCGTATGCACTCATGTCCCCAAGTATCTTTGTTGAAGCTAGGTCAGAGGCCCCATATCAGTACGTCTCAGTTGTTAAAATTCACTGAACCACACCTTTAGTTTCAAAGTGCATTTCTTAAACACCAAAAGGTGCAATGTGAAGAAAAACATGCATTCTCCATAGTTTACTAGTTGGGGTGATGAAGCTAGTTACCAGAGCCCAATGAGACTCCATTTCCTCCTCTTTCAAGTATAAATAATCTTGCTTGCAGGTTATTGAGAGTGCAGCACGTGACACCCACAGTCCAGTGCCTGCCCCTGAGCAGGCCCTTGCTAAATCAGCCTTGTTATTCTTAGACCTAGATGCTGTAGGGTAATTAATAGACAGGTAAGTTAGCCTTCTTCAAAGAGCTCATAGTCTATCAGGCAAACTGATAAACCCAGCTGTAATTCAGTGTGACAGGTGCTATAATCTGTCTGGAATGTCCCCCTACCCACCACCCTCCTTGTCTGCCAGGCAGACTCCTACTCATCCTTTAAAACTCACTGAAAGCTGTAATTGTAGATGAAGCCTTTCCTTGCCATATCTCTCCCCTGACACACGCACGTGTGTGTGCGTGCACACACACACACTCAGGAGTTCCTTCTCTTACGTTCATTACACATTGTACACACATTCAGAATTACAGTGTAGGGCACGTCTGTCTCACGATTACCCTGTGAACTCGGAGGCAATCTGTATCTTAGTGCTGGCACATATAATAGGTCTCAATAGGTATTTGTCAGATAGTATTCCTTGTCTGAACAAAGTGTGATACAGCCCAGAAAACACACCAATTTGCCCGGCTTCACTGAGGAGTTAACATATAAAGTTGGCTCTCCAAAGATGAGCAAGGTCTTGCAGTGGGGGAGAAAGAGAAAGGATACTCCAGATAGAGGATCCAGGTGAGTAAAAGCATGGAGACAGGAACACACTGTGTAAGTCTCAGAGGAGGAAATGGGTGGGGTAGACCCAGACCAGGCAATGTTTGGGAGCACGGGGGAGGAGCAGGAAACGGGGCTGGAGAGAAGGTCACAGAGTCAGATTGAGAGCGGCTCTGGGTCATCTTCTGCAGTTTGCCTTCAGTGCTGTAGGCACTGAGGAGACATGGAAGGACTGTGAGTAGGGCAGCAGTGGTGTGGAGGTGGGAAGACTGGGCAGAGATGCTGATTGGGTGGCTGTTGTAATGATCAGATAAGAGATAAGTGATCAGGGAAATGCAGGGCAATGTGGGGTTTGGAGTGGACTGGGAGTATATATTTCAGAGACAGAAACTCACTCTCCATGACTGGGGTTGTTTTGACTACTAACAATAGCATTTTTCACACAGTTGTTGTAGAGTTACTTTTTTTTTTTTTTTTTTAAGATTTTATTTATTTGTCAGAGAGAGAAGAGAGCACAAGCAGGGGGACGGACAGGCAGAGGGAGAAGCAGGCTTCCCACTGAGCAGGGACCCGATGTGGGGCTCGATTCCAGGACCCTGGGATCATGACCTGAGCCAAAGGCAGACATTTAACCGACTGAGCCACCCAGGCGCCCCGTTTTAGAGCTACTTTTAATCAGGACCATAGTAACGAAGAAGTCCAGTGATCTATTCCTCAAGCATTAGGGGAGGTTTCGGCGCAATGCTTTACCTTTCTTCTCTTAGAATTAGTCTGGGCTATTTATCCCAGTGCTTTGTGTGTGTGAGAAAGTACCCACATGTGTGTAGTGGCCAGATGAAAAAACGCTTCCTGTTCTCTCTGCTTATGCCTCGCATTGGAAATGTCTGGGAGGAAATTTTATTGATGGAAAAGGAGGAGCTCTGGCCGGGGAGCCAGTGACGGTCTTGATGGCTTTGGCCAGGCCAAGCTGCTGCTTTGGGCCTCAATTGTCTTATCTATGAAAGAAACACATCGAACTAAATATTTAAGCCTTATTCCTGTTTCTTACCCTAGATACAAGAATGAACATTTTGGCCTTTTATTGGGTAAAAATAATATATATAACCGTAGCTCAAAGAAAACAGAGGCATCCTTTATTTTAGTTTTGGGCATAGTGAAAAAAAAAAAAAAGCATGCTATTCAAAAAATAGCAGTGCTGTTTTACAAAGTCAATCACTAGAAAAAAATGTATTTGTGCTTTGATCCATGGTTGGCCCTCAACAAATGTTCAGTGAATTGAATTATAAAGTCTCTTCATTCCTTTTGCTGACCGTTAGAGATCATGAATTTATTACAAAGGATATTTACTATTAACAAACTACTTTTATTTTTACTGGTACACAGAAAATGATTCACAATTCTTTACAGGTACCATATTTCTAAGTGCAGCTAGGGGAATGGGACCAAAAGAGAAGATTTTGTAAATCACCTGCTGAGAGATCCAAGCATCTGAAAAGAGGAACCAGGAAATCAATTACATGCTTCTTCCTGCTTTAGTGCCTGGAACATGCTGTTTCTGAGAAGTGTACTACATAGATTGCTCTAATTGATACTAAATATGATTGAGAGCTTTAAGCATTTATTTAGAAAGCCAGATCCATGTAAAGAAGTTAGAATCTGATTGTCGATTTCTAGAGAACCTGCTTCCCCTTCTTTTGTCCCTGATTATTTGACACAGATATTAAGGGAAGGAAAGGCAGAGCTGGAGAAAAGGGCATGTGTTATTTTAAAGGCGTAATGAGGCAGTTTTCAGAGCAACTTCTTTGAAAATTAGTTCATTTCACTTCTTAACCAAATCCAGTATCAACGATTTCTACACTTCTCTGACAGCTTTCTTCAAATATTTGCACTTTCTTTCCTTTAATTAACACACCAAAATGTAACCTTCACTTATTTTCAACCAAATAAGCTATTTTCTCGGGGGTAAATTTGTATTCATTGAGCAGGTGTACTTCATCTGATGTACAGTCTCTCTTCATACAATTCGGGGGTTGTCAGTACTAAGTTAAGAATTAGCTACACTGTCAACTTTCATTTTCTTGGACTCTGGAAAGAAAGGCAAGTGGCTGTTTAGTAGGATTAGAATAGGATGGGGGGGTGATGAGAGAGAATCAAACTATTACTGACAAAGATAGTTCGGCACATCAGGAGTTCAGATTTTAGATATGACAAAGAGAATCTGGGTGGTGAACAAAGCTAGACCCTTATAAATTAGAGTTAAGAGCCACCCTTTTAACAGTCTACCACAGTTCTTGATACAGAGGATTGATAACTTGTGGGTTTGAAAAACAAAACAAAACAAAAAAATATCTACCTTTCAATTTGATTTACAGTACCTCCCATTTTCATGGCAAAGGTTAGGGACAAAGTTCATTGTATCACATTAAAAAATTATTCTAAAATCATCTGGAAATTGGATATCAGCATTTATTTTTTTGGAGTAAAAAACTTTCAGTTTAGTAATAGGGGTTGAAAAATAATTAGTATCTTTCCTTTACGTAAGAGTGAGTTTGTATCACAGACCTCAGTGATGTATTTATTCATTCTCAAATATACTTCTATTTGTTTTATATGCATCATTTCCCTTTACATAGCATGCCATTTTGTTGTTCTTTTATTACGCTTACCGCTTGAGTGAAGGATGGATAAGGTAAGGTCTCTGTCTAAAAGTTCATAGTCTTCTGGCTGGGAAGACAAATGAACACCTATAATTATAATAAAAGACAAATTAATATGTGTCACAAGAAAAAATAAAGATATATATTTTTTTATCTTTGAAGGAATCAGAGAGTGTATGGACAATCAGTAAATACTGTCAGAATAAAGGAATGAGTGTGTAAAAGCAGAATGGGCACAATTTATAAGGTCTGGCACAATTAAAACACAAAACAATCATATAGAACTCTGTCAGGGTTAAAACAGTGTGTGCAATTATTCTACTACACTACTAGGGAAATGGAAAAAACCCAACCTGCTTTTGCTGGATGAGATGGGCCAAAAGTGCTCACTCCGAGGAGAGGCCTGTGTTTATGTTGTCTGTGTGGTTTCCTTTCCCAGTGGCAATGCCACCAACTCGCCCTGAAATGAAAATGGGGAGGGACTTCAGAGCCAAGTTAGGTGAGAAGAGTCTTTACCCTCTGTCACAACGACAACAAAAACCCTTATAATTTCAAAATGAAGGATAGTTATTTAAATCTCCTGTTTCGGGTTCCTTGGCTCCCGAATTCTTTCTGTATCCATTTCAACTTGAATTGATTAGTCACCTTTATTATTAATTTTCCACCCAGTCTTTGATTTCAATACAAATCTATTGCAGAGGATAGCTTATGTAGGCAGAAAGTTCCACACTTTCCAGGAAGTTCTTTTTGAGGGTATTTCTTAGATTATTTTTTTAAGTAATGGTTTTATTTGTACATTTATAATGTATGGATCATTTTCATTTCCACGATATCATTTGAGCCTCACAACAGCATCCAAGTTTGGTGTCGTTATCCTCATTCCTGCTGAGGATGAGGACACAGAAGTTCACAGGTGAAGTGAGGAACCTGAGTCTCCAGGCCACCAGATGGTGGAGTTAAGACTTTGTTTTTGGTCATATGCTCACTGTAGAGTAATGAGGTTAGTCTGTCCTAATCTGTACTGTTTGAGCCCCCTCCCCCTTCCTAAGCTTACTTCTGTCTTGCAGGAGCACTATCATTAAAGAAATGGGCATTTGGCCTATAAGTGGTAGGTTTTAATTTACAACATATAGGGCTGGCATTTTAACTTTAGGCCTAGAACTTGGTGTGCCATGAACGTTATCATGCTCTCACTAGGGAAAATGAATCTTTAGAACATGTGAGCATTCACATTTCTTCTTGTCATTGGATTTTACTAAGTGAATAGCTAATGAAAGTTAGCTTCGACTTCCCTGCAAAGGGCTCGATGGGCTAAACTATTCTTATAGTCAACCCCAGGGACCGGCAGATGGACTGCTCTTAGAGCCAAAGTCCTGAATCCAAGGAGGTTGCTCAGGCCCAACTTTCCTGAGTGTAGAGCTCAGGTGCCGTAGCTCTGGTCCAACTCAGGTACAATAGCTGGAGCTGGAGACAGCTTACCAGCTAAAGCCAAAAGTAGTGAATTAGTAAAATAAAAAGCTCTTTGCTCCTTCCTTCGTTTTCTAATAAAATACAATGATTGACTTACATTTTTACCTCTGGTGGTATAGTTAATTATGCTATTCTCCTGTATATGGTATTATGGTGTCAGAATTTGGCAACTGATGAGCAGCTTCAAAATTTAGATGATGGGGGTAAAATTGGTAGTTACCATCTATTGAGCATCAGGCCAAGAACTCTGCAAGGCACCTCATATTATGGTAACTGATTCATGCAACAATTCTGCAAGGTCAGTAATTAATACTCACATTGTACAGATGCAGACTTACTTCTCTCTCTAGGCTTAGAGTCATCTAGCAAATCAATAGCAAAGCTAGGCTCATAAATTCAGGAATAAATGACCCTTGAATGAAAGGCCCTTTCTACTATTGTCTTGACTTTCACTCTTTTGTGTCTGTTACATTTTTGCCTGCTTAAATTTAAGTTCTTCTAATGGGATCAAGAAAGCAAGGGCAAAGGTGAGCTTCCCTTGTTCCCTTAAGGACCTTCCCTTATTCCCTGTTGGCAAATAATAAATAGGATCAGATTTGCTAAGGCCCTCCTTCATTCCTGGATCCTTTAGTTTGCTCCCATGTCCCGGCCCCTAGGGTGGGGAAATAATATGAGCTTCCACTCAGTTTAAGTTCCATATCACTCATTATTTAATTTCCTTTTCATTTCCCTGTCCTACTTAAAGCAAAGTATGGTGGGGGGAGCAGAAGTGATGAGAGTGATGGCATTAGGAAGAAAAGAGGATAAATGAGCAGGAGCAAATAGGTACTTCAGACCAGTATGTAAATAAGTTCATCTCTAGTGTAAAAAAAGAACATCGTGCCTTTGGCTTGAAAACTGCCTTCCCAATTTGTGAGCATGTTTAGGATTATGTAAGTGCAGTGTCTTTAATAACAAGCACAACACCTCTCACCCAAAGAATGCAAAGTGCTTCGCATACAGTAGAACTCACAATTACCCCTGTGATCCAGGGATTTTTTTTTTTTTTAATGCTCTATATTATAGACTGGGAAGTCAACTCAGGAGATGTACTGATCTTTTCATGTAAACAAAATAGATCTACGACTAAACTCAAAATTCTAGCTTCCTGTCTCCTTAGAAATAGACCACACTGAGAGATTAATCTGACATCGAAGATAGCAGTGTTCTCTGATTTCCTTTTTTGTGTTTTTTAAGAAGGGAAACATGAATTACAAAGTAGATATAGTTGCATAGAGGGTAGATCTTAAGAAAACATTGTTTAATTAAGACAGTAGTACCTGTTTCCCTAAGAGAGAGAAGCCAGATCTCTGCGCCACTGCATTTAAAAACTACAGCAGTATTAACAATTAGAAAAGATTATTCTTTTGCATCCTGCCATTTGTCAGCCCACGAAGAACCCCTGAACTCAGAGTAGAAAATATTTTATTTTCAAAGTCGCACAGGAAAGAAAGACTTGTTATAAGAAGATTTGTTCCGAATGTATGTCTGCATATATTTAATTGCGGGTAAAAGGGAAGAAAACAAATGGATGGTGTGCACGTGTGTGTGTCTGTGTGTGTGTGTGTGTGTGTGTGTGTGTGCGCGTTGCAGATAAAACAGAATTGGAGGGCTTGGAGACATGACGATACTTGTAAGGTATGAGGAGACAAGACCAGAGGCGCCGGGAAGCTGGACTACTGTGGACTGCTGGTTGAGACTTGTTTTTGCCCCATGGCCTGCAGCGTTTATGTAGAAATTGGGGACGCTTTTACTCGTTCCAAAGCCCTACCTGATCAGACCTGCCCATGTTCGAGTTTGGGAAAAAAAGTGTTTGAAGTAAACAGGAAAATTACTCACCTTAATGATGTGTTTTACTGGCACTGACAGTGCTTTGATGGTCTGACAGTTTTTTTTTTTTTTTTAAGTTTTGGAGAGGAGAGACTTGGGGGAGTTTATTAATATTCTATTCAGAAAGCATAGATTCTTATGTCTTGGGATAAGGGTGTGGGGGAGGTGGGCTTTGTGCCGGTCAGGTTTCATGAGGTTTCTCCTCCTTCTCATAATGTCTAAGTCAGGGATTTTTCCATTAGGGATTTCTACTGAAAATCAACAAAAATAGGTGACCATGTAATCTACGTAGTTCTGTGCATGTGTCTCCGCAGTCCTTCTGCTGCTCTTCCCACAGAATAGATTATTTCCAGCATTTGGGCTGTGAGTTCCAAACTCGCAGTTTACTTTCATCTATGGTGGTGATTAAGACCATAATCCAGCTGGTTTGATGGGAGAGTTTGGTGTACCAAACAGTAACACACCTCCCCCTTTTTTTCATTGGGAACACAATTCTAAAATCTCTGCACCTAACTCTCTGCTCAGGATGGGTCATTTCTGAAGGGAAAGTGTGTATTTTGACATTTGTCCAGATATAATAATTAGATGCTGACTTCGTAAATTTGTTTTTCATTTCTTGTTTTACGAAAATTTTTTTTTTTTCCTAAACTGTTAAAGGATACACATTTCTCAACTTCGAGGACTGAGAACTGGATCATTCACTTCCAAATATTTTAATCTTGACTGAGATAGAATTGGGTGGTCTGGTCCCATGAAAGGAGCCTTAATCTGTTATGTCTCTGATTCCCTGTGACCTTGGTGGAATCCAGACTTGTGGCCAGATTGGGATCCCACATATATAGGGTTTGAGAATTAAATCCCTTTGAGTTTTGTTTCTCAGATTCCATATAGCTTATGAAGCTACGTAAAGGCTGACTTGTATAGTCTGAAAGAATACAGATGGATGGTTCAAGTTCATAAACTTGAACTCCTAAAGCTAACAGACTGAAAGAAAGAATAAATTCTTGGTTATGAAGGCCTTTAAAATCGGAGACATTTGCCAACTCTTTCTCTTCGTTCTCTTATTGGGAATACCTTGAGCATCTTTTCTTTGTCTAAGTCCTAACTGGAAATGAATCAGTGGCCAGTCAGATAAATGAGCGGAAATACTGACTGTGTGTATATATACCAGCCTCCTGGTGTCCCAGCTATAATGAGAATAATGAAAGCATTGCAGTACATTCATATGGCAATGCTTAATCCTTGTTCTGTTAGCAACCATTTGTCTGTAACGGGAGTAAATCTAAGTTCAGACTATGAGGAGATGTTCCATAGAAGTGGGTTAAGGAAGATTTGTCTTACTAGTCAGATATTATTGTCAGCATGTCTGTCTTTGAAGCAGGTGCTCAGAATGCACATTCCTTTGGTTGAAAGGATAGTGGTTTTTTTCTATGAGTATTTACTGTTTTCAAGAGAGTTCGCTCTTGGTTCCATCCATATTCCACATTCAAGAAAATGTCAATTTTGGGAGAAGAGTTTTATTTTGTTGTTTTGTTTATTTGTCTTACTTGGTGCTTCTAAGGAGATAAATCAAATGAACATGTGTGACTTAGAATGTCAAAGTATCTGGGGCACCTGGGTGGCTCCGTCTGTTGAGCATCCGACTTTTTATTTTGGTTCAGGTCATGATCTCAGGGTCATGGGATCCAGCCCCACGTCAGGCTCTGCACTCAGTGTGGAGTCTGCTTGAGATTCTCTCTTTCCCTTTCCCTCTGCCCATCCCCCTGTTTGTGCGCTCTCCCTCTCTAAATAAATAAATAAAATCTTTAAAAAAAACTGTCAAACAATCCCTCTTCTAAGAGTAGATTTTGTTATTTCAGTTGGCAGATGATATGAAACTGAATGGGCCGGAAGTGTTGGAGGTTTACAAGAATCATCAACATTTATTAATGGCAATCCTACATAAGGAGAATGAAATTATTTAAAAAAAAAACAGTTTCCAGCATTAGGACTAGTAGACAATTGGAAAATATACTAGGGTATATCTTCTAGGGTTGGACAAACCAAAAAAGTTTTTGCCCTGTGACCTGTAGAAATAATGACATTGATTAGCCGATGATGCCACCATCTCTCATCTCACGCCTCCTGGGAACCTAGAGTCAAAGGCATCTAGATGATTTGGTTTCTTCAGTATCTCTCATCCCTATTCTCATTGTCCCTGTTTCTCCAGTGAGCCCATATACCTCTGGCTCAGCTGGTGCGCTTGTTTCCATCCCTGCCCCTCCCGCCCTTGCCTCTTCAGGGTCAGACAGAGGAATCTCTCTAACACACCGCTCAGATCAAGGATCGTTGTTGATGACTGCACACTGACCTCTAAGCATGTCATGCTCTGATCAAAGTTGTTCCTTTTTGGCCCAAACTCCCACTAATAACAAGAATCTCTTTCTGTTTGTAAAATGTCTTCTATTTTTCAACACACGCACACACATATATATTATCACATTTAATCCTTATTACAAACCTGCCAAGTTGGCAGTTATCACCCTCACTTCTCACATGAAGAGTTATGTAACTTTTCTTGAGATCTGACACCAATTTGATGCCTAGGGAAGCGAGCCTTCCACCTCTCTGAGTATTGTGTTCCTCACAGCATGCTGTGATTCCAAAAATATACTCTGCCCCACCACCAGCAGCAATAGTTCATGGCCATTGGAAGACGATGTTTGTTTTGTTTTCCCACCCCCGTGCCTGGGCTCCTGCTGTCTCTTCTGTCCAAAATATTCCCCTCACTCTTCCCTCATTCCTACCTGCCAGAATCTCCTCTATTCTGGAATAAGATTAGCAAAATGTTAATAACTGTTGAAGGTAGGTCACGGGTTTGATAAATTTGAAAATGCCGAGATGTCTGTATGTCCTTCCCGAGGAGGGTTGTCAGATTTAGGGGGAAAAAAGTCCAAGATAGCAAGTTAAATATGAATTTCAGATAAACAACAGAAACATGAATACATGGATATACTTATGCTAACAAATGAATCATTGGTTTTGAAATTAAATATTAAGTGGTGCATCTGGCAATGCTATTCCCTGCTCAAACAACAACTCTAAGCAGAAGTGAATTTTTCATCCCTCTTACCATACTGGGTTCAGCATTAGTGAGATGACAAAATGTCTGCACATGCATTTAAATACAGGCTGAGCTAGCACACTTGTCTTCCATAGCCTTTGGGACCTCCTTCCCTCTCTTCCTTCTTTTTCCTTTGTGTCATATCTATTTCCTTCCTCTTTCCCTTTCTGATACTGTTCACATTTGTTCACAAGGACAACTCTTCTTAAGAGGTTTGTTTGATTATTTTTCTTGTTCGTGCTAAAACATTTTAATAGATATACTCTATCTCCACAGTGCCACTAAGGCAGTTCTATTGCATCCTATTCCCCATTGGGGCTACTTAGAATATTAAGTTTATAAGGAATGCAAAAAAAAAACACTGCAAGCTGAAGCATGTTTTCATCTTAAACAAATGAACTGTAAAGAAATAGGAAGTAACATTATGATAAGCTTTTAAGAGGTATTGCAAGTAGAGGAAAGGCTTTGTTTACATCATTCCCCACCCTCCACCTCCTTCCCCCATCCCCAGCAAACACAGACACCTACGTATTAGTTGGCCACACAGTCCCTAATTATCAACCATGGAAATAGACATCTCAAAATTATTTTAGTTCTTACGGATTTTTTTAAAAACGGGAAGAAGGACAAAAGTTTAAGACTTAGCTTAAAGGTATTAAATAGCAGATCTGATCTAATTTACTGAGTTACACCTTGCCTTGGCAGTATCCTCCAGTACCACTAGGATCTCAGTGTTCCAGCATGGTGACTTCCTGTGCTTATCTGGAATTAAGAAACTCCACAATTTGCTTATATGAAAAAAATTAATCTTGTCATTGTTCACTTGGAACCTTAGGGGCACCTGTAGTTGAAGCATCGTGTAAGTCCCTTCAACTTTTCACACATTCATTGTAGCCCACTTAAAAGCCCCTGGTACCTTAAGTGTGATCAAAAAGGAGATCCGCAAGCAAGCCTCTGTTTATGTTTTGAATTCCATTTGATATTCATTTGCCTTCTTTTTCTTTTAAAGATTTATTTATGGGGTGCCTGGATGGCTCAGTCAGTTAAGTATCTGCCTTCGGCTCAGGTCATGGTCTCCGAGTCCCAGGATCGAGCCCCACATCAGGCTTCCTGCTCAGTCTCTCTCTCTCAAATAAATAAAATCTTAAAAAAATAAAAGAAAAGATTTATTTATTTATTTTAGAGGTGAGGGGAGTGGCAGAGGGAAAGACCATCTCAAGCAGACTCCAGGCTGAGCGCGGAGCCCAGTGCAGGGCTCGATCTCATGATCGTGAAATCAGCACCTGAGCCAAAACCAAGAGTCAGGAGCTTAACTGACTGCGCCACCTAGGCGCCCCTACTCACCTCCCTTATTTTTAAATCCCATTATATTTACACCTGGGCATCCATTTCTCGGAGTTAAAAGGAAGGAAGGATATAAAATATCAGAGTAATAATGACTCTCAGCAATTGTTGGTACTCTTCCATGGAGAGATCTAAACCTCGGCTAATCTGACTTAGTTTCTGTCAGAAGGACAGTGCATTAGGATTACAGTTTAAATATTGTTAAGTAGAAGCACAAAGCAGAAGCTGTACTGCTCCCCCCAACACACAGAGAGAAAAACAAAACATGATGCATTATTCAGAAAGAGAATTAAGAATCCAGTTACCTAGATTTCAGTTACAGTTGGAAAACTAGCCTTCCGATCTTTTGTTTTGTTTTGTTTTTTTCTTTCTGTCTCTACTTTTTCTTCTTTGTTTCCTGATTCACCCCAGAAACATACCTTCCTATTCATTAGCTAGGTCTTGAGTCAAAAAGTAATTTTTAGGGGCGCCTGGGTGGCTCAGTTGGTTAAGCGACTGCCTTCGGCTCAGGTCATGATCCTGGAGTCCCGGGATCGAGTCCCGCATCGGGCTCCCTGCTCAGCGGGGAGTCTGCTTCTCCCTCTGACCCTCCTCCCTCTCATGCTTTCATTCTCTCTCTCTCAAATAAATAAATAAAATCTTTAAAAAAAAAAAAAAAGTAATTTTTAGAAGGTTGTTTCGAAAATACTTTGTGTCACTAAAATGATGTTGCTGGTCGCTGGTCTAGCAATCAACCTGCACAGTGGATATGACTAGTGGGACTAAACACCGTGATAACCATGATGAGAGCTGCCATTTGTCATGCACTTACGAGGACCTAGCATGGGACTGGAAACACAGCCTGGCTTCCCCCATTCAGCACTCACAACAAGCTCAGATCTCTTACCTTGGAGAGGAGGTGTTATCTCTATCTTGGAGATGAGGAGTTTGCAGCTCCAGCAGGCTACATCACCCTGCTAAAGTCACATAAGGATTTGTAGCAGGTCGGACCATGTCTTCCTTAGCACCCTGAGCTGTGCCTTGCAGGCTAGGAACAAGGGCACTGCCATCAGGTGGGGACCTGGAGTTGAACCTGTCCCCGCTACCTAGTAGCTGTGAAAGATTGGGCAACTTATTTAACCTTTCTGAGTCTCAGTTCAGTTTTCTGGCAAATGAGAGTCCTCATATCTCCTTCACAGGTTACTGTGAAGACTATATTAAGACATAAGAATTTAGCAAAGTGTCTAGATTAAATCATGTTCAGTAAGTATTAGCTTGTTTTTTTTTTTTTAATATACAGCAAATGTGGGTCCTACTTTGTACATCTGTATCACCAGAATATTCAGATATTTTTTTTTAAAGATTTTTTTTTAATTTATTTATTAGAGAGAGAGTGAGAGAGAGAGCGCAAGAGGGGGAAGGGTTAGAGGGAGAAGCAGACTCCCCGCCGAGCAGGGAGCCCGATGTGGGACTCAATCCCGGGACTCCGGGATCATGACCTGAGCCGAAGGCAGTCGCTTAACCAACTGAGCCACCCAGGCGCCCAATATTCAGATATTTGAGCAAGCATTGGGAAATTAGGGATGACAAATGCTGTGGTTCATTGAAAGGTACAGATCCTAAATTTTTCTTTTTCATGCAGTAATCCTCAAAACTATAGATATCTGTTCATAAGTCAGTCCACTAATTGAAACCTGAACTTGGGAGCTATGCAGTTATTTCAGGAATGAGTTGAGTTGTCTATTTTTCCTTCTCAATAACTTTCTGGAATTTTAAAACCAGAAAGCACTTTGGTAATCATGTTCTATCCATTTTATTTGTCTCTTCATTTTATCTTCTGTTGTTTGTCTGCAATATTTATTTATATTAATCTTTCCTAAACGGTAACTTTCTGGAGAGTAGGGACTTGATATCCAGCCCTTCCTGTCCTAACATGTAGTAGAGTAACTTGAATACAGCAAAGTCTCCATAAATGCACAGGGAGACATCATTCAATGTGCCATATGATGTATATACATGTACAATAGGTGCCCTCGATTTGAAAGCCTAGATTAGAGGCTTGACCTTGTCTTCTGCCCTTGTTTTGTTGTAAGAAGACTAGTTTACCTACTTGAGCCTCTGATTCCTCATTGACCACAAGTGGAGAGGGATGATTTGCTCATAGAGTTAGCTGAGAATTAATAGTGTATATGAAAGTTCTCTATAAACTGTTAACGACTACACAGATGGTGAGTGACAGGGTCATTTCTGGAAATCAGTAGATGCTATTACCCTCCACACTGTCTAGATATAGTCCCCCTTATCTTCTCATAAGACTGGCCCACCTAGCCTTCCAGTAAAAAGAATATCCCTTAGATCCATACAAATTACCATGATTGGAATAGAGAGTTTACTTTTAGGGTTAATTTACAGATGAAACATCAAAACAGGCAATGAATCTAATGAAAGAGAACTAATAGGTTTGGTATTATCTTGCAAAGGGTACCTGGGCCACTATGTAGGTTTAGACCTGTAAGTGTGTCCAGCAGTGACAAGTTTCTAAATGTGTTTCTGTTCACTACAAAGATGCAGCCTTCAGCAGGGACCAGAGGGTGAGGAACTGTACCCTGGGAGTCATTTTGAAGGCGAGCACAAGAGTCTGTGTGGAAGTATAGACAGTGACCTTCAACTCTAGCATCCAGGGACTGAAGAATAGCCACCAGGGAAGGACTCCTGCTGGCTTGAGAGCCACTGTGTGAGGCATTGTCCTGGCCCAGGGATAGGAAACATTCTTGGTGGGCAGTGACCTGAGTTCTGAATGGGACTGGCCCCTTTCTGACCCAATGCTGCCTTCTCCATATGCCAAGGTAGCGGCTAAGGAAGAAGTGGGGGCATCAGACTTGGACCCTGAGTTTGAGAGAAATCCCAGGGCTTTGCCGGCTGTTGGAACAGTGAGTCACCCTGAGGGGGAAGGAAGACACTTTCTCGCCCTTAAGGGCAAATGAGGGCTAACATCCAGAGCAGTGCCCTGGACGGTAGCCTGGTTAGCAGGCATGCTTCTGCTGGCAGTGGAAGGGAAGCGATGGGTGGCACAGATTGTTTCTTGTCTACAGTGTGTGTGCGCTCCCAGGAAGCTCCCCGATATGCCCACCAACCTGCGCCCCGGATAACAGCTTCTCAGAGAGCAGTGGTATAGGAATGTTTTACAGTGAAAAGATCGTAGGAGTCATAGGTTCTAATCCTGTCTTATTACTGATGCCTGGTGTGACCTTTCCGCTGAGTTTGCTCTCTCATTTCTACTTTGGGAAGTTAAACCAGATATGTCCAATGGGGTGCCCTGTCCCCCAGGGTTCCTGCCTTCCAGGGATCCTGCTAGAAGAATTGTTACTGCACAGGTAGTCGTATCTTCCTGTATTGCTGGGGAACGTCCAGGTTTGTTTTACAAAGGGACGTGGAGTATGCACCACACGTAGTCGGGAGGTTTGTTTGCAGGTGTTTGAGCAGTGCTGAGAAGAAGGCGAATTGCCTGAAGTTCCATTCTCGGTTCTAACATTTGTTGGAGTGGTGCTTTAAACATGTGAGCCCCAGTCTCTGCACATATGAAACAGGAGAGTCCCCTTACTACATGAGTCTCCTCTGGGTTGTTGTGACTTCAGGAAACATCAAAGGTAACATTTTTGAGCACCTGCTGTATACCAGTCACTCTGACAAATGCCTTCCGGTGTCTGCCTTATGAGGGTAACTGCAAAATGGTTTTACTGGTCAGGCAGGGTTGGCAGGGGTGGCCCTGACAGGAGACACTAAATGAAAGGTCATTTTACCCTCCTGGGGAGATACTGTTGCAAAATTACCAATCAGGTCTGCCAAATCTTTTTAAACTGGCTTTCCAAATTCATATCCTCAGGCAACTAGAACCAGGTTGGCGGGCTCCACTCCCACCCCTTCCCAAGGTCTGTGCCAACATGCTGCCCTCCAGAAAGGGAGGCTGCAGCTGCCTCCCAAGCCAGGCCAGTGCCCAGGGCTAGCCGCAGAGCTGCCTGTGGCTTCCCAAAGAGAGGCTGCAGGGCACATCCCTCCCTACCACGGTTTTGTTGCTTTATGGTGTGGACTGAATGTCCCATCCCCCTCCACCTGCCAGGCCCCGGTGGGCTGCCGGCTGGTCTTCACGGTAAGCAGGTAACAGACAGCCCACCTGCTTGATGTCAACATCTGTGGGCGCGGCCCTGGGAAGAATGTGCCGCTCCCAGCCTGGGCTCAGGTAATTAATCCCCACAACTGACAGGTGGCAACAGGCGGCCCTTTGGCTGGGGCCATCAGGAAAAGTGCTTGGAGGAAGGATTTTTTTTTTTTAACTATTAAGCGCACAATTCGTACATGTCTGGCAGCGAGATGACTGTGGCAGGAAGGGGAGACAGGGAGGAGAAGTTGAATACCTTGCCAGAGGACTATGGGGCCAATTTTGGGATCTCTTCCTGCCCGATCACGATGATAGATTCAGTAGGATATGGTGGCCAAGGATCTGTTTGCAAGCTTACTTTGCAGATTTCCCCTTCCTTTGAAGTAGATGCACTCCTAAGTGGAATGCCTTAGTTGTGAATGAAGAAGTTGGAGCCCACGAGGGCAAGTGATTTGCCGAAGGTGATGCAGGAAATCAGTGGGCAATAGAATCCTGTCCTCCTGCCTCCCTGTTGACGATTCTTTGGGCAATATTTACTGCCCCATTATGCACGTGCGGCTTAAAAATGGGGTGATAAAACTCTGGTGTAGTCACGGGAAGGATAACCAATTGGTTCTTGAACAATATTCTGATTTTTCACCTAACCTTTTTCTTTTTCTTTTTTTAAAAAATTATTTATTTATTTGATAGTGAGAACACACACACAAGCGGGGGGCAGCAGGCAGAGGGAGAGGGGGAAGCAGGCTCCCCACTGAGCAAGGAGCCTGATGCGGGACTCGATCCCAGAACCCTGGGATCATGACCTGAGCCGAAGGCAGATGCTTAACCGACTGAGCCACCCAGGAACCCCCCACCTAGCCTTTTAAAGTTGACTTCTCAAGAGAACACCCCAACCCTCCCTTAAACCATAGATATGCATTCACTTTCTGTTTTTGTGTTTGGTAGTTTGATACATCATCCATCATAGCCATGACAGAACATTAACCTGATGTTTGTTTAACGTATATTTATTTAACTAAAACCTTTAAAGTGATCACTTTTTAATTATTAAAAATGAAAAAAAAAAACCCTCTCTTCCTAAAAATGAGATCTATAGTATTTCTCAAGTGAGTTTATTTATAGAGGACAGATCCAGAATATGGTATATAATTAGCCCATACAATTATATGTGAAAAGGTTATTCAATCTATTTCAAGCAGATCATACCAAAGCTGTATCTGGCTGGCTCTTTCTAGCTAAGACTGTTTTTGCATTGTAGTGAGTTAGATAGTTATAGTGAATTTTTCGAAGCCTCTTGATCAAAAATTATGTTTTGACCCTAATATTTTTATTTTCAAGCATCTCATTTCTGCCCCTTATTAATCTTTCCCTCTGCCAAGTCAGTTGCCAGAATTTTATTTTGTCCTCTTTGAGTACCCCATCTGTTTTATATGATTTTCTTTTCTACCAATTTCAATTTTTGCTTTTATCATCCTCTTATCCTCTTAAAAGGGGCTTTTTAATTTGGCAATTCCCAAGAATACAGTTTAGAAAAGAAAAAAAAATTGAAATCACTGAATGCCTTAGGATAACTCTGACTAAATTCTGATTGGCTTTGCACTTGATAATTGCTATATTTGGATGAATGGAGTCGTGACAGCTTTGGGGCTTGCCCTTTTTTTTCTTGTCCGTTATTTTAGGTTATTTGAAGTAGGAAAGACCCCACCTTTCACCTCTTGTATTCTTTGAACTCTCCGCAAATTAGAACCATAAACTAGAAGCACATCTAGCATTTCCTGTTAGTGAATGGTGGTTGTCTTTTAGATTATTTGTAAATCTCGTTATTTTTTCTTTTATCTTACTTGCATCAACCCACATCCATGCAGAAGGCCAGAAAAGTTGTTGGTGTGTTTAAGCCTTGGCTTAGGTTTTCCTCCCTTTTTAAGACCCAGCCATCCTCGCAGTAGGTAATTTGGCCCTGAGTGTTAATGGGCCATGCTAAGGTTTATTCTGTGGGCTAATGACCAATAGGTCATAATACATAGGTACATAGTATTGAATTAGAACAAAACATTAAGACCTTTTCTTTTAGCATGATGGCATGCCAGATGCAGATTTATCTGCAGGCTGCCACTGTGGTATCAGAATGGCTTTGACACTATCCTATACATTCTACTGCTGCTTCCCTTGAGGATGGATTGAGTAGTGAGGTGGGTTTTGTAATTACTGATCTATTTATTCCATGGAAGTTCATTCCTTCCATATTCTTGGAGCTCTGTAGGTAAAGTTAGCCTTGCAATTTGGGATTTGCATAGGGTATGGCATTTCTTCTGGGAGAAGTTGAGAGACTAAAGTGTTTTGTTTTTCTTCTTGATGGAGTGGAGAGGGAGGGTCTTTGTTGCACTTTTAGGAAAGGGAGCTGTTGAAAAATTATGCAGGTGTGTGCTGATATTAGCTGGCATCTCTATGCATTGTGATACTGAATTACTAGTCTGGCAGCCAAGAGCATGTAATATAGTATGTCTACTGAGGCAGGTGGTGATGGTGGGGTCATAGTTACTGGAATGCTTTTCTCCCCACTTCTCTTTGCAACATATTATTAGTAAAGGAGCTGAATTTACTCTTGTTTTCCAAAATCCCCTGGAGTTATTTTATTTGAACATGATATTTGGCTTTGTGCAGTTCACTCCTCAATATGCCAAACCTCCTCCCCTCCTTCCCAAAACAAAACAAAACTTAGGCAAAGCTTGCTTTTCCATTTTGTCGGGGATATTGTATAGCAAGAAAGAGGTTAGTTCATTTGTTAGTTTTGAGGATCCTCTGTTCCATGACACTGTAGAAATACTTTGTTCATACAGATGCTCAGGACTGTAGAAGAGGAAATTTGGTTGAAGCCCGACAAAATATGTGGCTTTTTGTTTTAACTCATAGGCTAGTAATTCCTAGGAATAAACACACTATTGAATGTGCATACATCAGTATAGACATCAATTGCTACTCTTTTTATATATTTCTGATCAGAAGATTATTAACACTCTGTTTTCCAGATTCTTTTTAAAGAGTTACCTTGCCAGTATGAACCTGGTAACTGGATTCGCTAACAGATTTGCACCAGATCATAAAATATTCAAAATAGAAGAAACATAGATCATCTAACAGAGTTCCCTTGTTTTCCCTCCATGGGTGATTATTAGCTCAGTGTTTGGGGAGATCACGCGAGTTGCCTGAAAGTCCTCAGAGACTGAGTGTCCAAAGTCCGTGACTTTTTTTATGAGAGATCAATTACTTCATCTTTGGAAGTAAATTCTTTTACATATGCGTTCTTTTCCTTTTTTTTTCCTTTTTCACTATCACAGTATTTCGTTTTCTAATTTTACATTAAGATTTACATAAGTTTAAGAGCCACAAGTTCATGTGCTGTCTTACCTAGAACCAATTCTACCCCATGACCCGATGGGGTAAAATTGGTTTTTAAAACAGTTGGTGGGCATTTCATTATATTTTTTTGTTCAAGATCCCATTCTGAAAATATACTTACCATTTAGGGAATAAAATCTCAATTCCTAGACAAACTTATTTACTAAACTAAAAAGCATGGCATATTGAGGCAAAGAGCAGTATGGAATATCCTTGTAATCTTGTAGGAAAGTGGTGATTGTATTTTATTTTTTAGTTGAGCTCGGAGCCTTGTATTTGTTTTCCTAATCCTATTGCACATTTCTGTAAATCCACTCTGGTACGAAATACACCAGTTCCATCTGGGCCCCATAGTAGGAGTGTTAAGACTGCATGGTGCATGGGAGGGAAATTGGCCTGTGTGTCAAGATGGTCCTTTTTGTTGAGTATGTTTGAGCAAGTCTCTTTCTTCTCTAGAGCTTTGATCCTTTCTCTGTAGCTGGAGGGGCTGAACCAAATGATCTCTCAGCTCTTCCTGATCTAACTTTGTAAGAAAAGCTTAGCCACCATATCTTAAAGTAAAACTGCCTTGAAACAAGTGATTACATAATAGAAACTGAGAACCAAGTCCTTGGCTTACAATGTCAGTTTGGTTTTGTATGGAAACTCAGTCATTGGAGTATGATGTCATTGTAAAAGTATTAGCTTTCCAGAAGTAAGGAAGTCTGAGTTCATCCCCACATTGCCTAGATTTAGTTGTGCAACCTTTAGAAATCATTTCGGGGATGATCCAAAGAACTAGTACAGCTTCACTAACTAAATAGAGCTTCACTTTTTGCCTTGTGTCCCTCTGCTTTTTCTTCAGAACATATATTACACTTTTAGAAATAATTTATTTAGTGTCCGTGCTCCCTTTAAGCCAACTCCCTTAGCCTAAGGGATACTGCTAGTTCCCTGGAACTCAGAACAGAGCCTGCATGAAGTGGGTGTTCAATAAATATTTGTTGAATTAATGAACCAACTTCATTAAGTTTTATATCTGAAAATTGTGGGGAGAAAAAGGTTTGGACAAGACCTGCTATAATGTTCCTTCTGAATTCTAACATCTTATTTCTATATTCTCTGTCTTCTAAAATTTTAAGTATGCAACAGTTTTACAGGTGCTGCCCATATTCGTTGATTAAAGTTTTTAATTGGGAAATATTTCAAGCCTACAAAAACACCAAATAAATTTAGATACCTGAGTTACCTACCAAAATGCTAAAAAACTTCATATTGCTTCAAATATATTTTTAATTTTTAATGTATATATTTATTTAAGATTTATTTATTCGAGAAAGAGAGAGAGGGTGAGGGGTCCAGGAAGGAGCAGAGAGGGAAAGGAAGAGAGAATCTCAAGCAGACTCCCCGCTGAGCGTGGAGCCTGATACAGGACTCCATCTCATGACCCTGAGATCATGACGTGGGCTGAAACCAAGAGTTGGATGCTTAACCTACTGAGCTACCCAGGCACCATTCAAATATTTTTTTTTTTTAAATAAAATGTGACATAAAGCAAAAGGTCTCCCTCCCTTCTGTCTCATTACCCTCTCTCCTCCCAACTATTAAAATGTAAGAACATGGATATATGTTGAAAATATGGGAAATGAAAATAGATTGCTGAGATTAAATTTTGAGCAGTGTAGCTTAAGTAAATTTTAAGGACACATAAAATTGTATTATATTTACTTATGAATCTATGCATGTGTATTTAAAAAAATATATGGAAGCAGATAAGCCAAATCCATTCATTTTCTTAAACAAGTGAATCTAGTAACTTGACATTATTTAGAACTTAGTGATTACTAGCAGATAAATATGAACTGTGTGATTCATTGAAAATGGTTAATATTCAAACTTCAGGAGATTTTTATTATCTGACAACAACTACTTCCTGACCAGGTTGAGATACTGTTTTCACAATGCTCCCCAAATTACTTAAACTACATTAAATGCTTTATGTGGAAGATCTTATAAATATGAGGCTTCAGTAATAATTATAATACATGAGTTTATGTTGGTCTTTGCAGTTGACTAAGGCTTCCCATATCCATTCATGATTTTTCTTCTCCACTCTAAAAGATGCATACTGTATGTTCCATATTTTTTTTCTATTTTATGTTGGTGAGAAGTGAGGTGACTACATTAGAGACCCAGGGAATGAGAATTAAAATCTTGTCTCTTCACCCCTAGCTCAGTAACTGTTGCTTACAATTGATGGTGTTGGGTAAGAGTCCTTCTCTAATGCTCTCGGCTTTGAGAACTAACCCCTTTCCTCTTTCATAACAAAGTTGGCTTGTTAATCCCAGTGTTACCTCATGTTATTTTATTTTCTTTGTCCAGAATTAAAACTAATTTTCTTTTCTTTTCTCTATTTGTTGAAGAGTTCACTGACTAAGCCAGGGCTCATTTTACTACTGATTCTTTAGGGAGTCCTAAACTAACTCTCTCATTCATCCTTTGATTTTAGAAAAGGGATAAGCAAATAACTGGTATTATTTTTGCAAGCATCTTTTGTTCCAATGAAAAACTGTTCTCAGTCTGTTTTGGTGCATTCATGATGAAAACTAGAGTACTGAGTTTTAGTAAGTCCCCCAAATTTCCCCCATCTTTCACCTTTCAGTCATTAGTATTGCCTTAATTTGCGCCCTCCTCATTTCTTGCCTGAATACCTCCGGATGGGTCTCCTTTCTCTCACTCTGTTCCAGTCTTGCTCCTACCAGCTTTACTTTACTTAATACACAGAACTGGTTAGGTCTTTCCCCTGCTTTGTAATCCTTAATGATTCTTCTTTGCCTGTTGGTAGAGTCCAACTGTTTCTTGTGACATCCAAGGCTCCTCAGAATCTGGTAGCTGCCTTCCTAGCTTACCCTTATTGCTTTCTGCTCTGCCTCTCCCCCTCCTGTCCCTCCTCCTCCCAACCTGCCCCCACCTATATTTTAGCCATAATTAAAGTCTATCTGCTTATATTCATGATGTTCTCTATCTGTAGAAAGCCCTCTCTGTGGAAAGTTCTCCCATCTTCGTATTCTTGGGTACACCATCTAGCTGGTGAATAACTTGCCTTTAAGACCTAGTTTAAATATCACTACTGCTATGAAACCTTTCTTCTCCAGTGGGATCCATTTGCTTTTCTCTTTCTCTCTCATCTCCAACCAATCCATCAGCATATCTGGTTAAAATATATCCAGAAACCAACTGCTTCTTGCCAACTCTACTGCTGGTCTAAGCCACTCTCATTTTTTCCTGGGATCACTTGCAGTAGCTTCCTTACTGAGCTCTCCATTTCCATCTTTGATCTATAAAGTCTGTTTTTCACATAACAGCCAAAATATTATTAAAGTGAAAACCAGATCATGTTCCCTTCTCAGACCTCTCCAATGGCTTCTTAGCTCACACCAAGGAAAGCTGCAGTCTTTCCCTGGCCTGTAAAGCCTTATATGATTTGGGCCCCATATGTGGTCTGCTTCAGATCTTATCCCTTACCACTTATCCCTTACCACTAGCCTTCGCTCACTGGTCTCCTTGACAGACATACTTATCCCAGGACCCTAGCACTTGCTGTCTCCAGTAATTGAAATATTATTTTCCTTGGTGTATGCATGGCTTACTCCTGTGCTTCCTTCACATCTTTCTTTAAATATCAATTTATCAAAAAATCCTTCCCTGATAACTCTTGATGGGCGCCTGGGTGGCTCAGTTGGTTAAGCGACTGCCTTCGGCTCAGGTCATGATCCTGGGGTCCCGGGATGGAGTCCCGCATTGGGCTCCCTGCTCAGCAAGGTGTCTGCTTCTCCCTCTGACCTCCCCTCTCTCATGCTCTCTCTCTCTCAAATAAATAAATAAAATCTTTAAAAAAAAAATCCTTCCCTGATAACCCTTGATAAAATAATACCCCCTCACACCATACTCCCCTACCCTGACTTCATTTTCTTTATAGCACTTATCACCATCTGACATAGTATTTATTTGTTTATTCTAGAATATTAACACCTTTAGAGCATGGACTTTGCTTTTGTTTATTGCTGAATTTCGAGACCTAAAACAGAACCTTGAATATAGTACTTGTTCAATAAATGGGAAATTTATTAACAAGTAGTTTATTGCTCTCTCCTCTGTAATTCCATACTATGTTATGCATACCTCTGCTATACACAATGTATTTGTGTTGTTGTGTTTTGTTCTGGCTCTAAACTGTGAGCAACTTGAAGGTAAGGCTGAATAAGCTCTTCTTTCAATTTATTTTATGTTTCAAAGACTGTCCCACAGTAAGGATACATAAGTTCCTGCATTCCAGGGTTCTTAATCTTACTTCTCTCTGTTCCTCGTACCTGACATTGTGTAGTATGTGCTTAGTAAGTGTTTGTTTGATAATTATTGGATGATGTGCAAGTGGGGAAATAAATAGATCTCATGCCTAGTTTACAGTGGCAGCTGATTAGCAGATCTAACGTAGAATCTTAATTTACCACCAAAATATTATGAATTACAGAAAAATGCGTAACTAAAAAAAATTGGACATTCATGCTATCGGTAGCACCCTGTAGCAATTTTTATTTTTTAAAATATTCATGGAACCAAATTGAAAGTTGTCAAAGAGACATGAGGAATGCAAATACTAGCTCTAGCTATACCTCATGTTCACAGAAAACTACAAAAGCAATTAGAGACCTACATCAAAAAACAATGACAACCAAAAAGAAGAAGAAGAAGAAAGTAAAAGAACTAAGTATAAGGGAACATCATTTTAATGAATCAAAGGAAGCAAAAGCATCCTAGCAACCAAGAAAAAAAAAAAAGTTTAAAAGATTGCTTCAGTACAAAGCAATAAAACATAAGCACTATAAAGTTAGGAAAAGAAAATAATATACCTAGAACAGCAGACTCTGATGAAAAGATGACTGGATAAGGTAAAAAGGGAGATTAAATAGATAAGGAGCATTTGAAATGCAATAGAAGAATTACAGTTATTTGTAGTAGAACAGACCAGAGCTAACTCTAGAAAACCCTACATATGATATGGAAAACGACCTTGACAAGCTTTCCCAGAAGGCAGACAAAAGGAATAAATGCTAACAGTTAGTGTTTGAGTATATAAAATGTATGATATAGAATGCAGATCCAAAGTAAGACTTAGATGTTTCTTAAAATTAATAAGAGTAGAAGAAACAAAAATATAATAAAACAAGAAAAGAAAAATTACATTGAGTTACGTTCAAGCATGTAAGTTGAAAGAGCTCACCAATTCCCAAATAATTTCAAGAAAAAAAATTAGAAACATTCTCACTTTTTTTTTTAAACAAAATAAAGAAGGAAACAAAATCCTTCAAGGATCTAGGGAGAAATAAGCACCTTATCTAGTTTAAGGGAAGAAAATTCAAACTGACCTTGGACTTCTCTGTAACATTAAAATATGCATTGACTCAATTATCCAGTTTCAAGGGATCCAACTAAAACTAATGTACATCCTAAGGATTTGTGAATTAAAATATGCTCAGCAGTGTTATTTTTAATATTTTAAAATTAGAGTAAAATTCATATTCTATAAGAAAGCATGATTAAGTAAATCATTGTATTTCTCCTTAATACTATAATTGCAACCACTTAAAATTATATTTTTAAATTAGAACACAGTCATGATACATTAAATAAAAAATATACCAAAATGTTTGTTAATGTTTCAGTTTGTATAAGGGTGTGTGTATGTTTGTCAGAGAGTGTTTGTGTGTATGTATGTGTTTGTATGCATGGGAAAATGTCTAAAATGTTAATGGTGTATATCTCTGGGTAGGGGAAATATGTCATATATTTCCTTTTTTTTCCCAGAATGTCTGTGTGCACATGTCTTTATAATTATGAAAAAACAGACAACTTTATGGAAAAAGAAGTTGATAAGAAGTTTAGAAGTTTTTAATCCTTCACAACTGCTTCTAATAGTGACAGCACTATAGGGAGAGATACGTTATATCTTCAAACATAAAGGTTGAAATGTATAATGTCCACCCAAAGAACTACTGGAAATTCAATGCAATGGACTTGCATCACCAAAGAAGTTCTTAGATATAGGAGATTCTCTTTTCAGATATAGAAACAACTGGCTTCTTCCTGTGATACCTGTAAGTAGAAAAAAACCTAGCTAGAGATAAAAATAACCTTAGAACAGCAATAAAAAAAAAATTTAGAATGATAAGAAAATGGTGCAAAGGGGAAATAAGTTAAAGCCAGAAACAGAACCCATTAAATAAGCATAAGTCTTAGAGACAGAATTATTTTTTTCAGGAATGTAAGTGTTGATCCCTTATTATATTGGATATGAAGACTAATCAGACCTCCAAAAGAAATGCTTCAGATGTTCCTCCGTATTAAGAATATATTAAAATGTAGTAGATATAGCTAAAGGGTGCTTTGGAGAAGCCTTTGTAGAATATAGAATGCAGAATGCTTATATTAGAGAAACATAAAAGTCTAAAATCAATGATCTAGGATATCAATTTAAAAAATAAAAATAAAGCAATGGCAAATTGAACTGTAGTTCAATTTTTGCAGTTAGGCAAGAATAAAAATTAAAAGTCATGCATATCGGAAAGGAAGGAATAAAACTGTCTTTACTCATGGTTAACATAATCATCTATGTAGAAAATCATAAGATAGCTACAAAAAACTACTAGACTAATAAGTTTAGCAAGGTGACAGGATGCATAGTCAATATACAAAGATCAAATATGTTTTTATATACTAGAAAAATAAAATTAGAAATTAAAAATTTTAAAGTACCATTTAAACAGTTTTTTAAAATGCTGAAGGAGCTGTCTAACAAAATATGTGCAAGATTTGCATACTAAAAACTATGAGACATTCCTGAGAGAAATCAAAAGTTCCTAATTGGAGATATATACCATGTTCATGGATTAAAATATATAATATTGCTAGTATATCAGTTCTTTTCAAGATGACCTATATATTCAAAACAATTTCATCCAAAATTCTACCAGGCATTTTTGTGGTAATCGACAAGTTGCTTGTAAATTTTAAATGGAATTTCAGAGGATCTAAAATAGCCATAACAATTTTGAAAGAGAACAAAATTGGAGGGTGTAGATTCCCTGATTTTGAGACTTCCCATAAAGTTAGAATAATCCAAACAGTGTGACCCTGATGTATGAATAGACATATAGGTCAATAGAAAAGGGCAGTGTCCAGATAAAGATGCGAACACATGTGGTCAATTAATTAAAAAAAAAAAATTCTAAGGCAATTGAACAGAGGGAAATGATTGAGATAAACTTTTCAACAAGCGTTGCTGGAAAAATTGGATAGCTGTTAGAAAGAAGAAGAGAACGAGGAGGAGGGGAACTGACTGAACAATACGTATAAGACTAAATGCAAGAGCTAAGACTATAAATCTTCTACACGCAAATAAACAAAATCCTTCTGACATTGGGTTAGACCAAGATTTCTTAGGACACGACAAGCATAAGCCTTATTGGCAAAATATTGATAATTCCTCAAAATTAACTTTTGGAAAAGCACACAAAATGGGTAAAAAAGACAAGCTACAGACTGGAAGAAAGTATATTTTAAAAATGTGTATCTGATAAAGGACTTTTATCTAGAATATATAAAGAACTCTTTCAACTCAAATTAAGAACACAAGCAACCCAATTAAAAAAATTAAAATTTAAGGAGTTTGAAAGATTTGAACAAACCCTTCCAAAAAGAATAGTAAGTATATTAAAAAATCTAAAATAAATATATATATTTTTTAATTATATATTTTAACTTCTTTGTATAAAATAAATACATTTATATTTTTAATTTTTATTAAGTAAAATATAATTATATAAAAATCTAATTGATGGATATGAGATAAGTATATGAAAAGATACTCCACATCATTAATCATCAGGGAAATGCTAATTTAAACCACAGTGAGAACCATTACGTGCCTGCTAGAATGGCATTAAAACTGACAATAGCAAGTGCTAACAAGGATGTGAACCCTCATACATTGCTGGTGGCAATGTAAAGTGGCACATCCTCTTTGTAGAACAGCTTGGCAGTTGCTTATAAAGTTAAGCATACACTTACTGAGCAATCATACTTCGAGGTCCCTATCTGGAAAAATAAAAACATGTGTCCTCACTAAGATTTATATATGAATGTTTGCAAGAGTTTTATTCATAGTAAATACAGACTGGAAATAATTGGTGTGTAGATAAATAATGGAATTCCACTAAATAATAAAATGGAATACCGATACATGCCAAAACATGGATGAGCCTCAAAAGCATTATGCGAAATGAAAGAAGCCAGGCACATAAGATTATATACTGTATTGTTCCATTTCTTTAAAATTCTAAAATAAGGCAGTGAGCAAAAGCAGGTAAATGGTTGCCTAGGGAAGGAGTCAGGAAGAGGGTTAGCTATAAAAGGGGCAAAAGATAATTTTGACGACTGGGCTAGGGGAGGTGGTTATATAACTGTGTATGTTTGTTAAAAGTCATCAACTGATATACTTAAAAATTGGTATAATTTATAGTAAATTATACCTCAAAGCTGATTAAAACAAAACAAAGAAGAATACATACCCCCAAGAAATTAGACCTTAGAATTAAAGAATCTCAAGTCAATGTTGGGAGCAGTTTAGAGGTAGGATTTTAGAAGTCCCAAAGAGAAAGAGAGAGACATTAAAAGCAGCCAGATGTGTTCCGCTTTTCACCCTGTGCCAACTTGAATTACCAGTGTATTCTAAAATCTTGGCGTAAATCAGATTGCCATTCTCTTGTGATCCTGCAGAAGACTGGAAAATTGGTGGAGATAGTGGCCATTTGGTAGAGGATGAGGGAAGTGGGGAAGTCGAAAGAATTACGAATACACCATAGGCCAGGGAGCCCGAATTTAGTGCTGGAAAAATATTACACATCAGCACAGATTGAATTTGCGACCAGTGAGGGAAATAAAGTAGCAGAAGCTTGGCTTTGTAAAGAACTGAGCACGCCAGGCTGCTTCAGCCCCTCTAGTTACTGAGCAGCAGGCCTGCTAGTTTCACCGGAAGCAATGATCAAAATGGATCTTGGCCCCGGTCAGATATTTAGATTCAGTCAATATGAAACTTTCAACCTTAAAATTGGAATATGTGGTCTGCAGTCCTAGATGCAGTCTGAGCCGAGGGGGGATATCTAAATTGTCCGAGCTTGGTGTGGAGAACAGAGGAACAACATGAGTCATTCCAGACAGGGAATGGTACGATTGAATTGTGGGTGATGCATGTATGGTGTGTTGGAGGCGTTAAGAGGTTTGCATGGAGAGAACATGCAGTGGGAAGTGAGTGTGTTTGGGGGGTGAGGGGAGGGAAGGAGAGATAGATGGGGTCAGACCACAAAGGGCCTTAACAAACCATGGGAAACATCAGGGCCTCCCTCATGACTTGCCCTAAGCTGTAATCAAGAGTATTGACAGACCATTGGTACTGGACTCCAAGGTCAGCTTCCTCCTAGTCCAGTATTTTTTCAGTTCTATCACTTGCTGCAGCTCTCTGTAATTAAATGAGCAATTATTACACTGAGAAATAAATAAAGAGGAATTGTTGACGGTGAGTCAGCGACTTCTGAGCTTGTTTTAATGTTCGAGAGGATTGTATACCTTTGAAGTTGTTTCAGAGTATAGCCATGCTGTTGCGGATTAAAGAAAGGTAAAAGTGCACAGATTTGCACTGCCAAGCCAAGAGAAATCGAGACAAGGGAGTGTTGTTACAGGGCTGGGATTAGGACTCTCCTATACGGGTTGCTAACCAGCTCTTCTCTGTGACCTCAGGCAAGTCCTCTGTATGCCTCCACTTTCTTATCTATAAAATGGGGATAATAATGCTGATTCATTATCTGTTATCTGCAATTCTGAGATCCAAAGAGCTCTGAAAACCAAAAGTTGCTTTGGTTTGGTTTTAACTTCATGAAGTTTGTGACAGACTCATTTGGTGGTGAAATCTGGCCTGAACTTTAAAGCTCTATAGTCATATCCCAGTTGGTGGGAATAGTCATGAATTCTGAAGAAACGTTAACATTTGATTCTGGGGTGCTGACCTAAATCCTGCTGGAGGTGTTTATAATATATGCTATATGAACTCTGCTCCCTTTCTAAAATCAAAACAATTCTGGATTCTAAAATATCTGGCCCCAGGGGTTTCAGATAAGAGACTGTATCCCTGTAATACCCTCCCCATGGGGTTGTGTGAGGATTCCATTTCTGACAGCAGAACTCAGGAAAAGATAAAGCTATTATTATTTATCATTATTCAGACTCAGAAATGAGATTCCCCTCTCCCATCCCTGAGAACGAGTGAGGGTAACAGCTGATGAAGCCTACATTTGTTTAGTACTTTTACATTTTAGTCTGTCAAGTTTGATTGATAGTATATCAATTATTGAAATGTGTTTTCTTTGAACTGTCCTACTCTGAACACTTATCCTTCCTTTTTTTTTTTTGGCAATCTTTACATACTTGGGTAGGTGTCTTATTTGCCTTCAGGTGACAAACTTATTTTTCAGTCATTTTTCCTGAGGTGAATCTTATGAAGCTCACGCGTAGGTTATATATCTCCTAACTAAAACACAAACGGCTATGCTTACTTTCTGAGCATTCTCAGTAAAAGTGAGTTCTTAACATACCCTAAGGCAGTGTCTTTGTTTGTAAAGTCATTGGTTAAAAACACTAGCACAAAAATACTCTTCTACTTTTCATTCAGTGTTTCCCGAGTAGAATTTTATTTTTGTGGTCAATTCTTGGCATGCTCCCTATTTCCTCAAGCAATATAAAACCCGTTTGCTGTGTCTAATCCTTGACCTGTGGTCATGGAGAGCTGACTATGCAACACACTTCTCACATTAGGAAATTTTTAACTGAAAATTTCATATACTAAAGCGCTTGGGATAAAAAGAAAGATTAAATATTTCAAGAGGATGAAATAAAGCAGTTATTTTTAAATGCATTTTTTAGTCAGACATTCGCCTTCAGTCAGAGTTAGGTTGAAACGTATCAATAATACATCTTTTTGCCACTCTGGCTCCTGGTCCCCAGTGTTTTTCCCCTGGAAGACCGTTGCTGCCAATCTAGGATTGCAACCTGTGTGTGTGTGTGTGTGTGTGTGTGTGTGTGTGTGTTTACCTTTGTTTGGGTAGGTGTTACCAGGTGCCCCACTCTTGGCTGGCTGTGGTGGTGCCTGGTGGTCTCACTGACGCAGCAAATTGCGGAGGAGGGCAGTGAAGGGGCCTTGGCCCAGAGAACAGGGATGCTAAGGTTTAATAGAATTTAAGGATTAGAATGGAGACTTTCTACATTGGTTCAGAGATGGGGAGGGGAAGAAACACAGGATAGGACTTTTTTCTTCTATTTGGTTCTAGGTCTCATGCTTTCTCCCCCTATTTTGTCAGTTCTACAACCAACCAACCAACCAACCAACCGACGAATCACTGAATTTCTCCTCCCTCAGAAGGAAGTGTGGGAAATACAAGTTTCAGTCACTTCTGAGTGAAGAAATCTGTATCTTGATGGCTTTTGCCATCATGATTTGTGCCATTGCAACAGGCCAGTCCTGTTCATGAGAGTATAGGACCAAATGGTCCCTATCAACTTTCACATTGTCTTAGGCTATGGCATGAGAATATAAGTGCAACCGTTTGGGAAAACGTTTGCTTTGCAGTTTTCTAGTTGGTTGGGCCTTGGGTAAAATCTCTTTACTCTCTGCTATATATTCCATCCTAATTTTTCCCCCATAAATCCTATTTCCTCTGAGTCTCTCTAGAGTACTGTAAGGGCAGGATAAATTATCATCTGTTTAATATCACTCAATATATGAAAACATTGTTTTTTTCCACTTAGTTTCTGGCATTCTGTAAAGCTGTTTGTGGTATGAATTATTTTAACCCCTCTGAAACTCAATTTCTTCATCCTAATGAGAAGATACCAGAAAATAATGACATCAGTGTGTTTTGATAAATGTGAACTCTTTTGTTTACAGGATTTTATTTAAAGTTGGAAAAAATGATTAATTTGATTAGTGACTATAAGTCCTTCTGAAAAGATTGCTAGCTGTCATTGTTGGGTATGTAGTAGCCAGTCATAAATGGGCATCTATAGAAAGTGGACCTGTTCTGATTTGGAATGTAACAATATCTCCTGTTGGTTCTTTCTTCCTGTCACCATCGGCCCATCTCTAAGCAGTATTCCACTGAACTGAAGAAACTGTACTGCCAAATTGCAAAGACATGTCCCATCCAGATCAAGGTGATGACCCCACCTCCGCAGGGCGCTGTCATCCGTGCCATGCCTGTCTACAAGAAAGCTGAACATGTCACTGAGGTGGTGAAACGATGCCCCAACCACGAGCTGAGCCGTGAATTCAATGAGGGTAAGAATTGGGATCTGGGGCTGTTCAGCTAAGCTCCTGAAAAATAGAGATCCTGTGGAGATTTTTCTTTGGGGTCCATCTACCTGGTTCCAAACTCTGCAATCTGAGGACAGCTCAGTTTACCTTTTTTGTCTAACAGATTGAGAATAATGATAAATGCATTTATGGCTCCATTAACAATTGGACTCTTCGTAATTTAATATTGGTAATTACTAGGTGACCTGAACTTGCCTCTTCACTTCTACTGTTTCCTTCCTTTTTTTTTTTTCTTTTTTTAAATGAGAGGGTGTAGGAGGGACAATCTGACATTTGACCCATTCAGCCCAGGTGAGGGTAACCTTCAGCTTTAGTGCCTTTCCTAGAGTGGTGTCAAGGCTATACCAGTTGAGAACTGGAGGGAGCATAAAAGGTAAGAAACACACACACACACACACACACACACACACACACACAAAATGGAAGAGTAAAGTGGGGGGAGAAAAGGAATGAAGATAAATAATGGACAAGAGGAGCAAAAAGAAGATCTAGGACATAAGCTGGGAGGGGGGACAGCAAAGTCATGACTGGGAGTCAGGGAGCAGGTATTTTGGGGCCTCCTTTAAGCTCTGTGTCCATGGATAAGTCATGCCCCATGTTCTGAGCCTCAGATCCAACAACAGCTTTACAGAGGAGGTCGCTGTTTCCAAGGGTTCTCTTACACTGGATATTCTAAGTCTATGAAGGGAGGCTAAGTAAGGAGGAGCGGAAAGTAGAAAGGAAGAACAAGAGAACACATAAGTGTTCATTAGGAGGGTGCAGGAGGCTTGGAGGTTAGGATAATTTATATAGACAATATATTTTTAAAAAGAAATACTGGTAGGTAGCTAGTGTGATGTTGGAATAGATGGTAGAGAAAAATTAATGGAGGAAGAAAGAGAGTGGATAGAAATTTCAACAGAGAAAGTTAAAATCCTCCCATCTTAACACAACTACTTTTTACACATTAATTTCCAGTCCTTGTCTACATAGCCTCATTTTCAGTACCTTTCCATCTTGTTTTTCACTTAACAATATGACTTAAAGATGATTCCTTATAGCTAGGCTCCATTACAGGTTTCCACAACTGCCCTTGATCCGTCAAGATGATATAAGTATATTTTGTTTTGTTTTGCTTTCTCGCTGTTTGACATAACACCTGTTTTTAGTTTTTGCCAAATAAATGATTCTTCAGAGAGCATTTTCACACTTATTTTTTGACTTTTATAGATTAACAATTTTTATAGAATGGTAATATATACCCAAAGAGTAAGAACACCTTTATGGCTCCCACTCCCAATTCTCAGATCAGCTGCTTTCTTTTGGAGCTCTGTCAAGTATCCCAATTTTGTGAAATTTGGCCTATGTTCTTTTAAAAGCATGCCTCCCTTTTCTGATCCTCCAACCTGGGGCTCTTTCAGCACCAGAAAACCAGTAAGTTTCTCATCTTTATGACCAAAGCAGGTGTGAATCCAGGGGTTTTGGGTTGGCTCAGTCAGTAGAGCGTGTGACTCTTGATCTCAGGGTCATGAGTTCAAGCCCCACATTGGGTGTAGATCTTAAAAAAAAAAAAAAAGGTGTAAAGGTGTAAAGACGGAGACTTTATGGCAGAGAAAAGAACAGGCAGTAAAAGGTATATCCTTGCCATCTATTACCTCTTGTTAGTATTTTTGCTAATCAGTGTTGGGGAAGCATCTATTCTCAAGCTGAGTTTTTGGGGTTTTTTGTTTGTTTTTTTATGAACTTGTTCCTTTTCCTTCCCTTTCCCATGGGAGCTAGCAGAATCCCCTCTGTGGATAAGAACAGAGACATAGTCATAAAGTTCCTTGACAGCTTGAGTTGTTAACCTTCAGCCCCAGAAACAAAGGACTGTTCCCTTAAATATAGGTGAGCATTCCAGCCCTTTCTATTGTTATAAAGGTACACCTTCATTTATTAGATATCTGGCAATGAGATCCCTTCCTTTCTTCAAAGATGTATGTTTCCTCTATAAAACAAACCATTTCTTTAGCCACAAATATTTTGCCCATGCAGCTTCATTTTCTTTTTTTTTCCTTCCTTTCTCCTTCCCTCCCTCTCTTTCTTTCTTTCTTTCTTTCTTTCTTTCTTTCTTTCTTTCTTTCTTTCTTTCTTTCAAGGCAAAGAACTAACTATTTTGTCTTTCTCTGTTCTGCAGGACAGATTGCCCCTCCTAGTCATTTGATTCGAGTAGAAGGGAACAGCCATGCCCAGTATGTAGAAGACCCCATCACAGGAAGACAGAGTGTGTTGGTACCTTATGAGCCACCCCAGGTAAAAGATAAGTACTGGGTTGACTTGGGAGAGCATTCATTTTGGTGATAAAGGGTGTTTTGGGGATCTCTTTCTGCCTTGGTGTTTGTCATCAAATAGAACCCTTCTTGTCTTTCTCCTCTCCCTCTTTACCACACTGCTTCTCTATCCCCTTCAGAACTCCTACATTTGTATTAAGTTAACTTAATAACATTGCTGTGTACCCAGGTTCCCATCTTAAAGGCCAATAATAATTGAACTTGCAATTGGGTAAATACCTGACTCATCTAGAGAATTTAACTGGCAATTGAACTGGTAGTAGATGTGGACCAGATGCCAGTATATTCCCAGTGGCCTACAGATGGGAGACTCTGAGGGGGATCTCTTAGCTCAGGTTTGGACAAACAGGTGGCAGATTAGGAAAGCAGACTGGTTCTGTATTAAGAACACTGGAGTAGTGTTACCAGAGTCTCGTGGTTTGCTGGCTTGCTATGTGGACTGTTAGCCTGTGGCTCTCCCTCTCTAAGCTTCAGTTGCCTTGCCCATAAACGACCACTTTGGAATAGATGATTTAATCCTGAGGATCTTTTCAGCTCCAGAGTGTTCTTTATGGAAGTGTACATTTAAATCTGTGTTAAGCTATTTTATCCACATAGGGGAAATTTCCCTGGGTGTTGCTGCTATTTTGGATAATATTTTCATTTCTCCCCATTTGAATTAGGTGATAGGGATTAGCTTGCAAATGAATAAGATCAATAGGATCAAAAAGTTTTATGATTTAGGGGCACCTGGGTGGCTCAGTTGGTTATGAGACCGACTCTTGATTTCTGCTCAGGTCATGATCTCAGGGTTGTGAGACGGAGCCCCGCATCAGCCTCTATGCTGAGCAGGGAGCCCGGTTCTCTCTCTCTCTTTCCCTCTCCCTGTGCCCCACCGCCTGCTCTCTCTTTCTTCCTCTAAAATAAATAAATCTTTTTTTTTAAGTATTATGTTTTAAAGCCTTTCTTGCCTTTCTAATTTAATGTAAGTATTTAAAATAAAATAGATTTAATTTAAATCTAATTTCTAATTTAGTGTCCAGTGTTGCAAACATTAGCTTTAAGCTTCCCAAGAGGCAAGGCAAAGAGGAATCTACAATGGGTTTTAGAGTTTGTCTTGCTAGAAGAGAGTGTATCATCTCATCAGAATGAGTTGGTTAACTAGAGAAGAGAACCGAGAAGGAAGAACATCAGCTCAAACCATTGTTAACCCGGACTCTTTTTCCTCCTGTGTTCAGGTTGGCACTGAATTCACGACAGTCCTGTACAATTTCATGTGTAACAGCAGTTGTGTTGGAGGGATGAACCGCCGTCCAATTTTAATCATTGTTACTCTGGAAACCAGAGAGTAAGTGGCATGTGCAGAATTGTCATTCTGCAAAACACCGTGGGCAGAGGGCAACGTGAAATTGTGTTTGCTCTATCATTAACTTTCCATGTACAGCAAAGAGCTACCCTTGATTTTGTCCTTTGTGCTTTAAATCCTGGCTGCAAACAGTGACATAAAAGATCTAAGAAGGTGGAGACAGAGCAGGGTGCGTTAAGGGAGAGGGAAGAAAAGAACCAGGAAGGCATGCAAGTCACTTCATACCTGAATTCTTGACATTTGACTGCAATAGTTTCTGATTAGACAGTGTTTGTTTTCATGTGGCTCCCAAGGCAGTTAACAGTTTCTTTGAGTAAGTCTGGGCTGCCTAAGGGGGTTTTATCCAGAAACATCCACTGGCTTAACTCAACTTTCCTTCAAAATCTGTAGCTAAATACAGCTGTTCAGTTAATGGCTTGGAGGTTCTTTGCAGAACAAATGGAATGTTATTTACTAATATTGTTTATGGCACATAAGCCCTTTTGTGTTTTGCCAAGTGCTTCTGGGTCCATCCTCAAAGCAGCCATGAGTGAGCTGGTGGTGATGGTGGATGGGTGACGGCTAGCATTGGATATGGAAATGAGAGAATGCCAGGGACTTTTACAGTTCTTTTCAATTTCACCCTTTCTCTCCCTCCTCTCTGATTCCTAGCGGGCAAGTCCTGGGCCGACGCTGCTTTGAGGCCCGGATCTGCGCCTGCCCAGGGAGAGACCGGAAGGCGGATGAAGACAGCATCAGGAAGCAGCAGGTGACGGACAGCGCAAAGAACGGTGACGGTACGAAGCGCCGTAAGTAGCTGTAGTAGCCAAATGCGGTAGGGTGAAATCTTCTCCAGATGTGGGGGCCAAGAGCAATACTGGGGAAGCTGCGTAGGAAGACCTACCTCAGGGCTTCAGGGGCAAGTATGACTTGAGGTCCCACAGCCAGTGTGAACGGTTGTCCCACTAATGGAGGACTCCAGGTGTGCACGACAGCTTTGCAAAAGCTGATCGTCATGGTGAGGATTTCTTAGTCCAGCGGTCCTCAAACTGTGACTCCCAGACCAGTAGCATCAGCGTCATCTTGCAACTGGGTAGAAATGCAAATTCTTAGTTCCCAGACCTGCTGAATCAGAAACTCTGGGTATGAGACACTGATACCAGTTCATCTTTCTGGAATTGCGCATAAGGACTGAAAATGGCATCTGTCTACCTTATGAATTCCTGGGAATAGTGAGATTTACAAATGTATTTCACAAAGGACGGTCTGGGGAATATGCAGATCCGGGTTTCATGGAGTTTTGACACGTATGACCGTCTTGGGGCCTCAGTTACCTCATTTATAATGAGACTAATGATTTAGGTCTGTTGTTTTTAAACTCCTTTTGTTAAGCAGTAAAAGCTTTTTTTTTTTTTTTTAAATGAAATATTTAAAATATTCTATTTGAAGGGGGCAGCAGTCAGGGGTGGTCTGTTGCTCTCAGTCACCCCTTGCCCATGTGGTACAGGGGCCTAGACCTCCAGGCAGCAAAGTGTGAAAACCACTGATCCACTTGTACATCTAACTTATGAGAAGAAATTGATTCTAGAAGGTGCCTCGCATAAGCCTATTATCACTACAAGTATTTTAAAGTATACCACGCTGTGACTTATTTCATGAAAACACGTTTTAATCTTATTACTGGTTAGTATCCAGAAGAAATATAAATTGTATTGCGTTTTACAGAACAACAGAATGTTTTAACAGCTACTCATCATCAACTTCTAACTTTTCCGTATGACTTGCCTTTCCTGTTAGGCTCTTTCTCTCCCTGATTATTCCTCAAAAAAGTATATATGTGTGTGTGTGTGTGTATATATATATATATATATATATATACACACACACACATACACAATACATACATATGTATATAATTATATCTCCACCCTAATTTTGCTCATGAGTCTGTCTGGTGGCATCGTTTCTATATGCTTCCCTGAGCACCTCAGTTACCTACACATTAATAACTTAGGAAGAATAGATTATCCGAACTTTTGCAAAAGAATCCTCTCTATATCCTGGATTCTGGCTGTAGTTTCTAACGTTGGAAACCTTAAGGATTTATGAGCTGCATCCACTCCCTTTACCAAAGGGAAAATGAGGGCCTGGGAGTGGAACTGTCTGTCTGAAGTTACATGATGTCCTCACTGCCGCGGGAGGGCTGAACACGCAAGCTGAGCATATGGGCAAGACAACTTCTACAACACCCCTCCCTTTACCTCCTTGGAAGATAAATGATCTGAAAAATAAAACACCAAACCCATTTATCTTCCCTCCCTGAACAGCTGTTCACAGACACACGCCAGCAAGACACAGGGATTCCTGCAGCACCACTTAGGCCAAAGGCTCTCTTCCAGCTTCCCAGATGTCTTCCTTCTACTTATTCCTCCCCAACCCCCCACCTCATTATTGTTAGGTGTACACTTAATGTAAATGCAATGATCACCAAGGAAATGGAAGCTTGGGACTGAAAACTCTAACCTCAGGTTTGCTGAGGCTACTGTCTGTTTAATAAATGTACTAGTGCTTCAGAAATGTTCCCAGGATGAAACTTGCATTTTCCCTCCACCAGCTTTTCGTCAGAACACGCATGGAATCCAGATGACATCCATTAAGAAACGGAGGTCCCCAGATGACGAGCTGTTATACTTACCAGTGAGTCTCCCTTGAGTCTGCCCAATTGCTTCATTTTTACCATCTCTGAATGAGCTTTTCCTCTGTGTCATCTTATTATCTGTGACAATGACAAAGGGACGATGATGACTAGGGAGATAAAACAGGGAGAAAATATTGTTTGAAAAATCAGGAAATATCCGTCTCTTCCCCTATTTTGAAATCTGTCAGTAGTGCGGGCTTCTCTACTTACTACTCGCCCAATCAAAGTTACTCTTCTAATATAATTTTTCTTACCCAAATATTTAAAATTAAGTTGCAGTTCGTTATTTAAGAATGATAAGATTACCCCAGACAGTGTGGCCAAGACTGAGATTTTGTCACAGATTTGACAGTACAACATTTATGGACTAGAATGCGATTTCTTTTAGGAAGTGCTATAAAGAAAGCCAAGCAAGACAGGATCCTCAGTTATATGTGAATGGCCAGAAGACTCAGCCCAGTTGTTGTGTAAGAGCATTGTTCATTCTTATGAGGAACATGAGTCCTCTCAAGGTCCTTGAGGTTCCCTTTTTAGACTATGGTTGCAGTCTGTTGAATTCTTAGCACCTTAGGTTTTGACCATCGAGAGTGGTGGCAAAGTCTTGGTAACCAGCATAACCCTCACCATCTGAACGTACCTGAGACCCAGGCAAGCCGGGCCAGGAGATTTGACAAGGGTTGCCGCCCCTGTATTGACGCCAAAGCCACTCAACAGGTTTGGGCGTGACATACCTGCTTCCCTGCCTTCTTTGGGCCCTGACCTCCGGGACAACAGACTGCTTGCCAGTAAAACAATGAGACGGTGAGTTAGCCAAGATTCTCAGTGTCTTTTTTCTCAAGCTACCTATGGAAACGGACTTGTGAACTTTAAGTTCAGCATTATCCTGATAAACCAAATATTCCGAAAGACCTAATATGTTTTCAGCTGTTGAGATAGGAACCAGTTTGTACTAAGGAAGGAGGTACCTTGTCATCAGTTACATCTTATGTTTAGTGAAGAATCAGCCAAACTGGGATGTGTGAATTAAGGAAAAAAAACTTTTAATTTAACATGAATTTAGTTGGTATCTGTTGGGTGGCAAATATGCTAGACCCTGAGCATTCAGAGATCAGTAGAATATAATTTTTACCTTCAAAGAGCTTGCCTTCTAGCAAGGAGACAGTTAGAATGTAATGAAATAAATCCCTCCGTAGAGCTGGGCACGATGCCGTGGGAGCACATAGAAAGGGCAGAACACTCACCCAAAGACTGAGATCAGGGGAAGCTTTGCAGAGGTGACCACAGAGCTGGGACAAATAGGAGCTAACCTGACATACGGTAGAGAAAACTTTTCCATTTCTGAATTCTGACAAATCCTGCCTCTCGGGGAGGGGACTTGGGTGAGGCCTACAAAATGCCTAGGGAGCAGATTTGAAATAGGCACTCGCTCTTGGGATCCTGCAAGCGCTCATACACCCTGCTGGTCTCACTCCAGTCCTGGCCCTGCTCATACTTTTAAAAAACTTTTAAGAGACTCTCTTAAAGAGAGAAGCATGTTTTGCCTCAGCTGAAAACTTCTGTCTTTCCAGAGATAAGTTAATAACCGCTAATTCTCATTACTTTTGGTAGTTGTTTCTTATAAAATCACTGCAAATGTTCTAACAAACACTGACTCATGGGAAAGTTCAGGATGAAGTTCCTGTGAGTCTCTGATCACAACATTTTCTGCAACCAGTCAGTACATAACCTTGTTTGATGTGTGTTTCTCTTTAAAGACACCTTATTTCATGTATACTATTGATTCATTAACACCGAACTCATGACCAACAGCACTACAACTCATGCCTAAATGAAGCTTATCTAACACATTTTCTCCAGAAGGCACATGGCAGCCTTCTGGCACCTGGAATCCTAGACAGCGCTTCAGCATTACCCTTGGGGACCAGTTTAAAGAGCAGGTTCACCAAAAAAGCCAACACAAAACAAAACAAAACAAAAGACGCACACAAAGCACACACACACAAAAAACTAAAACAAACAAACAAAACCAACAACAACAAACCCCCTCCCGCCCCCCCCCCACACACACACTGTGGAAAATGTGGCACTTAGTAGACCAGGGAGAGGACACTTGTTTGCAGCATAAAAGCAGGAGTGAAACAGCAGAGCATGCCTTCGTCGTGCCCCTGAGCTGGGAACGTGCGCGAGCAGCTGCAGTGTGGCCCTCTGTGCGTGTCTGTGTGGCCACAGAGCGCCACCAGGCTCGGTTTCCGTGTCACAAAGGAGTGTTGCAAGCATGCGAATTTGGCAATACGGAATCCACAGAGGAGGAGGACTGACTGTGCCGCTAACCGTTCCAGAGCTCTTCATTTTCCCTGTGTCTCTCCTTGTGCGCTGCACGTAGGTGAGGGGCCGCGAGACCTATGAAATGCTGCTGAAGATCAAGGAGTCCCTGGAGCTCATGCAGTACCTGCCTCAGCACACGATCGAGACTTACAGGCAGCAGCAGCAGCAGCAGCACCAGCATTTACTTCAGAAACAGTGAGTGTGTTGCTGTGCCCTCTCAAGAGGCGTCCGGGTCCGAAATGGGGCGGTGGGCGGGCGATGAGAAGACCCGAGGCCGGGAGACAGCAGAGCATCATAGGTTCCCATGAACCAGTGCAGGGGCCCTTTTCAGTTTCAACAACCTTCCCGGTTTATTTCCCTAGAGCCTGGAGAAGGTCCACCTAGCTTCTGAAATTGAAGCTAAAACATTTCAGGTGAATTACAAAGAGACTCATGCTAACAGAGTTTGCTCTCTCTACCCCTCATCCATACACATCTATCCAGAGAAGAATTTTGAGTATACAGTCTACTCTAGTCATATGTGTACATGCAACAACATGTAATCTTCCCTCATCCTGGTGCATTGTCCTGTACCTCACCTGGGAGGCACACAATCCACTTGTAGACTGGGGATAGCACATGGGTTTTACTGTAAGCGACTTCTTGGAGAGCTCTGTTGAGGACTCTGAGACCCTAGCACATGCTCCTTGGGAAGCCATCTGGAGGCAGAAGGGCAAAGTAGCATCTTATTGCCATGTTTCAGCATCTCTGTTCGAGGTTGTCTTCCAGCAATACATTTTTACAGAAATTGGGCCAGATTTTGCAACCATATTAGATCTACGTGCAATGTATAACTTATATATGTTAGTTTTTACCTCAACTCTTGGATCTTTGATGATATTGTTTTGTGACTAATCAGAATAGAATAGCTCTCATGGGAGAAAGGGAAGTTGTCAAATCAAGACTCTGTTGACATTCACCCTTCTGTGGTTAAGAATAATCACTTGTTAGCTTAAAGTGTCTATACTGGAGATATTGGCAGAGTCTCCATAGATAATGTAAAATGTATACATTTTGGGCCCATTTAAGTAATTCAAACATTCAGCTCTGCTCTTCAGACCAAAAGAAATGAAGCCAAAGTCATCTTGCCTCAGGCAAAGATTGTCTTTTACAATAGAAATGTAAATGAACAATAAATAATGGTTATTTTCTGATACATTAATAGTAGCTATAGAGAGAGAGCTATGGAAAGTATAAGAAAGAGGGCTCATCATCCTCTTTTTTTTTTTTTTAAGATTTTTATTTATTTATTTGACAGAGAGAAACACAGCGAGAGAGGGAGCACAAGCAGGGGGAGCGGGAGAGGGGGAAGCAGGCTTCCAGCTGAGCAGGGAGCCCGATGTGGGGCTCGATCCCAGGACCCTGGGATCATGACCTGAGCCGAAGGCAGACTCTTAACGACTGAGCCACCCAGGTGCCCCTCATCATCCTCTTTTTAATCAACATAAATGCAGCCAAGGTGTTGGACTGCATCTGTGATACTCAGGAGGCATCCTCTGAGCACCTGGCTATGGGGTACAGGGTGGACAGCAGAGGGGTGGAAAAGGAGTGTGAGCTCCCTTAAAGGACTTCAGGCTCATTGAGCATTTAAGACCTCGTTTGCCTAGAAGAGATCTCACCATTTACTTTGAGCATGAAAGCTTTGCAAATCATAATTATAAAGTTTTATAGTAAGGCTGAGTGGGAAGTTTAATCAAGAGGTCTCTTGGAGACACAGGATATTCCAAAGGAGAATGAGAACTCAGGGTTGCAGACAGAGTTCCCACTGCAAATCCTATATATTCTTTAGGATATCAGAAGGAAATATATGTTAATATATTCAAGGGTAAAACTGATTTAGTTCTTATAAAATCTTACAGCAGGGATCAAAGAAACAGACCTGTAACATCATTTACAGACCAAGAGAGGCTAAGTGCCTCTCTCTTAAGAGGGAAACATGCATGTGATGGTATTAAGAAACATTCCCAAACTGCCTCTAGTTCACTCTGGAAATGTCTGGCTCAGCCAAAATGACCTCAGAAGAATTACATAGCAGCACATCATGCTGAACTAGTTACTCTCTATGATAGTCTTCCCCGTCTTTTTTTCCAGTTAACAGGAAAAGTACTGTCAGGCCAAATTGATACTTATTAAATGATGTGGTTTAGAAAATCTGACCATTTAGCACAGGGGTTGGCAAACTTTTTTTCTGTGAAACACTGGTAGTAAACATCTTCGATTTTCTGGTCCATATGGTCTCTTGCAACTAGCTGCCTAGTTCTGCCTCTGTAGCGCAAAAGCAACCACGGTGTGTAAATGAATGAGAGTGGCCCGTGCTTTTTATGGACACTGAAACTTGAATTCCATATAATTTTCGTATCATGAAATAATTCTTCTTTTGAATTTTCACAACTTTTAAAAATGTAAAAGCCATTCTTAGCCTGTGGGCCAGATTTGGCCCATTCACTGTACTTTGCCAGTTCTTGTTCTAGGTAAATCGGTGGATCTTCCTTCGTTGCCTCTGAAGGCTTAGATTTATTTTTAAAAATTTATTTATATATTAGAGAGAGGAGGGGGAGGGGCAGAGGGAGAGGGTGAGGGAAACTTAAGCAGACGTGGGGTTTGATCTCAAGACCCTGAGACCTGAGCTGAAACTAAGAGTCAGATACTTAACTGACTGCACCACCGAGGTGCCGCATGGCTTAGATTTTTTTCTTATAGGAATATTTGGAAGCTAATATGTGTATCCTAAAGTAGAGAGGTATGGAAATGTTTTAGGAAAGCATACAGTGATTTTTAAAATGGTATTTCAATATCTAAAAAAACAACAGCCTTTAACAGAGATCTCTTTTGTCTGAGAAAGTTAGGCATGCCCATCCAGACAAAAAATATGGTTAATGATGAAACCTTATCAGCAGTTAAGACTGGAATAGTTGAGTTGATTCATGTAACAAACTTTTTATTGAAGATCTGTTACAGTGAAGTATTAAGGATGGGATGAGAAAGATGAAGTTCCTTCTTTCCCAGAGTTTATGAATTAGTGGTGAATTCCTAACCAGACCCCCTTTTGAATCTTTTTTTTTTTTTTTAAAGATTTTATTTATTTATTTGACAGAGAGAGACACAGCGAGAGAGGGAACACAAGCAAGGGGAGTGGGAGAGGGAGAAGCAGGCTCCCCACCAAGCAGGGAGCCCGATGCGGGGCTCGATCCCAGGACCCTGAGATCATGACCTGAGCTAAAGGCAGACGCTTAACGACTGAGCCACCCAGGCGCCCCCCCCTTTTGAATCTTAAGAGAGCTCTGGAAATTCGTTCTGAGCATTGTGTAAATTAATAGGAGAATTTGAAACAATTCCCCTAGATCACACAATAAAAGGAATAGTTTAGTGTCATAGTTTTAGAGATTTTATAAGCAGGAAGATCTACCTTAGTCAGTCGGGGACTTGGGCAATTTGTGTTTGTTGACTTGGAGTACATGAGCATACATAACTCTGTGTTTGCACGGGATGAGTTACCAGTGCTTAGTCTGAGTGTCTGGCACTGCTCTGAAGGTAAATTATTTTATAATACATCTTTCATAAAGCAGTCTATTTCATCAAAGAAGAAAATGCATATTAAAATTGTTATTTTAAAAAGCTCGAGAGATATTAGAAACATATCATCCCTCTTTTGCAAGTGTAGCCACAGATAAATGAGAGAACAGAGCCTCATGGGTCCCTGGGGTATCCATTTAAAAGCATTATTGCATGTTTTCGAGTTATCTCCCAGTGTACAAGAGCTAACTTCAGTGTGACAACTTGTGCATGGAAATGTGACAGACTGCAAAAGAAATCTTTGCAAAATACAGACATTTGGTCTAATTTTGCCTTTGTTATATATACATGGGTCTCCAATGATTGATAGACGTCTATATAAATTCTCCAGTTGCTGCGTTCTTCCCCTGGGTTTTTTTCAGCTCTCTTATTTTCATGCAAATCTCCAACAAAGAGCATGAATGACTAGACAAAGAAAAACGGAAATCTAATTCCCTGGCAATCATTTGAAAAGAATAAATCAGCTTGGAAAATACCTATAATAGCCTGTGATTTCCTTTCCAAAAATATAGACCAATTTTATGCTGGTAAGGGATCAATTTTGTGTTTTTCTTTTTAGTAGAGGAAAAATTAGTGGGAAGGAAATACACAGCTTCTACTAAGCGGCAATAAAATATTTTCAGTTGAATTCCTTCTATTAGTTTCTCACTGTGTGTTTTCTCTCTGCTTGCTTTTCATTTGTGCATGGTTTTCCTTTTTCAAAAATCCCTTCAGTTACCTTCATGATCATGGGCTTTATGGAGGGTAAATTTTACACCGAGTTTTTGTGAATCAAATTGTTATAGATATGAGTAGGCTTTATACCATTTACAAAGAAATTTGATTGTAGTTGATTTGCTCATGTTGGAATAAACATCTGGGGTTATGTTTATAGAAGCCCAAATCTAGTGGCAGGACAAACTGGACCCATTCTTGACACTAGACTCCTTGCCTTCACATTTTCAAAGGACATTAACTCTTAAGACAGCTTTGCAGAAGCTGCTTGAGACCTTTTTAGCAATCTTTTGATGTGTGCACTTTGGACCAATAGTATTGCTTTTTCATTTTTTCCTGTAGTTTATCCTCCTCCTCTGATCTCAGGCCAACATCATTTTGTTAAAATTTTACTTAGCTGAACTCTTGTTTTCCCCTGAAAAACTATTTTTGAGTTTCTGCCAGATGGCTTTATTTTAATTGTAGTACAAATATGTGGCATCCCGAGGAACCCTTAGGATTTCCTTCTCCTTGATGATCCCTTGACGATTGTAGATTTTCAGTAATGCAGGTCAAAGGATATTGGAGCATAGTGGGTTCTTCAAGGTCATAGTTCTGATCTCATCATACCGCAGCTGGGATAACTGAGGCCCAGTGAACTACACCTGTGATTTCATGGCCAGCTCATGATAATGCTAAGATGAGAATCAGAATCTATGCCCACTTCTAGTTCTCCGCATCAGTTGGTATTTATCTTTGTGCTTTCAGTATGAAGTCTTACTTCTTTTTTTGTTTTTTAAGGATTATTTATTTATTTATTTGACAGAGAGAGACACAGCAAGAGAGGGAACACAAGCAGGGGGAGTGGGAGAGGGAGAAGCAGGCTTCCCGCCGAGCAGGGAGCCCGAAGCCAGGCTCCATCCCAGGACTCTGGGATCATGACCTGAGCCGAAGGCAGACGCTTATCGACTGAGCCACCCAGGGGCCCCTGAAGTCTTACTTCTTTAAGGTCATTTGGCTATGACTTTCTGCAAGAACATTGATAATTTTTCCTCAGATTGCATATCTGCGGGAGAAGCAAGCAAAATTTTCAGCATTATCAATAGAGGAGAGAGCAGAATACACAAATCTCTATCTCATCGTTAGGTGTGGTTTAGACCATATTTCTAGGTTTGATTTAGAAATCCTTCACATGTCCAGGGTATTAGTTCGAAATTGCCAGTCTCACAGATAAAAACAGGTGGATATTGACAGTTTCATTTGGTTCAACCTTATAGGTCAAGGACCTGCAGAATTTTTACCATTTACACAGTGTTACTTTCTGAATTTCACAGCTATGTTACAAAGTTGTCAGGGCAGAGATTTATTAGCTCTGAATTGCTAATGAGGTAACAACTCAGACTTCTCAAATTCAGATAGATTAAATCACTTTTCTAAATTCTCACATCTCATTGCACCACTAATCTCAGTTCTAAGTCTCAAAGCTTGAAACCCCTATGGTCCATATACTCTTTTTTTTTTTTAAGATTTTATTTATTTGACAGGGAGAGACACAGCGAGAGAGGGAATGCAAGCAGAGGGAGTGGGAGAGGGAGAAGCAGGCTTCCCGCCAAGCAGGGAGCCCGATGCGGGGCTCGATCCCAGGACCCCGGGACCGTGACCTGAGCCCAAGGCAGATGCCCAACGACTGAGCCACCCAGGCGCCCCCATATACTCTTATCATAACAAAAACATGGTCTCTGCATGTTGTCTCATTCCACACTTGCTCAAAGAGAAGCCCCAAAGTGTAATATCCAAACAAGAAGTCAAAGCTTTAGCTCTTTACCCGAGAATAAATCAACTCCCTGCTAGTTTGTATGCTGGCATATTCCATCAGATGATCTCAATTCTTGCTGGTGAGGTTGGTTTACTGAATTCCAGCCGTAAGCAAGTAAAAAGGGCTTTGTTGCTTTGCACTCAGTAACCAAATGTGACTCAAAAGTCATCTAGGAATGAATTCCCCAGTAGTTCGCGGGGTTGCACAATCTTTAGCAAAATAAAAGGATTTGTTCCTGGCGTCCTTGTGGCATAATTGATTTCTTCATTCTGTAAAAGTTGCTTTCATGAGTTTGATATGTGCCTTTGGAGGCCAAGTTTGTGACTGAAAGGATTAAGATATTTTTCCATCTCAATCTGGGCATATACAAAATGCTCATTAATAGTTCTTTACAAATGCATGATGATGCAGCCCCCAGACTGATAAGATCGTATTTCTTCATGCTTCATAGTTCGGCCAGACAGGAACAATAATGAGGTTTTATAATTGGGCCGATGACATTTTACCAAAGATTAAAATTAGTTCTTGTCTCTGCATTCCCTTTTTTCAATTCGTCAAGTCCAGTGTGCCAAGCACTGTACCAAACATTGTGACCAACCCTGACACAGTAGTCTTCAACTGAATCACTTGTGGAACCTGTTAAAAATATATATGCCTGGGCCCCTGCCTGGTCTCTGAGGATCTGGGGAAAAAAAAATTTTTTTAAGCTCTACAGGTGATTCTGATAGTTCTGGTTAACTACCACGGCTTTCTCTCATTTCTTCATAAAAATCTTGAGAAGTCCTCTCTGAGAAATTTTAAAGGAGGATGACAAGGAAGGAGCAGAAATAACTTCCCAGGCATTCGGTTCTGTCTCACTGTGATCATGAAGGTAGGAGGGTGTTTCTGTATTCGGTTGATATGAGTATATGAAGTCCGAAGCCTTCACCTCTTCTTTTTCTCTGGTTCCTCTCTGCAGTCTCCTTTCAGCCTGCTTCAGGAATGAGCTTGTGGAGCCCCGGAGAGAAACCCCGAAACAGTCTGACGTCTTCTTTAGACATTCCAGCCCTCCAAACCGATCAGTGTATCCATAGAGCCCCATATCTGTATTTTGATCGTGTGTTTCTTGTGTTTCCATGTATGTGTGTGTGCACACATGTGTGCGTGCGTGCGTGTGTGTGTGTGTCCAGCCCTCGTAAGCAGGACTTGAAGACTTTGGCTCAGAGACCTAACTGCTCAAAGGCACACAGCCGCTAGTAAGAAAATTTTTGAAGGGACTCAAAACTTACAAGAAAGGACGTTTTCTGCAGATTCTGCATCCTTAGATCTAGCACTGGGCAGTCAGGAACCCCCATGTTTGTCTGTGAGCTTTTGTGTTGTTCTTAGAAGGGAGGGGCTCAGGTTGGAAAGAGGGGCATTAAGATGTTTTTTCGAACCCTTTTCTGTTACCTTCTGTTGTGTTTCTAAAACTCTTAAAGAAGCTTTTGAGCGGGTCTCAAACTTAAGATGTCTTTTTAAGAAAAGGAGAAAAAAGTTGTTCTTGTCTGTGCATAAGAAAATTGTAGGCGACTGAGAGCCTCAGTCAGGCCCTTTTAATGCTGGTCATGCAATAATATTACAAATAGTAACACACTAAGGTGTCAAGTGTACTGCTGGGCAGAGAGATGATAATTACTGTGAGTAGCCAATGTGGGGGGATGTTCTTTTCTTCTTTTTGAGAATTTGCATTATCAGTCTCCTCCCCTCATATGTAGATAGAAAGTTCATGAACACTGTCAGGTCCTACTTCTGCCACCTTGTTGGCATCTGATATGATAGTCTTCCTTGCTCACGGAAACCCTTGAGCCCTACACCCAAAGCTGTTGTCTAGACCTGAAGACAGAGAAACTTATTTTGTCGTTTTAATAGGAGGGTAAAACTACCCCAGTAATATTGTTCCAGGCAGTTAGAGATCATTCTTCAGTGGTCAAAATTGAGTTCAAAGTCCTCTCCACCAAATCTATGACTAATTTGTTTAGCGGAGCCTTTATCTCTCAATCCTACCATAGAACTAGCCATATGGCTGGCTCTGTTCACACTCCTTTGTTCAGGACACTTATATTTTATTTAAGTGATGTCTAAGCAGACACATGTTAAAATCAACACTCCTGTTCTGAAACTTAAAGATAGAAAGAGTAGCTGATTTTTTTTTTTTTTGGCTCAAAAAGTTTAGAGAATCTCTTTCTTTCCTTTTTAAAAACATATTTTAAAATCATGGTAGGAAGACTTTAAAAATCTTCCCCCACGTCTCCCCACACCAGATCACCAGCCCTTTATTCTGTTTTATCACAGCAATGATTTCTTGTTTTTGAGGCTGTTGCTTTATGGATGTGTGATTTTAATTTTCAATAAACTTTTGCATCTTGGTTCATCTTGCAGTTTTTTCTTTTCTGTCTCTCTTCCTTTTTTTTAAATTCCTTAAGTAATAGAATATTTTCATTTGAATGTGTGAAGTACCACGTGAAAGTCTAAAGAACAAGAATACTGAACAGTCACTTTGGTTCTGTCCACATTTCTGTCAGTATTTGGTGTTTTTATTTAAGATGCTCTGTATTAAGGTCATCGGTACTAAAAATACATTCCAATGCCTACACCAACTTGAAATATATTTTAGCCCTGTGGGTGTTTAATTCATTAATTTCATCATGAGGAGCCAGGCAATATAGTATCATTTGTCCACCTCTCTGAACAAGACTCGAGCTATATCTTCAGTTGCCAAATAAATCGAATCCAAGTTTACTAAATAATTTGGCTCTGTGACATAGGAATTAACAAATATTCATCCAGAAATATGCAATGGAACCTGTTGTCCAAATTTTTTGTAATTACACTATGTTCCGATCTTTGAGTAATTGTTTTTAAAAGCTTCAACAACAATTGTTTCTGAGTAAAAATAATGAATATAATAGCTTGAAAAAATACTTAAGAAAAAACATTTTTATGTTTGAGATAAAAGCATATTAGTAAAATCAGATGAGCTTGTTACATTGACAAGGTGTTTTCAATTAATCGAATAACTTTCTAATCCCCTTTTAAGGGGTTCACAAATCTAGTACTCCTCTAGAGAAAACAGCCTGAACTTACGCCTGGTTGTTTTTCTGAGGATAGCTACGTACTCACTTTTTTTCAGTTTTGGGGTGTGTGTGTGTGTGTGTTGGGGGGTGGTGGGTAAGAAACCCATAGTGTCACAGATCCCGTTGTCCTTGAACACTTTTTCCTTATCTTCAGATTCCCCAGTAATCTTTGGGGTTGTCCACTCAAGGACTATAACATTGTATGTGTAAAGGAAAAAAAAAAAAAGATCTTGTTCTTCAAGGCCTTTAAATTGGTCACAGATTTATTCAGCCTTGTTCCCTTTTCCACAGTACATAGAGGTTATCTGAATACTCTTTGTATTTCAGACATTGCAAACTTAATAATAAACAGGCTGCCCTGACCTTGCTCCTTGTGGCTTTAACACTCTCTTCCACATTAAAGGAGAGGCATTCAGAATTTTTGACTTTTTTTTTACTCTCTTATCCTTACTCATCTACTCAACCTAATTCCTGGATTTGTTCAAGTGAGAATACTTGCCACTTCCTCCTGTTAATTCTTAAACTGTTGCCTCTCATCCTCTTGACCGAACACTAGAGTATTAAACATTTGGTCCTGCAGTGTAAGAGTAAAAAGAACCAATGTTTCTTGAGCACCTATAAATTAAGGACAATGTCCAGGGTTCTTACATAATCTAATTTACTCTTTTTTTTTTTTTTTAAGAATGTAATATTTTTTATTTTTAAAATCATTTTTACAAATCTATTATTTTTAAAATTGAAGTATAGTTCACATGCAATATTATAGTAGTTTCAGGTGTACAACATAGTGATTTGACATTTATATAACACTATGGGATGCTCACCATGTTAAGTGTAGTTCCTATCTGTCACCACACAAAGTTATGACTATATTATTGACTATATTCCCTGTGCTATACTTTACATCCCTGTGACATTTATTTTATAACTGGAAGTTTGTACCTTTTAATCCTCTTCACCTACTTAACTCATCCCTTCAAACTTCCTCCCCTCTGGAAGCCACCAGTTTGTTCTCTCTGGATTTATGAGTCAATTTTTGTTTGGTTATGTTTGTTCATTAATTTTACTTTTAGATTCCACATGTAAGTAAAATCATGCAATATTTGTTTTTTTCTATCTGACTTATTTCACTCCACATAATCCATTCATAGTCCACATAGTCCACATAGTCCATTCACGTTGTCACAAATGGCAAGATCTCATTCTTTTTTATGGCTGAGTAATATTCCACATATATACCACATCTTTATCCATTCATATATCAGAGGACGCTTCGGTTGTTTCCTTATCATTTCCATATTATTTCATGTTAGTCTTCATAGCAACTCTTCTAGTATGATATCTGTTCTACAGTTTAAGAAAATGAGACTCCAGAGACTTTGCATAACATCTGAAGTCAATTAATTTGTGTCAGATCAATTAATTTGTGTCAGTTAGAACCAAAACATCTAAGCCTAGATGTTTTGGTTGACTTCAAAATTCATGTTCTTTCTTTGTTCATCTCTGGTTTTTGGGCTAATTTCTTAAAATAGTTTAGGCTGCTCATAATAAATGACCTAATAAAATGGTCAAAAATAAAGACCCACAAAAAAGAAATGGAGAAGGGAAGTGTAACAGGATTTGGAAGAAGGAATGTATTATAACAAAGCGTCCAGGAAAATGCAAAGCTTTTAAAAATATTTTTATTTTCCTAATGGTGGACATCCGTGGTTCAAGCGATGCTTCCTTTAGCTCTTGCTTTTGCATTTGACTGATTTGGGGGGATGAAAGAGATAGAGGTCTCTTTAGGTTATAGAGGACAAACCTGCCTCTGGATTCTGAACAACCTGGCATCTTAGGTACTTTGTTGTGGGCAGAGAGAAAAAGCACCTGGCAAAGCATCTCTTGGCCACCTTGCCCTGAGCTTTTCTGTACTTTGATACGGATTTACAAATGTTCCTAAGTATATCCAAAGTGCTGACTCTTAACACAAGACTTCCACACAGGGATGGAGTGGATTTGATGACAGTTGGGGGGACTGCCTTTGCTATATCCCTTGCCCCTGCTGTACCTCGGTCTCCCACATTTCTCTTACAACTTCACCCATGTCTTGGTTCTGTAACTTATTGCACACTACTGTCTAATTTCTGGGAAGTTGACACAGAATGAAAGAAAAAAACTCTGGGACTTGGAGCCAGGAGACCTCTCAACTCATTATTTGGTAATATGGACTTGTGCACCTTTATTCTTAGGACCTTATGTTTACACATCTGTAAAATAGAATAATTTCCTACCATCCCTGCCTTGCCAGACCATGTTCTCCTCCATGGGCATGTGATGGTCATTCAGAAAATGGATAAAGGAGAGCTTAGTAACCTGAAGTGTCTTACAGTTGGGAGGGCTTATCACAGAAACTCCTGTTTATATGACATGGACTTATAATTGTGAGTTCTCCAAAAGGTCTAAAGAGAAAAATCTGTGCCCTCGTACTTTAAAATCAGTAATTGTAAAATGCAGCTGAATTGTTAATGGTACATCAACTGTCATCCTTATTTATGCAAATGTGTACACAGCATATTGTTTGAATTCCTCTAGCCGTGACTCTTCAGAGACAAGGAATGGAGCCTTCGCTGTTTTGTGTAATTATGGAGAATGCAGAGCAGCAGCCTCAAAGGCCAAGTGTCGTCCCACAGTGGCACTCAAGTGCTAGAGGCCCCCTTTTATTATTCTTTCAGACACTTTATACCACATTTGTCGGGAACCTGGGTGCATTTGTAGAGCCCGCAAAATTTTGTATTTTATGTATCTATAATAAAACTCAGAAAACATTTTTTTTTCTTTTTTTCTCTCTCCTCTAATATAAATATGGCTGCAGGGAGGAGAGAGACAGGAACAAAATAATGCCTTTTGTTTGAGAATTATAAAAGTGGAGTGTTTCCCACCAGGGGTTAGAAACAGGCTCAAGCCCAGTCTTCATTCTGTGGTCACAGTAATTACTCACTGCAAATGCCATATAGTCTATGAAGTTCTTCCTCACCTTCTCCTTTCCGGTTCTCTCCATAACCCTACAAGGTAGGTCGGATTATTATCCCTGTGTATCCACTACCCTATGAGCTTCTCACAGATGAGACTGTTTCTTGCCAGTTTTTCTACCTCTATCATCCAACTCGAGTAAGTGTATATGTATTTAGTTTATATAGTTTTCTTGTGAGAAAATAATTGCAAGGGTGTTTCGTGGCCCACACAAGGACCCATGGTTTCTAATATATGCTAGAGGAAGTCTTACACTTCAATTTTCTGATGATATATCCTGCTGTGATTGTAGTAGATATCACCAGTTCTATAATCAGAGAAAACTTGCTGAATGGCAGTTGAGTAGGGAATGTTTTATGTAATATAATGCATAGAGTGAGAAACCAATCCCAGTAAGTTTCCAAATTGAAGTTATGCTAAATGGAATTGTTCTTTTTCCCTTGTCTCCCAGGAGACTTGTCAACAGAAGAGTTGTTTGGGCGCCAGGCTTCTCCTGTGTAGAGAGGCTGTTGGCAACCCCATGGATTCTCTCATGGCCCATGAACTTCTAAGCTGAGAAAGCATGGTTCCATGTTGGGGACTCTGCATGACAGCAGGCTGTGCTGCCAAATACCCTGTTTGATTGGCTTTGCACTAATTTTCTGCATATCCCAAATGGCCCAGGAAACTGCAAATGAAGGGCCTCAGCTGCAGTTTGAAAATGGCATCTGCGTGTCTTTCATAAGCCTGTGGGTCTTCACTGAGTTCTTTTCCCTCAATGATTTTCAAGCTTGTTTGACTTGAAGGACAAGAGAGGGGAAAGGGATGGAGAAAAAATAATATAGAGGCAAAAAGATGCAATTATTTTCCCCCTCACAAAAGAGATTCTTTAGGAAGGTATTCAACTTTGTACTCTATACATTCAGGAAAAATATGATTTGATGATAGCCTTATAATCCTTCCCTAGTTAAAAAAGAGTTCTTGGAGAAAGACAATTATCATATGGTTTCACTTATTTGTGGAACATAAGGAATAGCATGGAGGACATTAAGAGAAGGAAGGTAAAAATGAAGGGGGGGAAATCAGAGGAGGAGATGAACCATTAGAGACTATGGACTCTGGGAATAAAACTGAAGGTTTTAGAGGGGAGAGGGGGCTGGGGGGATGGGTGAGCTTGGTGATGGGTATTAAGGAGGGCACATATTGCATGGAGCACTGGGTGTTATACACAAACAATGAATCATGGAACACTACATCAAAAACTAATGATGTACTGTATGGTGACTAACATAACATAATAAAAAATTATTAAAAAAAGAAAAAGAAAGAAAGGAAAAAAAAGTTCCTGGATGGAAACACAAGTAACTTCTTGTCATAGGTCCCAGAGGGATATTTTTACAAGTGTATAGTTCAAAGCCATGTTTTAATCTGAGACCTGTTGGATATGACCAGTCACCCCCCTCCAGTGTCACATGCTCACTGTCATTCCCATGTTTGTGTTCCTAGGACCTCGATGCAGTCTCAGTCTACATACGGTAACAGCTCCCCACCTCTGAACAAAATCAACAGCATGAACAAGCTGCCTTCCGTGAGCCAGCTTATCAATCCTCAGCAGCGCAATGCCCTCACCCCCACCACCATTCCTGACGGCATGGGAGCCAACAGTAAGAGCTTCTCCCTTTAACTTCACCTTAGGGGTCATTGGGGCTAGTGTATGAGAAGACTCTGCTTTGGGTTGGGGGAGAGGCTTGCTCCTAAGTTAAGGAGAGGCAGAGTGGGACAGAACAGATCACAGTTGAATGGCTTGAGTTTCTTATGGTGAACTTTTTGTCACTTTGGAAGTGTATGGTTCATTACAAAGCACAGTGGGAGACATAGAGGGGGTTGTTCCTTCAGTAGGGAAAAATATCTCTGTGATAACAATGGTCCACTTCCTGTCAACCTGATGGGGACCCACCTCCCACCTCCTTTGAGAAAGCGAAAAGGAGGTCTTTGCAACATGTGGGAAGTAGCATGGTGCAGTAGACTTAAAAGTCCAGAGAAATAGATTAGAGTCTGACCTCTATTGCAGTATTAGCTGTGCAACTGTGGGCAAGTCACCTCTCTGCTCTGATGCTCAGTTTCCATTCATAAAGTCATCACTGCGTGGGGCCCCTGGGTGGCTCAGTCGTTAAGTGTCTGCCTTCGGCTCAGGTCATGATCCCAGAGTCCTGGGATCGAGCCCTGCATCGGGCTCCCTGCTCAGCGAGAAGCCTGCTTCTCCCACTTCCCCTGCTTGTGTTCCCTCTCTTGCTGTGTCTCTCTCTGTCAAATAAATAAATAAAATCTTAAAAAAAAAAATTTAAAAAAATTATCACTGCGCATTTACCATCTTATGATTCTGTGTCCCTATGATCTTGGTCTTCTCAGCTTATCTACTGCATCTTGTATACAGTTGTTAAGGAACTGACATAGAGAAGAGAGTCTCCCTTTTACTTATTCACGCACAGATTCCTCACATCAACTAAGTGTAACTGTAAGAGGCAACGTGAGAACAGGCCTCCAAATGGATGATGATTGCTATATAGCTTTGCTGTAAATAGAATTATCTTATCCACTAGAACTAAATCTAACAGAGTGAATTCCCAAACTAGAGAAAACCAAAAGGAGGATAAAATGCAGAAGGATGTCTCATATCCTCAGGGATGCAGAAGACTAAACACTGCACATGTATCCTATAATGCACCTCAGAAAACAATGCCTCAATCTTGTCCTTTGAAAGCCTTCATTATTCTGATCAAGCCTTTCAATGTGCATTTAAGTATTGCCTTGAAGAGACTAGGTGTTTTGTTTTGTTATTTAAAGAAGTTAAGGGAAGCTAGGATTGTGACTCTCTACGGTCTGATGGCAAACATTCAGATTTAAATGAGATAGAGTGTGTGCGATATGGTTGCCTGATCTGGCAACAAAGACTAGAGCCAAACTGCTCTCTCACTAGTGATCAATGCATCCTAAGGCTCAAATTCTTATCCCTTGACAGGTCTGCTGTTTTGACAGTAAAAGAAAAAAGCACCATGTATATTTTTACTTTATTTTCTTTCTTGTGACATCTTAGAGTCCTTTTGTTCCTTCACGTTTGTGAAAGTTATAGTTTGCCTACATTTTCTCATTTATACTTCACAAGTTTTCTCTGATATCATCAACAAAGTCAGAGGGAAAACTGATGAGATATGATAAGCCCATGCTCCTTAGCTGGCCAGTTAGTGGCAGAAGCCTCTCCTTTTTGGCATATTTGATTCACTTACAAAAAAAATAAAAATAAAAAAGCAAATTGCATTAATCTTTTTGTAGATATGTTCCTTTGCTCTTTTTTTCACCTGAAGACAAAATTTGCCTCATAAGTATTATCAGTATTAAGCTTAACTTCTCTATAGGTGAATGTTTCCAGTTTGTAGTTTAGTAAAAAAAAAAAACAATCAGGGTTGCTGGTGTCCCCGAATACAATCCAGAAATGGACCATAAGAAAGAGCTGGAATCTTTAATTTCATCCTTCCTTATTAGGCCTATGGTTCCCAAATATTGCAGTAAATACTCCTATCCCCAGACAAATATCCCAGAGGTCACTCTCTCATTCACATGTCTCTGCATTTGTTCACTGCACATCAGTTTACCGAGCATGTGATTGGTGCCAGGCACTGTGCTAGGTGGGGATTGAGACATGTACAAGGTCTAACTAATCTCCATGCTTGAGGAATTAGCCTAATAAGAGAGACAGAATTATAACCCATGAAGGCAGATACAAAGAGGAATGTGCTAACATCAGGGGTAATGAACAGTTAGAGCATTAGAACTAGGGAAGGAAGTGGGGGGGAGATTGTCCAAAGAGAATGTGCAAAGGTCAAGAAGTGTGCAACTAGTTTGGAGTTTGGTGACTGTTCTGTTCTGTTGGATGAGATGTAGGGTGCTCGAAGGGGTGTAGTGAGAGAGAAGGCTGACTAGGAAAGCTGGTGAATTCGGCCCTTGGTAACGTTAAACCAGGCAAGAGGGACCACTGGGAAGCTGGTGCTGATGATGGCAGTAACCCTTTCTGTTCCTCCTGCTTCTGTTCAGTTCCTATGATGGGCACCCACATGCCAATGGCTGGAGACATGAATGGACTCAGCCCCACCCAGGCCCTCCCTCCCCCACTCTCCATGCCATCCACCTCCCACTGCACTCCCCCACCTCCGTACCCCACAGATTGCAGCCTTGTCAGGTGAGTCCACAGCATGTGCCCCTGGGGGCCTGTCCGAAGCAACTCTGGGTGGCGGAGGGTGGACACTCTCAGAGTTCATGACACAGTTGGGAGAAAAATAAAAAAGAAAGCAGCCCTTCCTCTGGTGGCAGTTCAGCACTGGTATCTCTGCTCTGTGGAGTGGTCAGCAGTGTTTCATCGAGGAAAAGCACTATGATCCGCATGGGAAAAAGTGAAAATGTGAGTTGATAGGCATATCCTTTTTCATGCCTGTTTCCCCCATCTTCACTTACCCCCTCCCTCCCTCACAGTTTCACATGGTCAGTTGGGGCCTTCAAATTGGTGCTCAGGGCTGGGGTTCCCAGAAGGGCAGTAAACATGCTATCTCGCTCCCTTTCCCGTTCTCCAGGACTCATAGCTCTCAGCCACCATGGCCTCGTTATGTCAGAGGGGGATGTGCATTAAAAAGTTTGAATGTGTGCAAAAACGACAGGGCCTTTCAAGAACCTGATGGCCGCTGTTCCTTGGTCATCGACAGAGTACGCACACTAGGCAAGGGCGTTCAGATAGCCAGGAGAAAGAAAGGCCTGGAACCTCAAAGACCTTCTCCCCCGTGGCAAGAGTGGGTGCCACATCTCACGCCTAGCACGCGTTGCCTGCCCCTGCTTCATGTGCAGAATGATCCTCTCGTTTGGCTGCTGGAATAATGTGTGTTGATCACCCTGTGACTGATGCAGCAGCACCAAGCAGCGTCAGTCAGAGAGATGGCCAAGTGCATGGCTTGCGCCACCCAGCCTGTGGCTCAGTGATGGTGGCACCCAAAAGGAGGGGGGTCTGTATGCTGAGCAGGACATAAATCAGAAGGCATGAATGACTTCATAGTATAGTGGCCTCCAGTTTTTCTTAGCCACGTGAACCATTCTCAGAAACCCCAGATACAAAGCAATTCAAGTAGAGATGCTGCTTTTTTGAAGTGAAGAGGCAGGAGGCAAGAGCGCTGGGAACCTGACCACTGGACTCCTTCCTTTCACCCCCTGCAATGGCTCCTCAGGCACTTCTCTCTGTAGAACCCCTAGAATTCCACCAATCACCATTTGAAAATCGCTGCTCTGCAGGAATTCTCGGAGTTGATTTTAATGTCTAGAGACCTAAAGTTCAAGTCACTACCCATCCCCAAACCTTAAATCCAAGGCCCACATAGATTGATTTCATCTGCCCCTAGTCTCTCCTGTAGGGCATCCCAGGGCAAAATGTTGGGTTTTCCTTTATCTCGCCAATGCAGTTGGGGTGAACTTTCTTTTTCTGTTTCCTCCTTCCTATTCCCTCCTCCCTCTGCAGTTTCTTAGCGAGGTTGGGCTGTTCATCATGTCTGGACTATTTCACGACCCAGGGGCTGACCACCATCTATCAGATTGAGCATTACTCCATGGATGTAAGTAACTGTTAGACTTTTCTCTTGAGTTTTATTGCTTCCTTTCCTCCCTCTGGTGACATCCACCTGGTAGTTCAATTCCCCCTGGCTTTAACACTTGTTTTTAGCATGCCCTCAGTCCTCAGTTTTGGTGGAAACCATTACCAGATGAGAAAGACTACCAGGCCTCAGCCTACATACCTGAGAAGCATAGCAATCAGTCTTCCTCAGCTCGTCAGCTTGGCCAACACTTGTGTATTGCACACATATTCTACTCAGAGTGGGAAAGAGGAGATCCAGTTCCTGCCTCCACAAAATTTATAATCTCTGAAGAACTTCGAGAACTTTCTAGATGTTCTCATTAATCTGTATGAGACCCCAGGGAAACTAGCAGGAAGCAGGTGATATTATTCTCATTTTAAAACATGGAGAGACAACAGTATAATCATTTGCATCATGAGATGATGACAGAACCAGGAATAGAGCCCTTAGGTGGAAGCTTCTGGTCTTTAACTCTATTAACTGGCTTCTTCTACCTTTCCTTAAAGTCGGACCTTAAGGAGGATTCAGCTGTTCCTCTCAGTTTGAAACATGTGTTCGTTCATTTTCAATTCTATCAGAATAGGGTCAAGCCATCCCTGACCATTGACAAAAATCACTGGTCATGGTTCAAGTCCTATCCATGCTTTTCAGTAATAATGAGAACTTGAGGTTATTACTTTGCCTCTCTGAGCTTCAGTTTATCAAATGGGGTTCAAAAGCACTCCCTTCTGGCTTTGATGTCCTTTGTCTTTTGGAGCAAGCTGGATAGAAGGGGACTTTTTCTTCCTTCCTACACCGCTTCTTGAACTGCTCACATGGGAGCTTGTATTGTTCTGGTTTATAGCAATCTGATTTTCCTCCCAGGCTGCTCTTCATGCTGCTCTCTTTGGGGTTTACTATCCTCTTTTCCAGCTTCCAGAGGGTGCTTTGGACTGGTGGAAGAAGATACTGTCTGCCTCTGCTGCTGCTTCTCTAGTTGGGATCTCTTCTTTCCCCTCCTTGAGCACCGATCCTAGAGATGCCCCTGCAGCACGAGAATCCCCAGCCCTGTGATGACAAGAATATGCCGTACCGCCCCTCTGCCCACCCCTCCCCCACCCCATAAATCACCCTGACTCCTGCTCCCTGGTGGAATAAATTAAGTGAAAACTATAGAGCAAGCTTTAGAAGTAAGTTTCGACAGGTTTCAAGTCACTTTACAACAATGTCCATCCGTTGAGGAGAACAGAGTTGCCCTGTGCTTGACAGCCCTATGTGACAGAACAGGGAATGCGTCCCTTCCCTATATTTTTAAAGTGATGCCTTCCACTTGCTGACTGTCCCCACTGGGGAGTGTGTCAGGATGCTCCCTCGGCTACTAGGATCTGCAGATGTCCTCCGCAAGTCCCTCTCTGCTGGCATTGGCTAGGTCTCATGCCAGTGTCTGGGTCACAGCTTCCTCACCTGTCAGTTATAAGTTCAGATCTATCTAGAGAATCATACAGCTTGATGGAAGCCAGTTTACAGAGTTCTGGACTTACTGAGAATTTCAGAAATATAAAGACTTACGCTTCCTTATCTAAATGTGGGTTGCCTTCTTTATAATGTATTCTTCTGTTAGAATAGGAAATCAGAGGACCCATACTGTGGACATCCAAACAGGGAAATAACTGGGAGGCTAGCTAATTTCTGCATCCTCGCCTCAGCTTCTTCCATCTCATTACTGGAAATAGAAACCTCTTTTCCAGCTTGTCTCTCAACACCTGTCTGAGTTGTTTGGCATCCCTTCCTGGAAAAAGAATGTGGTTCAATTTGGGAGTTTTCATGAGTATCCCCTCTAAGGTGTCGGGATGGGTTAATAATAATTTAATATAGTAATAATGCAAATGGTGAAGCTTTAGATAGTGTGCTTTATAATTTGCAAAATACTTTCACATCCATATTTACACCTGAGCCCATAATATGTGTTGACCTAAAAAAGGAATTCTGTCCCATTTTACCAAGGAAGAAACTGAGGCCAGTAGGAGAAAAGTGACTTGATGAAGATCTAGAGCCAGTAAGTGACAGAATAAAAACCTCTGTCGAGGTCTTCTTACTCCAAGCACAGTGTTCTTTCTACCCACCATGGGGCTCCATAGAAGATGTGAGCCATCACTGAAACAAGCTAATGAAGAGATAATGCAGATAAATGTGAGAGATGTCACTGAAGTTAGTTAAGATCGAGCACATTTGTAATGCCTTCCACTCCCATTCATAGAACATGGACACATACCCTGCATTTGGATACCCTGATTTATCCAAACACCAAGCAACCTTCTGGCCATTAAGGAAGTTTTAGGCTCAGAGGCTGTCCAGAGTCCCCAATTCATTTACTTAGTTGTGTAACTTTAGACTTGTCAACCTCTCTGACCTTCAGCTTTTCGATCTGTAAAACAGGTGTAAGAGTATCTACCACTAATCTGAGCACTAAATGAGACCATGAATGTAAAATAATTAGTTCAGTCCTGGCATATAGAAAAGTGTTCAATACCTGTTAGTAATCTTTTCTTCTCATCAACTCATTTGAGCGGAGGTTATGGTCCATTAATTTCTCTCTTCTAGTGACTAGAGCCAGGTAGATTTAAGAGTTGGAAGGTACTTTATCTTGTTTTTGTTGCAGGATCTTTGCCCTCTGATCTAACTAATATCCCTATTTTACCAGCAAAGAAACTGAGACCAAGAGAGAATAAGTGAAGTGTTATCCACAAGCAGAAATGGCATCTCAAGGCTGTACCTTTTGCTTAGTTACATATAATGCCAAAGGTTATCCGAGAACTAACTCTATTTTCCAGTGTAGAGAGCAGTAAATTCAGGTTGGTTAAATCAGAACACTGGGAATGACAAAATGATGTGGACTAAATGTCCGTTTGTCCCTTTGTCCTAATTCTCCCTGACTCCCTTCCCTATTGCACAGGATTTGGCAAGTCTAAAAATCCCTGAGCAATTCCGACATGCCATCTGGAAGGGCATCCTGGACCACCGGCAGCTGCATGACTTCTCCTCCCCTCCTCACCTCCTGCGGACCCCCAGTGGTGCCTCTACAGTCAGCGTGGGCTCCAGCGAGACCCGGGGTGAGCGCGTTATTGATGCCGTGCGCTTCACCCTGCGCCAGACCATCTCCTTCCCGCCCCGCGATGAGTGGAACGACTTCAACTTTGACATGGATGCTCGTCGCAACAAGCAACAGCGCATCAAAGAAGAGGGAGAGTGAGCACTACTGTGTGAATGCCTCCCATCCTCTCCCCATCTGTCTGCATCCCTACAAGGCACCAGTGCTTGACCTTCAAAGTGTCCCCTTTAGCTCCTTTCCTTCCTCTTCTCAGTCTGGCTTCTTAAGGGAAGAAGAAGTAAGAGGCTATCTTTGATCTAATGTCCAACCTGGCATCTGATTCCGATTCTGGCTTTAAGCCTTCAAATCTGTTGCTTGCAGGACTGAAGTTATCATGGCTAGGTGGAAGTGAGCAAAAGAGCAGTGGGTGTCTCCTTAAGCAGCAAAGATTTCTGATTGACTTTTATAAAGCATTTTCACCCTTATAGTCTAAGACTATATATATAAATATATAAATATACAGTATATATTTTTGGGTGGGGGGCATGGAGTATTGTTTAAATGTAATTTAAAGGAAAGGAAACTGAGTTGCACTTATCAACTTATTTTTTTAATTTACTTGTTTGGATGGCTTATCTATACCCCTTCTTTCAAGAGGTATTAGGTATGGTAATTGGTATCTAGAGCTTGATGCCATATATGAGTGACAAAAATGTCCTTTCAGTTCTTTTGATGCTAAGCAATTGCCACATCAAACCTTTGGAGGGATCCTGTTATATTTACCATTGCATACTGTATGGGTGAGACCGTATGCATATGTACATGGTTTTCTATTTTAGTGAACTTTATGTTACTGACATACTGACATGGTGGTTCACTTTGGGGTCATTTAGTCTACTTACAAGAAAAAGTCCATGTTCACACTGTCAAACCCTAGAAGAAAGGAAATATCCTCTCTTGCTTTCGGTTGGGAATGGGGAATGTGGGTCATGGCTAAAATTCTTTTTTTTTTTTTTTTAATTTATTTATTTGTCAGAGAGAGAGAGAGCACAAGCAGAGGGAGAAGCAGGCAGAGGGAGAGGGAGAAGCAGGCTCCCTGCTGAGCAGGGAGCCCGATGCAGGACTTAATCCCAGGACCCTGGGACCATGACCTGAGCTGAAGGCAGTCGCTTAACTGACTGAGCCACCCAGGCGTCCCATGGCTAAAATTCTGAAGAGGTCCTTGGCAGCTAGTTCAAAAACATCAGGTATCATGTATCTGGGTATATCAACAACCCCCTTACATTTAATACCAGACGCCTTATCTCTTAGTATGTATTGGGAAAATATTTGCAGCCAAGTTTCAATACTAGACTGACTAAGTCAATGACACATTTGTTACCCTTGTTAGAACTAAGGTAGATTTGATTGGGATGAATGCCGTCTCCTTAGTTCTTAATACTGAAATTGTAGTGTCTATTCAGAATATCCAGGAAAAACAGGAATCATACAGAAATACTGAATCTCCATTAAGCAGTAAGAGATCAGTGAGCCATGAATTGAAATTCTTAAAAGATCTTTTGAAACATAGCTAATATTATTTGATACATGTTTCTTTTGAAAACCCTCCTATTATATAAAATTCTGCAAATAGAGGCTCGTTTATCTTTCTCTCTTCAAGATTTAAAACAGGAGTAGTGATTTGGAAAATCTAAAGTTATGAGATCAGTTTTCCTGTGGCATCAGTTGGATCACTCTATCACTTTTCATTCTTGATCAATAGGAGTTTGACTTTATTGGAAAATGACTGTGAGAATCCAATTTCCCGTCCATCTCTCTTCTGGACTGTCATAGATAGAAAAATGTCCCCACAGATCAGGGGATAAGCCTTCCAATGGAGGTGTTGCTTGAACCACATAAACAGAGAGTTGTCTTCAGACTTTGGGAAAATGTGTAAATGACAATATTCCTGTAGATCTTTCAGAAAGATGCTTTTTTTCCCCCCAAACTCTAAAACAAATATTTTGTACATACGCTAATGAGCTCTAAAATCCTTCTGTGCGTTCTGATAAAGGGCTATGATTGCACAGAAGCTTCCACTGTTGTTTTCAAGTGCAAAAGAGCTAACGTGGCTCAAAAGGGTAATGTATGAATTTCACCTGAAAAGTGTATATATGTTTTGTGTGTGAAATTGCATACTTTGTGTTTCAATTTTTATTTTCTTCTTGGGATAGTGGGTTTTCCAGAACCACAGTTGAAGCTTTTTTTTTATTATTATTATTATGTTTTTATATTTTCATGGAAACATCATTTAGTAAGACTACAATGCCAAACAAGAAAAAAAATGCCATAACTGTAAGATAGGGGGAAGGAAATGTTGTTTTTTATTATTATTTTTATTTTGTATGTTCAAGAGAGTGAGTCCTTGATTTCAAAGTTTTATTGTGCTTAAATGGTAAGGGGCACTGTTAATTTGTGGAGTACGTATGTGACTTGGCTTTGAAAACCTACTGAGGGGAAGAATGAAAGCTGTGCATCGGCAATGCTCGGAGGGCAGATGGCTTCCCCGACTGTCCTGAGTGTTTGAACAAACCTAGGACCTCTTCTGAGCTATTTCAGCACTGTTCAGGTAGCACTAGGGACTCAGAAATTCCTGTACTGTATCTTACGTGTTTGGCACTAGCCAAGGCTAAGCACAATGACTGGCCTCATGTCCTGGTGGCAACTTCTGCTCTTTGAGTGTATGAGTAGCTAGGATAAGGGGTGAACGAGTATTCAGAACCGATGAGTGGGAGTGGACTTAGTGGAGGTCCTGGGGAGGGGGTGGGGCTCAGCTCAATGCAGTCTGCTGACAAGTGGATAGATTTTTGTTTGAAAGGGATGAGAAACAGAAAGGGAGAATAGAACTTTCTTCATTAAATCCATTTGCCTTTTGTTTTCTTGATATTCTCCTAAAGTACAGTATGTGGGATGTTGAATGTTAAAGGTTGTGTTTTTTTTATTATTTTTATAATTGTACAAAAGTTAAATGTCAAATGTTTTATATGCTTTATTAATGTTTTGAAAGTTTCTTTCTTATAGATGTGATACATTTTTTTTTTAAGCTTCTGTTGCTTGTCTTTTGGTATTTTGTGTAATGGGCTTTTGGTGAGCCAGAGGCAAATCTCCAAGCCAGGACATGCAATAAAATTAAAAAATAAATAAAAATGCATTAAGAAATGGTGCTGATGGGGTGTGTGTGTCAGTCTTCTGTCTGTCCATCTGTCCCCCTGTCCTTTGGCTTTATTTTTATCATTGAGGAAGAGGAAGAGGCACTGAAAGAAACATTACAGAGGTTCAAATGCTGATGTTTCTCATCTCAGGCCAAATAATCATTATTTTCTTAGTTTAGCCACCCTATGAGGTAGGAAAGACTAGGAAGCTATCCTCCCTCGTTTGGTACACGAGATCCTCCCAGATGTAATACTTTATTTCATTGAAATCAGAACGAGTTTGCTTTGGAACAGGGACTAGACTACAGATATTCCTAATGTCTGTTTAGTGACTTTCCCGTGGCAATGACCTCAGCAGTGTGGGGGAGGGATGCAGATTATCTTATTGTATGTGGAAACAGCACTGCAGATGGTAGGCTCTGGGCATGTTCCCCTTTAAACTCAGTGTTAATATCACCCTTCAATTACATACATTGATTCAGCCAATAAAATACTATCAACATCGTTTAATGATTTTTACTAAAGAAATGAGAAAGTTTTTTTTTTTTTATGGGCTAACATTAGATGGCGTGAAAACAGCTTAATACCTTAGATTTATAAATAACTTTACAGAATAGGATTATATATAATATAGAGTACTTAAAAATATCAATGTGTTTTCCTGTTTAGAGGAATATAGAATCACATTATGAATATATATAGAATCACATTATGAATGCATACATCCTTATAGGCAAAGCAGGTTTGACTTAAATTAGGGGTACCAAAAGTTTCAAAATTCTTATTCCTTAAAATCTGGTGATAGATCCCCCAAAATGAAATGATGGATGCAATGTTTCTAGGAAAAGAAAAATTAAAGGCAAAGAAAATGGTTAATTCTTGACATACTATTAAGGCACTTTGGACTCAATTGTAGTTTATTTTTTTGAGCAGTTTCAGCCATTTCTATAGATTGCTACTTCATGGCTTTTGTTCTTTCTTGGAGGTCTTCTGAAGTGCAAGGAAAAACATTTTAAAAAACATTTTAAGACTTTTAGTGTAGTTTTCATAACAAAATTGAGAGGATAGTACCGGGATTTCCCACGTGGCCTCTGACTCCACAGGTGCACAGTTGCCCTCATTACCAGCATCCCCCACCAGAGCACTACGTGTGTTGTGGTTGAACCTGCATTGACACCTCATTATCCCCCAAAGTCCATGGGATACATTGGGGTTCACTCTTGGTGCTGAACATTCTCTGGGTTTGGACAAATATACAGTGACATGTACCCACAATTACAGTATCATACAGAGTAGTTTCACTGCCCTGAAATTGCTCTGTACTCCACCTATGCATCCCTCCCACCCCAAAACCCCTAGCAACCACTTTTACTGTCTGGCAATCCTTTTACTATCTCCATGGTTTTGCCTGTTCCAGAATGTTGTATAGCTAGAATCACACAGCATGCAGTGTTTTCAGATGGACTTCTTTCACTCAGTCATATGCACTTAAGCTTCCTCTATGCCTTTTAATGGCTTAATAGCTTATTTCTTTTTAGTGCTGATTAATACCCCATTGTCTGAATGTTCCAGGTCTTTGTCCTTCCACTTGCTGAAGGACATCCTGGTTGCTTCCAAGTTTTGGCAGTTACAAATAAAGTCTCTATAAAGTCTCTACATCATCCATTTTTTCCCAATTACCTCAGATACACACCTATGTTCAGCATCTGTCCACTCACGAAGCATATGGGGTAAATTTTTGTGCACCGGAATTATCATACTGTCTCATGTCATTTTAGAAAAACAGGACGGTCAAGTTCTGGTTCCCAAAATTTACATGGCGAAATTCCACTTGCCGAATAATTAATTGTTGCACTGATTGTGCAAGTTTTTTTATGTCTATGCACTGATCGTGCATAGACATAAATTTTCAACTCTTTTGGGTAATTCCAAAGAGTGTGACTGGTGGATTGCATGGTAAGAATATGTTTAGTTTTGTAAGAAACTGCCAAATTATCTTCTAAAGTGGCTATCCTATTTTGCCTTCCCATCAGCAATAAATGAGAGTTCCTGTTGCTTCCTCTCCTTGCCAGCCTTTGGTGTTGTTAGTGTTCTGGATTTTTACCATTCTAATAGGGACACAGTAGTATCTCATTGTTTTAATATGGATTTTCCTGGTGACATATGTGGAGCATCTTTTCACATGTTTATTTTTCATCTGTATATCTCTTTCAGGGAGATGTCTGTTAAAGTCTTTGGCCCTTTTTTTTCTTATGTTCTCTTATTGTTGTTTTAACAATTCCAAAACCACTTTAAAAAACAATAAAATGTATGTCTTGCAGTTATCATAGGTTCTGTTAGACCCTTTATAAATCTAAAAAGCAGTATGAAAATGTAGTGATTTTGCCTTTTCATATCTTGAGACATTTTATCTCTTTACCATTGTAGGAATTACTTTATTCATACTTCCCAATTCCAATGAGCCAAAAAACAAAAGACTGAAAGGTTTAAAAAAGGAAGAATGGTGGACTTGTCCAAAACTATGCTAATGTGGTAGCCACTTGCTACATGTGACTCTGACCACTTGAAATGTGGCTATTTAAAATTGAAATGTGCTTAAAAAATAATAAAATAAAATAAAATTGAAATGTGCTCTAAGTGCAAGACACATATTAGATTTCAGAGACCTAGAATAAAAATAAAGAATATAAAATAGCTCAGTGATAATTTTTTATGTTGATTCCATGTTAAAAGATACTATGGATTAAGTAAAATATATTATTAGAATTAATTTTATTGGTTTCCTTTTATATTTTATGTGCCCACTAGAAAATGTAAAATTATACAAGTGACTTTCATTACAGTTCCATTGGACAACTGGCCTAGAACAATGATGCAGTAAGAAATCTAGAAGGGTGGCGAGATGAATCTACTGTTGTACAATTATCTAGTTGTTTTTTGTTTTTTGTTTCTGTTTTTTTTTTTTTTTTTTTTGCTGTGTTGCCCAAGAGCATCATCTTTTAAGGAGGTAGTCTTTGTAATCTTTATCTTCGTAGTCTGCTTTTAGTTTTTCATAAGAATTCCTTTTTTTTTTTTCATTTTCTCCCCTTAATGGCAAAGAGATTAAAATTGACAGAGGAAGAGGTTTCAAAATTGTTAAATCAGAAGATGAATATAAAGAGATAGTGTCACTTTGGACCCAATGAAGATGGTGAAACAGATTGTCTATGTTCAATCTCAGACTGAGTTTTCATGGGATGATCTCCTAGATGAATTTTCTCAAACAAAAGGCTCAATGGTTGAGCAATATAGTTCTAAGGATACAAAGGGTATAGTACTCATATAGTTAATAATTCAGCAAGGAGAACTTTGCCATGTAAAATTGGGGGACAAGAACTTGACCATCCTGTCTTTCTAAAACGACACGAAACAGTATTCTTTAATAATTCTTGTGCACCAAAATTTATCCCAGATGTTTCACAAGTGGACACATGCTGAAGGTAGGTGTGTATCAGAGGTAATTGGGAAAAAAATGGATGATGTAGAAATACAACTCATCGAATTGGTCATTCTAGTTGGTGTTTATAAATGTAAAAATAAAAACATTTTGCAATTCTGGAGCAAAAACATGGTCATCCTCTCTTCCTCAAAATCATGAGCCATCAAATAAAAAAAAATTTGAAAATTTTTTTCAAGTATTGCATTTTGATGACACAAATGCAAGATGAACAATCAGAAGCAATAATAAGCTAGAACATATCAGAGATGTAGTTGAAGTCAGTATTTACAAGATGGGTATTTTCCAGATGGCATGATAGTTCATGAGCAGTTAATTGCATTTGGAGGATATTTCCCCTTTTGTGTATATGTACCACTAAAATCATGAAAGCAAAGAACAAAATTTTAGGTTTACTACACTAAAATTCTTACTAAAATTTCTGATGATATTTTTCACTCTGTCTTTATTCTTCTGTATTTCATTCACAAAATCACTAAAATATTTTAAAAGAATTAGATGATAATGGGCAATGACATTTTTTTTCCTGCTACAATGTTAGTTATTCAAATAACTTCCCTGATATTAATAGTTACAGAACACCAAAGACCTAATGCCAATTAACCATTCTTGAATTATCTAAAAATTGCATAGGATGTCTGAGTTCCAGGGACCATATTTCTGCTTTTGGGTGCATTGTCTGGATTATCTAAGAAGGTAACCCAGGAATCCTAGTTGGTATACAAGGCACTCCTGATAGCAAAATAAAAGGATGGAATAAAGGGTTGTACATGAGTGGTGGGTGCACAGTGGAGCCTTCCTGACCCAGGGAAGGCACCATTAATCTTGAGTCGGGCACCCACAGACTGGCATTCTCCCTTCAATGATTCTCTTTCATATCCTACAGTTCCCTTACTAGATAAACTAGAACATAGGACACTTCCTGCCATAAGTCTAGTTTCCTAGCATCCTCTTTGTACCCGTAAAAGCCTTTGTGTCCATTATTATTTTTCTGAACTTGATTGACATTGTCTTTTCTCCCAGTGCTTCAGGTTCATGCCAAAAATGATTAGGCAGACATATAGATTTTCATGGAAATACAAAGAGACAGAGTGGAAAAAACATTGCACTGAAAGAAGTCTGGTGATTGGGGCCAGATGCTTAACCGTCTGTACCTCAGTTTCAGCATCCGTAATCGGAGGGTTGTGAACCCTTGACACGTATTTCAGTAATATCCTTTAAAAGAGAGCTGAAGGATGTCATGAAAACAACTCTGCCGAAGTAGATATGAAGTTACAGCTTTAAGACAAATTACAGCCTCAAAGTTAAAAAATAAGTATATGTATTTTAAGATAAGAATAGTTCATTAAAGTATAGTTTTTAGAGTCAATGTTGGGCATACACTGGAAATTTATGAGATTTGCAATTCCACACACTGATCCTGAATCCATGCACCGAGTGGGTGGCAAGTACTGACAGATTTCTCCTTTGCAATTCTGATCAGAATTCTAGGCCTAGGACCTTGGAGGTATAGTATTTTGTAATTTGAGTAAAAGTTACATGCGGAGGGCCAAGAGACAGGAGGAGATTTCTAGCAAAGAAAGCTTTGCATAGGGAACAGCAGATAGTATATTAAGAATTTTATGGCACTTCAACTCCTCTGACATTTGTTCCACAATATGGGGGGATGCCACAATTTTGTCTGTAAAAGAAATTATAATGATTTGCAATAATGGTTTTATATTTCTAAACTCTAGGTACTACCTTTTATAAGTTGATCATTCTGCCCTACTGTTTTTCAGCTAGGTCCACATCAAGCTGTATCTAATTTTTCTTCAACTAACCAAGACCTTACTAAAAGTTAGAGAAAGCACTTGGAAGCACTCATAATACCCAGGGTTCAGAGAAGCCTGGATTTTAAATGAGAGTGAAAAGAGAAAGAACCCAAAGATCAACCCATTGTCAGATTCCAGGCTGTGAAACAAATAGGAATTCTGCTGTGTCATTTCACAGGGCCTCCTGCCAAATGCATTTTGGATATGTTCAGACATCTGTTCTCAAGGATTCTGGAATTAGAGTGGCATCAAGGTAGCAGCATGTCTGGTATATTAGAACGAATCCTGGTATTCTGTAAATATCCAATATTCTTTTAAAAGAATATTCTAGGGAAATTCACTTTTGTGAAACTCACTCAGGCAGGAGAAGCCCTAGGAAATATATTTCTAACATCTGGTGTTCAAAGTGATTCTCAGGCCACTCGGAAGTGCGTGTGTGTGTGTGTGTGTAGTGTAGTTTTTCTCCTACTACTTTTGGGACAGGAGCATTTCAATATCCCTTCCCCTTGCCTTTTGCTTTCACCTTAACTGATTTACTCGTAAACAGCACAAACTCAGCAAAATGACGTGAAAGTTGTCTTTGGAACATCCCCATTTCTTTGCCTGTCTCCCTTTCTTCTCTACCAAAGACATCCACATGGTATTTCATTCTCCACTCCCCCTTGACGTTCCTAGGAGAGAGGTAATTTCCTCTACGGTGGCTAGGGCTCCAGGGTTATTTGCACCTTGCCAGGAGTTTCAAGCCATTCCTTGGAGGCAGTGGCCTGCCACCTCATTCTTATTGACCCCCATCCTCCGACCTGCGATTGCTTCAAGAGTCCCAAGCAGGGCAGGAAGTCATATCTAAGTGTAGTCTCACCAGGGCTCGGCAGAAGGCATCATGCTGTCCCATGGCTGGCTGGTGTTCAATCAGGATTCAGTAATCAATGGGAGTTCTGTCTTCTCATATACTGCCTTTTTCTTTCCTCATATAATATCCTATTCATGAGAACGTTGCTTGGCTGCCTCTCCCCTCTGTCTTTCATCTCCTTAGCCTCATTACTTCTTGTCCTGGGGTACAATACCACAGTCTTTGCTCATCATCACAGCCTCTGTAACACTTTGACCTCCCTTGGGGAGGGTGGCAGGAGTGGTGAATGTCTGCCTCTCTCCCATGGTTGTAATACATTCTTTCCTTTCCTGAGGAAAAGAGCTCCCCTGTCTCTTGGCTGAAAGACTATTTTCTTATGAACGCTATCCCAATTATTTCCATGGTGCTCTTGTGTAATAGCAGGCTCTCCTTGTGTTGAATGGGTCGTGTGCATTTGTGGTGAGGGAATCAGAGGTGGTAAACTTTGTTAAGGTCTGAGAATCAGACAGGACAGGCCGAACTCATCAAAGGTCTACACAGAGGTGGCTCATGGGCTTTGGTGCTTCCTGTCCAAAGGGTTGCTCAGCTTCCCTTGACCCTTTCTGGTCTGTTGCAAAGCGCTGAGGAAAACTCAGGGTTGAGAAAGACACAGCACTGTGATCTTAGAGGTACAGACCAAAAGGAACTTGGGAATCATTTAATTACCTCGGTTTCTGGAGTAGGAAACTGAGGTCCAGGCAGGAAATAGGACTATCCAGCATCTCACAGCAGGGCTGCACCCAACTAGCCAACAACAAGGAAGAACTGTTGGTCCCAACCTTCTTTCCCACTTTTAGTACAACACCAACCTCTGCTCAGAAGAGGTCTCTTCCATGCTACAGCAAAGCCCTTATTCTGTTTTGTTTTGTTTTTTTTATTCTCTTTCTCAGGGGAACCTGGCATTGAGTGCTTTTGGGTGCTGCCTACCAATGGATAGTTCTCTCCCTCTCTGTTTGCTTTACTGTTTTCCCACTGCCATGCTTTTGTTTAGCCACAAACAGCCCTGGCCTAAAGCACTCTCTTGCATTCACAGTCCAGGAGTGTTGGAACCAACTGTGGCTTTTATGCTCATGAACACCTCCTGCTACCTCTGCCACTTGCTTTGATCTTGATTTTTTGGTTTTGGTTTTGAATGCAAAAAAGGATATTTGCCGTGGTGCCTGGATTAAGGATTAACATCTCTGTTTACACAAATTTTTTTTAAGGAAAATAAATTACACATCCTGCCTACCAAAAATTCCTTTTGAAAAACCTAGGTGCTCCTTTACCCAAGAAAGTCATTATTCTTACTTTAAGCCTCGCACCTCCTAGAGAAACTGAGCCAAGTGTCCTTCCCAGCTGGACAATCTCCCAAAGCCAGAGAGTGCCTGAGCCTAATGATGCTCTATCACCTCTCCCACACTACAGGCAAATCAATGTCGGCATTGAAAAGTGTGTGTAGGAAATACGAATGAGAGCTTAGCTCTGCAGTCTGACCTTGTAGGTTCCCACCACCAGCTGGTGACCTTGGAAAAGCTACTTAACTTCTCTTGCCTAGTGGACCTCATGTGTAAAATGGGGGTGGGGTGGCACCTTGTAACTTTGTTGTGAGAACTAGATGAGTTAATACCTGCCAAGCATTTTTTTAAAGCTGAAAGCACAGTTAATAGTCTCTAGATGTCAATTTTATTTATTTAATTTATTTGTTTGCTTATTTACTTATTACTGAAAAGACTTCTACATGTCTGTCAGAGATGAATCCTGGGAACTTACCTGATTAAGGCTCCTAGTCTGAGTTTCAAAGTTTTGCAGAAGGGCTTTCTCTGAGAAAGATCCTCTCACACTTTGGAAGGAAAATCTTAGGTTTTCTTTTCCACTTTGTGTTCAGAGGCATCGGGAATCCAAATCTGGGATGATGAGGAGATGTCAGGGATAGAAATGAGAGGAGCTGAACTATAGAATTCTAGAGTACAGAGCTCAGGTTCTAGTTGTCCCTTGCTGTGAGCGCATGTGAATCCCTGGATAAGACAGGTAGGTCTTGGTCTTTTCTATCCCTAAGAGTGGAGGAGAGCTCTAAGTTTTCATCTACCATGAGTATTCTAGAAGCGAGTAGTTCTACATGAGGTAGCACACCATTTGAAGAAGATTACAGGACTGCATACTGACATTACATAGCTATAATTAAGAGGCCATAAGAATTAATACTGATTAGGGTAAAGTTGTGGGAGTTGCTAATGGGAATTGCTGGGGTAAAAGCAAAGATTTGTGCAACAGCTATAGGTATTTTCAACAATATCCCTCCAGAACATGCCTTTCCCAGCTGAGACACCCTTGTTTAGTTTCTCAGGAAATTATATATATAATCATATGTGTATATATATGTATGTGTACACATCTATTATTTATGTACACACACACACACACACACACAAAATCAAGAAAAACAAAGCTCAAGAAAATCTGGTAAAAGGACCTTATGATTTTGATTGCATAAATAAGTTTTAAATCTTTTTGTTCTTCATATATACTGATTCAAAGTTTGCTAAGAAATTTCATATAAATTGTCTCTTTTGATTTGTACAATCCTGTGTAACAGGCAGAGCAAATATTATTGGCTATAGTTTACAGATAGGAAAGCTGAGCCTCTGAGAGGTCAGGTGCATGCCCAAGTTCACAAAGTGAGGTAGGGATAGAATGAGGGGTCCCACCAAGTCATTCATCTATTTCAGAGCTCTTTTCCATGGTACTACTATCTCTAAATTAGCAAGTAATTTTTCAGTGGGTCACTCCCCTTGAGTGGAACACAAACACATCCAGGAAACAGAAGCCTGTGGTCTTGTGCTAGGCAGTTCCAGAAACTGTCATCCCCAGATTATATCCATTGCACCCAGACCCCTTAGGGGAGAGAGAACCCTTCAACTGCTGGCCATAGCCAAAAAGATAAAACCCATCTACAGTCTGCCATTGGCTTACTCTTCAAGTCTAATGGCACCCAACGAATTCTGACTACTCAGTATTCCCTGCTAGAATGTAATTTCACTAGGCAGGCTTCTTTCTGTCATTCATCGATGAATCTCAATACAGCAGTCACTCAACAACTGCAAAATGAACAGACAGTCCTTGAATTTTCATGCCTCTGTGCATTGCTACTCTATTCTTTCCAACACAGTGCCTTGACCTTACTCTCACCCATCTTCACATATATCTTTAAGATTACCCATCTTTCAAGACGAACTCAAACATTACCTCCACAGCCAAGTTTCCTTGATCATCCACCATAGTATGACTCTACAGCACTAGCCTGTATTCCGGTTTCCATGACACAGCATAGATGACCTCTGCTGCTCAATTTGACTTTTGGCAGCAGGTTGTCTCTCAGCACTAAAAAGCATTTTAATTGTTGTGATGTAGAACATAACACTTCTCTTACCCTCTGGGAGAAAAAAAAAAAGTGAACAAGAAAACGAAATAAATAGAATACTTCCGATTACACCATCTGTCAAAAATGCCTTCTAAAACCCAGGCACTCCTCGAGACAAGAATGATCATTCTTGCCTCAGAACAGGAAATGTTAATTTTTTAGGGCAGGCACCCATTCTCACTGGTCAGTGTGTACATCCTGAGGGGTCTGTGCCCATTCTGTATGGGTGGTTACATGGTTTGACTATCACCCCCACTTTTGTGGAGGTCACCACAGTGTGCTTTTGTTGCTATTGTGTTTGGGTTTTGGTGGCCTTATAGCTCTGAAAGTCTTTCCCACACAGTGGCCATTTACTATTCAACTTTTTATCCCAACTTCTAAGTAAATTGTTTAAAACATACTAAGTATTCAGTAAAGGTTTGAGGGATTTGTTTTCAGTTATAATAAACAGGAAAAACAGGTAATATGTTTTCCTTTCTCTAAATGGCTTTCAGGATAAGGAAGTAAAAAGGTGAAGAGATACGAAACCAGAGGCATATTCAAAGTTTCTCTTCATGCACCTATACATGCACCTTTTCTTGAAGGTTTTCTTCTCAATCACCCTACATGAAGCATCAGCTATGGTTCAGCTCCTGTCTATTATAGAAGGGAAAGAACTGTGACAATGGGGAGCTCCCAATTCCAGCTGGGAAATAGCCCTTGGATTAGAGATCTGATCTGTTCTTTCCACCTTCTGGATTCCCTCCCAGCATCAGAAACTCCACTAACATCTACTCTGGCTTCTGCTTGATTGGCCATTGGCTTACCAGAAATACCCATCGTATTGAGGAAAAAAAGATTTAGTATCAACAGCCCATGGTGTGTATGGAAGTGGTTTTTTGTTTGTTTGTTTGTTTGTTTTGTTTTGTTTTAGCATACCTAGCATTTGTACTTGTAAAAGTATGGACAGGTTTTAAAAATAATGTGATACATGTCCACAGAAGTATACCCCAGAAATTATGATTGTTAGCATTTTTTTCATAATTGCTACCAACCTCTGTGGGTGTGTGTTTATTAATGAGACAGTCCAACAAAGTTAAAGCCCCCTTATTTACCTCCCATCTAACAAGCCTACACATCTCTCCCTGTGACCTCCTCCCATTACCTTGGACCAGAAAAAATCTGAATCACAAATTTAGATCCCATCCATTTTTATGCCACTTTCTATAGTACAGATAAAAACACTCCATAGAGACAAACAATAATCATAATAATAATCATAGCATCAGTTACCATTTATTGAGGTTTCATTTTACATCAGATTTTCTACCCTCACGCAGTCCTGTAAGTTTAGTGATGATATTGCCATATTACAGATTGGATGTGGATTTGTTACAGAGCTTTGGATATTTAAAATAATTTGAACAAGGCCACATGGAGAGTAAATAGAAGGACCAGGAGTGAAACACCACTTTTTTTACTTTAAAATCTTTGTTCTTTTCTTCTGATTCTTGTTGCCTCTTCTAAAATAGTTGGATAAAACCTGTGCGGATACTACTGAACTTGAAAGCCCATAATTACTAATGTGTTCCAGGCTCTAGGAGATATCTTTAGCAACAAAATAGGTGTAAGACTTGGCCCTTGTCCTTTAGGTGCATATAGTCTAGAGTTGGGGAGAAAGTAGTAGAAGATACAGAAACAAACAAATATCTATAAGACTTTTCAGGGAGAAATTATAGTATGAACTACTTGGGAGAATCTGGAGGACAGAGAGATGTAAGGCATTGTTGGAAAAGCAGCATTTGGAGTCTCTTGTGTGGTAAGTGTCCAAAGCAAAGCCGTAACAGCATGAGAATATAGGGAACCAGGCAATCTATGGCTTTCATGAAGCTAGGGACATGAATTGGTCCCCACAGTGTCATATTTGTATATGACCAGGAAAAAGCCGCCACTGCATCTATTTCAGAACTTTTGCCTCAGAAAGGATTATAGGATTTTAGAACAAGTCTATTTTCCTGGTACTCTATAGCTCAGTTGAACATTTAAAAATTGCTAGTGGGGGCGGGGGGGGGCGTGGGGACCTGGTTGGCTCAGTCAGTAGAGCATAGGACTCTTAATCTTAGGGTCATGAGTTCAAGCCCCACATTTGCTTAGAGCTTACTTTAAAAAAACAAAAACAAAAAACTAACGGGGCTAGACACCCTTCAGAACATTTGGACAATTGCTCAGTTACTCCTGGATCAACTTGACAGTTTTTATTCTTTCCAAGATATGGGGCAAAGAACAGCAAAGCTCCAACGCCCTAGGGAGAATGCCACATAAGGAATTTCCTGGTCTTCTGTGCTGAGGCTAGCTGATACAGGAACCATCCAATGTCCATAAAAACACTGGATACCACTGAAAGAAAGACGCGATCATAGAAAAGTGACAATGGTGAGCTGATGGGGACCACTTCATTCTACAGGTAGGGACCCCGTTGCCCAGGTAATTTGAGTCAATCTCCCAAGCTCACACAACCCATCAGTGATCAACCTAGAGCAACTTCCCAGGTGTCTTCTTCATGTCCACTGCAGTACCCTTCCCATCACTCCATGGTGACAGCATTCCTAATTGCTTCTCTGACTTTCTTGTGCAAAGCATGTCCCAATTTGGCTTAAGCCAAATAATAGCACACCAGCAAGATCCTGAGAGTGAAAATTACTCCCCAGGATGTTAGGTGAGGGCAATCTGCCCTCAGTGTTCAGGTCTTCCACGGTAAAGAGGCAAGTCTGCTCTTCTTTAAGCTTCCCTGATGTTTGGGAACCCCACCTGGGCCTGGCCCAGTTATCTGATGAAGTTAGCTTCTGTCTCTGCCCCCATATACTCGCTATTAGGCAGTTAAAGGCACAGAGACCACACAGGGGAAGGTGACTTCCGTGAGCCCCACTGGAGAGACAGTCCACTCAGAGCTCCAAAATACCTGCATTGTTCAAAGGCTTTAAGTGTTCCTGCTGTTCCAATACAGCCCAAGGCCTGCCTTGAAATGAGACCCAGAATGCTTTTTTGTAGCAAAGTTAATCCCATTGAATGTTTCTTCAATTAAAGCAAGCTCAAGGGGCAAAGAAAAGGACAAGTGAATTAAGCCGCGATGACTCAGCTCTTCTTTCTTCCCTGCACTTGTCGAGGAGCCAGGAATACGGGGCAGAAATGAGTTAGGTCAAATCTGGGCTTGAGCTCCAGGAAGCAAAGAAATAGAATCTATACACACCCAAGGTGATTCTCCTACAAAATGCTGTTTCTTTACAGTGAATCCTCCCTAGCACTTGGCTCCAGTGAGTAAGAATCTCACATTTACAAGTCTGGGAAGAACGTGAGTGGTGAGAAAGGTATGGATGCCTACGGAAAGGCGATTTAGGTGTGGCCAAAGTAGCCTCATTTGCACTAGGGGGGACCTAGGTAGTTCACTATCTGAGGTTAGAGTCCTTACTATCAGACCCAGAAACAAAAATTCATAATATACAAGCGAGTTGTTGACAAAGTGCTCCAAGGGAAAACAGTAAGAGAGTGGGGGAAGCAGGACAGGGAAGGGAAGAACGCCAACCAGGCAGGGGTTCGGTGTTAGGCAAAGCCCTGGGCAGAGCAGCTTCAACTTGAACTTGGAGGTGAACTCTGGAATGTCAAGTTACCTCAAAGAGGGCCCAACCTGAGGCCATGGAGTTTGAGTTTCATAACCTTGTACCTATCAGTTACTGGTAAACGGCAATCCAAGGAGTATATAAACTCACAGGCACTTCTAGCCATCTATGTTTTCCAGTAAAGGGCCCCCTAACCAGGAGTCGTCCTCCAAAAAACAGCCACAATTTCAGACGGTTGGAAGTGAAATATTCCAAAGCCCAGGGCATATATTTAAGAACAAAAGTATCTTTTTTTAAGTCTGCAAACGAACAAAAAGCACCTGAAACCAGTATTACACTATATGTTCTATATGTTAACTAAATAGAATTTAAATAAAAACTTGGAATACAAAAAAATTTTAAAAATTAAAAAATATCATTGGTGATGCCAGATATCAACAACAACAACAATAACAAAAACCATTGTTCTGGGGGCTTCTAGACCTTAAACCAATGGCATACGACCAGTTATACTCCCCAAAGCTTTCTTTTGACCTGGGGATCCATGTTCAAGAGAGTTAGCTACCTTCATTTACTAATTTGCAGGCACTATGCTATCACTCATGCGATATGCTATTATACAGCATGGTAGTTCCCATATACACTTTACGCTAATGCAAGACCACTGGAGCTTAGCAGTGTTTAACTCTTGATTCATCCGTTGCTAGCTGAATAACTTTATGAAAGTTACTTCATCTCTGAATGACTCAGGGAGTAGGGGAGTGGTTGTGAGGAATAAATGAAATAACTAAGTACAGCCTTTAATGACCCAGTCATGGCACATGGGTCAAGTCCGAATCAATACTGGTTATTACAAATGATGATGATAGTGCTGAATTAATTGAATCACTAGATTATACACCTGAAACTAATATAACACTGTATATTAACTCTACTGGAATTAAAAATTAAAAAAGAATGATGATAGCAATAATGATATATTTTTCATTTATTTATTTATTCATTTATATGACAAATACTTGTCAAGCCCCTACTAGGTGTCAGAGCCTCTTCCAGGCCCTCAGGATTTAACAGAGGCACTAGACAAAGGCCTCGCAGAACTTCCATCTAGTAAGAGAAATAAATAATAAGCACACAAATAAATAACTACTACAGTGTCAGTTACTAATAAATGCAATAAAAAATACTGGAGCTAGGCAAAAATAAAGTGAAGCAGTGGGCTTGGAGATGGAGGTGATGATTCCATACCACAGCCAAGGAGCATCTCTTGAGGAAGAAGAATTGAGCAGAGACCTGAATGAGTCGAGGGATGAGCCATGGAGAGATCTGAGGAGTGTTTGGGGAAGAGGTCCTAGTTAGAGCAAAGGCCCCAGATGGGAATATACTTGACTTGTTAAAGAAATAGGAAGAATCCAGTGTGGCTACAGTGGAGTGAAGCAGGCCGGGAGTACAAGGAAATCAAGTCAGAGATGGTGGCAAGGGCCAAGCCAGATAGTAGAGAGCCAAGTAACCCATGGTAAGAAGCAAGACTTTAATCTGACTGTGATAGGAAATCAGTGTAGGGTCACAGTGACACAGAAAGTCACAAATGGGTGTTACATTTTTGAAAGGGTACTCTTTTCCCCATATGCCCACATAGGGCACAAAAGCATCTATGCAAAACACTTCCTAGGGACAGCCCTGGATCTCACATAATCCCCAAGATCCATGAGCAAACTAAACTCTAATAGTAAACATGGGTTACTCACTCATTCACAAGGCTATATTGTCTTTTAGACAATAATAGTAATGATCTGTAATATTTGCAAGAGGAGTCTACAGAGACAATCTCTAATATCAACATAAGGCAGTGGATGTACTCAGAATATCTTTCATCTTTAGTTCCTCTTATTTTGCTGGTTTCCAGTTTGTACCTTCAGTTTTTTTGCCTTTTTGGAGTATTGTCTCTCTCATCCAAATGCTGTAGGTTGATCTTATAGTAACAAGGCTGTCTGGTTTGCCAGAAGCAAAATTGCATACTGTTGGAAATTAATTTTTTGATGCATTTCATTTGACAGAAATTCCCTTTACTCAGACACTTCTTTTTTTTTTTTTTTAAAGATTTTATTTATTTATTTGAGAGCGAGAATGAGAGAGAGAGAGAGAGAGCATGAGAGGGGGAGGGTCAGAGGGAGAAGCGGACTCCCCGCTGAGCAGGGAGCCCGATGCGGGACTCGATCCCGGGACTCCAGGATCACGACCTGAGCCGAAGGCAGACGCTTAACCGACTGAGCCACCCAGGCGCCCCTACTCAGACACTTCTGATGGCTCCTCACTGACTATGGATTGAAGTTCAGTCTTCAATGGAGTGTTCCACACCTCCTCTTCCCTGGACCAGGCAGACCTCTCCAGTGTGCCTTAGCTCTAGCTATGTTCTAACACATCTGCCAAAATACAGCTATACTCCACAGTCTCTCAACACAACATACACAATTTTACTGCCACATCATTGTTTGTATCTTTTATTTGTCTCAGTGTTATACCTCTTTCATGGCCAAGGTGAAGTCCCACCTCTATTGCAGGGCTTTTCTTGACAACGAGCCTTCACTGGTTATTCCCTCATCTGAACTTCTTCTGCAGTTGTTACACTTAGCATATGATCCGTTGGATTATTCTTGATCTTCTAAAGGACACATTTATCTCTACAGGCCATCTGTGATCTTCTTGAACGTCAGGATCACATTTTACATGCCTTTGTATGCCAGGCCCTCTGCATATATCACTTGACTTTCCCAACAAACTCATCATTTTTCAGTCATGCTAATTTCACACCTCTTTCCACCATCAGCACACCTACTCTTTTTTATTTTCCTTTTGTAGGATGCATGTATCTCAGCCCACAAACTTAAATGTGCAAATTTATTTTCCTTTATTGTTATTAAACCCTGACTTAATTTCTACTTCAAGTTCCCCTTTTGCCAACATGGGAACAGACTCAGTCAATTCCATTTTTTTCTCTTCCTTTGCCTGGTGCTTAGCTTAAATTGCATTGGTGTGTGTGTGTGTGTGTGTGGCACGGGGTGGGGGGGAGGGGGGGCGTTGCTCAGGTACATTCAATCACCTGCCCAGTCTGATATTCACTAAGGACTCTATGATCCCATTTGGCCATTACTCAACCATCCATGAGCATTACTTATGAGAAGTTTCTCTCTGCCATGCCAATGTCCATCCCTGGCCAGCAGCTCTCTTCATACCAAGCTTAGAAACATGGTAATCTCTCTCATGCTCTTTAGGGCTCCACCTGCCAAGACTCACACACATTATTCATACTAAAGTCTTACTACTTTCCCAGAGCTCTGTTCTTAAAGAAGGAAGTACATCTCCTTTCTTCAGTACCCACCAATGCCTATATTTTCATCTCTTTCACATCATTAGATAGGTCCAGGAAAGCCTCTCAAGGAAGAACAATAGAATAGATACCTAACTGAGTTGAAGTGTTGATCCACAGAAAGACCTGAGCAGTAGTGCTCTGGGAAGAAACCATAGTAAGAGCAAAGGGAATAGATGGGAATATACTCTTGCTCTCTCAGTGAGGAAAATCTCCATGGTCTGAAGGAAGCCAAATCTCAGCATTTTTCAAATATTTTGTCTCTGCCCAAATTCTCTGAGTTACCCTTAGAGATTTATAATCAAATCCAGAAAAACACTAGTGCATGGTTTTCTAATTCTACCTTGAAACATTGCTTTCTTAAGTCAAGAAGACTAAAATTAACTATTGTTTTGATTAGGAAGGTAGATGAACATATAGATAAATTGCCAGGAAAAAATAATGATCATGGGCCTAAATTGTTACATTATCACTATTATTTTAATAAGTAGCACCAACTTTTCTTCTCTTCCACTTAATCCATCAATTTGGGAGATAATTTAGACTTTTTCTTCTTACCCATCAACATTGGTCTTGTTGCACATAAAACCAATACCAAAGATAGCTCTGTGGCCTAAAATTTGGTCCAGTATTAACACTAAACCCCAGAAGATTCTGCTTGAGAGAAATACATAAATAAACTAATCCAAAAATTTAAAGTAGATAGAGATAAACTGTAAATAAAGAAGAGATAGTGTGATCTAGACATTCATATGAGGAGAAATCAATTCCATTGTATGGTCTCTTGTCTTCCCTAAGGCTGACACAACTGCCTACATATTCTAGACATTCAGTAGGCATTTGTTATTGATGATGATAATGACCTTGGTGTCCATTTGAGGATCAACTTGTAATTTTCTATTTTTTTTTCTTAAAGTAGGAATCTCGTATTGTTGATATTAAAGAGCATCTTTCCAAAAGCCCACTGCATCTTAGAGTTGTGAAGATTGAGCCTTGAACACAGGCACAGAATCCATAGCTGTGACCTTGACTATAGACATCAAGACATCATATACCTGTATATTTCTTTTAAGATTTTATTTATTTATTTGAAAGAGAGAGAGAGAGCACGAGAAGGGGGAGAGACAGAAGGAGACAGAGAAACAGACTCCCTGTTGAGCACGGAGTCCTACACAGGGCTTGATCCCAGGACCCTGAGATCATGACCTGAGCTGAAGGCATATGCTTAACCAACTGATCCACCGAGATGCCCCTACCTGTATATTTTTGACAGCAATTATGAACAGCTAGAAAAAGAAAGTGCTTTGTTTTAACAAAACCCACATATAATGGCAATTTCCCAACAGGTAGAAGTAAAGGGCAGCATTTTATAATTCACACAGTTGCCTTATGGTCTGAGGGCTATTCTTCCTCCTAAGTATCAAAGAGCTCTCTAATTTGGTCCTCAAAATTTTACTTTTAAGAACCCCTGAGCCTTTGATTTTATTCATACCAGCAGATATTATGAGTACACCATGGGCCATCATTTTTCAGGGATGCCCTCACCTTTTCTCTCCTTCCACAATCATATATTAATCTATACAAAACATGGTATTAGGTAACCACCCAAAAGGAGCCAAAGTAAGATTATAGAACTGCATCAGAACTTGTGTTCACCTCAGAACGCTCACAATCTGATTTATGAAATACCTCAAAGACAAATAGTTACAGCACAATGTGATGAGAGGAGTAACTGGTACAAAATGCTGAGGAAGCACCCAGAAAGAAGTGACTAGCTCTGCCTTAGGGGATAAGAGAAAGCTTTGGTAAGGAAGTCACATTTGCCCTGGATATTGTGGAACGAGTGGGGACTTTCCAGGGAAGAAAGGGAGGGAATTCTTCCCAGAAAAAGAAAACAGAGCATGCCTATCTCAGGGAAGTGAACGTTGCTTCTCTAAAATACTAACTGAGGCTGGACTTTGAGGTGCATGGGTGTGGACAAGAGCGATGAAAGGCAAAGCTGGTAAAGCTGGTTGAAGGCTGCTAGAATCACAGAAGGGTGTATCTGCTGGGATATCGAATTTGATATGAATAGGGAGCAGCAGAATGTTACCCTGTAAAGGAGAAGCTTCTTCAGGAGCCGCTGGGGGTAGTGAGGAACTCTGGGAGCTGAGTTTGAGAAATGTCTCTCTGATGGCCTTGTGGAGATGGAGTAGAGGAATAGAGAGGACTAGTGGAGGTACTATTTGAGGTGGGAGAGGGACAAACCTAACTTCAAGAACCTCCTAGGAACCTCTGGTCTTGCAGGACATGATGGAAAAGCCCTTACTGTCTTGAGAACAAGAATCTAACTCTGACTCCTGTTCTGTCCCAGCACCAAGCAGCTCAGGGTACCCATGTCTGATATGCCATCTACTCCCAATGCCCACAAACAGTAGAGATATTTATTTACCATCCCTTTGTTATTGGCTTTTATAGAATTGTGCTTAATTTTCCACAGCATTTCCTCATATTTGGAATTATTCTTTCATATGTGTACTTGTTTGACAACCATCTGATGATCCTCACTAGATTCTCAACTCTGAAAGATCAGGAATTGTGCCAGTCTTTGGTCATCCCTGTCTGTGAAGGCAAGCAGAGAGCCTGGCATATAGTAGATGCTCAATAAATGTTTGTTGAAGGACTATTGACTGACATCTTAAGAAACAGTTGAAATGACAGCGTTCAGCTTGGGAAAATGTTTGGTTTTCCTTGTTTTTCAAAATGTCAAACAAAATATTCGGCCTGTGGTTTAATTACTGTTTGATGAAGTTTGCCCCTTCAGATCTCAAATTTCCCTCGAACACTGCAGGTGAGCACTAGCTCTGTGCATTAAATTCCAGATCTGAACTCACTTGCAGTGAGAAGTAAATTGGACCAAATTATTTGATTCTCTGGACTTAAAATTCCCAGATAAACTAATACCAATGGCTTAGCTTGGCTTTGATTATTAGTATTTTCTTTCCTTTCTTTTTTTTATTTTATTTTCTCCTATAACTAAGGAGGACATTTTTTTAACCTAAGGCAAGCAATTTTTCAATCATGACTTTAAATTTGATGAGGTTCCATTAAGAAACTCCGTACATGTCCTACATCTAACAGGCATACACATAAAGAGACAGTCAAAGCACTTCATTAAAGGCAGAAAGATTAAGGCAAAAGATTACACAACAAAACCACCCACATTCAGTTTTGCAAGTCTAACAGTCAATTGAATCATCACCCTACAGTGGGTTGCATTCTGTTCCAACTCGTGGCTTAGCTTAATATTCAAACCCAAGAAAGTAACATATTAGTATTGGTGACCAAAAAGGCAGGTGTGTTTCTCTTTCCCTTGGTTACTCTTGGTGCCCCGGAGGCACCAAAATTGTTTCTTGTTTTTGATTTAATGAACACAGCTCTTGGGAGGTAATTAAAGAACTAGCACAAATCTTAAGATCACCAAAGAATAACACTTGGTCCTTTTTCAAGCAATAGAATCACTGCCTTAAGAATCCCAGAAACCAGTGTTTAAATCAGCCTTACCCATCCCCGCTGACTCCCATTAACAGTATCTCCCACATTATTTATTCCATCCTTTACCAGACTCTTCTCTCAAAATACCAGATTTTTCTCTTCTACCTAGTCATGTTGTTACCTTAGTAATGCCCCCTCTCCTGGTAATCCAACTCATTCTTCTCATGCTTACTCAAATGCCACCCTCATGTTCTCCATCATCATTCTAGGCAAACTGTGTTATTCCTTTGTCTTCTTTCCTATGGCACATGGCTTATGTACTGTTAGCTAGTCTTTCTACACTCACACATTCCACTCATCTGTTATTTTCCTGCCATTAGATTGCAAGCCCCTTTAAATCAGAAACTGTGGAATTCATAAGTATGGGCCTACCTAAAGCCCAGTTTATGCCCTCAGTAGTGTAGACAGGTGATACTAAATGATGAGTGAATGAATTCTAAAAAGTATTTGAGAATCTTTACATTAATAGATAAAGGTACTATAAGAGAACTAAATAAAAAATACAAGAAATATTTGTTTATAAGAATGAAGGACAAAATACACAGCAAATTGGGGCGCCTGGGTGGCTCAGTCAGTTAAGTGACTGCTTTCAGCTCAGGTCATGATCCCAGGCTCCTGGGATCGAGCCCCGCATCGGGCTCCCTGCTCAGCGGGAAGCCTGCTTCTCCCTCTCCCTCTGCCTGCCGCTCTGCCTACTTATGCTATCTCTCTGTCAAATAAATAAATTAAAAAAAATACAGAGCAAATCAATATAGTTATTATACTTGAGCATTAAACTGAACATGAACTTCCTGGTGACCAATTGGAAAAGGAGAACTAAAGATTACATTACTCACGTGACTTGCTTAGGAGTCGGGGGAAACTGGAAATAACCCAGTCCTTACAAAGGTTGAAACTGAGCCTCAAGTTATCACAATCCCTTACAGAATTGAGATGATCTACCTAGCATCTATCTATGAGCTAAAAGAAAATAAATACCAGTCAGAAGAAAAAAATATACAGAGATGCAATAATTTTAATACACAATGTCAAACTATGAATTCAAAATTACTAGTTAGGCCAAGAATATGATAAAATAATGAGGAGAGGGGAAAAACATTATAAAAAATTTACCAACAGGTGAATCACATTTTAAAAAAAGTATTTTCCAAAACTGACAAAAGAAATTATCCACAAATTCAAAAGGCTCTATGTTTCTTAGTCAGGATAAGTACACAACACAAACACACACCCTCAGACACATCAGAGGAAAACTACTAAAAAACAAACAAACAAAAATCAAAAAGAAAATTTTAAGAGCATCCAGAAAAATAGACACATTTCTTTCAAATATGTAAAAAACTGATAAGGTAGCTCTGTAAAGCAAATGATGAAACCCAGAAGACAAGAGAATGGGATTGTAAAAGTACTAAAAACAAAACTCACAATCTAAAATTTTATACCAAACAAAAATATCTTGCAAAAGTACATTAAAAATAGAGAAAATTTCAAATAAATAGTACAAAAATTCTTTGGCAGCAGACATGCACTAAAAGATATACTAACAGGTGTCCTTTGGGCAGAAGGAAACAATCCTAAACTAAAATGCAAAAAGGAAATTATCCCAGACAGAAATGTAAATAGGAGAGAATAATGAAATGAATACCAATAATATAAAACAATACTGGTGACATAAGGCAGGGTTTAAAATATATCAAAATATTTGACAGTAATATTAAAAAAGGTTGAATGGGGAAAATCGAATTTAAGTGTCCTCAGTTTCTCACATTTTCTAGAAATGGACAAAACACAAATTTTGAGTAGGCACTAATAATTCAAAAGTTCATGTTGTAATTCCTAAGGTAAGCAGTAAAATAAGAGAAAAATAATGTATAACTCATAAGTTAATAGATGGGAAAATGGAATGATAACTTTAAAAATGATAAATCAAAAAGAAGACAACTAAAGAGAAAAAAAGAACAGATGGGGCAAACAAAAACAAATAGCAAGATGGTAGATTTAAACTTAAAAATATCAGTGATAAATTGTCTGTAAACAGACTACATATTTCAGATCTGATAAAAATAAAAATGCACATTCAATTTATGAGTCACACCTTAAATATAAACATGTAGAGAGGTTAAAAATAAAAGAGTGGAAAAAGATATAGTATGCAAATATTAACCAAAATTTACCTACTCCTTTTCTATGACTATCAGACAAAGCAGGCTTTATGGCAAAAAACATTGTTAGAAATAATGAGAAATAAAATTTGTTAACAATTATACATTTGTCTATATCCAATAGCAGTAAGACTACAAACTATAAATTATTGTTAATGTGAAAGATTTAAAACTTTCCCTCAATAATTGGTAGAATAAGCACACAAAAGTCAGTACAAATAGAGAAGTTTTGAACAATATTATTAACAAACTTGATCTTAATATTTCAAAGTATTAAAATAATATAGAGTATGTTCACTAGAATAATATACTACATAGTATTCTAACCAAAAAAAAAAAAAAGTAAAAATTTCAAATGTTTCCTTATCAATTGGTGTCCTTCTCACATAACTCATGGACTAAATGAATAAGTCATGATATAAATTACAAAATACTGTAATGGCATGCAAAAATGTGGCATATTAAAATTTGTAGTATGCAGCTAAAACTGACATAAAAGAAAAACTTTTGGCTTTACAGGCATATACTAGAAAAGAAGAAAAGCTGTACATCATGATTTAAGTTTTCATCTTAGAATGCTAGGAAAATAACAGTAAAAGGGGTTTTCCCAGGAATGCAAGATTGGTTGAAGATTAGACATTTAGTCAATGCAATTCATATTATACACAGAATAAATGAGAAAAGATTATCATTTAAACAGATGCAGAGATAACATTCGACAAATCCCACACCTATTCATAAATAACTCTTTTCATATTAGCAATAGAAAACAATTTCCTTAATTTGATGAAGGGCATCCAGTGGAAATAGAAGATAACTTTATGGTAAAGGAGAAACTGACAAAACTGTACCGGTTATAAAAGATTTGAAGAAAATTGTTTTTTTGTTTTGTTTCGTTTTGTTGTTTTGTGGGGTTTTTTTGTTTCGTTTTGTTTTAAGGCCAACTGAGGACTTTATTCACTTCAGTGGGAATATAAACTGGTGTAATCGTTCTGGAAATCAGCAGAGCAACATGTTCAAGGAGATTTAAAACGATCATACCCTTTGACCGAGAATTTTCACATCCTAGAATCTACTAGAGAATCTTATCATACATATAGGTAAATATTTATGTGTAAGAAAGTTCACTGAATAATTTGTTTTTATTCATAGAACCATATATTGAACCTGAACTTTAAAACTGTGGTAATTAAAGTTCCTTTACTTTCCCTTTAGAGAACACAACTTACTTCCAGAATTATTTAGGAGACACTCAGTTATTTAGGTACTCAATTATTCCCTCCTCCTCCCACAAAGAGAAAGGAAAGGTGTACAACAATTCTTTTACCTGTCTTTAAACTGACAAAGTTCCCAATGGGTGACAAAACTGGTCGAGGGAGACTCGCAGCTCATAGTCAGATGGGAAACTACAACAAAAATATCTATACTTCTCGAAGAGTTTCAAAGAAGACCGTCTTCTGTGAAAGTAGAAGTAGCTCAGAGTAACTTGATCAAAGTTTTTGTCCATTCAGTTCAGTAAAGCACTGATGTGACAAGTGCCAACCAGAAGCTAGACTCCATATTTTACCAGTTGGGTTTTCTCTGTTAACATTAGGGTCCTTTTCTCTCTACATGCTCTTGTGATCACTTTGTCTCTCTTCTTTAGATTCTAGGCACTATCTCAACGTAGTGGCTTACATTTTAACTAATGCTTTTCTTTCCACCATCTTAGATTGCTGATAGATATACACAGTCCATTAACTAAAATAACTTTGTAATTTCATAATATCAAGCAATATCAAACACACACACACACACACTAATTTTATAGCATTGCTAATTGCTTAATGTGAGATGTAGGCTCAAAGAACCCAGAGAAGATCCTCCGAGGTATGAGGATTTTTCTTCAGATCTTACTCTAAAATAATAGCAACAACAAATGCTAGCAATCAAAATAGTCACTAAAGAGAGATTGGTCAAATCGCAGTATTACTATATAATAGAATATTTTTCATCCAACAGTTATGTTTACAAGCAAAGACTGGGGGGGGAAATTTCACTATTATGTATAATAGGTGCTTAAAAATATTTGTCAATGTGTATTTCATGTAGCTTATAATATCAATAATATTGATATAATATATTTCAATATAATACTATATATACAACTTATATGCTGCTTTTTTCCCCATTAATCACCTTGAGCATATCTGTAAGCAGTCTTTCAAAACAGGACTATTAAGTGATTACATATTTCATTATATGTTAGTAAACAAATTAGGACTAACTATAATAAAATATATCATGTTGGTTCCAGGATAAAAATATAGCTAACAGTTTTCCAGATTCTACCATATTGATAAATGTTATCAAAGGAATTTTCTCTCAAGATTTACACATCCATCTCTATAGAAAAAAAGAAGAGGAAGAAGAAGAAGGGAAGAAGAAGGAGGAGGAGAGGAAGAAGAAAGGGAGGGAGGAAGGAAGGAAGGAAGGAAGGAAGGAGAGAAGGAAGTCAGAAAGAAAGTCAGAAGGAAAGAAACCCACTGACAAGCAAATCTCTAATTCTCCAAGGCCACCAAAGAAGACTCCACTGTGTCTAGTATAAAATAATCATATCTGCACAGAAATAATTGTACAGAATTAATTAGTTTAAAACACCCTTTCTACTGAGTATATCATTTGAAATTTACAATAACCTTGTTACATTGGAGTGGAAGGAATTAATCCCATTTTAGAAATGAAAATATTGAGATCAGAGAAGTTAAGTGACTTGCCCAAAATCATATGGATAATTAATGGTGGAAACATGGCTCAATTCCTCTGACAATAAATTCAATCAATGTTTTTTTCACTATATCTTGTGATCTGCCATGGTACTGTTCTGTAATAAATAAAAAACATCATTACTAGTTTTGCATAAGAAACATAAAGTATTTCTTGACTATGTATAACCAGTACTTATATATCAATATGAAGACTTATTTTGGTTTTGCTGCAGTTCTGTTTTTTACCAGATTTGTCTGTCTGATCATCAGACATATCGAAATTCTAGGGGAATATTTCTAATGCCTCAACTGTCAGATTTTGAGTAGTGTTCTAGGTTCTGGCTTTACAACAGAACTGCTAGAAAAGCTTTAATGGATTGCTAAAACTTATTCTAAATTCCAGTGCAAGAAGCCACTAGATTGCCATTGGGACAATGGGCAGCTCTGTTTGAAAATTTCACTGTGCAATGTTTCTCTAGCTTCAGTGGATGTAAGAATCACTGTAAAGAACTTTAAAATGCAGATTCAAATGTACCATCTCTGATTGACCATATCAGATTCTCTTGCATTTGGGTTTAAAATCTACATTTTTTAAGATTTTGATTTATTTATTTGAGAGAGAGTGAGAGCAAGAGAGATCACAGAGGGAAAGGGAGGAGCCGACTCACTGCTGAGCAGGGAGCCCAATGCGGGGCTAAATCCCAGGACCCTGGGATCATGACCTGAGCTGAAGGCAGCTGCTTAACCGACTGAGCCACCCAGGCACCCTTGAATCTACACTTTAACAAGATCTCCAGATGGATTTAACACAGGCACTCATTAGAAACAATTCTCTGCTAGATTTTTTTTTTGAATATGGAATGTTTGACAAAACAGTAAAAAGGCTTCAGAGTTTGAGTATTCCCCCACAAAGAGTAACTTTCATATAATCGTGTCCTTTTAAGTATGAATATCGCTATCTAACTCTTGTCCATCATTCTCCCCCAGGAGAGCATTAGCTATTACATAGAAAAAGGTGTAGACTTAGAATGAGGATATTGGCTGCTGACTAGATGTGTGCCCTTGATACATTCGGAAAACGAAGCGAGTAATCTACCTGGACCAGTGCACATAGTAGTTACAGCAATGAGATTATAATAGAAGTGTGACAGCTTTGAAAACCAATTCCCACAATGAAAGGTATTCGTTAAATTAGTTCTTAAACTCTGCTTCATATTAGAACCTGGGGAATCTTTCAGTTTCTGATGCCCAGGCATTAGTAATTTTTTGAAACTCGGCTTTTGATTTCAAAATGCAGCCAAGTTCAAGAAGAGCACATTAGACCAATCTTTGCATTTTTACCTTTTTGAATGGTTCAAATTCATTAGAAATTACCAAGCATTGATAAATTACCACTATAAAATCAATTCATGGGATTCTTGGGATCAGCTCTGCTCTCACCACAAATCAGCAATGTTTTATGATAGGCAAGAGCACAGCTGCCAAACAGGCCGTTTTCTTAATGCCTTTTATCATCGTTTTAGGTACTGACTGAAGTTGGATTAAGGAAATTGGCAACCAAGTCAGTGGAGTCTCAGGAAAACAACGGCCATACTGTGTATTGCCACAGGGGAAAAGATCAGCCCTCATTTCTGGGAATACTTAGTCACAAACCCCATGTCATCAGCCTTACCAGCCGCTCAGTTCCATTTCCCTTTAGGTGAGACTGAGTCACTTTTCTAGAACGATGACAGCAGCAGAACATGGGGCGGAAAGAAGAAATGTGTTACCAACACCGGGAGAAGGATAGCTTATCTCACTTAATTTATTCAACGTTCACGCCTCTGGGTACAATTAGTTCAGAAAACCATTAAATTTTTCAGGCACCAGCCTAGATAAGGTCCTTTACCTCATAAAAGATTCATTTAAGTTTAAGGGAGGCGATGGTTTGTTTCTGATAGAGATCAACACATAATCCCCAGCCCTATCTTGAAATTAAGAAGAAGTGCCATGTGACTGAGGGAGCATGTCGAACCAGAATGACCTGGCAGGAGAATTTATCACTCTCTGCCTTCTGATAGTTTCAAAGAATTAGGGCCTGCAACATTGCTCCAACTTTCCCCATATTTACCCACACCAGAGCACCAGTTTTACAATCCACTCCCCTCACTGTTCTGGCAGCTTGGAACCATCCCCAAATCCTCTACCACCACCACCATCAACTCTCGTTGCAACACCACAAAATGGCTGCTCTCTTTTCCATATTCTCTTAAAATTTAATTCCAACTAGGAATGTGAAGAACTACAGTTGAATGCAGTCTTAATCTAGCTATACCACTGTTAGTAGTTTACATACTGTTTCTGAGTCTCATTTTCCTCATCTGTAAAACGGAGCTAGTAATTCTGATTCAATGAGGCGTTGGGAGCCTTCAATGTCACATTAAAGTGAAGGGGCCACTTTCTACACAAAAACCTGATACAAATGAAATGATTATTATCATTATCAAGACACCCAGATAGATGCCCAAGGACTTTCTCTCTTCATTTGGAATATTATCCTTTCATCCTGTCTCCTAAAGGGGTCCCAGTGTGTCCGATTCTGAAACAGAATGCCTCCTGTGTTTGAAACTCTATGGTCCCTTTTGTGCAAGGTGAAGTTAGTATGACATAGAATAAGAACATTGGATAATATCGGAAGATCTGTGGTTTACTCTTTATTATTAGGAATTTAAGTTTTCTGACTTCCTATTTTCTCACCTGTGAAAATGAGGAACAAGAGATCTACCTGAAAGACTTGTTTTAGGATTTACGTGGGAAGATGTACATGAAAGGGCTTATAAGTCATATTTTAAAACTATGCGAACATCCGATGATGATGCAGGGTAATTGTTCTTAAACATTCTGCTGCTGGATGCCCAGACCAGTATCTGAGATAATCATTTCAAATATTTGGGTTTGGGTGATTATAATATTGAGGGTTTAGGACCCAGATATGGGGTGGTATAGAGTCAAAGTGAATGATCCTTGAATAGTCCCAAACCCACATTCACAGATACACATGCATGCCTTTTACTTCACCAAGTGTCTGGCTTTCTTCTTCCTCTCCTGCTTCCAAGACACACTCAGCATTCTCCAACATCCCTGTTAATCTCTTCTTCCCTGACATTACTTCTTTTTGCTCCCTGAAAGTAATTCTTAACACAGAGTTTGTCTTTAACCCTTTTTTTCTTCTCTTTCTACACTTTTTTAATTTTAAATTAGAGATGCTTAGTTTCATGGCTTTTATTAGGAATGTATCAGCCAACGCTTGTGCTTTATGTAGGTAACTTCTAAATCTCTATCCTTAGTATTTTAATTTCTCTTCTTTTCTACTCTCATAATTTAAACTCCATGGTAGACATCTCAAATTCCCTTAAGCACTGAAACAAATAAATGAAAACATAAAACAACCCTTAGGATGCCTAACTTGAATCTTCTCCCACACTGACTTTTTTCACCTCCTGCTCTTCTGTTAGTGGTCCTACAACTTTCCAGGTTATAAATGAATTTTTAATTTAAGTGGTTGCCAAATTTTGACAAGGTCTCCTCCATGATATGTCCCAGACACATTCTCTCCTCTGCATCCCCCCTGAAAAAAAAACTTAATTTATATCATCACTCCCTCTCCCCCAGATTTACTGCATAGGCACAGTTAGATCTCCCTGGTTTCAGAATCTTTTGATCTTATTCATCCTGCTCAGATGCAGCAAACTAGAGATAGAAGTATGATGATTTGATTTGCTAATATAGTCTTGAAAAATTTTGCATCTGTGTTCATGAATGTTAACTACCTTTTGATATATAGATTTGAAACTGCAGTTGTAACTGTATCGTGAAATTATTTCAAGCAGTGTGCAACTCAGTGTGGATGTATTTTTCCACTAGTCTATTAACAACTCAGGAGCATTAAGTCTCATGTTCGTTTTTATGTTATTCCAGAATGCAGCAAACTGTGTGGCAGATAGTAATACATTAATAAATGTTCATTCAGTCAGTTGACCAACTGAATGATTAATCGTATTATAATTAAGTACATTTAAAACTCATGTACCTTATGCCTGGAACTGGGTTAGCTAATGGGGACTAAAAGTAAATAAACCTGGACTCTGTCCTAATGGGCATCACTTGCTATTATATGAGTCACAATAACTTAGAATTGTTATAAATATGATAAGTACCCTAATTTCAGAGTATTGGTAAATGTAAAAATGGGCCAATCAACAAAATCCTTGTTTGAAAGCTAATTCTCTATAATGAAAAGCAAGTTTTCCAGTAGATATTCAGGGTATTCAAATAGCACAATTTATGAGTGAAATATTTATCTAGCACACAAATAAAAGAGTTAAAAAGTGCAGCTTGTGCAGTGAGTGTGAAATTTTTCTTTACTTCCATAATCACTCATTTTAATTTAGTTCTTTCCCAATCTCCCCATTTCACCACTGACATTGATCTAAACTCCGTAGTAAACAATGACATGAATACTTACAATATGAGTAAAGGTCTGGTAAGAAGTGTTTGCAGTAACAAAGGTACGACAAATGTCTATTGTGGGCTTTTCTATTCGAGTGCAACAAAGAACCTTGTCAGGAATCTGAAACATAGAGACAGAAAGTAATTATTTAAGAATGAAAAAGGTATTGGGTGGGGTTGTTCGTTTGTAAAGATATTCCTTCATTCAAGATGTCATTTACTGAACAAATGTTTACCGACTTCTTACTATGTGCTGGGCTATATGCTAAGTACATCAGAGATGAATTAACCACGGTTTTCATGCCTTCAAGGAACACACAGTCAATGGAAAAAGGTAGGTATGCACAAAGATAACTAGCAGTGTCTAGCATAACATAGGTGATCTTTCAATACTTACTGAACATGCATCTCTTGCTAGATACTGTTCTAGGTGCTTGGGATATAGCACTGAACCAAACAGACAAAAGTCCCTGCCCCCAAATTACTTCTATTCTAATAGGGGAAGAATTTAAGGGTACTAAGAGAGAGAGAAATTCTAATACCGATAAAATGAGAAATACAGATAAAATGTTACTAGCGTCCTAGGAATGACAAAGCTGTTCCATTGGATTGGGGAGAGTCAAGGAAGGTGAGTCATAAGTTACAATTCCAATTTATGTTGTTCTCTCTTCTTTTTTGGAGATTCAAAAGAAATGCAATTCAAGCAGAAAAGAATAGGTGAGTCACAGTCTTCAGTGAGGCAGGCAGGTGCGTGTGTACTGGATCGTCAAGCCTTTATTGTGGCTGGGTGGGTTGGGTATGTGGCTGAGAATATGGAGACATAAAGTTGGAGAGTTACATGAGAGTCTAGGGACTTTAAGTGCATGACTGTGTAGCTTAGATTTTGTCTTAAAAGCAGAAGAAAGCTAACAGAGATTTTAAAACAGAAGAATGATGTTATCAGGGTGTTGTTTTCAGAAAGATGGATATGGTAGTACCACTGGGGACAAGAGAAAGGGATTGGAAGCCAAGACTTTCTTTCTGTTTATTTAAAATGATGAGTACATGTGCATACGGACCTATTTTAGTCTAAGAACTGAAGCTGATGTTTATCTCCATGGACTATGCATCAAAGTTTTGATCTTGGAGAAGGCACCAAGATACTGGAGAAGAATATTCTGGAAAGGCATCACTGCCTCCTTCGACACTTATAAAGTTCCTGAGGAGGTTCTACTTTCTCCAGGGAATAAAATAACAGTCATTTAGGAGGATGACTTCAAAGTTCCCGCCGTCTGCTGAGTTATGGGTGGCAATGGGTCCATGCTCAGAGCGGTGTGTGAATATGATGACTCTACCTCTCTACTCGTATCTACCTCTGTGAAAAGGGAGGGCATTTTGGTCTCCCAGGTATCCGGCTCCTTTTCATCTCAGCAGTTATTCCTGCCCCTTATTTTTTTTTTAATCTCTTTAAGCTGAAAAAAGAAGAAGGAAGCATGGAGAATGAGTAGAAGGTACCACGGCTTTTCTCGTGATAGTTATTGTCAGGAGAGGGGGAGAAATGGAGTGGAAGCAAATACAGACAAGGTAGTGACAGGCATAATAACTGTCTCCCAAAGGTGCCAAACAAGAAAGTTGACACCTTCTTACATACCCAAGGCCAGGGTAAGTTGGGAAATAAAAAAAAAACAAAAACAAAGCAAAAGATAAAACACAAGGAATAACAACATTAAAAACACACAAACACACAGATGGTTGTTAAGTTGTTCCCAGCCAGCTTAGTGCAAAACTGTATCAAATAATTGAGTTGGCAGATGGAGTGGAAGAATCACCCGAAGCCAGCTTAGGCTAGGCTTCTGACACAGCCTTGAAGATAGACGTCCTGGAGCCTTGAGTGAAAGATCTTGGGTTTTGTTTGTTTGTTTGTTTTGGGTTGTTTTGTTTTTGTTTTTGTTTTTGTTTTTTTTGAGGGTGCCTCATATTGCCCAACTCCTATTTTTTTGTCACTTTCTCTCTCTCAATTCACTGGACTAGTTTGGGAGACCAATCTTCCTGTGGGTTTTAGGTACAGAGAAACTTCCAAGACAATTTTAGAGAATGACATGGCTGTGGAGAGCTATAGAATATTTGGGAAATGATATTAATTTTCAAAAACTGGATCATTTACTCTGTCTTAGTTGTTCCTATTTACTGAGGCACATTTGTTTCTCTGGCATGCTTTCCACTGTGTGGTGAACTCTTAGACATTCTTCAAGACCCAGTTGGGATTTAACTCCCATGTGAAGCTTTCGATTTCCCTCTCAGCCTAAAGTTGCTCCTGATTTTGTAATTCCCAGGCTTTTGTATATATTTTCATTTCTAGAAATTATAAGGCATGTAATATTTAATATCTATCTTTCCCTCCAACTAGACCGGAGGGCTAGGGCTATCTGATTCATCTTTGTTTTCCCCATAGCAAATAACATAGCCCTTGATACATTAGAGGCAATGTACACTAATAAAATAAACAAATGCATAAATAAGTTGATTGATCTCCTCCTTTCTCTTCCTGTCACTATACGTGTAACTAGTACTTTCTAGAGTACTTTGAGGACCTGCCACTCCCATGCACCGTCTTTGTGGCTCGTCCCGTGGGAATTTGCCTGGCCTTTGCCATGCAGGTCTCCCCTTTTTTTTGGCTGGAGAGATCAGACCTGGCTGTTGGAAATCAGCTTTACCACTGAGTCACAGTGCCTCTGGGCACTGTGGTTCTACTCCGTGTGAAAGGTCTTTCTGCAGCATTCTTGTGAGGTGAGCTTTCTAATTAGCTTTCCCTTATAAGGTGCCAGAGGGGATGATTGGTCAGCATTGGGGCCCACAGATGGGGAAACAGTGGCCAACAGACTTCGCCTAAGGCTCTTGGGTGGGCTGAAGCCTCACAGTTAACGTGTGGTGAGAATGGAATGACTCAGTGTTCTATTTCCCACCCTGGGTGTCCTCACCCATCAGCTCTCTTCATTCCGCCAGGCCTGAACCTCAAGAACATGGAACAGGGTGAGGTGAATCTATGACTGAGCTACTGGCTACATTCTGCACTGGTACAAGGACACACAGGTTACATGACTTTGTCTTTAAATGGCTAGAAGAGTATAGGATGCTTCACTGAATCCCTTAGATTCCTTGCTTGGGACTTCTCCCTAAGCAAAGAGTACCTCAAGGCCTAAGAATTTATAGAATGGTAGAGACAGGAGTAATAACTGAAAGCAGTAACACTCCTGCTCATTATACCTTTTGACTATTTAAAAGACTTATATTCCACTGTGTACAGCCTTATGAGATATGAAGTTTAAATATCATCTCTTTAGGATAAAATTAATAAGGGCTTTTGTGTTAAAAATTGGAAAACATGAAAAGAAAAAAAAAGTTTACTTATAATCCCACCATTTAAAAATAACTACTGTTGGTTTTAAGGATTTTTACTTTACATATTTTTAGCATCGTTGTTCATAGCATAAGAAAAGGATAATTATAATCCTCCACTAATGAGTTACAGGAACTAAGACTGTAAGGTGCCCGGAAGAGTGGTTTAAGAATGGAAAGATTAAGTAGTCTGATCATTTACAATGTGATACTGGCTACATCTTAAAATTTCTATTGACCCTCAGTTTTTCCCCCCCAAAGAAGGTAAGAGAATTCAAAGCCAATGTCAGCACTAGCTCAAAGCCCTGAGATGAAAGCTGAGCTTTAAATTCCAAGTATTGGTGTGATGGAAAATTCATGTACATTTAATGGGCAAAGACACCAGCTAAATTAACCTTTAACTTTAGACATGCTGCCAGGATTCCTATGAATTAAGGGACTGTTTTATGAATTATTTACCTGATCCATATCCCCTTCCATTTGGCCCCAAATTTCACAGTCTAAGAAGGGAAAGGCTGGGCTGGGGGTGGGGATGTGTCTCAAAAGACAGTGAACTAAGTGGATTGGCTACCATTTTGATCCAGAAAATAGCCAATGAATGGATCATGACATTAAGCAGCCATGCACTAATAGTTAGCTGTAGCATAAAAGGTAGTTTTCTGCTTTCAAATGACCTCACATCTCATGATTTGAACACCCATATTCTGTGGGGTTCACACCCTGTCCTCTGATGTCCAGACATCCTGACAAGGGAACTCCACCTGAAATAGGGAGAGTTTGCAAGAGATGGAACAACGTCCACCCGTGGTCAGAGGAATGGCACCCACCTTCAGTACATACATCTCCAGACTAGGAAAGTGGCTGAGGTAGGAAAAGAAAAGTGTTCTGGGTTCTCATCTTTTCATTGCTGGTCTGTGATCTCTTCAGATTTCTTTCTTTCTTCTCTTTTTTTCATTTTTTTACCATGTATTTATTTTGGTTAGAAGTTTCCTTCTATTTAGGAAGGAACTTTGATTCTGAGGGGGAAGACAGAGGAACCAGAGTAGGATGTGAAAGAAAAGGGCCCTAGCCCACAACATTGGCTTAGTCCTGGGCTCTGGGCTCAGAGAGAGAGAAAACTTCCTATCTACTACTTGGTGTAGAACTGAGTTTAAGGTGAAAATCAACAGGCTCACAGGGCAGAAGTTCCATCTAGGAAAAAAGACATTAGCTGGGGCATTCTTCATAGTGTATCATATTGTGGATTGGCAGCAAACGGCAGGGAACATCTCAGGTCTTTAATTTACAAACATACCCAAACACTGTTGTTTAAACCGAACTCTGTGGAGGAACCGTGATGACAATGATGGGAATGCCTATAATTACTCCTAGCCTACCTGGTGTGTTCCATATGCCACTTGACAGGTATCATCCCCTCTATAACCCCGTGAGATCAGTCTTGCATATTCACTTGCCCAGAGGAGAAAGATGATGTTCATATAGAAGGTGAACCAATCTCCCAAGATCTCCCAGCTCCTTAGTAACTGGGCCAGAAAATGGGGTTTTCACAGCCTGTGAACTTTCTTTCATTACTTGCTCTCCTGGTTTTGGGTGAGAGCCTTGCGTCTGGCCCATTGTCTCTGCTGCAGCCCCTCAGCAGAGAATGCAGGGTGCAAAGTCTGGGGTCTCTGGAGACTTCTGCATCTCAAGTGTCAGGGTTACGGACCTGCAAAGCCCTCAAGAACAGATCCAGCTGCATCGGGTGGCAGAGCTGGGGGGCGTGGTGCAGCACAGGACACAGCCTGAAGGAGGGCATGTGCCCTCGTCAATGGCAAATTATTTCCTGAGGTGTCCTCGGAGCGGGTGGTGGGGTGGGGAGGGTGGAGAAGGCAGGGGCAGGGTGTCAGACTGCCTGCCTGCGGCGGGGCCTGGGTGGGATGCAGGAGGCCTACAGCTATTTCCTGTATGTGTCAGGGCAGATCAGCGCTCACTTACCTGCCTTCAGCCCCAAACAAGTACTTGTTTTATTATTATTTAGAAAAGAGATTACCTTTCGACAAAAGTGGCACCAATATCCTGCTACCCTGATTAAAAGCAGGATGAAGATGAAATGATTTCTCTATCCCTTCTGTCCCATGAAGCCGACACCCCCAGAGAAATGGCCCTCTCCCAGCGGCAGTCCGGCTCACCACTTCTGAAGCTGCTCTAAATCTGTTTGCTTTCAGCGCTGCAGTGGGATGCGCAGGCCTGGAAGGCGGTGGAGCTGAGGCCCTGGCTGGCTTCCCTGAGGGGTGAGGGGGTGGAGGGGGGAGGACCGAGACAGTTAATTACATCAGCCCAGTTAGCAGCAGCACTCACCTTGGGCCCTGTCTGGAAATGGTCCCCCTTGGGCCTTGGTGGGGACGCTGGTGAATTGAGAGGTAAATGTTCAACAGTGACCTCCCCTCAGAGCCCTCCTGTCTTGGAGCTAAGTGAGGGAACTGGAAACAGACCAATCTCTTACAGCACAGTCTGCAAAGCGGCCTGCCCATCATAATGGTTTTCAGATCATTCTATTGGGTAGGAACACAGTCTTCCCTCAGCACCTCGTGAATGATCAGAGGTGGAGCTTTATCAGATTCTGTCTTGGGTAATGAAGCTGTGTTTGCCTTATCTCCATGGAACATGGACAAAGGACAGGGCCCTGTCTGCAGAGGTGGGAGGTGGCCCAGGGAATGAGACAGTTTTCCTTGGCTCCACACTCTCACTTTCCACCCTCACAGGGAATCAGAAGTCCAGGCTCAAAGGCAAAATCCAATGGCCCACTGGCCGCTTACCTTGAGTGAGTTGCTTAAATTCTCTGAGCTTCGGTTTTGTATTTGTTAAAAAATGTGATTATGCAAACTACAGTGATGGAGAACACCCTGTGCTAGGCAGGGCGCTGGGGGGAGGGGGGCATGGCTACAAAGGGTAGCCTGTGGAGGGTGCTGGACCCCTTCTGTGTTGCAATTGCAGTGGCAGCCACAGGGCCTGATGCGGTTGTCAAATCCCATAAAACTGTACCTGGAAAAGGGTGTGTACATTTACAATATAAATTGTAAAAGAGTGATGAAAATACCTTTTCTCAGGTCAGTCACAAGGATAAAGATGATCAACGTTTTGAGAGTACCTGGCACAATGAATGGCCCATGTATGTCCCAAATATATAGCATGTTTGGGGTGTTTTTCCTTTCTTTCAGAGGCTTTTTTCCTCATCCATAAAATGGGCATTAACATATTACTTCTTATAAACCTAACAAGTCTTTTTTTCTTCACAAGCATGGTGCAATGATAATATGAGATTCTGAATACAAATACTTTATCACGCTCAAGATGTAGCCATTCATTCATTCATTCACATTTTTTAATGCCTTTGCTGTGTTATGTCCAGTTGGAGGCCCCACTGGATCAGCATAATAGAGTCAGCCCCTGTCTTAATGCAACTCCCAGTCCAGGGAGGGAGACAGACACGAAAGCGGTGTAGTGAATGTTTCACAGGTGAAGTCCTAGTGGCTACAGAAACATTTCTAAGGACATGTACTGTAGTCCCTTACCTAAATATTTTCTGAAATGAGGCTTGGAAGACAAGAAGGAGATGGGCCCAAGAAGCAGCTAGGGAAGAGGAAGGGTATTGTAGGCTGAGGAAATTATATGTAGAAAGATCTGGGAAGTGAGGGAGACTAAGGCTCATTCAGGAACAGAGCATCTTTCAGTCTGGTTGGGGTTGGGGATGGTTCATTCTGAAGATTCAAGCCTTGGTCGTGGGGTGGACTGACTATTAAGAAGCTTTCTAATCCCATGAGTATATATTTCTTTTTTTTTTTAACTTTATTTATTTATTTGACACACAGAGAGAGAGAGAGAGGGAACACAAGCAGGGGGGGCAGGAGAGGGAGAAGCAGGTTTCCAGCTGAGCAGGGAGCCCGATGCGGGGCTCAATCCCAGGACCCTGGGATCATGACCCGAGCCGAAGGCAGACGCTTAATGACTGAGCCACCCAGGCATCCCCCCATGAGTATATATTTCTATGACCATCCTTGGCTTCCTCTTTGCACCCACTTGTAGGCAGCTGGGGCCTTGGTTCTCTTTTCCCCTTATGTATCTGGGCCAGAACACAAGAGGACTCTCCCTTGAGGAGTGTGACCTTGTAGTTTCCTTGCATTTGCTTTTGCATATCACCCAGCTTCCAGCCTGAGGTTTTCACCACCAGGTGGGAGGTAGCAGGAGTCATGGAAGGGATTCAAATCCTCTAAGGCTGCTAGATGATGTCAACCCAATTACCAGAGACAGCACTATCTGCCTGGTGATGGCTCTCAGGTTTCTGCACCTGTGGGGATCTGGGTGGAATTCTTTGATGTGACACTGGGCTGGCAGAAGTTCGGTTCCTCTCTGCCTCTTCTTTCCTCTCCTGGAAAGGAAGCGGCATCAGCAGTGGGACAAAGCCCCAGTGACCTTAATAGAGTTTCAGCAATTCCAAGGAAATCCTGCAATTGTGGGTATTCTGCTGAATTCATGCTTAAAGGTGAGGACTGTTATTCCACTCTGATGCACCACAGTGGATAGACTAGCTACTGAATGCTTCTGCTATTTATAAATAGACATTTCCCCCAGCCCAGCCCCTGGACCACCCCAAACCCTGCCACCCTAAGCACCTCAATTCCTTTTCTAGAACCCCTGGGGCAGCCTCATAATCCAGCAACTGATGGGGTAAAGCCTGCCATCAAGAATTTCCCTCAGATCCTGCCCCAACATTTTATTTGCTCCGATTGGTTAAAGGACACTAGTTGTTATACATTGTAAATATCACCTCTCTAGAAGACAAGAGGATAACTGATCAACTGACTTCCCTGTGCAAATCATTCCTTCTTTCTGGACTTCTATTAGTCAATAAAAATAAAAATTATTATCATTTTATTAGGTATGTGGGGTCTAGACTTGATTTCTCAGTTCTTTTCCACCTTTAATGTTCTATGATTTTGTAAACTTATGAAGAAATTCAGGATCCTGTATCCACCATGTCTCACTGGTTCCAGAACACGTCCAGGGAAAGGCGTTGATAGTCTGCATCTGATATACGTAGGAACTTCTCAGAATCATAGATTCATAGCACTTCAAGCTGGGGGCAATCTGGAGTCCACCCAGCAGGCTATTTGGAATGTTCTAGGGAGATGACAGAGGCAGATGAAGGGGGCGAGTGGACAGGGCTCCAAAGTCCAGACTCCTGCTTCAACCCAAGCAGCCTGATTTTTCCTATTTTATACAGTGGTATTCTTCCCAAGAGTTTATTTAAATATGTTTCTATGTCTAGGGAACAAATCCTAAAATCCTTAAATCATGGCTTGGCAAGCTGCTTTCACTATGGTTTTGACTAGATTATTTAATGTCTTGGAGCATCAATTTCCCTATCTGTAAAACGGAACCAATGGTACTAAGCTTAAAAGGTTTGCGAGCACAACAAAGCATTCAACACAAGGTCTGGCACGAACGAGGGGGTTTGTTATCTATTAGTTGGATCTAAATCCAATCCATGCTTACTTCCTTGAGGTGGGATCCAAGTTCCTAGAGCTGCTCTGAGAAGACTCAGAAGGATGGTAAACACACACATACACCAGCACGCGCGCACACACACACACACACGTGCGCGCGCTCACACACATGCACGCACACACGCGCGCGCGCGCACGCGCACACACACGCGCACACGCGCGCACACACACACACAGAGGTATACCACCAGGAACTGCCAAGAGCTCATTTCAAAAGTAACAATTACACTTGCAACACTTGCTATTGCTGTGTTACCAAACAAGATGACAACAGCAAAAACGTATTCAACCACAACTGCAGAGGGCGATCATGCTGATAAGCACCGCAACACCGTGGATTTGGTTACCGCAGAATAACTGGCTGACCTTCCTGGGCTCAGGTTTGTAGCCACCCAGCAGCTGCGCAGGAGAGCTGAATAACCGGTCCGGTCCCCCACACGCAGGGTGTGGTGGCTGCAGCACCTTAAATGTGTCTCCTTTAAAGGGACTAATCCAGGGCCTTCCACCCTCCTTCCAAGTACCCTCTCCGAGATGGTGGCTGACTTGTTTCTCCCACCAGAGATAGCGTGGCAAAAGGCACAAAAATGTCCTGAATTACTTCCCCTTTCTGAAGGGCTGATGCATTCATTGCCCGATGGAACAGCCTAGAACCTCCTAGAATCTCCCTTCTGTTAAACCCTCCGTTCTCATATGACTAATTTGAGAATCCACCCACTCTGGGGGCCATCTGGAGGAAAGATTTGCAAGCGGTGTTCTAATCACAAATTGTATCAGTGCAGGGCTTTGTAATCTGATGGGGATTGGCCCGCCCTTGGTGTCATTTTCCAGGCTGCTGGAACAATTTATCCCTGGGCTGAGGCTCAACGCTGGCCCCGTAATGAACTGTCTGTGTCAGCTCAGCTCAATCATCTGCTCTCTTTGTATTTCCTCACCTATGGAATCCTCAGGTCTCTTGTATGTATTGTATTTTTTCCTCAATTGTAACTTGCACAGTGCTTCTCTTTGCCTGTTAATGTTTTCTAGCTTTCAAGCACAGTTTAATAAGAACTTTGGATTCTGCTTCTTCCCTAGCATTGACTGGTGGAGAATACCACTGCATGTAATGTCCTTGAAGACTGAGTCCAGTGCCTTCACTCCGCAGTTGTTTTGATGTCAGCGGAAGGGGTTTAAATAAGGAGTGGTAACACTAATAATTTGGTAGTTCTCTCTCTCTCTCATTTTCTTACTTGTAAAAGAGCTATAAAAAAAAAAAACAACCAACCATCGTTTATAAGTTTTTAATCACAAGTGAAGAGCAAGAAATCCATAACCAGAGTAGGAAATAAGTTTGTATTCCAGCTCAGTGTTCAGCAGCGACTGGGAGTCCTCACGTCCCATCAGGTCATCTTCTCTATGGAACCGGTTTATTTTAACCCCCTTTTTTCTCTATTTGAATCACTGACATTGTTTTCCTAGGCTCAAAATCTCAGACTCATGATTTTAATCTTCTTTCCTTGGTGACTGTCAGCCACCAAGTCCTTATTTCTTTTTCTTCAACATGTCTCTCCTTAATCTTTTACCCTTTTGTCCCACTGCTGCCTGCCGGATTCAGGCTGTCCTCATGTTGTGCCTTGGCAGTAATGGACTAAGGGTGTGTGTGTGTGTGTGTGTATCATGGAGGATTGTGGGTGTGGGTGTGGTGGAGGGTAATGAGATTAGACCTCTCCGGGTGCAGGCAATAAGGGGACGTGTTGTCTATAGGGAATTTATTTATTTATTTATTTAAAGATTTTATTTATTTGAGAGAGAGAGAGAAGAGTGTGCGAGAACACGAGTGGGAGAGAGAGGGCGAAGCAGGCTCCCCGCTGAGCAGAGAGCCCGACGCAGGTTAATCCCAGGACCCTGGGATTCGGACCAGAGCCAAAGGCAGACACTTAACTGAATGAGCCACCCAGGCGCCCCGTCTATAGGAAACTTAAAACCAGTCATTTTAAAAGTCAGTCGGCTTTGTTTCCTTTCTACATGCCAGGAATTAATGACAATCATAAAATCTCCTCCCCGCTGGAGCAGAGCACTCCCATCTACTCCCCACCCCTGGCCTTAATTTCTGTAACATCTTCTTCTTGGGTCTCCCCGATTCCTGTCCCTTTTCGTTCAATCCCTTGTATGCAGCTGCAGCATCTAACACCCATCTCTAGCTTCCCCAAACCTCAGAATCCTCCCTGAGATTTACAGGATCAGCCCCAAGACCGCAGTCTAGTCTAGCTCAGGCCCTCGGTAACCTGAAGCCAGCCTGACAGCTGAAACTGATCCTATTACTCTGCATCCCAAGCTCTCTTCGCTGTAACAGCCTGGGTCACAAGAGCCTTGGTCTCCTGCTGCATGAGCTGGGATGAGATCGAGGTTTGGATCCCAGCACTACCACACACTGCATGTGTGACCCTAAGCAAGTCACTTTTCCTCTGAGGGCCTCAATTTTCTTATTCATCAAATTGGGATCATCATAGGGGTAAAGCTGAAGTCAGAGGATAGCAGTAAGGGCCCAATGAGATCATGGTTGTGAGAGTGGCCACCCACGTGCGACACGAGGCTCACGCAAAGCGAGGGAGGTCAGACCTGCCAGGGATATAGTGTTGATGGCCACAGCAGCGGATGACTCCTTGCTTTTACAGTCCATTTTACGTTCCTGCTTTGCATTTTCGCCATTCCATATTCTACTCATCCTTTAAAGGAACAGCTCTAGACCAACTCCCTCAAAAATTCCTCCCTTGCTGTTTAAGCCTGCCCCAATCTTGCTCTCTCCCAAAACCACCAGAACATACATCCTCGGCGTTCACACAGGTCCCCTGAGGATCCTCCCAGAGCATACCTCTTCCCACCTGCCCTGTAAGTACCACCTCTTCTGTTTAGTGACCCTCTCAAGGTTGAACACACATTCGACGTTAAGTCGAGACTTGTCAAAATGAATGAATGAACGAATGAATGAACGAATGCATCTCTTTTCACCCCTTACTGCAAAGTATGCTGATAGTGCCATCTGCTGCTAAGCTTTGATTCTGTGTTTTCTACACCATGGAAAAGAAAGTGAGAGAATGTTTAGGAAAAGGAAGAGGGGGAAAAAATGTGCTTTCCAAAGTGCTGGCTCAGAAAAGCCACTGCAATGTCCCAGTGCAGAGAGGCGAGGAAGTCAGAAGGGCCCGACGAGGTGGCTCTAGGAAGGCCAGGATCTCCTTCTAGGCTGGTGCTTGGCAACCAATTTGGAAACAAAACACCTTTTCAATTTTATAGAACAAGTTTCCCTTCTCCTGTGCCCCTGCCCCAGCATGAAGTGTGTTGTTTGTGGCCAGAGATCATTTTTAAGTCTAACTGTATGAAAATTAACTTTGAAGATTCCAAGATGCTCCATGGGAGAATGCATTAAAAAAAAAAAAAAAAATCATGAGAGCTGAAAAAGCATTGCTGGAGAAATCATAGTCCTGTTCGTTTTTCTTCTTTTTACGTGTCCTCATGTAGTAAAAATAACAATTGCTTTTTAATGATTGCCTGGGAGGTGTTTGACATTTTCCTCCTACTGGCTCAATTAAACCTTCGGATAACTCACAGGTAAGTATTACTTGCTCTTTTACAGACAAAGACATTGAATATGAGGGGATAAGAAACGTGTCCGTAATCAGAGAGCTGGGAAAAGGCTGCAAATATTCCATGTCTGGGTGGCACAAAGCCTGCACTTTTCCTTGCTGCTCTACCCTGACTCCATGATGGAGCTCTGGACCAGGAGTCGGGTGACCCGGGTTTAAGTCCAGATTCTACCAGTAACTTGTGTAGAAAGTTGGGTAAATAAATTTCTTCTCTGGACCTCCGTGTCCCCAACTCTAAATTATATAAGGGATGTTGGACCTGATGCTCTCCAAACCCCTTCCAACTTGGAGTCTGCTGTTTGCAGTGGCCTTGATTTGCTGAATTATAAATAAAGAACTTAATTTTGTCTGTGATTCTCCCTTAAGCTTCCACCACTGGCTTCATCTTTCTAGTCTAAACAGCTCTGAACAGGTAAGTGTGGACTTCAGACAAACAATGACCAAAAGCACCCTATGCTGAGCTCTGAAGGCCACTCCGATCTCTTTTCATTTAATTTGTAAATCATTCTCCATGTAAATGATGCATTTTTTCCCCCACAGCGTTCAAAGCATGATGTATATTCTATGCTGATTCTGAAGGCTGCGTGGTTTGAAGCTTTCAGTATGCCAATTTGTCACCTTTGACATATTTGACAACGGGTCTTTAGTGGTAGGTGCCTTGGTAGGCACTGTGTCCCAGGTCGACGGGCACACCTCAACAGAGTAGAGTCCCCAGAAACAGAAGCTCCATATGGTGCCGAGCCTTTGAAGTGGCTCACTGGCGCTTCAAAGCCAAGTTCATGGTACAGGGAGCAACATCTGATGTACTTTTATTACCCTTAGAGACAAAAATCATTACACAGATGCCAAATGTCTGCAAGAAAAATCTGTACCTTGTGCTCAGCCCTGCGGCCTGGAAGTTCAGAGGAGGCTCAAAGTGCTCCCTGGAAGGAACCAGAGCATGTTTGAACAGAGCCATAATCATACCTGGCACACTCAGAGTCAGGGTAGCAACCATCTTGCTGAAGACAGTAGCTTCCTTCTAGATTTCCACTGGGATGTGAAGGGTGGTGAGTCCTGGGGTCACGTAGGTCCATATGAGTTCCTCTTGCCTCCTAGCGATTCCAAAAATAAATGGTCAGGACTGCAGAGTGTCCTGAGAGAGTCCAACCACTTAGTTTCCACTCAAGAAACTCACATCTACTGTGACTTTGACTTAAGGCAAAGTATTCATCTACTCCGGGCTTCTTTTTCCCTGTATGTGAATCACGACCTTGTCTACTGGAAGGTGGCCAAACACTTAGTGACCACCATGCTATAAACAATGAAGGAAAGTGGACATTCTTCCGGGAATCTTGACCCTGCCCAGTCAAGGGAGGGCCAACAATGCCTTCAAGCCTGTCCTTCACTTGTACTAAGTAGCTAAAAGCAGGACACATTTCAAATCATGACTACTCAGAACCCAATTTGCTAAAAAACGTTGTTATAACTTTATTTTGGACACTGAGGGGAAAAAAAGCTAAACAGGCCTCATTCACTTACCAATATTCACTGCAAAGCAGTGTACTTCTAATTCGTATTATCTTGTGAGAATAACAGGTCTTGAAACTCTGAACTTCAAATCGAGTAGAAATACTCATATCTGTTCAGTAAACGTTGTTGAACGTTGGAGGATCACGAGAGCCCAGGATCTTACTCTGGTGACCGGAAGCCTTGAAGTTGGCTTCTAAGACTCGGGGCTCTATAATTTATTCTGAATCTAAGCAGTGTAATTGCCTAAGACTTTCAAAGACATTTTAAAAGTTGAACAAACCAAAAACAGGTACATGGACCAAACAGAGTAAGTGTGACTGGAGACTTACAACATGATGTCCTATCAGCCCTTTGGTTTGAAATGAGGCAAATGGGCCTCATTAACTCCTGTTGGAGACTGCTTGCTTCCAAGGATTCCCAAAGCCTCTGAAACCCTGTTCCCTGTCCGACGTTGGAAGAGATGTCCTCACTAAAAGTATTGCATAAATTTCCGGTTTTGCTAAAAGCTTGACTAATTTTACCAAATGCTTTAGGCTTTTCAGACAACGCACCTGACTATCCTCAGGTGGACTGGGATATGCTCATTATTCCCATTTCTGAGATGAAAGGTGAAGAATTTGAGAGCGTGGACTGCCTCCAGGGCATGCGAGTTAGGAAGTTTCTGGGACTTGCAGGCAGAGGGCTAGGCCACCGGAAGAGCCCCCCGAAGGACGCAGTTCACTTCTGCTTCCCCTGACACTCGCGGCTCCTCTGCTTTTCAGTAAGAATCATGGTCCTTGGCAGCTTCACCCCACCCACTTAAATATACCTCCTCATAAGGAAATAAAATAAAACTTAAACTGGTATTTATTTGGATTTTCACAGCATTCATTAAAGTGCTTTCCCAGGCCAATCCACAGTAAAGATCTCATTCCGCCCCCCTCCGGAACACCAACTTTTATATGAACTCCTCTCTGACAGCCTAACGTTTCAGAACCGCAGAAATCACCCAGGTCAAATCCCATACTTTTCGGTGGAGGACACTGTGGGGGAATGAGAGGTCACATGACTCACTTCTGCTTACCGGTGGCCGAGCGTGCACTCAAGACCCAGCCGAAATATCGCCTTTTCTGTGAGGCTTTCCCTCTCTGCAAGCACTCCCTTGTCTCTCCCTTCACATGGCCTTCTTTCGGTCCCTGCTTCTATTAATAACCCTTTATCACAGCACTCACTCACCTCATTTTGTATTGTTTCATTTGTTCGTATGTATTTCTTTTTCTACTTTACTTTGAATTCCTCAAAGGGCTGGAATCTTAGTCGTTTTTGAATACCCCCTTAAACCCACTGTGGAGTAGCCACTCAAAAACTGTCTGATTAATGAATTCATGAGTGACCAGAGCTTTGCCATAACCCTCCGCAGCGACTGTTCATTTGCCCTGTTCACAAAAAGAAGGTTGCACTGATGTGTCTCTCAAGATAATTGTGTGGTTACATATGATTGCTAAGTGCTTCGAGACCATAAAAAGGTTTTATAAATGCCAACCATGATTATAACCCTTTGAAACAATGGGATGTATGATTTACAAGTGGAAAAAGATGAGACATAGCAGGTAATGCCTCTTCCCTGGTTCTCATTTCTATCCCCGCCTACCATCAGCTAGTAATTCAGCGGTAGACACGTCAATGTGGGAGAAGGCGGCAGGGTTTAGCTACAAGCTGGCTAGGGATTCCAAAGCCTCTGCTATCACACTGCCATCAAGAAGGGAAAGCCCCTAAATCTGACAAGAGGGGCCAAGGGCAAGAGTTCCCAGATAGATGGATGACACCCAATTCACTGCTGAAGTGGAGACTGGCATGAAGAAAGCAGGTGGGTGGCCCTTCCAGAACAGATGACTGAGGAGGACCCATAAAGTGGAAAGGCTCTCAAACTCTGCCCTTGTCACCTTTCGTCCCCTCTCAGGTACATCATATCAAGTGGCTAGAAAAGGTGTGTTGTATATCGAATGAAAGGAGCATTCAGATTTTCCTCCTAGCAATGTGTGGCAGGGAAAAGAGAGGGCAGGAACATCCTGTTTGGTTATTTTTCTTGTGAGCCCTTAACCAGGTTTTTGCAGGCAGAGGTGACTCGTCATGCTAATTTTTTACATGGCGGATGCCACCCATTGAAGAGCAAGCCAAGCTCGATGATCAGATTGTTCCAGACTTGGTGTTGTTTGGTCTCAGAGGTCAGCAGGGGGTACAGAGAACATGGTGATTTTCCCGGGGATAGGAGGTAAGGGGGAAGGTCTGACAGCATGAGTCTGCAGCTCCAGCCCAGCAGTGAGCTCAAAGAGTGGTTGAGGTTACGTGTCTCAATGTGTCTGAAGAAATCGACCAGGTCCCAAACAAAACAGCTCTATGTCTCATGTTGGAAACATCAAATTATCCGGGAGTAGGGGATTTGCGGGTGGGCTGTGGGACTAGGTGGGGAGGTCACTTCACATCCCAGGCTTCTTGGCAGGAGGAGGAGAGGGATCGTGACCAAGGGCCCGAATTTAACTTGTGGTTTGGAGTTTTTGCCAAATGACTCCTGTTTCCCTGAGGAGTTCTGGATGTGGGAACAGTTAAACTTTTCCCCACTTCTCAGCCATACCACTGTCAGTCACCTTGGAGTGTTTCATTATTTGGCATAAGGAATTGGTGAGGTGGCCCCCATTACCTCCTTCCTTGACGTCAGTGAGGGAGCTGTTCCCTGTGGCTGTCTTACGTGAAATAATTCAGCATTTGTACTTCAATTAAAACTCACAGGTATATATTATTAAATGGTAGTGACTCATTCCGTGGCTTCTCCTCAGCTGAATAAGCGCCAAAAAGTGCTATGTGCCCAGTAATGATGGAGACTGCACTAAAGCTAAAATTTCTTGTCAAATAATCTATAATCAGGGCTCTGAAGAAAGCACCTCACATATCCAAGAATATCACTCTGTCTCATGTCAGTGTTTCCTCAAGAAGAAATTTGTGCTCAAGATTCTCTCTGCTTTGAAGGAAGAGGAAAAAGACACCTGACTAGAACCCTCTTTCCTTTTGTGAGCTTCATGAAGGCAGAAAGCCTCTGGCACATGGTATTTTTTCGAAAGTGGGGCTGATCTCATTGAATTACACAACCTGTATTCAATACAGCTCTGAGGAGAGAAGGGGAAATATTCCTTCACATATCACTCAGCAGGAAGATGAGAGAGGAGCAAAAGTTCAGATTTTATAAAAATTGTAGTTTTCTCTTCACATTATTGTATCATTTTATATTTAATATGCCTGAAAGCATGGCCAAGGGAGCAAACAACCCTGGCATTTTTTTTCTCCGTCCTCTTCAAAAGGCTGTGCTCCTAGCTCACACACAGACATTCCAAGCTGAGTGATCACAGGCTCCAACCTCCCTTCCCTGCTGTCCATTTCCTCATCTGGAAAGTGGGCCTCAGGATCTGTACCCAGAACAACTCCCCGAGTACTAGCGTGGGAGCATGCTCTGTGTTATAAGCACCCAGCGCAGTAAGAGGGTGAAAGTCAAAGCTTTGTGAGACTGCAGGCTTTTCACCCAACGGTCATCAGACAAGTGGTAGTTTCCCAAGTGCAGCTGAGCTGAAGAGGCCTGGGCTTGAGGTCCTAGAAAGTGGGCCTTTCAGCCGGGGCTGTCTCTAGCACACAGCACTGCTGAGTGAATCAGAAACATGCACCCTTTCTGTATAGACACAGCTCTCCGGGTCCAGAGACTGGGGAGCAAGCACCTTCTCTGGCCAAATCGAAAAGGGCAGCCTTTCCTCTAGCGGCCGCCGCCCTGGGCCAGGACCTCAGTGCCCCCACGCCCCTGGTCGGGCCTTCTCACATAACTCCCCTCAGCAGCCCTGGCTCAGATTGGTCTCAAGTCCTCCGCAGACACTCCCTAACTATCTGAATACGATTATGTATGGTTTGATGGGGAGCAGATTAAAAGGTAAATCCTCTAGTGGATACACGCTGTCCCAGGGGTACAACAGGATGGACAACCTGAAAAACAGGAATCACTGCTCTGTGCAATCAGCACATGGCACAAGATGCGGACCCGCGCCACAGCTCTGGAGGCTGTCACCCACTTTCCGTGGGGCAGAATCTCCACACCTGCGCCCGAGTCCCTGCCTCTGCCGGAGCTCCCACAGCACCCAGGACGCGGGAGTACACGGAGCCAAAGCCTGTTTTCTTTGTTGACGCCTCGTTGCCAGAAAACAGAAATTAGATCTTGCCCAGATTCTCCTATCAGCAAATCTGCGTGCCAGCAAACACTTCTCGGTGAGACGGCAAACAGAGATCTACCTTTTCAAAGCTCAGGGAGTTTCAGCCCTAAAATTGGGCTAAAGTTTTAAAAATCACAGAGACACATAGGAAACCCATTCACAAGTCTCAAAATGTTTGCAGAAGTAAATTTGGTTGTATCGGTGCCTATTTCTAAAATTGGCTTTGTTTTTGCCTTTGATTTGCTTTGCGTTGTTATTTATTCTTTCTTTCTTTTTAAATTTTATTTTATTTTATTATGTTATGTTAGTCACCCTAGAGTACATCATTAGTTTTTGATGTAGTGTTCCATGGTTCATTGTTTGTGTTGTATTTAAAGCAAGAGGCGGAAGGGCTTTTGGGAGCAATTTAACCTGTTATGTCATTTTCAGATAAGGAAACTGAAGCCCAGAAAGGGAGAGACAGTAGCTCCAGGTCACACAGCAGGGCATACTGGATCCAGCTGGGATTACAACCTAATGCTCCTTCCCTTCTCCCAGCTGAAGGTTGAGTGGAAATCAGATGGAAATCACATAACTCACTGTGACTCAATTTTTCGGTCTCAAAGGATGAATGTGCTTAACCATCAACCAAGATCATAAATGGCAACCAATAAATGTGATTTTTCAGAGGATGTTTAGATCTACTGGTTTTCTTAAGAACTACTACCCCTACTAGAGCCCCTCACAGAGGCAAGTAATCTCCCACCGGTTAGCAGGCTTCCCAAGGCTAGAACAACCCCAGCCCCACCCCGAATAATGTCTCTGCAGGGCTTCCTTAGAATTCTGGCCAAGGACCACACGTTCTCTGGACGAACACCTCTGCTAACCATTTCCGTGCCTTCAAAAGCAGTGTTTCCACTTTCCTTGTGGCCCTGAAGCATCTGCCAGCCAAACAAGCCAGAGCCCAGTGCTGTCCCTGGGCTGCCCCAAAGTCACAAAACCATTACCTGAGGATACACCAAACGTTTGGGAGAAGAAAAATAAATGCCAGATGTTAGGATCAGGCTCCCTGTATTAAACAATCAGACCCAAGCACGAATCTGTAAACTGGACAGCAGCCAAGATGAGGGGGGACCAAAATACATGTAGCTGAGGATGGGAATCAGTCCAAAATCCATTTTTCTTACAAAATGCCCCTACCCATCAATGGGCCCCACGCTCAGGCAACGTGTCGGTGATGCTCCGAGTCATGTGGGATTGAAGATTTTCTTCCAAAGGCACTGGGGTGAAGAGTCTTTCTACTTCAACCCCTTGAACAACCTTTTTTTAAAGACACAAGTCTTCAGGCAGCCCTTTCTGGAGCACTGTGGAGGAGGAATCGAAGCTTCCAGTGTAAATCTGTCCTCAGGTGAAAATCCCAGGGCCAGTAAGTCCACCAAGGCCCTGGCGAGGCTGGGCCCCTCCACCTCCTGCAGCGTTCTTCCAACTGGATCCAGGGACACGCGAGGCAGTGCAGACCCTGCTGGGGGATCCTGGAACTCCAGCTCATGGCCCCCCCACACTGGGAGAGGGTGTTGCTGAAGGGCACGGGGCCAGAAAGACTTCTGAGTCCAAATCACATGCTAACTTTAGAACTGGAGCATGCAAGAGAAGTGTAGTTCCGCCAAGAATGAACTTATTCTTTCTGCTTGAGCTCTCAGATCTGCAGCAAACGACATGCACGCGTGCGTGCGTGACTGTGCACGGAGGGGAAGGGAGAGACGACCTGATGAGAAACCAAGACGGACAGGCTGAGGGAGGCAAAGCGAGTATCCTCAGGAATGGAAGGGGGATCTGGCGACTTGGATTAACCTGTTAATTTATACCGTGGCTCTGTACAAAAATAAAAGGGTTCTCATAAGATTAACAATTTAAATAAATATCTGATAGAACTTTTCTTTCCCTCATCTTTATAGCTCATCTTTGGGGTTGATATTCAGTTCATGCTTCCCTTGCTGTTCCTGATCCAGGATGGCGATCACTTCATCGGCCTGTATTCGCTCCTGCAAAACAGGTAATGGATATATTTCTGTTACAGGAATCATGGTCAGCCCCCGCGACAGGTGCTTCCCAAACACTTCCGGGCATCGATCTGTGCAGAGATGGGTGCTAGATCTAGTTCAGGATTGACCCTCATCCCCGTCCCTCCAGTGCTGGCTTCTCCTGACTTCGTTATGTCCTAAGCAATAACTTTCCAAGATTTCTCTCTTGCCTGGAAGTCTTGTGTATTCAACTGATGAACACCCTTTCTTTTTTTTTTTTTTTTAAGATTTTATTTATTTATTTGAGAGAGAGAGAATGAGAGACAGAGAGCACGAGAGGGAGGAGGGTCAGAGGGAGAAGCAGACTCCCCGCTGAGCAGGGAGCCCGATGCGGGACTCGATCCCGGGACTCCAGGATCACGATCTGAGCCGAAGGCAGTCGCTTAACCAAGTGAGCCACCCACGCATCCTGAACACCCTTTCTATGCTGTGGTTCAATAGGCATCTCCGACTCAGTGCTCCAATCAGCGTTCCAGCTGGAGTCAGTGTTTTCTCCCCCACACACCTATTCCGGTCCAGCTCGCCAATTCTCTCTCTCAGCAAACACCGCCTCTGCTCACCCATTTGCCCTGAAAGCCCAGCCCATCTGATAAATCACCAAGTCCTGTCTGTTCCACCTCATGTTTCCACCCCTTTACAGGGCCCATTACTGTTGTCTTAGTTGAGGGCAGATTTCTCAACCGTGGCACGCCTGACCAGAGAATTCTTTGTTGTTGGGGGCGGTCCTGCACCTAGTAGAATTTTTAGCAACAGCCCTGACCTCTGCCCACTCCAGGGACCTGGTAGCACCTCCCTCCAAGTTTTAACAACCAAAAACATCCCTAGACCTTGCCGAACGTGCCCTAGGAAGCAAAATCGCTCCCACTAGAGAACCACAGGTATGGGTTCTCACCATCTCTTAGTTCAACTGCTGCAGCTTCCAAATCATACCCCCACTGCACACCCTACTTGCACATGCTTCTAAGGGGTCCTCTGCATTTCAGTCCCGACCACGTCACTGTCGGGTTCGTGCTCACAACCCTTGCATGGGTTCCTCTTGTTTGAGGTTCCAGGCCCAGTCTCCTTGGTGTGCTTATAAGGAGTTGCCTGATTTAGACCCTCCTCTCTTCTTTGGTTCCCCTTTGCCTTATCTTTTCACCTCACCTTATACTGTAACTTCCCGACTTACTTCAAGGCCCCGTACTCTCAAAGAAATCCCTAGCCCTAGTCTAGGTTAAAGGTCCTTCTGAATGTTTCCATCATATCCAATGCTTTCCCTTCCCCCTACATCAAACCATCAGCAGGCCCAGTTGATCTACCTCTAAATGGCATCTCCAACCTTCCATGTTCTTTCACCTTCTCTATCACTACTGCAGTCCATGACATGTAGTCTAGATGCAGCTTCCTATCCTGCATGTACTAGAGGTACCATATTGTCTGTCCTATCCTGTAACTTCCCAGAATGGGGGGAGGGGGAGCAGGGGAGGGCGCATGGCTTTCTTTTCCCAGTTAGAATAGAATTGGTGTTTCTTACCTAGTTTGTCGCATCTTACTGAATTTTACCTGGTGTTTTAATTACTTTAGCCCTCACCTTATGTCTCCATTTTGACCTCAAGCTCCTTGAAAATAGGGGTATGTCTTATGTAGTCCACGCCCCCTACTGCTAGTCTCTAGCACAATGCCAAGTGCAGCAAGTTATGGAAAAACTGTTTTATCACTTGAAAACAAGCCCTTCCATTCAAGACGTATCATTGAAAATGATGCCTCCATAAAGACAACCAAAGGGACTAAATATACTAAATAAGAAAGCTAAATTGATGTCATGCAAAGTAAGATGCCTGAGGACTACTTTACGAACATGGGAACGACAACTTTCTGCTTAACAAACTGATGTGCAAAACTGATACAAACTTTCAGATCTGACTGCTGCAAGAGACCCTTGCAATCATGTCTCTCCCGAAAGGGAAGAAGTTCCTGAGCTGGAACTCCACGTCCAAGGAACTGAAGCTTCTGTATTGTGCATCCTTCGGAGTTTACAATGCTAACTACACTTTGCGAACTGATAACCTTTAAAACAATCTAGAACAAGCAGGGAAATCTGCCAGCTCTGTTGACTCCTCCATAGGCTTGCTCAGGGATTCAATCTGAGAAGAGGCGCCTAACTCAGGACTCCCAAAGTTTATTGCACATTCGAATTACCTGGGGAGCTTTTCAAGCTCTCCATACCCAGGTCACACTCCTTATCAATTTAGCCAGAATGTTTGAGGATGGAGACAGATGTCAGCAGTTTGTAAAACTCCCTAGCTGATTACAATGCGGAGCCAAGTCTGGGAATCCCATAGGCTAAATTTTCTAGTAGTTGCTGAAGAGGTTCTGGTCATTCCCTCCTGTGACCACTAGATGCCACTACTGCCTGGATTCTGGAGAAGTTTCCTAACACTCTGGATTAGGAAGGAGCCATGAGAATTTACTTTGTGTCCCTTTATTTGATGGAAAATATCTTGGAAGAGATGGTTGGGATCCTGAGTAATGAAACGGACTCAGTGTTTGCTGAATTGAACACTAAAGGGAAAAGAGTGTGGTGATGTTCCAAGAATTTATCATCTTCCCCATCTGCTCATTTGCCTAGATTCTCTGGTGCAAGAGAACAGTTCGGGGGCGGGGGGGGGTGGTTTGCTGGTGTTTTAGAGTGGACAAGCACAAGGAAAGAAAGGAATCACAGCTGAGGGAGGCTGTTCAGTGCTCCTTGAAGATTTCAGAACTGCGTGCTCTGCCAGCAGCCCCCTCACCTCTGGCCAGGACCAGGAGGACACTCTTGCCCCTTCAGGTGCCTGGCTCCTCGGTGGGGAGCGAGCCTCTATCAGTCAGTCTTCCTTGATGCCCCCTACAAAATGCACACTGCTGTCCTAGATCTATGTCCTTGTCGACCTCTCCAAGCTCCTCATGGTCATGGACTGTGCTTTGTCATCCTTGTACCCCCAGGGCCTACCTAGCAGAGTTGCCCAGGCACAGAGATCTTCCATAAACATCTGCAAAGTACATGAAAGAATGCTTACGGAATGCGGCCTGAAATCTGTGTGAGCTAGATCCAATGGCAAAAAGCGTGAGACAGAGGAATGAATTTTAAAGTTTCTGACTAAATTGGATCCAATTTAGGTATCCAAAGAGAAAACTCGATCGAATGCCATTATAAAGACTAGATTTTCATAGCTCGCCAATACCCGGGGCTGGAGGAGACCAAAGACCCCCAGTTTAGCCCCTGCCGTGAAGTTTCAGTTTCAACGTCAGCATCCCATGCCAAGCTGTTGCCGAGGCTTTGACGTGAGTGAAAATGAACTTGCTACTTCTGAGGCAGACAATGCCACCAAGCAGTGGCGACAATTTGAAAGTCATTCCCATGTTGAGCTGACATTTTCCTTCCACGGGCTTATACCCATTGGTCTTAACTCCTCCCTCTGCAGCCTCATAGAGAGAGACCATAAGCTCTGGCCAGGGGCATCCAGGAGGATGGGATCCAGGTTAAGAGTCTACTTCCAATATGATAACAATATGTTAATATGCAATGTTTAGGTTAATAATAGTAAATAACAACAAACTTTCAGGTTGACTCACTGTCTCCTACATGTGTCTCATAAATGATTCAGTGCTCTTTTTAATGATTTATTGAGAAAATAAAACAGTCTTCCTGGTGCCCGGTAGAAAATGGTTCCTCTCTCCTGATGCCACAGTTTGGTAAGAAGCTCAAGACTAACTACAGACTGCCAGACATCACTTCAATTTCTATTTCCACAAACATTCCCTTATTAGAACCCATCTGGGGGCGCCTGGGTGGCTCAGTTGGTTGGGCGACTGCCTTCGGCTCGGCTCGTGATCCTGGAGTCCCGGGATCGAGTCCCGCGTCGGGCTCCCTGCTCAGCAGGGAGTCTGCTTCTCCCTCTGACCCTCCTCCCTCTCCTGCCCTCTGTCTCTCATTCTCTCTGTCTCAAATAAATAAATAAAATCTTTAAAAAAAAAAAAAGAAAAAGGAACCCATCTGATCAAGAGTTGCCTTCCTAGCCCCTCTTCGTTCTCTCAAACTCACACTACACACAGCAGATGTGTTAATTGCTTCATCGTGGATCTGAACAGGAAAATCTATTCTTGCTTAGAAAACACAGCCAGTGTTGGAAACCAGAAAGAAAGGACTCTGTAATAGTTTGATTGATTGACTGATTGATTTTTATGATCTCTAAGATCCCTGAAAGGTTATGGATCAATTCAAGGACTTTTCAGATAAATCAGTTTACAAAGCAGGTCTTTGGAACATCTGATTGGCCTTCTGGGTGGGCCACAGACTCACCAGCTCTCTATAAAGTGGGTCCAAGGTAAACCACAGAGCCACAGCACACCTCTGGCCCTTGGTGACCGCCTTCACTCCATGCGGGTTCTCTCCTCCAGACGAGAAGCTGATCATACGCCCACACTTTGGTTTGATAGAGGCCTAAGGAAGAACGTGAAAATTAAGACTTTCCGTATTATGAGCATTTCTACGATCCCTTTCTCTACCCTTCTATGGGATTTTTTAGGTCAAGTTTTGAATCAAAGAATAATGGAATCCTGGGACTGGGGTAGATAGATTGGTTCAATTTCCTCACCCGTAAAACAAAGGTAAGTTCAGGACAATGTGTGATTCAGACATAAAAGTGTTCAGGTAAAATGGCTGGCTCCCGGCCTTGAGCCCTAGCACGGTATCTGGCCTATGGCAGAGGCCCATTTAATATTCGCGGAATGACAAAAACAAATTAAGGAGTGCAGGAGTGCTGGTACATTTTTATTATTGATCTAGGTAGTGGCCCTATGGGTGCACCCTTTCCCATGCCTGAATCGTAGGTGTTTGGCTTGTGAGCCTTTCATAACACAGAGATTTTTAAAAGCCAAGTCTAATGTCATATGCTACTTTAATTCGCACTACAGTATTCCTGCCCAGTGGTCCTCAGTGAACGCTTTAATACCTCCAGTAATGAGAACACTCCCCTCCTTGGGGAGACCTAGTCCGTGGCCTCCAGGCTCTGAAATGACTAACACGGTCCTGCCAACCTTGTGCAGTGCTCAGGTGAAACTGCTCACTAATGTTGAGTAGAAGACAGCAGAGAGAAAAGCAGCACCGCTAGGGAGCCGGCGTGGGAGATCACGTGAGCGGGCTCTCCGAACGGGGGAACTGAAGCAACAGAATGTAAGAGGCCTGGCGTCTGTATTTAAGAAGCGTCTGGTGTCAGTAGAGTTCATTTTTCTTTCTTGAGAAACACAGACACATTACTCATTCCATAACAGAGCTTAGAAAAGTAAAGTAAAAGAAAAAAAAAAGTGGTACCATTCTACCATTTGATGAGATGAGCTCATTTTATTTTATTTTTTTTAAAGATTTTATTTATTTTGAGAGACAGAGAGAGAGAGAGTGAGCGAGAGAGAGAGCACAAACCAGGGGGAGAGGCAGAGGAAGAAGCCTGTCAACTCCCCACTGAGCAAGGAGCCGGATGTGGGGCTCTATCCCAGGACCCTGGGATCATGACCTGAGCCCAAGGCAGACGCTTAACCGACTGAGCCACCCAGGTGCCCAGGGCTCATTTTAACTAGTTATCTTCTGCACTGACTTGGATTGATACATGCTCATTAGAAAAACCTTTGGTTTCCTTCACCATAAAAGGGGATGGCTATGTGTTTCCACTGCCAGCTTCAGGAACAATATTTGGAAAATTTCCTGAGGTCCTTGGATGCTACCTAACACAGGGACCCCTAGACGGTAAGATACACATGGAAGGTCAGAGGGAGATGGAGGAGTCAAGAAGTCTGAAACCTGTCTGTGTGTGTGTGTATGTGTGTGTGTGTGATGAGCAGAGAAAAGCAGTCAGCTTCTGGTTACTCTTCTATTCACAATAATTGAGAAATGATTTGTCTTTGCTGGAGAGAGTTGCTTTACTTCTGCAGCTTTGTCAAGGTGACTTCGGATGCAAATCTAGAGAATTCACTCCTTAAGGGTGCCCTTGGTATCAATCTGATTTCATTTTCCTGGAGAAGGAATCTGTTGTAAGTTTCCACATGGAAACAAAAAAAATAAATGATGCTTGAAACATATGAAGTAGGTAGGAAAGCCTTGGTCTACTCACAGCTTTAAGATCCAGTTTCGAGTTTTCTGGGCAGCTCATTCCCAGGTGCTGGTCAGGGCTCACTCAAGCACACGTGGGCACCATTGCTTCTATGTGATTATCAAGTGTCAGCAGTAACATTTTACAATATTAAACACAGGGTGTGGGGACAACTTGATGCTTTATCTCCGATGGAACTGGATGAATTCAAAGTATTTTTACACATGAAGAACTTGGGAAAGTTTAGGAGAAGAAGCTATCAGCTACCTGAAGCATTTGGAATTGATCATAGGTATGTAGGTTCACAGAAGTCTCTGTGACCAGTCTTACCAAATGGAGAGCGTCACCTGTTATATATCAGCCACGGAAAGGAATAAACAAGCTTCATGTATGACATAACTTCTATAGAAAAATATGTCCTGAAGTTTAGATGATTGTAAATATACTTCTGGAGCACAGTTCTATATTGAATTTAATTTTTTGTGAAGCAAATAGAAATTATTTTTTTAAAGATTTTATTTATTTGGCAGAAAGAGAGACAGCGAGAGAAGGAACATAAGCAGGTTGAGAGGGAGAGGGAGAAGCAGGCTTCCCGCCGAGCAGGGAGCCCGATGCGGGGTTCGATCCCAGGACCCTGGGACCATGACCTGAGCCGAAGGCAGACACTTAAAGACTGAGCCACCCAGGTGCTCCGCAAATAGAAATTATTAAATTTCACCTCTCTCAAACTTGTACAGTGAAACCCAAATCCCAAAATACTCATGTTTCACAAATATGCTGCTGTTGAACATAATCTATGTATTTCCAAGTATGATAAAAAAAATTCCTTTTGCTTTCCATCTAACTGATGATTCAAAGTCAGAGAAGCCTTTGTGCTCTATTTGTCTTGAATGAATGTAAATCTTTAGCCACCGTTCAGTTAATTGTGTAATTCCCAGATTTTTCCAAAGTAAAGAACTTAGAGGACTTTTTTCCTTGTGTAGCCCCAAGTTGGGCCACTTCTCTGCTTCATTTGTCCCTTATGTCAAAGAAAGGAAAGCTGAAAAGTAAAATTATCCATTTCTCTTTGTATCAGTCCCAACTGATTACCTAAGAATTTTAATTATTTACAAAATCCTCTAAAAACTCCACCATATGTATTAATATGAAGTAGAGCTAACTTGGGAAAATGAATCTATCAACTTGGAGCTTTTCAATCAAAACACTGTTTAATCGGTTTTTCTATTTTTTAGGGGTGGTGGTGAGGGTTAGATTCAGTACGTTTTAAAATAGTTACACCTTTCTCTTAAAAGTACAGCTATATGAAAGCAGTATTATCTGCTTTCACATCTTTAAACAGCAGAATTACAGTTAACTTGCATTCAACAATTAATGAATTACTGATTCTTACATGGTATTCCAGGCATCACTTGCTTTCAAACATTAAGCATTTCCAAATATGGCCACTAGATGGAGTAGAAGCAAAGAAATCTTTTCAACCACCTGTCTGATTTTCTTTCCAACTGTGTGAGCTGGAAGCATTTTAAAATCTGTTCTAGTGTTAGCAGAGCTCAGAGCTTTCTGCACAGAGACTTTAAAAAAAAAAATGATAATTTTGTGTCAGGATTAGAAGCAACCCGGATCATCAATCTTGATTTAGTTTTCCAGATAATGAATCTGTTGATACTTAAGCTTTTACAACAAAGCATGAGGCATCATAACCTTTTAGATACACATTATTGCGTAAAATGGTACGAAATATTTTTTCTTAATTATTCCAATGTTTCTGGACAATTTTAACCTGAATCTCCATAGGGTTCCCTTTTAAATCCAGTAGTACAGAATTTTTTATATCATCTGCTTATACCCCACCAGTATGCCATAAATGATATATGGGTGTCTCCTACAAAATAGGAGAGGGAAAACATAATACTCAGAAAAAGCAGTGAAAAGAGTATGTATAAGACAAAATCCTTGAAGTTTGTCAGATACATGCCTCAACTATTTAGATTTTATATGGAGGAAAGATGTATCTCATAATCTATTTACAATTCAATTACATCCTCAACTGGAAAATATATTTTTCTACCATGGTTTATACTCTTTGGCTTAAAATCCAAAAGATGCTGGCTAAATGGTCTATAACCCAGTGGACTGGTTTTCCAAAGGCACTGCTTTGCCTAGGAAGATGGTAGTTGAAATTAACTGTTGATTTTTACCTACAAAGGTGTGTTCAGAATCTCATCTATAGTGTGTGTGTGTGTGTGTGTGTGTGTGTGTGTGTGATGTGTATGTATCAATTTTCATGTATAGGATTACTTGCAGCCATAAGCATATATACCCATACACACATATATAGTAATTTTGATAACTAGGGGTCTAGAGCCCAATACTCAGTATAAGCATGGAGAACACCAGGTTGCTCGAAAACTATCCTATAGAACCCATTTGTCTAGTCCTAGGCATGGATGACTTAGAAATAGGTGTTTTTATGTTTCCCTCAGACTACCTGACAAAGAATCAGAAGACCTAAGTTCCGGTTGCAGGTCTAACACTAACTAGCTATCTAATCATGAGCAGTTGCTTCATATACCTACTCTTTAAATTACCCATCTGTAAAATGGACTGGAAGATTTTATTGATGAGTCCATCTCTAACATTTTAGGATGCATACATTTGCTGGGCCCCTGTGCATCTCTTGAATTCTCAAGCTCAGCTATTTGAAGTCCAACAGTCTGTGAATCCTTGGAAAACAGCAAGCTTGAGATGAAGAAATGCTACAAAAACTTGCCTGTATAGGTTTACTTACAGTCACAGTCTTGGCATCCATCTCAGTGAAAATGAACTCTCCTCCTTCAAAGTCATCATTCATATACAGGAGAGCACTAGAAGAAAAAAAATAGAAAACCATTTGTACTATTACGTGCTTACAACAGCTTTGTCAGAGAATACCAGAGATGTAATAAACTGACCAGCCTGATTGGTTAAGTTTCCTTTGAACTGGACATTGAAATTACTGACCCTCCTAACCCTAAAAAGATCAGATACAGTTTGGGTCGTACCCCTGAAGTATTTATCTGTTTCACTTATGCTAACATTTTAATCATATTTCAAATTTTATCGCACATTTCACTTTTTCCCAAGAAAACCTAATTAGATTTAATCTACCCCTTTGAACCTGCCCATGCTACTTATCATTCTCCTCTTCCCTCTTATGCTTGTAACTTGAAAGGATGTTAGTTCCTCCCGAAGGAGCTAGAGAGCTCCAAAAGGTGTAGTCTTGCTTTGTGGATAGGGTTGTTCAATAAATGTTTTTTGTATGGTGCACGCTGCAGTAGTAATAAACCACTATTATATACATGGTGACTTCTCTTTGGGCCCTACAATATCACCTAATTTTTCCTCCGAGTTTCCAGTTTCTTGTTTATAAAAGGCAGACATTGGTGAGTGATACTGTAAGATCCCTGTGTGCATTGGGACACAGCGTATCCTTGGGTTCTCAGACTGAGATACGCAACCCACAAGGGATACACTTCAGTGAAAACCAAATGATCAACAAAGAAAGCTTTACTTTTTATATGAAAACAAAATGAGATTTTGTGGATTCCGATGCAACAGAATGTGCTTGGCTTCTCAAGGTAAAATCTGAGACGATCAAGTCACTTCCTGGTTGTGTCAGCTGCTTCAGGAGGGTATTTGAGAATCTCTGCTTCATCAAGATGAATATGATGACAAGCCAAACATATCAGTTTTCTAGTTTCCATGGGTAGTTGGCAACTGTTGGACAAAAGCTTGGTTGTGAAGGCAGTGCTGGTTGTACCTATAGTCCCGGAACGTGTAAGCAGGAGGCTCCTTCCAGCATTCGTTGGCCTCAGGATCCAACAGGCAGTTGTCGGCATGGATGGGGTGACTGAGGTCAGTTCTTCTATCCTGCTGACCTGCCGGAAAAGGGAACTGGTGAGAATGACAGGAGAGCAGGAACCTCCAACAGCAAAGCTGACAACCTGTCTTCTCCCATCGCTGCTGGCCTTTGCAAATTTGAGACACAAGATAGACCCACAGAGATGAACGAACCGACTAAGCAGTCAGGAGACGGGTCCTGCTTTGGTGCAAACTTGATGTAAAACCATGGACAAATCACGCCTGCCTGTTTTGCTATAAAAGTTTCTTGATATGAAGATACATAGTAGAAATTCCATGCATTCCATGGGTCGGACCTCATGTGGGGCAGGCAAATGAGAGGGGTGAAAAGAAGATGTAAAAAGAAAAGGCTGATTCAGCTGAAAGTTCATGTGTCAAAGTCTCCTCCCATGACATCCTTCCTCCCCTCCTACTCAACAGAGTGTGGAAGAGAAGATCTAGGGGAGAAATCATGACAGCCGGGAGTGAGGCGGTCTCTGCCTTTTTAAGAACACTTCTTTCAACAATCCCTTCATCTTCTAAGCAACCACTTAATGCTTTGGGGGCGTGATGGGGGACTATAATCTTCAGGTTCCTGGTTCCCTGGAAAGTAAAACCTAAAGCAGGAAAGTCTTTCTTTGTGTGACTTTAAGCAAGTAAGGAAAATAGTTTTGAAAGGAAAGACAGGCAGAGCAATGGCCTTCTGGAACTTGAGGGGGCCAGAAAGGAGAAGAGGAAAGGGGGAGAAAAGAGTGAACAAGCTTCTTCTGTTTGGGGAATTTAGAACTTTGCTAAACCATGAGTCTAAAATGTAACAGAACTTTGTTTTACATTGTTTTCTTTCTCATTTCACCCTGGGTAGGAGGGAACAAGTTCAGACTCTGGAATCTTACCAGACAGAGCAGTTCGGCAGACCATGTGTGTATAAGAAAAATACAGGGTTGAGTTCAGCATGAAATAGGATTCTACAATCTTTCGAGCCTTCTCACTGATGTCATAAAACAGACGGGCACTCTTCAGTGGAACTCGGCCTTCGTAACCAAACTGAAGACAAAGAAGAACATGAGATTGCACTGGGTTGATCGGAAGGCTTGAGAAAAACAGACACTAGGTTTCAGTAAGGCAATATAAGGATGGTCAAGTCTGCGTTGACCAGTGGGAATACGACCACATGCTCGAGGATTCTGGTTAGTAAAATAAGCCATTGAAATTCATCCTTCCTAATCACAGTGAGAACACTGAAAGCTACCTCCCCAACAACCCTTGGTGTGGTGCAGAATCATCATGTGGTTCAGTATGTTTTCGCCATCGCACCAGGAGCTCCTTGAGGACAGGGGGGACTATGTATTATTTGTGAGATATGAATTTAGGAGATAAAAAGTTTGATAAGTTGATAACTCAGTGAAGGAATCAGGAATGATTTAAAACAATGGAGATGTCATTTCATACTTGCTCCCTTCATCTCTCCTGACAGGTCTACAGTCTGGACTCTCCTCTTTCCTGTACCTGTAATGCACAGAAGGTATCTGATAATGCTTAGGAACCCAAACCCAAAAGAAGCTACGACTTTACTTTGAGTGCTTTCAGGACGGTTGCACCTTCAAACTTCTCATTGGGTGTATGGGGTGAAGTTTTTCCTCTGTATCCATCACCAACAAGCATGATTCCCTGGCAGCAAAATATAAAAAGATGCTTTATTAATGACAGCAATGACTTCATCAGCTTTCCCTTTTTGCCTTGACTGCCAGGAAGCTAAGGACCGCAGTCAATACTCAGAACCATCCCTATTTTGTACCAAGATCCTGGTATCATTAATCCTTCCAATCAAAAGAGATATCTTCATTTAAACTTCACTCTACATGTTCATCATGAAATACCAGTTTTTGTAGAAATAGGTAGGCTATAAATGATTAATATATTAGTTAATTATCCATTAAAATAAAGAGATTTCCCAGTGACTTCATAAGGTAGGCAGGGCACATGCTGAATGGCATTGTCCTATGTATTAAGCCACTAACTATTCCAGATCCATGAGCTGTGTCCAGATCTAAACAAAATTCAAATCAGCCCAAACCAGGCTATGAAAATGCCCCCACATCGAGGTCCTTGTCCTAAAGAAAGTGACGTTTCAGGCCTGGTTTCCTGACTCCAAGTGAGACTAGGACGAGAGAGCTCCAGGGCTCCCACCAGGCTGGCACCCTCAGGCTCCCTCCTCCCCCCACCCCACCTCTTGGGTCCTCACACTGGCCACGCTGTGGAGCTCCCGGCACTGTTCTTCCGACAGGACGTTATCCAGGAGAACCCGCTGAGTCCCGTTCAGCTGCTCCGAGTTATAGACAAATGTGATGTTCTCATAGAGCAGAGGGCCACCTGAAGAGACAGAACACATCATCTTCTCTGTTCCCTCTGTTCCCAAGGAGGGAAGCACAGAACACCTGCCGGTTTTTAATGAGAAATTCATGAGAATCACTTTGCTCATGAATACTTAAGAATGCAAAGACACACTGGAAGCTTGCTAAGTACAATATGGATTCAGGGAAAAGACAGATGTCTGAAGACCAGATATCTGAAGATGTTTCTCCATAACATCACAATAATGTCACACTTGTATAGTATTGTGGGTTTGATACACTATCTTTTCCTTTGATTCCAGGGATGATCTTGCAAAGCAGACTGGGAATATCACAGGATGCTGCTCGGAGAAGACCTTCCAGAATTCTCTCGGCAACTGCACACGCCCTTCTCCACAACCTTTGGTTCCTAACTCTGCTACAACATCACATTACTGGATCATGTGTTTGTGCCCCCACATGTGACATACACACCACAGTCTCACTGGTATGGAGAGAAATATCTTCACTAGAAAACTCAGCTGGTAAATGCACCATCAGGACAGTCACACCCAAGCCAGCCACCTCCTTCCTAGTCTTCTTCCCACCAACTAACTGACTCTACACAGTCTTGTTTGTGGAATATTTATTTTTCTCTGTTCTCCGGGCAAACCTTTATATTGCTCTCTTTGCACGGGAAGGTTTCCTATAGGCACCTGTTCTCTCCCTGGATGGAGCCCACAACTTTATGAAATTAGCCCATGTAGGCTTTTCAGAAGGTGATGCTTTGGGGTCATGCTTTAGGTGGTTAATTACAAAATCTAGACATGACCAGGCTCTTTCCTCACAGAGGATAGGACTGAAGGACAAAGCCTCTGTTGGTGAGGAAATCTCCAGCTATAACACAGTGCAACCAGCTTGAACTAAAAAACTGAACAGAGAGGAAGAAAGTTTTTCTGCTCTTTATAAGACTCCTAAGGGACCTGACATGTGCCTGTTAGTAACAACAGTTCGCCCTGGAGGGAGGCAGTGGGAGGGCTCAGCTGCTCCCTTCTTCCCCCAGTCAAGCAATGGTCCCCAACACACTGGCCTAAAACACATTGGTGAAGAAGGAAGAAACCAACTGAAATCGATGTCCCCTCTAGTTCTTTAAAACGAATTAGTGAAACTAAGGAACAGCATCAAGTTTATTAATAGTCTAGTTAAGATGGAAGATTCACTACAGCCCACAATTAGTGGACTATTAAGATAAAGAGACAGTGTTTCCCAATCTTTAATAATAGATGGTTATCTGTTAAAGGAAAAGCTCCCTAAGGAGAGGCAGTGCAGACACATTACTTTATCACAATTTTATTTCCATACTCGCAATTATAAAACTATGAGCACTGGGCGCCTGGGTGGCTCAGTTGGTTAAGCGACTGCCTTCGGCTCAGGTCATGATCCTGGAGTCCCGGGATCGAGTCCCGCATCGGGCTCCCTGCTCGGCAGGGAGTCTGCTTCTCCCTCTGACCCTCCCCCCTCTCATGTGCTCTCTCTCATTCTCTCTCTCAAATAAATAAATAAATAAAATCTTTAAAAAAAAAAAAAACTATGAGCACTGTATTTATTTATCTTTAGAGTTTCATATAACTCTAATACCAAAAGCAATTTACAAGATTAAATAAAAGCAAGACCATAAAACTAAATTTGAGTTAATATTAATGAAATGGTTAATGTTATTTTGCAGAAACCAAAAAGCTACATTCCACATGAATGTTCTACTCACTGATCTGGCCCAGATTCTTTTGAGCCAGCATTCTTTATAGTATTTCTGGTGTGTAATGACTCATTGCACTGCAACTTTTCTCTACTGAAATTACTATGAAGTCATAGTGTACCATGATAAATTTGGGCCTTTATCTGCTCCTGATACATTATTTATAAGTTTGTTCGACTTCGTTTCTTGTTAGTCTTCAGCTCCCGAAGTATCACTAACTGGTGCCAACAAGATAGTAGCCTCACCCACCGTGGTGTGAAATCTCATGGTGGGACTTGACTATCAGGTGGTTATTTACATGACCCACTAGTTACCCCTATTAATTTTTTTTTTAGATTGTCATCAAAATCTATAAATACAGAATTTCTTGGATTCCAGGAATATAACCACAAGGTATAGTTTCAGTACCAATCTTTTGGATGAATAGAAAAAAAATACACACACACACATACACAATTCAATGTTTCTCAGTCTTTATTCCACAGAAAGTTTTTGATGAAAAAAGAGTTTCTTGATCAAATGTGTTTGGGAACTACTAGGTTACACAAAATTTAAGAGGACTTCTTAGGACTTTTAATATGTAAATAGGCATTAAGAATATCCTGAGTATTGAGACAGTATAAAGCAGTTCTCACCCTTAATCGAGCATAAAACCAACCTCCCTTCCTCCCTCCCTCCTTTCCTTCCTTCCTTCCTTCCTTCCTTCCTTCCTTCCTTCCTATGACAGAGAGACTCTAAAATGACCCCCTAATGATCACTGCCTCCTGGGATTCATGGGCTTGCATAATTTGCTTTCCTCAAGTGTGAATGGGGCTTGGAATTTGCTTCCAACAATAGAATATGGCAAAGGTGATGGGATATGACTTCTGTGATTGTATTACATGAGATTGCCACCTCCATCTTGCTAGCAGACTCAGTCTATTGCCTTCTCAGCTTGCATTGCAATATGTTGCTGCATTAGACAGACTCATGCAGCAAGGAATGAGGCCTCCTCCAGCCAACGATCAACTAGGAACTGAGGACCACTGTCCACTAAGACTTTAGGAACCAAATTCTATCATCTGAGCTTGGAAGAAGATAGTTCCTCAGTCAAGCCTTAGAAGAGACCTCAGCCCTGATCAACAATTTGAGGGAAGCCTGTCACAGACCCTGAAGCAAGGGACCCCACCAAGCTACCCCCAAATTCTTGACCCCCAGAAACTGGGTGATAGTGAATGTATGTTATTGTAAGCTGCTACATTTGTGCTCCCTTTTTTTTTTGGTAGCAATAAAAAAACAGTAGACTCACCCTCTCCCCAACAGGACCTCTTAACATAAAACACAGGTTATTTGGGAAAAGTTGCCCTAATCTATATAGCTGATTAAGAACCATAGCCAAATTAAGGCAGTTTCTCAAATATATGGAAAAGTAAACTGCATATTCCATTCCCACTTAGAAAAGTAAAAGAGATGTTCTTTCAACAAGAAAGACAAGATACTTGTTGGTTCACTGAAAAGCAATTTTTTAATATAAAAGTCAAATAGAAATGGATGACAGACCAAGGGTTTAGTGAACTGGGTTGGTTTCTACTATGTCATATTTTTTCCTTTCCTCTCTTGAGAGTATATGAACTTTAAATATAATTACCCTATTTTCAAAAGACAACTTTAACAGTTACTACAACTAAAACATTTAGAAAAATGCCTACCGTTCTTAAGTTCTGTATAAGTATTTGCTATTACTATGTTGATTATTTAGTATTATGTAACATATGCCTGGTCTATTGGGTTAAGTTCTGAGTGAGGTTTCTTAATAAGCATAAAGGAGTATATTTTAAAAAAGACTACTGGAATATTGCCAATTCCTCCAGTCACACCACATGGAACGTACTAAGATCAGGGGAAGGGACGGAGTGCAACATGAGCCTTAACTACCTACCCACTCACAGCTTCAGGCAGAATCTTCTAGAAACCTGCCTTTCATGTAGTTAACACAATCACCACGGAGCATAGACTTTTATACAGAGGTTTCCCACACATGCATTTCACAAACCACAGCCAACTACCCACCCACTAACCAAAAGAAAAAAAGAAGAAGAAGAAGAAGAAGGAAAAACAAACCCTGCCATTGAAACACTCACCTCTACCAGCCTACAAATGACTAGTAGCACACCAGACAGAGGAAAACATTAAAATAAAAATAAAACTGTAGTCCAATAAGTTGTGGTTCCTGGGGCCTGATTTGATGGCTTCGGCCAACTTCTAACCACAGCTCAAGGAGATTTAGCTAAACAACTTAATTCTTCTCTCATTCATAAAGTATGTGCCTGGCTCGGACTCTCCAGTTGCAATAAAGAGGAATCGTCTAGGAAAATACTCCTTTGTGCTCACCGCCTGTGGCTCACCTGGCAAGAAGGGGCATTTTACTATAAATATTACAGGGTGACACAAGTCACAACAGGCATGTGCTAAGTAACAAGTCCTTATGTGAGCACAGCCCATAATGGTCTACAGAAGACTTTTCACACTGTTCCTCAGCAATAGGTCGCTGTCCTTCTTTTACAGCTGAGGCTCACAGAGCCCAGAGACCTCAAGTCTCTAGGTGTCCATCACGCCAAGTACATCAGACTAACCAATCCTGGAAACTCAGATTCCTGATTCCAAGTTCAATGTGATTTCTACTATACTGACTGGGATGATTATGGAGCAGGACCTTTGGAAACTGGCGGTTGAAAAGAGAATGGATAAGTGATGGGTGTTTTTAGTTTGATGATATGCTTATTCCGTGGATTGGAGTCCATCTGGGACGTGGTCTTGGGTCACTCCCGTAATGCTTCTGAGCCGTCCAGTGTGAATACTACTAATTACTGTTAGGTAACCAGAGTAGATGACAATCCCTTTGTGAAAGAGGACAAAAGCTGAAATATATTCTACTCTGTGAAGCATGCATCCTTTCTTGCCTCCCTGACATCTGCTTTCAGCCAGACTAAGATAAGAAAGTGTTTTCTGGTTGGGAACTTGGCCTCTGTCTACCACTGTTTTTAATTTAGAAACTATTCAGATCTCTAGTGACTCCACAGAAGGCTTTCCAGTGGTTTCCAGAGAAAATCCTAAGATGCAGTCACCCATTTAACTAAGCAAATTCTATAGAAATGATAAACTTTGGTAGACCAGCCAATCACGGCCTCTCCCCATACTGTATAGTCTCCTACTCTATTCTTCGTATTAGTCTTCTTAGTCAGCTGCTGTATATCAGAGTCCCAGGGAGCCAGGAAAAAAAAAAAAAAAAAAGAAGCTTTGACGCTTGGCAACCATCCTGGAGTTTCCCAAACCTTTACAGCAAAGTGCTGGCTTATTGGCATGTACTTCCTGGGTGATTGATCAGCTTAAAAAGCAACACAAGGGGCACCTGGGTGGCTCAGTCATTAAGCAACTGCCTTTGGCTCAGGTCATGGTCCCAGGGTCCTGGGATCGAGTCCCACATCGGGGGACTTCTCCTTTCCCACTCCCCCCTGCTTGTGTTCCTTTTCTCACTGTGTCTCTCTCTGTCAAATAAATAAATAAAATCTTAAAAAAAAAAAAAAAAAAGCAACACGAACTCTGGCTGACCATGAAACTTTCTGGCCTTTGTAAAACAGCTTGGGCTTTGTGGCTACAAACTGGGGTCCAGGTCAGATTAGATGAGCATTTTATCCTGTTCACTGCCTCAAACTGACTTGGAAGCTGAGGAAGGAAAGGGCTGGGAAATGTGAGAGCTGTAGAGAACCAGAAGTTTTCATATCAGCTGGAGGAATGTGCTGACACACTCTCTTGTGGGGGAAAGGAGTACTGTACTCCTTCTCAACGCAGGTTTCTAAAACCTTCTTATCTTGCTGTTATTTAATCAATAAAGGATACATTTTGGATCTCTAGACACTTTTATGTTCCATCTCCAGGTGAGTAAGAGAAAATGGGATCTGGATTCAAAAGCCTGGGTTCGAATGCCTGCTCTACCCGTTATGAGCTATGAGACACTGGACATGTCACTATATCTCTGTGAGCCTCAGTTTTCTTGCCTGTGAAGTGGGGGCACTTGTCTCACATTCCAGTATTCAAATGGAGTGTGTGTAGATTTGCCTGAGGAATTATAAAATATACAGATACCATAATAATTGTTAAGAATCACTACTGAGTTAGTACCACCACTGCTAATAATTTATTATTACAACGTTTAGCTGTATTTAGAAACTACTTTTGACAACATTCGACATACGTTTCTGTGAATTTTGATCTGACATAAGTATATCATGTTCTGCTCTCTCCATCTCTGTGCCTTTGTTCCATTGTTTTAACCACTAAAATGGGTCCCTCCACACCTCTGTCAATTCAACTTAAATTCTACTGATCCCTCAGAGTCCTGCTCAGATATATGTGCCTCAGGCACTGTAGATGAACTCATCTAATATCCATGTGACCTGTCTCTTCAAGTTCCTCTGATGTGCAATCTATTCTGCACTAGCTAGCACTCACTCACTAGGTGACAGAAGCCCCATGACCTCTCCAAGCCTCAGGTACTCAACTGATCATTCAGTCCCTGCCTGGTTCACAGGACTCTTGTGGGAAACAGATGAGGGAGCGAATTTGAAAGTACTTTTGTTGGAAACCAAAGGCGATGATATACAAATCTGAGATATTGTTTTTAAGCCTTGCTTTCAGAACGTTATGAAACGTTGTTACTTAATCTTGTTCTTTAGTTTCCAGAGAAAGTGGGCTCTTCCTTAATTTAAATAACAAGTAGCCAACTCCCACCTCCTCTTTTCCCTCCTTTAAGTAAAAGTGCACAGATACTTACCCTCTCTTAAGTCTCGATCTATCTTGGGTGATGACTTTTTCCCCATTGACAGTCCATGAACTTCTGCCCCTTCCACGTTCACTCCTGAAGGGACCCTGCCCATTAAAAACAGTTGAAATGGAATTTCCCACTGAATGAGGATATTCAAAGACAAAGGACACCTTACTCAGGTAGTCTTCTTAGCACCTTTTTTTACAGTTAATTGTATCCATAACTTTACCCCCTTGAGATTAGAAATTAAGTCTCCAAAGAGCAGAAAAAAATTATCATGTGCATCTTTATAATGCTCAGTGTTGTATTTTTGTCTTGAGCATAGAGTGCATCCCAAACAATGATTGAACTGAAATAACCCATGACCTCGGGTAGTGGTTCTTTACTATTCCAAGAAAGAAGACACAAGTTTCAAACTTGGCAAACATACAAATCACAGCATGATATCCTTTCAATGCACACAGAGTGAACAAATCCAACTGTGCATGTCCACTCTTGGATCTGTTGTAATAAATTTAGGCCACCCGGGGTTGAGGCCTTAATGCCTAGTGAAAGACCATAGGATTTTGAATAGGAATCCACCAGTCCCTTGTGGTGACACTCTAAAAGAGTCCTTTGCCTTGTCAGAACCTCAATTTCTGAATTTGAAAATGTACAGCCTAGACCAGGTCAGCTCAAACGTGTAACTCCAACATTCTATGATTCCTCGAACTGCTCATAACATGCAAATTGATTTTTTACTTCTATCATTTTAAAAAATGAGGTCTTTTCATTTCTGATTGAGTTAATGACACCTGATATTTTAGCTTGCAGTGAAACTCTTTGAGCTTCCTGCTTTCAAATGTAGTAAGGGAATTCAGCATTAACAAGAAAAAACTAAGCTCTATTCTAATCAAAAACAGAGTCCACAGAATGTGTCACCTTCATAGATCACCTGATCCAACCCCTTACTTGGAGGAAAAATGTAAGATTGGAAAGGATGACAAAGCACTCAAGGTCACACAGAAGTATATACGAAGAGCTGGGACCAGAAGGCTGAGCTCCTAATTCCCAGTGTGGAACTCATTTAACTATGTATTTTTACCTATCTCATAGAGCTAAGGTCCTTATAGTGGGTATGACTCTAAGTATTTCTTCTCATTAAAAGTAAACGGAACGGATTGTATTCTGAATGAAGAACTCACCGATTCTCATCCTGTCGTCCTCCATATCGGATCCAATAATTCTGTTTTAAATTAAAAAAAAAAAAAAAACAACTCAGTAGCTTTGTCACTAAAACATAATGCACAGAAAGAAAATATACATTTAAAACACTCAAAAGACTGAAAACATTAGGAAACTTGCATACTGTATCAAGATACAATATTTTTTTAATTAATAAAAAGAAGAGCTAAAGCCAATGCGATTTTGGCAAAGAAGAAATGATGCACAAATGGGTTTTTAAAAATAGCATGGAATTAGCTTAAGTATTTATATTTTTTGTCCAAGAAATGATTTGGAGTTTAGTGTCAGGAAGACACTTAAAAGATCATTCAGTCCAACTCCCTTATGTTTTTGAATAAAACAAACAAAAAAGTCCAGCTTGATTAATCATCTGTGTAGGATCATAAAGTAACTTTTTCTGAAGTCTCCTGGGAGAATGCAATTTAAAAAATAATAAGTAGGGATGGGTATAAGCATATTAGAAATGTTATTAAGAATTAGTATATTTAAAAATTATCCTAATTTTTAAAATATGCCAATAAAAACATGACATAACTAAGACAGAAATGAAAAAAATGTTACAAATAGGATACATTACAAGTAGTGCTTTTTATAAACATATCACATGTGCATATATGAAGAACTTACATAGTTAACTAACAGATAAATGAAAAAAAGGCAGGTCCAGATAATTCAAATCACAGGAAAAGTAATTAATGACAACATGTGAAAAGTTTATTTTTGTTGGTCATCAAAGGAATACAAATTAAAACAACAATGATATACCATTTTGTACATAAGAAATATGAATGATTTTTTAATGTTATTTCTCATTGCTGAGATGTTTATTGTCAACTGGTACTTTTATGCATTTCTAGAACCTTCACTGAAGGTATCCGAAAACTGCCTTAGAAAAGCAATTTCAAGAACTTTAGAACTTCTAATATCCTTTGATGGCAGAATAATCCCATTCCTGGTAATTTATTCAAAGGGCATAGTTCAATACAGAGGGAAATGCTTCATGCATTAAATATGGTAGAAAAAATCAGAAACAAATCAAATATTCAGTGTCAAGAAAAGAGTTAATTTATTTATTGCACAACAATTCTATATATCTAGCTAAAAATCATTTTAAAAGCTGTAAAAAGGTAGAAATTGCTTATGATACCTTAAATAAAAATCAGAATAGAAATCTATCTATACCATAGTACTAGTTGGGCAAAAGGTGTGTCTTCATATGAAGAACGACTAAAAATCTACACAGACAAGTGGAGAAAAGTCAGCATGATAAATAGTACAATTGAGACTGATTTTGTTTTGTATGAAGTCTTTTTAGTTTTTAAAACATGTAAGAGAAATACAAAATGTTGTATCCAGAATTTAAGACATAAAACAATCCTGAGGCAAATGCATCAGGTACAAAACACTTCTCTTCTCCCCAGATATATTTGCTTTTGACTTTGGATCTCAGTGATATGGAGATATATTAAAGTCTTTTAATGTTTATCATATATTGAGTAAATATCCACCTCCACCTCCCCGGGTTTTGTTAATACAAGGCAGGAGATAATCTTCAGTAAACTATATGTTGGCCAACTAAACATAATTAAAAAGTTTTAAAAAATAATAAATAAATAAAATTGGCAAACGGAATTTCAAAAAAAAAAGAATCTTCAATAAATCAAGCTGGGAAATAAAATCATAAATATGAAGTCCACTGAGTATTCTTTTAAAATACATTTCCTCTTCCATCTTTGCTCTTACCGGTTCCATGTATGAAAATCCCAGACCCTCTGCAGCTGATTTTATTAGTTCTGATTCCATTTTATGACGCTTCACGAACATTGCCAAATCCTAGAGGAAAAAAAAATGAATGAAAATTTATATTTAAATAACAGTTAAGAAATATGATAAATGTTCAAGTGGAAATATTTTTCAATAGACAGTGACAAATGAGCTAAAAAATATTCACTGCTGCAAAAAAGTCTCCATCTCAACAGATTTTCACAAGTTCTCATGTAGGAAAAAAATATGCTTCTGGCATTAATAATTTAAGTACAAAAGAACTGCATTCTAGAACCTTGACTCAATGGCTAGATAACTTTAAGAGCAGTTCTACATTTTTACCAATTCTGCCCAGAGCATCTAGCAGAATGCAGTTTCTTCTCAGGACCTTGGTCTCACCTCTCTGGCCTCAATGGATGCTGGGTCACTGGTATCATCCAGGAGACTCTCATAGTAATCCATATTGTCTAGGACATCCTCATCATCTGGATGGAGGAGAAGATAGGCCTTGGCACACTCCAAGGCTTTCACATATTCACCAACTGAAAGACCAAGGAGCTGTAGTATTAGAGTCAGGCTAGGTCCATCTAGGGGATTTTTTTTAATTGATTTTTTTAAAGATTTATTTATTTATTTGAGAGAGAGAGAGAGCACAAGTAGGGGAAGCGGCAGGCAGAGGGAGAGGGAGAAGCAGGCTTCTTGATGAGCAGGGAGCCTGATGTGGGGCTCGATCCCAGGACCCTGGGAACATGACTTGAGCCAAAGGTGGATGCTTAACTGACTGAGCAACCCAGGCGTCCCCCATCTAGAGGATTTTTAAGCAATGCTTCAACATGTCTGTAGGAGGTCAGCATTAAGCATGAATAAGAGGGAAGCTAAGGTGAGCCAAAGAGCACAGGCAGAAATAGTCACAGATAAAAACAGATTCTCAAATACGGAGAACAAACTGATGGCTGCCAGAGGGGAGGTGTGTGAGGGGATGGGGGAAATTAAGGGGATCTAGAAGTACAAACTTCCTGTTATAAGATAAATAAGTCACAGATCTGAAGAGTAGAGCATAGGGAATACAGTCAGTAAGATTGTAATAACGTTGTTTGGTGACAGATGGTGACTACACTTAATCATGATGAGCCCTAAGTGATGTACAGGATTGTTGAACCGTTATGTTGTCCACCTGAAACTAATATAACACTCTGTGTTAATTATATTTCAAAAAAATAGCCACAGACAAAAGGAAGGACATGATTTCAGGTGTTTAAAAGGTACTATCTTTGGTCTGCTTTGGTGCTAGATGTTTTGCATCAATTATTAAAAGTTTCCACCTGAAGATGTTTGTTGACAACTTACATTATTTAATACAGATAAGCAGAGCAGAATTTTGGGAGTTAATTCTGTTTTTGTACTGAGTTTGACAACATGATACCGAAAACTGATTTCAGCAATCCCAATTCTATTAATTGTTTTTAAACATAAGGAAAGATGCTCAATCTCTCTTTCTCAATTAGATAAATAGAAATTAAAACTCTACTGAGGTAAAAATTTTCACCTAATGGATTGGGGAATATCTAAAATTTTCACAATATATTCTGCTGAGCAATGAAAAATGTACTATACATGGTAGAAAATTGGGTAACTTCTATTAAAATTTTAAATGAATAAATGATTCCACACAGCAATCTTACTTCTAGAAATTCATCCTATAGATATTCATGTGTGGATGTGAACTAACTTACATAAAATATTACTCATTTGATCCTTGATTGAAATACCAAACAGTGACTAACAACACTATGCCCATGAGTAAGGAGACACTTAAAGTAAATTATAGTACAATGATATGTGGATGTAAAGAAAAATTAATGAGGAAGATCTCCATGTATCAATACAATTAGGTTAATTAAACCATACAAAATTGCCAAAATTTGGCCCTTACTGACCTAAGCAAATGGTCATTTCATAGGTCCAACCTACTAAAAAAATATTTTTCAAACTTTTATTTTTAAGTAATCTCTACACCCAACATGGGGCTCGAACCCACAACTCTGTGATCAAGAGAAGAAGCTCTACCGACTGAGCCAGCCAGACACCCCTGATGTATTATTATTATTATTATTATTATTATTAATTATTATTATTGTTAGAGAGAATCTTAAGCAGGCTCAATGCCCAGCACGGAACCCGATGTGGAGCTCGATCTCACGACCCTGAGATCATGACCTGAGCAGAAATCAAGAACCGGATGTTTAACCAACTGCGCCACCCAGGTGCCCCTTCCCCACTCATATATATTATTAAGTGAAGAAAGCAATGTAAAGAACAGTGTAAATAATATGCTACCTTCTCTGTATAAGAAGGTGAAATAAGTTGGGGTGTGTGTGTGTGTTTTAAAGAAATATAAATCGGAACTGGGCTGTAGGGCATGAAATTGGGTTGCAGAAAAAAGCAAGAGAGGGAGGCTTTTATGATATCTGGTCTTTGAACTTGTAAATATATGACCTTTTAAAATTAAGTTGAAAAATCATGTAAAATGTCAGTCTAATAAAACCTTCAGGACATTATCACAGCATTTGCCCACTTGTGGTTTTCACCTGCTCTCCTTGGCCTGAGTTTCAGTGATATGAAATGAGAGAAAAAAAAAAAAACCCTAAACCCCCATTGCCTCAGTGGTAAAGTGGAAATGCAGAGGAAAATTCAATGTCTGTAATGATGAACGACACCCCTTCCCCAAAGGTCTTCCGGGACGATCCACACTTTACCTCGATAGTAGGCAAACTGTAGGTAGTCATAATGCAGGGGAAGAAAGTTCTCAATCGGAGAGAGGCGGCCAGGGCGAGTTGCAAGCTCCCTCACGCATTCGTGCTGACAGACCAGCACCTGCATATAGTGATCTGGAAGACAAGAGTGAGAGGTGTGTCCCTCCCGTCTGCTGGAGTGTCCGGACTTCAAGGTCAGAGCCCCGGTGACACAGGGCATTCCTCACCTCGCCACACTCTTAGCACCATCTCATTATCTTCACTTCATGAGCAGAAACCTTCACAAAGGAAGAAAGTGACTTGCCAAGGCTTCCTGACCAGTGATAGCTAGAATACTGAATAGCAGATTCCAAACCTTGTGGCCCCTGGGCTTTCCTCCAGGCAGCACTTTTGGCTGCTGCTCCCCTTTTTCTACATTTCCTGAAAATGACACAGGCCATCTCAGCCCACCCATGCCCATCTGAATAGATGCCTTTCCTATTGAAGAATTCCGGGGCCTCCCTTTGGATACGTTGGGTGGCTGGAAGTGACCTGGATCAGGATCAGAAGTTCAGATCCCAGTTATGCTAAGGAGCAGCTGAGAGAAAGGACTGCCATGCATATGGGGAGCTTTTTCTCCTTGTTAATATTTTCAAGAACTTTTCCTAAAGGGGAAATTGAAACTATATATATATATATATATATATATATATATATATATATATATATTAACATCTATTTATCAGGAACCTATTCTACCCAATTACAAAATAGTCCATCCCCTGAACATTGGAAATCCTAATACTGTAGGACTAAAATAGGATATGGAGTAAAGCCCAAGAATTTAGATACACATTCTGCCTCTTTCTCTTTGTTCCCTTTTCTTTGTCCCCATCCTTCTCACTGTAAACAGGTGAGGATTCTCAAGTGTAGGGCTGTCACGCTCCCTTTAGCTCTCGGCTCTCGCTTATCCACGAATGAGCTGAGGAAACTAAAGTAGCTACTGTCCCAGAGAAGCAAACACACCCTACATTTTGCTCCAACTTTGATTTTTACAAGGAAGATGGAGATAGTCTTCTCCAGAAAGAGAAGATTTTATTCATGCTTGTGCAGAGCAGGCTTTCTTGAGAATGATGATAAATGACTTAATGACTTTACACCCTAATTTACCACAACTGCCTCCTCTCAAAGGTTCTCTGTTAAGCAGAGTTTGGCTTGCCTCTGGATGACTTGAAGAGGGACCCAAGAGCACAACAGAAAGGGCGTGTGTGTTTTCTGGTGTGTAGGCAAATGGGCCAGTTTTTGCATGACCTGGCTAACTCAACCCAATGCAGCACAGCTAACAGAATCCTTACAATCCATTGGTTCTTAACTGCAGGTGGAAGATGGGAGGGGAAGAAAGAGTTCTGTTTATTTGTTTAGCATGTAGCTATATAAATAGCCAATAAATAGCTGTTTTATTTCTTACGAAAACGACCAACAACCTTCAACTGTTTTCTCCTACTTAGCTGGCCATTGGCATTCCTCTTTACCTTCTAACACATGCTCCTCCTAACTCCAAATGACAAGCAAAAGGAAGAGGTGGAAAACACACACAATAAGAACCCAAAATCTGAATGAAGGTATTTTTCAACACAAGATAAACAAAGAGCAACAAAATGAGAGTCACAAAATGATATTCTTTAGGGCTTCAACGAGCACAGCCGGTAATAACTAACTGCATTGAAAAGCCATTTGTATTTTTAATGTTCGTCCAAACTCTAAAATTCAAATATTCCGGCTTCCTAAATACATTCCATATTTTATTTTTTCATTAATTTTTAAAAATTTTATTTATTTATTTGTTATAGACAGAGAGAGGGAGAGAGAGAGAGAGCATACACACAGGGGGAGCGGCAGGCAGAGGGAGAAGCAGGTTCCCCACTGAGCAATGAGCCTGATGCGGGACTCGATCCCAGGACCCCGGGATCATGACCTGAGCTGAAGGCAGATGCTTAACCGACTGAGCCACCCAGGAGCCCCAAAGCCAGTTTCACTTTTAATTTAGAACAGTTTTATGGTTTTTTTTTTTAAATATTTTATTTATTTATTTGACAGAGAGAGAGCACAAACAGGGGGAGGACCAGAGGGAGAAGGAGAAGCAGGATCCCTACTGAGCAAGGAGCCAGACATGGGGCTCGATCCCAGGACCCTGGGATCATGACCTGAGCTGAATGGCAGATGTTTAACTGACTGAGCTGGCTAGACGCCCCTTAGAACAGTTTTGAACAAGACAAGCATTTACAGAGTTATGATAACACATTTTATAAGTTGTATTTCTTGTCTCCTTTCTATATCAAATGTTATTGAGCAATTACTGTGATTTAATAAGTTTGAGATCCAAGACACTTGTGTGGGAATACTTTTTAAAATTTCCTTCTCATAATAAATTGGGTATCTGTCAAATTCTCAAGAAGACTTGCCATATTTCTGTAATATATAATATTTGATTGAGCTTCAGGAGCCATGACTTTTTTTAAATCACTTTTCTTTATTGGAAGTGGGGATATTGTGGTGATAGTTGTATTAAGTATTAAGATCCTTAGTTAGGAGATCTCTATTATTTTTCAGCAACCAACACGCTCTGGTGACCTCGAGCAAATTGCTAAATATTATTCTGGGGGAATCTGTCAGTTAGTTTTCCTAAATCAGATGTAGGACACTTACCAAAGCTGTTTGGTGGCCATTGGTAGAAGCAGGTGTAAAGGAGATGGAGGGGGTAGAGACAGGGCACATATCCTTATACAACTACAAGATAATAAACTATAATAAAGAAAAAGCATTCCCAAATAAAAGATTAAGTATAAAGAAATACTTAACAGCTGATAAGTGAAACACGCATAAAACTGACATTGGTATCCATCAATCACATTTCAGATTAAAAGGATTAATAATACTCCATGTTTTAAAAATATGGGTCATAAATTGTTAAGGTCTTTGAGGGGGACAATTAGAAAACATCTTTCAAAATTTAGATTAAGAAGTAGATTGAAAATCAATTTGTTGGATGACCTAGTTGTCATCCATGTTGCCACATACTCAATTACCCAAAACCAACTTACTTCACCTAAAATCAATACCAATATCTGAATTATTGAGGACTTTTTCGCCAAAGGTTTTGTTTTGCTAGACCTCTGGCAGAGTTATTTCCCTGCATTTTTGTGAGCACTGTTCATCAAATGTCATTTAGTGATTTGCTCGAGGTCACCAGAGCATGTTGGTTGCTGGAAAAGAATAGAGAGGGAATGAAAATATACACAAGTGCACAATCATGAAAGTCTTTATTAAAGGTCTTGGGTTTTATTCCAAGTGCAATGGAAGCCTTTGGCGAGGGGTGGGGGTGTTCTGTGAACATACTATCTTTTTTTTTTTTAGACCGTTTTGTCTGCCTACAGAGTAAAACCTCATCAGGACTGGAGGACCAGCTAGGAGACTATCACAGTGGCTTTGTTAAAATATACTGTGGATTTGAACCAGGGTGGTAACAAAAAGGATGGAGAGAACCAGGGAATCTTACATGCTCTCAGGAGGTAGCACCTATCAGCATTTGGTAACAAATCAAAGAAGAATAGGAATTAAGGGAAATGTTGGATTGGAAGATAATTTTTTAGGACTTGGTTTGAACTGCTAAGTGAGGGGTGCTTTTCATGGAGACCGAAAACACTGGCATTTGGGGAGAGCAAACTCACTTCCTTAATTTGCCATTCTACACCTATGGGTGAAGTTGAACATTGTTTTTTGTTTTTGTTTATTTTTAAATTTATAACTTAAAACTCAATATGCACTCAACAGATATTTGTTAAACATTTATTACTGAATAGGTTATCCTTAGCCCATTTTTCAATTATGTAGACTTTAAAATATGCACCCTAGACTGAGAAAAGCATCGATTTGATTCCTAGCTTCACCTTAATCACATTGCTCTGAGGTATAAATTCTTCATTAAAAAAAAAGAAGACAGTGGATAACAATACCATCTACCTACCAGAAGTTGTTTAGAGGATTAAAAGATATATAAATATGTAAAATGTTTTGTATATTAAAACTGCTATATAAATGTTGCTTATTATTATGACTACCAATAAATCAGAAATAAATTACTACTAATAACAATAATTTACAAGTTCTGCTTAAATATTATGGATATTAACTCTTTGCCTGTAAATGTTTTGCAACTTTTCCACTTGTCATTTGTAATTTGGATTGATTTACTGTATTTTTTGTATTTTAAATCTTATGTAAAGTCTATCTTTTTCCTCATATTTCTTGTCTTTTGTCATGCTAAGAACTGGTTTTCCTCTCCTCCCATTATACACATATTTTCTTGCATTTTCTTCATTTTTTTAGAAGATTTATTCACTTATTTTTTTACTGTGTTTTTTTTCTTTTTTTTATTATGTTATGTTAATCACCATACATTACATCATTAGTTTTTGATGTAGTGTTCCATGATTCATTGTTTGCGTATAACACCCAGTGCTACATTCAGTATGTGCCTTCTTTAATACCCATCACCAGACTAACCCATCCCCCCACCCCCTCAGCTTGTTTCTCAGAGTCCATAGTCTCTCATGGTTCATCTCCATTTTATTTTTATTTTTTATTTATTTTATTTTTTTTAAGATTTTATTTATTTATTTGACAGAGAGAGACAGCGAGAGAGGGAACACAAGCAGGGGGAGTGGGAGAGGGAGAAGCAGGCTTCCCGCTGAGCAGGGAGCCTGATGCTGGGCTCGATCCCAGGACCCTGGGATCATGACCTGAGCCGAAGGCAGACGCTTAACGACTGAGCCACCCAGGCGCCCCCGGTTCGTCTCCATTTTAAAGAGAGAGTGAGAGAGAGAGCACGAACACAAGTGCATGCAAGGGTGGGGGAGGGGCAGAGGGGGGGAGAGAATCCTCAAACCTACTCCCTGCTGAGATCATGATCTGAGCCAAAATCACCAGTCAGACCCTTTACCAACTGAGCCACCCAGGCAGCCCTCTTGCATTTTCTTCTAACAGTTTTATTTTCACACCTATATTATTAACATAAATATAATTTATTTTTGTATGTTTTTCATATGCTTCCCACCATAAATGGTTAAGTAGCTAATCTCTCCAATTAATGTATAATTCACATTACCTACTATTTTAAATGACACTCTGTAATATATTAAATTCTCATAGATAACAAAATCCTCTTTTAAGTAACTGAAGAAAACTATACAAAAGTATTCATTACTACATTGTTTATAATAATGAAAACCTGTAACTTCCTTAATATTCATCAGTAAGGGGACTGCTCAAATTAATTATGCTTTCCCCATATACTGGAACATCACACAACCATTTAATACAATAAGGTAGATCTACATGTATTACTTACATGAGAAGTGGTCCACATTATATTGTTAAGCATAAAATAAAACAAAAATAAAAATATGCTCAAAATCAGTATTCACAGTATTGTCTC
>NC_138369.1:123340044-123348922 GCF_054177405.1 Leptonychotes weddellii
TTTTTTAAAGATTTTATTTATTTATTTGAGACAGAGAGAATGAGATACAGAGAGCATGAGAGGGAGGAGGGTCAGAGGGAGAAGCAGACTCCCTGCCGAGCAGGGAGCCCGATGCGGGACTCGATCCCGGGACTCCAGGATCATGACCTGAGCCGAAGGCAGTCGCTTAACCAACTGAGCCACCCAGGCGCCCAGTATTGTCTCATTTTTATAAAAAAAGAAATAGTAACTATAAATAAATACAGAAACATTTACATATGCATCTGAAAAAGTTTAGAAGCCCAGTCACCAAAATTTAAAATAGGTAGATTTATTTACAGGAGATAGGATGGGTTATGTATATATCTTTCAGTTTTTATAATTTAAACTTCTGTATTGTTGGAATAGTTTTACAGACTGCATTTCCTATAATCAGGAAACAAATAAAGGAAAAAATCAGCTTTACCTGCAATGGCTTCATAGAGACCAGCTTTGTACCCTAAGTACTCATACTCTTCAAATCTATGAGGCCCCTCACACAGGGCTCTGCACTCTGTATCTTCACTGAAATATTCTCTGAGAGCTTGCTCAAAGTACTCGATAGCAAGCTCAAAGTCATCAGCCTCATAATGTTTAACTCCTGCACTGTAACTCTCCTGCAAAGAAGCAGAAAAAAAGAATATATATATATATATATATACATATGTATTTATTTTTTCCAAAGAGCACCTCTGGGGCACGTGAATAGCAGGATTCAGGCAGACTCAGGATCATTTGGGCAGGGGGGCTCTGGGCTCTTGTGTTGTAGAAGAATAATGAAGGGTTTTACTGGGAGATAAAAAGTAACTTCCCTGGCTTCAGGGAATTATAAATAAGAACAGAGTTACCAAGCAAGCTGAATGCTGTGGCACCACTCAATTTCATATTCTTCCTGAACACAAACATGCAAGACAATATTTGCTAACCCCATCTGAATATAGGTATGGGCATGCGACAAAGCCCAGGTAGATTGATGTGGGTGGCCATGACACATCCATTTTCCAGTCCTGGCCCACTTTAATAATAATAATAATAATAATAATAATAATAATAATAATAAGGCTTCTATTGAAAATCTTCTCTTATCCTGTTCTTCAATCATCTTGGAAGTCACATGTCGAGAATGGGGACATCTCCAATTGGAAAAAAAAAAAAAAAAAAGCCCTTCCAACTTATTGTGATTTCAAGTAAGCTTTCATTTAAGTGAAAAATTATGTAGGTTTAAAATACCAGAATTTGGAAAGTACAGGTCCAATGGAAAAACGATGGACTGGGATTTGTGAAACCGCAGTGTGACCTGAGCAATTCATACTGGCTTCAACTCCCATGTGTAAAAATTAAAGGGTTGGAGGTAGCGTTGAGGTTCGGAGGGGGTGACAGATGTTTATATCATGTTCTCCTTTTCACCATATCATACTGCTTTTCTAAGGGTATTTTCACCTTCTCTCAATTTTTTCAACCCTGATACTGACAATATTTCATCTGAGAACTCTGAAAGCATACAACTGTTCCTGTATTAGAAATCAAGAATCAACCTAAGACACCCATTCACAGGAATCTGCTTTGAGTCCAGTGAAACTTAGAAACACCTAGCTCCTTCCGGTTAGGGCAAGGAAGGGTCCCCAGCGCTCACCAGATGCGGCTTGGCTTCTAGATCTACCAAGTGGAGTGTTTCAACACCAGCCATCGTTCTGTAATTCTCGATGTTCTGCTGCATTTCCATGTGCTCGGGGTTGGCCATGAAAAATGTGTGGGCTGCTTCCACTGCCTTTTCCAGCTGGTTAAGCTAGGGAGAAAAAAAGACCAAATGAAGGCAAACATTTCTAACCTGCCTCGGAACTAGTCCAAGGGCTGATGGCTATAGTGGCAGGGCCAGCTTCCAGCTTACATTCACTATGCGCAATCTCTATACTCTAAAGTGGGAGGTTAATAAACAGGGCTCCTAAAATGGTATGTGGATATTCAGGTTTTGGTGAAAATAGCTACATGTACTCTATTCTTTTTTTTGAGCCATCTACATTTCTGGGAAATTGAATCTTTCCGCTTCTGTTTGTTTCATGATTGACCAAAATATAAAGCTGTGCCACCTCTAATTCATATTTTTGACATTTCTTTTATTTTCTCTTTTCTCTTTGTTCCTTTTGCCTTTGATCCTGACAATGGCAGTATAAACAAAGCTATGCCTTTCCAAAGGACAGGAATGAGCCTACCTCCCACTCCATCACATTTATAAGGTTTTAGAATGTGAAGAATACAAAACTAAAAGGAGTAAACTGTTCCAATGCATAAGAAATGCTGAATACAACACACAAAATGCTTCACCACACTCCTTTGATTGAAATGTTTGATTCCAGACTTACAACGTTGATGCTCATTAATACAAAAGGAAGAATTTTTAATAACCACTACATAGACACTACAAAATCTTCTCCTAAACCACACAATACACTGTTCTCTGTGTAATGCAATGATGCATTTTTTAAAATAAAATAGAATTAAATTTTTTGTATTCTTCACAGTCTAAAGCCTGATAAATGTGGTGCTGAATACAGTGCATAAAATGCTTTACCACACTCCTTTGATTGAAATGTTTGATTCCAGACTTACAACGTTGATGCTCATTAATACAAAAGGAAGAAATTTTAATAACCACTACACAGACCCTACAAAATCTTTTCCTAAACCACACAATACACTGTTCTCTGTGTAATGCAATGATGCATTTTTTAACAAAACAGAATTAAATTTATTAGATTTAAGACATTGTGCTCTGTGCTTTAGACATAGAGAATGTTTATAGACAGATCTGTTTGCCCCATATCAGAAAAGTGAATATTCATATTAATAATCTTTTTCATGGTAAAATCCAAATTACGTTTGATCTATTTTGGAGTATGAAGACATGAAAACCCATCGTTATTAAAAAGTAAACATAAAATCATGGAACAGCATATCAGATTCAACAGAGTCTGTTTTTGACAGTCTCGCCACTCAGGTTATTAGTAAGAAATAGAAGTACTGAGTTCCCAAGTCCCCAGTTACCGCTATTTGGTGGTTTTATACATAATCTTAGCCCTCACCACAGAAAACAAAAACTGCTCTATTTTAAGACCTGAGATCCTTAACTTTCTCTAATAATAGTAAAACCTTCCCTTTTCCCCTTGAATTTGCATACTCTTAGCTACTGGTCTTCCTTCCATTAAATCTTGCCTTGTCAGCTTTCCCTGCCATTTTTACCTAGGTCCTCAATTCTGTGCTCCCAGAATGATTGTGGCTGGCAAAATCACTAATTTTGGATGTGGTTTCTTTCTTAATTTACATTTTCTCAACTTCTCACTCACTAAATATGAATTGTATGGACATCTACACAGTGATGAGTATATAGGTATAGAAGAAAAACAATAGGTTCTAAACTAGGTGTGTGTCTACACTTAATGATCAAGTAAACCTGAAAAAAGTCATTTAAACATTTATGGCTCAGTTCTCCTTTAAGAAAAAAAATGTTCATAAAAACCCCATACTACCATCTACTGCATAGGATTTCAGAAGGATTTAATTAGGTAAAATATACAACTGTGCTTCAGAAATCACTAAAATCCTTAAAAAATAAACAATGGAATACAAAAGAATACAATTTATAAATGATCTATCCATTTCAAAGATGTAAATAACGATAGTATAAGATGAATGGATAATGAAGATGTGGTGTGTATATATATATATATATATATATATATATACACAATGGAATATTACTCAGCCATCAAAAGGAATGAAATCTTGCCATTTACAATGATGTGGATGGAACTAGAGGGTATTATGTAAGTGAAATAAGTCAGTCAGAGAAAGCCAAATACCATATGATTTCACTCATGTGGAATTTAAGAAACAAAACAGATGAACATAGGGGAAGGGAAAGAAAAAATAAAGTAAGATGAAAATTGAGAGGGAGGCAAACCACAAGAGACACTGAACTCTAGGAAAAAACTGAGGGTTGCTGGAGGAGAAGTGGGTGGGGGATGGGGTAACTTGGTGATGAGTATTAAAGAGGGCACTTGATGTAATGAGCACTGAGTGTTATATGCAATTGATGAATCACAAATTCTACCTCTGAAACTAATTTAAAAAAAAAAGGAAAAAAATGATGATGGTATAATCTATAACTCCCCTGGACACATAATTTATGAGGACATAGTAAGGTCTTCGTGGTTGGTGGAAACTGTCTTTAGTTAAGAGTAGAACTATAAATTTTGAACAAAACAGATTAACACTGATACACTCTGGTTCTATAGCACAAGCCACTAAAATTGATAGAACATATTTATGTTTTTCACTTTCTTACCTTCATCTTTTGCTCAGGCTGTTCCACTGATCGAGAGAGCCTCTGTCCTTTGGTCTTTTCTTGTTGAAACCTAACATATCCCATAAAGCCAAGCCTAAATGCTGCCACTCTAAGAGATCCTTTCTCAGCATGATAGCAACATTCAAGTACAGCAATACCATCGTATCCCTATTCCTCTATGAGCACTTATCATACTCTGCTGTGCATTGTACTTCCCTGAGTATATTTGTTTTTTCTAGGAGAGCTCTATGAGAATAGGGACCAGATGACTTCTTTTTGTCTCTTTGTTTTCCACCTACTTTACATATAGATGATGTCTATGATATGTCTGAAAAAAGAGGAAAAAAGAACTTTTTTTTAAAGAATTTTTTATTTATTCATTTGAGACAGAGAGATACAGAGAGAGAGAGAGTAGGAGCAGTGGGGAGAGGTGGAGGGAGAGGGAGAAGCAGACTCCCCACTGAGCAGGGAGCCTGATGCGGAGCTCAATCCCAGGACCTGGAGATCATGACCTGAGCCGAAGGCAGACGCTTAACGACTGAGCCACCCAGGCGCCCCAGAAAAAAGAACTTCTAACAAGTAAATCTTTTGCACACAAATCAAAAAGTGTATTACATGTGAGTGTGCTTCATAAGCTCTAGTGGACTTAAAGGATAGTCAGTTTACTAACAACATCTCCAAAGTCACCATTCACAGAGAGCTTCCAATACTGATTATCAACGAAGACTATGTTTCAATAACTCTTGAAAACTGTCAACCCCCACTGACAAGTTGACAAGGTTCCTTTTCTTAAATTTTACCACAGTTGTTGGGTTTTTGTTTTTGTTTTTTGTTTTTTGTTTTTTTGCATATTTGATGTTTTCCCCATTTATTTTTCTTTTTGTTTTCTCCATTTATAACCCAGTATTGAGCATCCTATCATCTTCCCCAATATAAATAATAAAAAGATTCCATGACTTAAAAGTTAAACCATAAAACTTATTCATGAACTGGTCATGGCTTTTAAATCACTGTGAGCCAGTTTAGGAAACTAGAATTGGCTGTCAAAGTTGATAAAACAAGCCATTTTTTTTAACTGCGATCTTGATATCTTTGTACTCTATTTTAGAAATCAGATAGACACATCTGAAGTGATAGGAAAAGTCCAGGTGAACATGTGTATGCTGCATATAATGCCATATTTTGGGATGGAGATTATTATAAGGCCTTGTAAGTACTAGTTTTCAGCAAAGGAAGGATCTACCCACCACTTCATTGAAAAGCATTTCAAAAGGACACATTGACTATTTAGAAACCACCAGTAGCTATCCATTGACCACAAAAGAGATTCCAGAAATTATGTACTATGACATTCACAGCCTCCAGGATTTGGCCTCAACTCACTTTCTAGCAGAACTCCCTCATCTCTGCCATTATGCAAACTCTTCCCAGAAAGGTTCTAGAAGAACGTCTCTTTCTTTTTTAAGATTTTATTTATTTGAGAAAGAGGGAGAGAGCTCGAGCACTGGGGGGTAGGGGGAGGGGAGTGGAGGGAGAGGGACAAACGACTCCATGCTGAGCAGGGAGCCAGATGCAGGGTTGGATCCCATGACCCTGAGATCATGACCTGAGCCAAAATCAAGAGTCAGATACTTAACCGATGGAGCCACCCATGCACTCCTAGAAGAACTTCTAGATGTTTTATAATTTACCACCTTCCTGTTCAAGAAAATACACATTAGGCCCAGTGCTCCAGTCATACCCAAATTCTTCATTTCACTCATTCACTTATTCAGCAAATATTTATTTTGTCCTGAATTGGTGCCACACACTGTGATAGTTGATAAGAATACCTACATGGCGAAAGCAAAGACCCTGCTTTCTAGATCCTTACAACCTCATCGAAGGGACAAGTCTAAAGTAAGTAAATCATTAATTAAATTAATTTCAGATTGTGCTGAATGCTATAAAGAAATAAATGAACTAACAACACTATAAGAGCTGACTGGGGTGGGAATGGAAACAGGACTCTATTAGGTAAATTAGTCAGAGAAGGTCCCTCGGCTATGGTATTTTTCAGCTGAGACCTAAATATTGAGAAGCCAGTCATGAGCAGAATGGGAGGGAGAACATTCCAGCCAAAAGAAAGTCAAGTGAAAGGGCCCTTCCTGGCAAAAGACAGTCAAGTGGAAAAAGTCTTGACATGTTTTAAAGAAGAGCAGGACTAAAGAGAGATATTTGAAGAGCTGGAGAAAGACCAACCACTCGTAGGCTATGGTAGAGTTTCTTCTAAGTGCAAGAGGAAACGTTTAAAGAATTTTAAACAGTATCTGATACACATTTTAAAATGACAGTTCAGGGCCGCCTGGGTGGCTCAGTCGGTTAAGCATTCAACACTTGATTTCAGCTTAGTTCCTAGTCTTGGGGTCGTGGGATTGGCCTGTGTGTCGGAGCCTGCGTGGGATTCTGTCTCTCCTTCTCCCTCTGGCCCTCCCCCCACTTGCATGTGCTCTCTTTCTAACATAAAATAAAATAAATAAATCTTTAAAATAAATAAATAGGGTTAAGCGTCTGCCTTCAACTCAGGTCATGATCTCCGTGTCCTGGGATCAAGTCCCACATTGGGCTCTGGGCTCAGCAGGGAGTCTTCTTCTCCCTCTGTCCTTCCCCTGCTCTTTCTCTCTCCCTCAAATAAAATATTAAAATAAATAAATAAATAAATAAATAAAATGACCATTCAGACTGCTATGTGGAGAACAGATCTTTATTAGCAGGCAAGAGAGCATGGCAGTAACTCAGATGAGAGATAATGCTTTTACTTTCAAAATAAAAACAGGACAAGCATGGGTCAGTTCCCTGCCTTTCCCGCCCCCCTCTTCCATTCCTTTCTCTTTCTCCCCATTTTGCCTATTCTTGCTATAATGATGTTTCTCAGTTCAAACACATAGTACACAAGAAAACAGTTCTAAAATTTCCAAACATAGTTTAAGGAAAATATGCAAGTTCCCTGTCTTCTGAAATAAGAGAAATATGAAGCTCAAATATTCTGAATATGAAATGTAGGACAGCTTATAAGACATATGCAAGAAAGCAGATTCTAAAGCACATTTAAAAATATAAAGAACACTGCACTCTGAGACAGAATATTTAGGATCACTTTCTAGCTTCTGAAGTCATTTTATATAATCAAGGTAAGACATCAAGCCCAAAATAAGTAATTTCCATTCTCTTCTACTCAAACATCCACATTTTCAATAAAGAAGGGAATTCTCTTTCTGCTTTCACCACCCTAACTTACAGAATTCATCCAACATCATGCATTACATTTTGATGAAGTGCTGTATTTTTTTACCTTGGCTCTTTACTTAAATTTTACAATATAGCAACTTCAGAGAATTTTTAACCCCATATGAGGTCTCTTACCGACTGAAAAGCAAGTAAGTAAACACTAAAGACATCCTGTTTCTAGGCCACAGCAGAATTTTTAAGTTTTAGTTAGCAGCATAAACACACTAGCTCGAGGAAAAGGAAGTCACTAGATTATAGCATGTACATCAGGCTAAACACTGAAAATTCATGGGCTAAAAACTAAATGTTCTTTTATGGAGCAGAAAGGATTTTTGTCTTTTGGTGATTTGTTTGTTTGTTTGTTCAATACATTAAAGAATTCACCCAGGGATGCCTGGGTGGCTCAGTTGGTTAAGTGTCTGCCTTCAGCTCAGGTCATGATCCCAGGGTCCTTGGATTGAGTCCCACATCAGGTTCCCTGCTAAGTGGGGAGCCTGCTTCTCCCTCTGCTTGTCGCTCCCCCTGCTTGTGCACACTCTCTCTCGCTCTCTGTCGCTCTCTCTAATAAATAAAATAAAATCTTTAAAAAAAGATCTATTAAGTTTTGAAGCAAAATTTGAAAGCAATGTTTAAACTACTGGATTAAACTAAATCCTATGAATTACAGTGCTTCAAATGTAAAGACCGGGCTGTTAATGAGAATTCAATTTTATTTTAGAAAATTCCTACACATTTCCATATAATGTAGTCAGATTTTGAGAGAGTCAAAAAACAGCTATATGACAGCAATGTCCACAATAACCAAACTGTGGAAAGAGCCAAGATGTCCAACGACATGAATGGATAAAGAAGATGTGGTATATATACAATGGAATATTATGCAGCCATCAAAAGGAATGAGATCTTGCCATTTGCAACGACATGGATGGAACTGGAGGGTGTTATGCTGAGCGAAGTAAGTCAATCAGAGAAAGACATGTATCATATGACCTCACTGATATGAGGAATTCTTTTTTTTTTTTAAGATTTTATTTATTTATTTGACAGAGAGAGACACAGTGAGAGAGGGAACATAAGCAGGGGGAGTGGGAGAGGGAGAAGGAGGCTTCCCGCTGAGCAGGGAGCCAGATGCGGGGCTTGAACCCAGGACTCTGGGATCATGACCTGAGCCGAAGGCAGACGCTTAACAACTGAGCCACCCAGGCACCCCGATATGAGGAATTTTTAATTTCAGGAAATAAACTGGGGGTT
>NC_138369.1:123349422-123357811 GCF_054177405.1 Leptonychotes weddellii
ACACTGGGGAGGGTATGTGCTATGGTGAGCGCTGTGAATTGTGTAAGACTGATGAATCACAGATCTGTACCTCTGAAACAAATAATGCAATATATGTTAAGAAAAAAAAAAAGATAGCAGGAGGGGAAGAATGAAGGGGGGGAAATCGGAGGGGGAGACGAACCATGAGAGACTGTGGACCTGAGAAACAAACTGAGGGTTCTAGAGGGGAGGGGGGGGAGGGGATGGGTTAGCCTGGTGATGGATATTAAAGGGGGCACATACTGCATGGAGTACTGGGTGTTAGATGCAAACAATGAATCATGGAACACTACATCAAAAACTAATGATGTAATGTATGGTGATTAACATAACAAAAAATTTAAAAAATAGCTATATGAAAAACAACTTTGCATTCTTATTTCACAATCTCTGGAGATGTTACTTTCCCTTAATGTTATTACTATAACTTGTAAAAAGACCCATACATGGAATTCTTTTTATAATTAAGTTATAGAAAGTAACTGCTTGTTTCTCTTGACAAATTGATAAAATTACTTTTACCATTTAGGACTACATAATATAGTGAGTGCATTGCCCTTTTCATCTAAGAAGCTCAGAACTAAATTTTATTCTCAAATATGGTTTCTTTTAAGCTGGTTTTTTAGTATATCAAACTAAAGATGGTATATTTCTCTTTTTTCTTTGACTTTGTTTTTTATTCCATTTCAAAAATCTAATGATATAAATAATTGCTTTTGCTCGGTAATCCAAAGTCCTTTTGGACACAGGAGAGGTATAATTTATTCACAAGATAAACCCTTGTAGTAAGGGACATTTCTAGTAATTAAATTCTTTCCTACATCTTAACCATCTGAGCCACCCAGGCGCCCAAATTCTTTCCTACATCTTAATGTAGAGTATTTAGAAATTTCTAGCTTGAAGAATACACATTAATTCACAAGTTAGGTGCTTGTGTTAATGTAGAAAATGAACTTATCTTTGCATTTATGGAATGTTAGTCTAAAATGTAGTCATGGATATAAGTAAATATTTATAGCTTTCAAAATGCTATTTGGTAAGGATTAGATGGGAAATGACATTTCTAAAGAGTAACGTTTTCTCTGTGGAGTAAGTTGGAGAGGAAAAATATGTATTTTTAAAGCATTTTCTTTTGCCAAACTGCTTATACTCTTTCCTTCAATCACTTATGTTTCTGGACCGGATTAATAGACTCTTGCTCTTTGTAAACACTGGTAAGTTTCAAGTTGATGTTTACAACTTAATGTTAAACCCTAATGGTGAGTAGCCACTGTCAAATGAGGTTAATCTCATGAGCTCAGTGCAACAACAGATCCTATCAGCTGACTTTGCTGGAAGGTTTATCTAAATAAAAACCATCTTTCAGGGTAAGGAAAACACTAAAGTGAAGAAGCAGGACTTTTAAACATACCATGTCAGATTACAGAGTATTTAAAACAAAAAGTCCTTGAAGTTTCTGAAAAAGAAGAAGAAAACCTCAGAATATTAGCCAAAAAGTACGTGTGTGCTTAATTGGACAAAATCCCCTGAGCCATCTGTGGACTGTATTGTCTAACTTCCTAACAAGAGGACAGCCAAGACTTGGATGCTCCCTGGTAAGGAGAGAGTATACTGTCTTAGTGATGGAATGTGGGCAAGTCATCTCTGCCACAGAGCCAATGAAACTAGCGTGTGTGGCTTATTGGTATGTTACTGTTGTTTTTGGTTCTAAACACGAGGACAGGGTGAGATTGAATAACTGGGCAGGCATCTAAACCTCTGCAGTATTGTCCAGAAGTCTCCCTTGAGGTGTCAGAAGATGACTAATGGTTACTGAAAAGAAGGTTCGGGCCAAGATCTATCTGACATTTGCTTCCTGCTACTGTTTTTGGAAACACAGCTTTAATCTTCTTCAGAAATTTCTTTGAAGGGCAGATGTCCCTCATTTCGTATTACAGTTTTGCCAGCATCCCATGACTATTTTAGTAGTCATCCCTTTAACTGGTAAAGAATCTTATTTGTGTCTGATTATAAAAAATAAACAGAAATCCAATGTCCCCCTTTTGTGAGCTCAGAACTGTTTTCCTCTCCTTTGTGACCCCCATGTTGATGAGCATGATCTTGTTTGTGAGGTTAAGCAGAATTTACCCTCTGTACTATTGTATAGTTTGCAAAGCACTTCACAATACAACTAAGCAAAGTAAAAGCAGTAACAACGATCATTTATTGAGTGACTACTCATTTCTTATTTTGAAATTCTTCAAAAAGCTAGAGGATGAATCCCCTACCTCACCTCGGGCCCAGTGCAGAAGTACTTGATCATTATTTTACAAGGGCACATTATGATACAGTGAGCCGCAGTACCACGAGAAGCCAGTGCTGGGATAGACGGAGTGGCCCTTAATGAACTTCCCGGTATGAAAACAAATTTTGTTGTTATAACAGTTCACTCATGCTTTGCTTCTGCCTGGTTTTCATTATGATAAATGGAGATGAATGTTGTCTTTCCCTAGTGACCCATTAAAAAAAGTTCTAGCTGGTCATGACATCCCTGGAGCCAGCAGCCAGCTCCCTAACTGCTCACTCCCAGAGTGATATCTCTGCAGTCATTGGCAGCCAGAACACATTGCCCCCTCCCCGAACTGTATAAACTTGCAATCGTTTGACTTAATTTGTCAAATATGATTGCAAAATGCAATTAACCACGGACTTGGGCTTTCTAACTTCTAAGCGATCCTTTAAAAATCAACAGTGAAATAGCTTAATACAGACTTGGCACTGATTTTTCTGCTCGTGAGAATGTTAAAAAAAAGAAAGAATTTCAAAGACTTATGTGCCTGCAACATTGTTTTGTGAAATAACAAAGTGATGGGCATAAAATGCTTGTCATGGGCAAGAAGGAACGGGAGCCCCAGAACTGAGACTCAAAGTGCAGGTTTACTTCCTGTTTCTCTCCTAAGCGCCCACGTTTCCTGAGTGGATTGCGGCTGGGGGCACACAGTCAGGGAAATGAAGTAATAAATTGGGCCTTGCCTTGTTAAAAGTGTTAAAAGTGCGAGGGTGACACTGGAGATAGCCTGGCAAAATTGATAATTTTGAGGAGAGCTTTAGAGTTTAGTGACCATACAGAAAAATTGCTGTCATTATAATTTCCAACATCTCCCTTCTACTTTGTGTTTTTGAAACAAATTTAACATTCCGCCCAAACCACTCCACTGTAAGCAATATAAGAAAAGCAAACAGGCAAATCAAAAGCTTTTCCACTTGTACCTTTTGGTATAAATATGCCACATTCCTCTTTGAAGTACAAACTCTCTCTAGCCCCAGTAAGGGTGGGGAGATTTACTTCAAAATATATTTCAAAACATTTACTTCATCTCACATCAAGGAATGTACCATGGCTGCAAGCCAAAGGGAGTTTCACTCCAAAGACCCTTCTCGGAGGGGACTTCAAGGGGACTTCAAGAAGAGACTAAAGAGTCCCTTCAGGTATTCAACCTATCAAGCTGACTAGTGGGTGTTCCTAACCTGACAGGCCACATGGTCTTATTAAAGAGGTGGTTTTGATGATCGAGTTCTTTCAGTGTTCCATAAGCTCCCCTGGCATCACACCTGCACTTTTTAAAGCATTCAGCCACAGCAATAACCTTCAGGCTGTATTGTAAATTCAAGATCCCTGCCATATACACAAGTTAAATATAAACACAAGCATTTTCTCTGTACCTCAGCCAAGAGCCTGTACTGGAAAGAAGTTCCAGTCCATCTGAATATCTGAGGCGGTTAAAGCTTGGAGGAAATTCACTTATATACTGAACTTATCAGGTAGCATCAAATCTTGGGTTACTTTTGTGACACCTTCATTGGTCTGTGAATACTAATTTCCATTAGCCATAGATAACCAGGGCTAGAAAAGCTCTTTCAATTACTTACCACCACGGCCTCAAGTGGAAAAAGGATGAGCACAGAAAATTAATGGCAAGGCTGTGGTTTGCTGATCACCTCTGCCATAGAAAGAACTATGATAGATGTTCTGTGAGGATATAAAATATTTAAATATTTAATTTAATATTTAAAATATTTACAATATCGTCCTTGATCTTTTATGAAACACAGTCCAATAGGTCAAGGAGATGTACACAAACTATTAATAATGAGAACTAAGTTTCTACCAGATTAGAGGGCAGAGTAAGTGGGTAACAGGCAACACAATGCTATAGAAATTAAGTGAAATTTGAAATCACAGTAACCTGGGAGGTTCAGGGAAGGCCTCACTGAGAAAGTGGGACTGAGGCCAGGTCATGAAGAATGAAAAACATGTGGATGTCTCAGATGCAGAATTGGGTGAGCAGCAAGAAATGAGAATGATTCGTGTTTTTATAGAAGTCATTTGGCTAACCTGGCTCATATGCAAGGTCTAGATTACAGAGTAATGGGGAAGAAGGATGAACAGGGATATACTATGGGGCTCTTTGAACACTAAACCAAGGTGTTTTTATTCTTGGAAAAAGAGAAAGAGATATATCTATGTGTGTATGTCCGTGAGTGTAGTCATGAAAATCTCCCCTGCCTCATTCCAAAAGGCATTTGAGAAATACAAACTACAATATTTGAGGAAACTATGGATAACCTTTTTCTTCAGACTTTATTTTTTTTTTTTAGGGTAAGTTTAGGTTCACAGCAAAATTGAAAGGAAAAGAATGGAGATTTCCTGTATCTCCCTTACCCCCACATGGACGTAGTCTCTCCCATTATCAACATCCCCACACAGAGTGGTCAACTGCATTGACACATCATAACCACCCAAAGTCCACAGGTTTCACTCTTGGTATTGTACGCTCTGTGGAGTGTATAATATATAATGTATAATGACAGGCATATATCAGTATCATACAGAGCATTTTTGTGCCCTAAAATCCTCTGTTCTCCATCTACTCCTTCCTCCCTGCTCCAACCCCTGATTTATTTACTTTCTCCATAGTCTTGTCTTTTCCAGAATGTCATATAGTTGCAATCCATACAGTAGTGTGTCTTTTCAGATTGGTGTCTTTCACTTAGTAATATACATTTAAAGTTCCTCCATGTCTTTTCATGGCTTGAAAGCTCATTTCTTTTTAACATTAAATAACAGTCCATCATCTGGATGTACCACAGTTTATCCATTCACCTACTGAGGGACACCTTGGTTGCTTCGAAGTTTCCATAATTGTTGAAAAAGAGCTGCTTTATCATCCATGTGTAGCTTTTTGTGGGTACACAAGTTTTCCTTGGTATTTTCCTTTGGGTAAATACCAAGGAGCAAGATTGCTAGATGGGTATATAAGAGCAGTGTAATTTTGTAATAAACTGCCAAACTGTCTTCTGGAGTGGCCTCACCATTTTGCATTCTCACCAGCAGTGAATGAAAAGTGCTCACTGCTCCATGTCCTCACCAGCATTGATGTTCTCAGCATTCTGGATTTGGGTCATTATAAAAGATGTGTTGCAGTGTTGTTGTTGTTTTTTTTTTAAGATTTTATTTATTTATTTGAGAGTGAGAGCACATGAGAGGGGGGAGGGTCAGAGGGAGAAGCAGACTCCCTGCCGAGCAGGGAGCCCGATGCGGGACTCGATCCAGGGACTCCAGGATCATGACCTGAGCCGAAGGCAGTCGCTTAACCAACTGAGCCACCCAGGCGCCCCGCGGTGTTGTTTTAATTTCCATTTCCCTAATGACACATGATGTGGAGGATTCTTTTCATATACTTATTTATCATCTGTATATCTTCTTTGGTGATATGTCTGTTAAGATCTTTGGCCCATTTTTTAATTGGGTTGTTTTCTTATTTTTGAATTTTAATAGTTCTTTACATATTCGATAACAACTCTATCTCAAATGTGTCTTTTGTAAATATTTTTTCCAAGACTGTTTTCTTTTTTGGCTTCCAATTTTCCTGACATTGTCTTTTGCAGAACAGAAATTTTAATTTAGTCCAGCCTTCAATTATTTCTTTCATGGATGGTGCCTTTGATGTTGTATCCAAAATCTACTGTCATACCCAAGTTCATCTATGCTATCTTCAACAAGTTTTACAGTTTTGCATTTAGGTCTATGATCAATTTTGAGTTTTTATTTGTGAAGGACATACGTTCTCTATGTAGGCTCACTTTTTGCATGTGAATGTCCAGTTGTTCCTGCACCACTTGGAGACATTGTTCCATTGTACTTCCTTCAGTCCTTTGTCAAAGATCAGTGGACTATTTGTGTATGAATCTATTTCTGGGCTTTTTATTTTGTTCTATTGATCTGTATGTTTACTCCTTTGCCATACTGCATTGTCTTGGATACTGTAACTTTATAGTAAGTCTTGAAGTTGGATAATGATAGTCTTCCAATTTTGTTCTTCTCCATCAATATCGTGTTGGCTCCTTTGAGTCTTTCCCCCCACCATATAAACTTTAGAATCTGTGGGTATCTGTGAAATAAACTTCTAGGATTTTGATTGGGATTATACTGAAGCTATAGAACTGACATCTTCCCAACTGACTGCCAGTAGTGAGTTTTCCTTTCCTAGCAACATGGAATCTCTACTTATTTAGTTCTTTGATTTCATTCATCAGAGTTTTGTACTTCTCCTCATCTATATCTTGTACACATTTTTTCATAATTACACCAAAGTATTTCATTTTGTGGGGTGCTAATGTAAATGTTACTGTGTTTTTAAATTTCAAATATCACTTATTCATTGCTGGTATACAGGAAAGGGATTGATTTCTGTATATTAACTTCGTATCCTGCAACCTTTCTATAATGATTTATTAGTTCCAGGAATTTTTTTTCCAATTCTTTCTTATTTTCTACATAGATGATCATGTCATCTGTGAACAGTTTGATCTCTTCTTTCCCGATCATATACCTTTTATTTCCTTTCCTTGTCTTATTGCATTAGCAAGAACTTCCAGTAAGAAGTTAAAAATAAGTGGTGAGAGGGGGCATCCTTGCCTGTGTACCTGATCTTGGTGGGGAAGCTTCAAATTTCTCACTATTAAGAATGTTAGGGGCGCCTGGATGGCCCAGTCACTGGGCATCTACCTGGGATCGAGCCCCACATCGGGCTCCTTGCTCAGTGGGAAGCCTGCTTCTCCCTCTCCCACTCCCCCTGCTTGTGTTCCCTCTCTCGCTCTCTTTCTCTCTGTCAAAAAATAAATAAAAAATCTTAAAAAAAAAAAAATGATGTTAGCTGTAGGGTTTTGGTAGATATACTTTAGCAATCACAGAAGTTCCCCTCTCTTCCTAATTTACTGAGAATTTTTATAATGAATGGGTGTTGGATTTTATCTATTATAAGATCATGTGATTTTTCTTTTTTAGCCTGTTAATGTGATAGATTATATTGATTGATTTTTGACTGTTGAGCCAGTGTTTCATACCTGAAATAATCCCACTTAGTTAAATGATTAAGGTATCATTTATTTCCCAGAATATGGTCTATCTTGGTGAATCTTCCATAGAGCTTGAAAGGAATGTGTATTCTGCTGTTGTTGGATGAAGTAATTTATAGATGCCCATTATATCTAGCTCATTGATGATGCTGTTGAGTTCTACTATGCCATTGCTGATTTTTCTACCTGCTGCATCTATTTCTGTTAGAGGGATGTTGAAGTCTCAACTGTAATAGTGGAATCATCTATTTCTCTTTACAGTTCTATCAGTTTTTGGCTCATGAGTTAGATGTTTTGTTAAGTGCATACACATTAAGGATTGTTATGTCTTCTTAAAGAATTAACCCCTTCAGCAGTATGCGATGCCCTTTTTTTAAATCCTTGATAACTTTTCTTGCTTTGAAGTTTGCTCTGCTTGGACCTAATATGTCTACTCCTAGTTTCTTTTTTTTTAATTTTATTATGTTAATCACCATACATTAATTACATCATTAGTTTTTGATGTAGTGTTCCATGATTCATTGCTTGCATGTAACACCCAGTGCTCCATTCAGTACGTGCTCTTTTTAATACCCATCACCAGGCTAACCCATAACCCCACCCTTCTCCCCTCCAGAACCCTCAGTTTGTTTCTCAGAGTCCACAGTCTCTCATGGTTTGTCTCCCGCTCCAATTTCCCCCCCTTCATTTTTCCCTTCCTGCTATCTTTTTCTTTTTTTTTTTTTTTTACATATAATGTATTATTTGTTTCAGAGGTACAGGTCTGTGATTCAACAGTCTCACACAATTCACAGCACTCACCATAGCACATACCCTCCCCAATGTCTATCACCCAGTCACCCCATCCGTCCCACCCCCCACCACTCCAGCAACCCTCAGTTTGTTTCCTGAGATTAAGAATTCCTCATATCAGTGAGATCATATGATACATGTCTTTCTCTGATTGACTTATTTCGCTCAACATAATACC
>NC_138369.1:123357911-123399773 GCF_054177405.1 Leptonychotes weddellii
TACACCACATCTTCTTTATCCATTCATCTGTCGATGGACATCTTGGCTCTTTCCATAGTTTGGCTATTGTGGACATTGCTGCTATAAACATCAGGGTGCATGTACCCCTTTGGATCCCTACATTCGTATATTTGGGGTAAATACCCAGTAGTGCAATTGCTGGGTCGTATGGTAGCTCTATTTTCAACTTTTGAGGAACCTCCATACTATTTTCCAGAAAGAGAAATTAAGGAGTCGATCCCATTTATAATTGCACCCAAAACCATAAGATACCTAGGAATAAATCCTACTTTCTTTTGATTAATGCTACATGATATACTTTTCTCCAGCCATTTACTTTTAATCTACATGTGTCTCTAAATTTAAAGTGGATTTCTTATAGACAATATATAGTTGGTTCCTGCTTTTTTATTCACTCTATCAATCTCTTTTAATTGGTGCATTTGGACCATTAAGATTGAAAGTGACTATTGATATAAGTTGAAGAATATCCATCATATTTGTTGCCCTTGTTCTTTGTTCCTAATTTTGTTTCCACTCTTTTTATTCTGCCTTTTGTGGCTTTGAGTATCTTATGTGATTTCATTTTCTCTCTTTTCCTAACATATCAGTTATGTTTTTAGTGGTTGCCCTAAAGTTTACAATATACATTTATAAAAAATTTAAATCCAGTTTCAAAAACACTGTGTTACTAACAACAAATGTTGGTACCTTATAAAAACAAAATAATCCTAATTCTTTCCTTCTGTTCCTTGTATTATCACTGTCATCATTTCACTTATATATAAGCATACCAAACCACACCCATATATGTGTAATATATACATAAGCATACATAATCACTATTGCTATTGTGAACAAAATGTTATTTGGTCGATCAATTATGAATAAGAAAATAAAAGTTTTTATTTTACCTTCACTTATTCCTTCTTTGGCAATCTTCCTTACTTTATGTAGACCTGAGTTTCAGACATATATGATATTCCTTCTCTCTAAACAACTTTTTTAAACATCTCTTGCAAGGCAGGTTTACTGGCAACAAATTCTCTCAAATTTTGTTTTTCTGGTAAAGTATTTCTTCTCACTTTTGACAGCTAATTTTGCAAAGTACAGAATTTTAGGTTTTTATCTCTCAACACTTAAAATATTTCACTTCATTCTCTTCTTGCTTATACAGTTTCTGAGGAGCTGTTGGATGTAATGTTCATCTTTGTTACTCTATAAGTAAGGTGTTTTTTTCCTTTCATTCTTTCAAGCTTTGTTCTTTTTTTTTTTAAGATTTTATTTATTTATTTGACAGAAAGAAACACAGCGAGAGAGGGAACACAAGCAGGGGGAGAGGGAGGGGGAGAAGCAGGCTTCCTGTCGAGCAGGGAGCCCGATGTGGGGCTTGATCCCAGGACCCTGAGATCATGACCTGAGCCGAAGGCAGACGCTTAACAACTGAGCCACCCAGGCGCCCCTCAAGATTTGTTCTTTAATTTTCTGTAATTTGGAAATAATATCCTTAGGTATAATTTGTTTTGTTGTTCTGTTTGAATTTACCCTGTTCATTGTTCTCTGAGCTTCCAGGATCTGTGCTTTAGTGTCTCAGTTATTTGGGGAAATTCTTAGTCATTAATGTTCCAAATATTTCTTCTGTCCCTTTCTCTCTTTATTCTTCTGGTGTGTTCTGAATACATGTATGGTATACATTTTGTAGTGTCCCACAGTCCTTGGACATTTGTCTTTTATTCTCAGCCTTTGTTCTCTTTTATTTTCAAATTTGGGGGTTCCTACTGAGATAACCTCAAGCTCAGATATTCTTTCCTCAACCATTTCCAATCTACCAATATCCTTAAAGTCACTTTTCATTGTTGTTACAACTTTTTTGATCTCAAACATTTAGTTTTTCGTTCTTTCTTAGGATTTCTATGTTTCTGCTTACATTGTCCATCTGTTCTTATATGGTGCCTACTTTATCTTAAAACCCTTGGCACATTAATCACAGTTTATTTTTTTTTAATATTGTATTTATTTATTTATTTGAGAGAGAGAGAGAGCAGGGGCAGAGGGAGAGGGAGAAGCAGACTCCCCACTTAGCAGGGAGCCTGCTGGGGGCTCGATCCCAGGACCCCAGGATCATGACCTGACTGAAGGCAGACGCTTAACTGACTGAGCCACCCAGGCGCCCCTAATCACAGTTATTTTAAAACCCCAATCCAATAATTCCAACATCTCTGCTATGAATGGTTCTGATTCTTATGCTGTCTCTTCAAATTGTGGGGTTTTTTTAGTTGTTTCTTTGTAATTTTTTCTTGATAATGGTGACAAGACATTATATATCAGGTAAAAGGAACTGCTGTAAACAAACCTCTAGTGATGTGTTTGAGAAGTGTAAAGAGAGAGGAAGGATTCTACAGTCCTTTAATTAGGTCTTGGTCTTTCAATGAGCATATGCCTTTGGACTATGAACGTCACAACTCTTTCTCAATTTTCTTTTTCTCCCCTCCTAAGTGGGAGACGATGGCTAGTGTGGGCTAGAATTGGGTATTTCCTTTCTCCCACATGCAAGGGTAGAACTAACTGGAGTTGGGTATTTCCCTTCCTCCAGGCTGGTTATGCTCTGAAAACACTCCAGTAAGTTAAGCTCTGGTTAACTAGTTTCTCAGGGCAAGTCTTATTAAGAACAGTCTGGCCTACTTCACAATGGTTCCTTTTCCCCTTCTCTTGCAGGAAGCATGAAGGGATCTTTCTCTGATATTTACTGTGAAAGCCTGGTCAAGTTCTTAGAGGTAATTCTCACAATACTGAGGAAGACTTCTATGACTGGGTCTCCCTGGAGTTTTTAACTCTTAGGGTTGTCCAAACTGAGCTTACAGCAATTTGTCAATTAGAGTTCAAGTTTCCCTATCCGCCACCACCCCAACTTGTTCTCGCAGTGATTTCTGCTCATGAGTCATTGCTCCATAAGCCATGATAACTTGTATTCACCTCTCTCTTCAATCCTGAGAGGCAGTGGTTTGCCCTGTGTCCTCACGTCCTTTATGGATCCTATAAGGGTTGTTGATTTTTCAGTCTGTTCAGCTTTTTGCTTGTTGTGAGGATATAATGGCAACATCCAAGCTGCTTATATGCAGAACAAGAAACCATAAGTCTGAGATACTTTTCATTTCCCAGAAGAAAGAAGGGTATGAGAATGGGGGTATATTATCAACTCTATCTTCTCCCTTTTGGAAAGATTAGCCTGGTTATTGTAGCATAAACTGGGAGTAAGGGGAGAATGGAGAAGAGGCAAAATTCTCGGGGAACATTGTAATACTCTTTCACATAAAGAAGCAGCAAATTGATTATTCTAGTCAGCATGGACCACCATAATGAAATACCATAGAATGGTATTTCCATATTTATTTTCTCACAGTTATGGAGGCTGGATGTCTGTGGTTGGTGTGCCAGCATGGTTGGGTTTTCGTGAGAACTCTCTTCCTGGTTTGCACACGGCTGCCTTTTCATTGTGTCCTAACATGGCACAGAGTGTGCAAAATCTCTTGTGTCTCTTTTTATAAGGGCACTAATTCTATCATAAGAGCCCCACTCTCATGGCCTCATCTAAACCTAATTACCTCCCAAAAGCCCTATCTCCAAATGCCATCACTTTGGGAGTTAAGGGCTCAACATATTAATTTTGGGGAAAACAATTCGGTCTATAGCATTAGTCCAGAAAATGTAAAAGTTAAGGTTATCTTTAAAATTTCAATGCCAAGCAATTAGGAATATGATAGAAATAGCAATGGAATTCACTATTTCTTAAAGGTCATTCTGAAATTTGGTTATGGGATAGAGAAAATAATTGTTTCATTTTGAACTAGGTTACATTTGATATAATGGGAAGGCATGCGAAAGAGTACATCTTTTTAGCAGTGAAGAACCTTGACTGGAGAGCTAATGGATTAAGTGTTAGGCAAAGTCTACACCTGAGGCACACCTGAGGTCTTTGGCCCACAGAAAGCAAGACTTCCAGACTTTCCGGAGTGAGAGCATGAACAATTATTCTAATTGGCTCAAAATAACCCAGAAGGACAGGGAAAATGTCTTTGGGATTGTAAGTAACCCTTCCTAGGAAGTGTATTCCCCTGGATGGTCATAAGACTTACTAAAAGAAAAAAAAAGTTTTTATGTGAATTAAGTGTAAGATAAAAGTTAAACATATCTATTTAGGGTAAGACTTTTTAGACTTCCAATTACCATGATAGTTAATTCCCGTGAATCAGATATTGTATTCTATATTTTTCAAACTTTTTTGACCTGCTTCAGAGTGGCTCAATAGACTAATCACCTCTCTGAGACTCTGCTTTGTTGTATATACACACATACACCCACACACACACTTTGGGTAAACTTCATTAACTTTGATGGAAGAATGGCTTTAGTTTTAAAATCATCACCTAGGGGCGCCTGGGTGGCTCAGTCAGTTAAGCGACTGCCTTCGGCTCAGGTCATGATCCTGGAGTCCCTGGATCGAGTCCCACATCAGGCTTCCTGCTCGGCAGGGAGTCTGCTTCTCCCTCTGACCCTCACCCCTCTCATGTGCTCTCTCTCTCTCTCATTCTGTCTCAAATAAATAAATAAAATCTTTAAAAAAATAAAATAAAATAAAATAAAATAAAATAAAATAAAATCATCACCTAAATGACCCCAGAATCCCAAAATGCTAAGACTGAAATTGTCCTTAGACATAGTTTGGTATAAGACTCCCTCCTCTGTTACACTTATGTAAATAAGATAACGAAAATACAGAGTGAGAAATTTTTCTTAGGGCCACATGGATCCTAATAGAAGTGCTGGAACCCACAACCTGGTCTTCTAATTCCAAAGTTACTGATTTTTCTAGTAAACTTCATTGTGTTTAAGACTAAGTGGCCAATCTTCTTCATTCAGCAGGAAAATAAAGACCGTACCATTTTGGACAAGTGCATATAAAAAACACACACCCGAAATACATCCCTCCAAAAGTCATAAAGGAATACCTTTCTCTATGCCACCCAGAATAAGACAAATTAATGTGGCAAAATGGCTGCTAATGAGTATAGAAGAGAACTGTGAGCCTGTGTTCAAATGAAGATTCAAAGTAGGAAAAAACATATCTAAATAGGTGGTTTGGGATCTAGGAAGTCTTTATGGAGATCTTATAAATATGGCATTTGTAATGGAGCCTGAAGGATGGATGGGATTTCAACAGGCATAGGTGCCAGGAATATCATACAAAAAAGTGTCATCCGTGGGTGAGGATTAGTTTGTTGGGAGCAGAAGTGTTGAGAGTGGGGTTTAGAGTAGCCGAGAATATTTAAAAAGCAGGTTGAGACCAAACTCCTGTTGGCTTGGAGCTAAGCACATACTGTGTGATATTAGGGGAGACCTGAAAATTTCAGAGGACTGGAGTAAGCTGAATCTTTTGAAACTACCTTCCAGAAACATCACTGTGTCACTGTAGAGGAGTAAGTCTACATCACTAAGCTAGACTGGTAACACAGGATGGTCTGGAGTGAGACAGATAGATTAAATCAATGCCACTGAGCCGCAAGTGCCAGTGTACTCTACTCCCTGTCATCTAATTCCCAACTGGTCTTGGATCCTGAGCATTATGGAACCAGGCCATACATTCACATGCCCAGGGTAGTTGGGTGGGCATGCCAATAAAATGCTGAACTGCCACATATCTTGCTTCTGGAAGACCCACTTTCTGTTAATCTAAAGCCTTTTATGTTTTACAGACTCCATAGCAAGTCCAGTTTTCAACCGGAAAGAAATCTCAGCCAAGTCATTAAAATGAACATAGCCTACCATCTGGGAGTTGCCACCTCTATCTACTCTTTCTACCCAGAGGAACATGTGGTCCTGTTACAAAATAATCTAAGCGATTTCCATTCTTTTTATTTGAAAACACTCCCATGAGGCACTAGAAGAATTCTCACTTGCCTCTACCTACAGACAGCAAGGCAGAGGGAGTCTGTTATATTTCCATTCATCTTTGCCCCTTCCCTCATGTGAGCAGAAGTCTTTATGAGAATGATTATATGAACTGACAATTATTAACCGTGTGCTTTCCTATTCAGGAACTGAGGATGATGAGACCTATAAGAATAAAAGGAAGATTTGGGGTGCCTGGGTGACTCATAGGTTAAGCAGCTGCCTTTGGCTCAGGTTATGATCCCGGCATCCTGGGATTCAGCATCCTGGGATTGAGCTGCGTTTCGGGCTCCCTGCTCAGTGGGGAGTCTGCTTCTCCTTCCCCTTCTCTTGTGCTCTCGCTTGCTCTCTCTTTCCCTCTCAAATAAATTAAATCTTAAAAAAAAGAAGAAGAAGAAAAGGGAGACCAATGGGAGGCTAAATCCTGCTGTTCCTACTCCCAGCTCTCACAGAAAAGAAGCCAAGAGCAAATGCTAGGGGCAACGTGCATATATTCTCAAAGGGAAGAAAGTAAGTGTGTATGTGTGTACCTAAGACAAACAACAGTCCTCTACTAGTTATTTTACAAAGAAAGTTAACATAAATTATCTCAGGTCATCACCATATATAGACTGCGCAAATACTAATATCCCAATTTTATCATGACAAAAAGGAAGCTCAGAGAAGCTAAATACTAAGAGTTTATACCATTATTGAGCATATAGTATGCCAGAGACCTGAAATAAATGTCTTACATATATTACCACATGTTATGAGCTGAATTGTATTCCCTAAAATTCAGGTGCTGAAACCCTAATCCCAAGTACCTCAGGATGTGACTGTATTTGGAGCTAGGGCCTTTCAAGAGGTAATTAAGTTAAAATGAGACCCTTAGTGTGGGCCCAAATCCAATCTAATGTCTTTATAAGAAAAGGATATTAGCACAGAGAGAGAGAGAGAGACACCAAGTTCACTGGCACATGGAGGAAAAGACCATGTGAGGACACAGCCAGGAGGCAACCATCTGCAAGCCAAGGAGAGAAAAAAACAATCCAGCAGACACGTTGATCTTGAACTTCTAGCCTCCAGAACTGTGAAAAAATAAATGCCTGTTGTTTAAACCACCCAGTCTGTGGTATTTTTTTATACCAGCCTTAGCAAACGAATACAGCACATTTTAAAAATAAAAATAACCACGAAGTAGAAGTCAATAACTTCATTTACTATTGAGAAAACTGAAAAACCGTAAGTAATTGAATCTGACTCTAAACCCAATGATGTCTTATACCAGAACTCAGGCCCTTAATCTGTCTGTTCTATTCTCTCAAGTGATAAACTGATCAAGACAGTGCTGGCAACTTAACTAGGACACTCTAACTTTTAAGTCAAGTTCACTCCACTGACATTATCTCAGTAGACCCTTTGACATTAAAACAGGATGGGAAACAAGATTAAGAAAAAATAGAGTTCCAAGTGAAAATTAAAATACCTGTCTCCTTTTTATTATTTCTTAGGATACGACTAAAAATTTCAGGGCAAATGAATCTTCTCTTCTAGGCATTCTGGAGTGTCACATCTGTTTTTATTTATGGTACTTAAACCTCCCATTTTGGTTTATTCCGAAAAGGAGTTTGATCAAGACTCTTACTCTAAGCATCTCCTTTCATTTTTATTGTAAGTAAAAAGTTTTCATAACACAGGAAACTCCCAGAGGGAAGATACTGTCCTAATATTATTTTAATTAGCTAGTAAAGTTCCTGAAAAATGCTAAAAACCCGTAACACCAGAGAAGTCTGCCTGGGAAATGTCATCTTAATTTTGTGAAGCAGACTTTCTAAGATTCTACATAAACTGATCTGATCAAATTAAAAGTGACGTTTCTAACAACAGGGATGGACTAAATTACAGCACAATCATATGGTAGGATATTATACGCCCACAGAGAATAATAAGACATGCAAAGATGTTCATAATATACTCTTGAAAGAAAAAAGCAGACTGCATAATACTACGTATGGTATGAATCCATTTATACAACAGAAATTCACAGGAAAAATGGTATGCACTAAATGTTCATATTAGCTGTGTTCAAAGCACAGTCAGGGGACTTATTTTAGGACTTAATAATTGTGATTTTTTTATCTTGTTTTCTAATTCTCAAAAACAAACATATGGTATGCGTGTGTTTTGAAGAAACAGAAATGGAAGCAAAATGAGAAAGTAAGCAAAAGTCTAGGTTTACCATGATTTTCTGAATAAAGAAATACTCCCATCAAGGAAGGGCTTAATCTTGGAAGAAGGTCTGTTAATGACACCAAATATAAATTTGATTTATATAATTTAAATAAGTGAAGTTCTGAAAAAGCTCTGTTGTGTGTACACGCATGTGCAATGTATGCATGAAAGGCCTAACATCTAAATGCACAAAGGAAAATGGCTGTGGGGAACTTTCTGGTGAACTCCTGCTCCCTTTAATCTCTTTGCCACACTGAAGCCAGAATGATCTTTCTAAAATACAAACCTGATCTTATCCCTCTCTGATTTAAACTTACAAAGGCTCCCCCTGCGTGCCCCCCGCCCCTCGCCCCGGTATGAGAAGAAAGTTCAAATTCCTTAAATGAGTCACCAACTCCTCCTGCCTGACTGGTCCTGGTTTACCTGCCCAGACTCACTTCTCACTATTCTGTTACTTTCTTTCTTTTTTTTTTAAAGATTTTATTTATTTATTCATGAGAGACAGAGAGAGAGAGAGAAGCAGAGGGAGAAGCAGGCTCCCCGCAGAGCAGGGAGACCGATGCAGGACTCGATCCCAGGACCCTGGGATCATGACCTGAGCTGAAGGCTTAACCATCTGAGCCACCCAGGCGCCCTATTCTGTTACTTTCTAAATGTGGTCTGGTTAACATTTTGTCTCAGTTCTATTCACTCTCTTCGAGTTTATAGTGTTCCTTTTCTTGGGAAATTCACCTTTCAAATCTCTCCCTGATTATTTCTTATTTATCTTTAGTAGTTTGCTTAGACATTGTTTCCTCTACTGTGTCTGCCATGAACAACCAAATCTCACATGCCAGTTAGATCCCTGAACTTCTCACAGTACTTCCCTCATATTATTACAATCACCCATTGACATACCTGAGTTCTCCATTGGTTCTATGGAGACAGTTCTGAAGACATTTTTTTTTTTTTTATCGGCATACAGAAGATTAAGAGATTTTGTGAAAGAAAGAAAGAAAGAGACGGAGGGAAAGAGGGAGAGAGGGAGAGAGGGAAGGAAGGAAGGAAGGAAGGAAGGAAGGAAGGAAGGAAGGAAGGAAGGAAGGAAGGAAGAAAGAAAGAAAGAAAGAAAGAAAGAAAGAAAGAAAGAAAGGGAGGGAGGAAAAAAGAAGAGAACTCATTTGTGGAAAAACAAAACAGAAACATCTTCTCTTTTTTTTTTTTTAATTTCAAGGTATACTCAACTCACAAAAAGCTGTGCTTCTGTCTCTCTGATTGGTTATTGTATTCCTGGCAATTAACCCTCCTGGGCACATTTTAGGTTCTCAATAAGAACTTGATGAAAAACTGTTCGTGTAGTTCTTCACTCATGGAACACTCACTGTCACTGTGGGCTAGCCATGGATTGTACACGATAGGCACATAGGGCATGAGTGTGTATCTCAATATACATCAATATAGTAAGAGATTATAGCATTGTGAGGGCTACAATAAGTAAGTAAGCAGACAAAAATCAGACAGTGAGTTAAGTGCAAAAGAGAGTGATGTGGTAACACACAGAAAGAATGCTTAATTCAAAATGGGTGGCATTTATTAGGTCGCCAAGTTGTTAAAATTCTGGTAGCTGGTGAAAAAATACAACACTCTCCAGACAACTATTTTTCAAAGAGTTTGATTAAATTGGAACTAGAAGATCATTCTAAAGCATTTTTAAAAAATAAAAATAAACTAATGATAATGTTGAGGCTCTGTTAGCAAACTTTGATTAACTGAAAGACATCTACTTAAGTTGGCACAGACTTAGCCAGCTACGGGAAGGATGGATTCATCAGTGGAAAGACAAGCAGATCTGTCTTCTAGCCACGTGGGATGGGGCAAGGGTAAGACATGTTAGAAGAGAAAAACAGACAAATAAAATCTGTAAATTCCAGAAAAAAACAGATTCTCCCTATAAATATTTCCCCTTAGGATTTCTGACATCCTTTAGGGAATTGATGGTTTTAACAACCCTGGCTTTGCATGCTGCTGTGTTTTCAAATATCTTTTCCAGAAACAGAAGGTAAATGGAATGGTCCTGGCTGCCCAAATGCTGATGGCTTGAAATCCTTCATGAAGAAAAAAATAAATAAATAAGAGTCAATTAAATCATCACCTCATAATTTTTGCTTATGAAATATTGTACTGAGACCAAGAATTTGGTGTAAGGTATCAGTAAATCTGATTTAATCCCATTAAAAAATAGCAAAAAATGATGTGTTATCTTTTCTTCATATTTTTCTCCAAGAAAAAGACTACTCTGGGAATTTACTCTTTACTGGGGGGGGCGGATATTTGGTGGCAAAATATAGACAATACATAGCTGATTTATGAGAAACATTTCTTACTTACAGATGAGGAATTAGGGAAGGATTCATGAAGACTAGAATAGTTGTGCTGGTCTTTGTAAAAGAGATGTGATTTGGATATGAGGAGTGGGTGCTCACTCAGAAAATGTTTGTTAAACTGAAAGAATGAGTGAATAAATGAATACCTATTTCATGTCTTCATGAAGTTAGATAATTCCTTGTACTTTCTTGTCATTGAAATTACTTTCTCTAATTTTTATCCAAATAATTTTTATTCTTTCTGAGAAGAAAATAGACTGGGGACCAAGAGGTATGGCTATGTGAGAAAGCTTATCATTGGGGAAAGAGAAGTAAGACTCCAAAAAGGAGGGGATATTTGGTATGAACCTTGACAGATGGATAGGGGTTGACAGCTGAGGATGGATAGAAAAAGGTGTTCTAGGTGAAGTTACTGTAACTGAAAATAGCATGCTATGCACTGGGAAAGGAGTTTCAGTTGGCTGTAGCTGAGGCTGATGATGGGAAATTGGGCTAAAGGAGAGGTTTACGTTGTGAACATACTTAAACAAACATAGACACCAACCCTGACCCACAACATCTTCCATGGCTTGAGTCAAAATAAGGGGCTCACTGTCTTCTCTGCCATTTCTTGGTGTCTTGTGGCATCTCCAAGGCCTTGGCCATAGTATGGGAGCCTTCTTTATCATTCTGATCTATACCACTCTTTCCAATAAACAACATCATGCCCTCAAGTCAATGTCTTCAGAGCTGCAGAAAAATTTTTTTCACGATTTTATTTATGTATTTGAGAGAGAAAGAGCATGAGTGGGGGAGGGGCAGATGGAGAAGCAGAATCCCCACTGAGCAGGGAGCCAGATGTGGGGCTTGATCCCAGGAACCCAGGATCCTGACCTGAGCCAAAGGCAGATGCATAACCAACTGAGCCACCCAGGCACCCCAAGAGGTGCAGAAAATTATTTACTAAACATATGAGGAAGGAGCCACTCACGTAATGAGGGAAATGTGAGGCAAGAGCCATGGATCCTAGTTCTGGCTCTGCTGGTGGCTTGCTGAGTAACCTTAAGCAAGCCAATCTGTATCCCTGAATCTGCTACTTCCTCTGCTGGATAAGATGATCTTTAAGGTGATTCTAGCTTGCTCTGTTTACATATCTAGATTATATAAATTCTAAGAATGAAAGGCATAAATATTAGTATAATCAAGTTAACCCATTTTAGATACTAAATTGAAAATTTTTTCAAGGCTGCTTCAGTATATAACAAGCCTTACACAGAGACCCTTTTGCTGTCCCTATCTTGCTTCACTCACTGAAGAATAATTCATTCCCATCCCAGGATCCTCCTCCCATGCCAATAAGAGATTGTGTTCTACAACAGAAATAGCAGTGATCTAGAAGTCAACACTTCAGTCTTTTTTGGGTATTCCTGGAATGAGCTAGGGTTCATCCAGAACCTTTGGAAACCCCTTTGGGCAAGATTATGATTGCTAATTCTTGCCTGGCTTGAAACTGTGCCCCAAGGATAAGGCTAAAGATAAAAAGTCCATTTGAAGTAAGCAATTAGAAAAATTTAGAGAAGTGTGTGTGTGTGTGTGTGTGTGTGTGTGTGTGTGTGTGTGTGTGTGTGTGTGGTGAGGGCAGGAGGGGCATTTGCTGTTTCTTGACGAATATGAATATTCTCCCTTAGAGTTCAGGTGTGATGGTAAGTCTCTGTGAAATGCCCTGCTCTTTAGTTTGATGTCCTTTCAATCCTCCACCTCAATCACCAGTCATTACATCTATGGCTCATTTATCCTGAGGGGAGAAGAAATCCACAACAGATCATTGGGGGGATTTCCTATTCTACTGCTGGCTTGCGTATGTGATAAATCCTAATATGTCTTAATTTAACTGCCTCATATATACAATAGGAATAATAATATTGGTTATTATTTATATTTTATTTTTTAATCTGGAATGTAATTTGTAGAAAGAATGACAAGTTTGTAAATTACAAATCTAACATATATTTACTATATTCCCACTGTTTTTTTCATTCAATCTCAGAGACCAAAAAGACCTTAAGAGTCACTTGGCCAAACCTCCACCCTCTCTTCTGGTGCTTGAATCCTCTTCAAGTTTCCATCAATGGTCATGTGACTTCTTATTGACTACCTCAGTGGCAGGAAACTCACTATCTTCCAGAGCAGCCCATTCTAGCTTTGAGCAGTTCTAGCCTTTCCAATGCCCTTTCTTATGCTGACTAGAACGTGTTGTAGAATTTGTAGCAACTGGTCTTCAATCCACTCCTCATGGTCATGACCATTCCAAATAGGTCTTCCAACACGGGGACACTGAATCAATGAGTCCTTTCAGTAAAAAATATTGTTCCTTAAGAACTGTTTTATCATGGGCCACAGACTCTTAGATCTGAAGGCAGATAAGGTGGCCACACTCTCTCTCATGGTGTCTGCCCCATCTTCTCTCTCTGTTCCCTTGCATTTGTTCTTTAGATCCTTTCCAGCTGTCCTGTCAGTCAGGAATGGCCTCTCCATCGTCTAAGGGATTTTGTTCAAGGAAGCAGTGTATCATATGGCAATGACATTTCTTGTTCCTTCATAAATCAGACAGCCATGACTGAAGCAGTGAAATTCTACTTAGTAGTATAAATTTAAGCCACCTCAGCTGCTCTCTCAGGAAAGAAAAAAAATTTTTTACTGTTGGTTCTTTAGTTACAAAAGCTTGGGGATCATCCCAAAAAATATTCCAAAAAGAGGCATTATTTCCAGAGACTAAATAGCACACACATGGGATGCAAAAGATTTGTTGACTCTGTGGAGCCAGCAGCAGCAGCATGGTAAATATATCTGACTCCTGACAATAACCCAAACAAGTCCCTCACACAGCTTGGATAATGGGAAATAGATTTTAAAAGAAAAAATTATCCTCTGGATTTCTCCTTAGCTCACTCGCTGCCAGTAGTACACAGTTCTGTGTTTGTCGTGGAGCCACCCTTCTAACGCCCACGATGCATTGTGCTGGTGGCGTATGAGATGCTGAGTCCCATGGTGGCTGCGGCCCCTGTTAGTCTTGGAACCAAAGCTAAGTTTTGTCTGTGGATTCACAAACAAACAACTGAACATTATATCTCTCGACAGCCTATTTCCTGAAAGCTTTCTCTCTTTGACTTAAATGATCTTGTCTTTGTGATTAAAGCCAAATGACTCAGGACATTGGAATGGTACAGGCTGGCCCCAAGAGAGCAGAAAAGGGCTTTAATGCCCGAGAAAACTTGCTAATGTCATAGATACATGCGCCCCCATATACACACACACATTAACCTAAGTGTAACAGATTGCGACAAGTCAGTGAAAATAAATGTTTAGCTTATCTTTGCCATGAGTTGTCAGGTGTGTGAATAGACGGTGGTCAATTCTACAGATATTTATGAATTGATCCCCTTATTATGAAAGCTTTTACAGGTAGCTGTTCAAGAATTATATGAAACTATGAGGAAGTGTTCTACTCAGCAAAGAGAATTTCTAATAAAAAGGCAGCTACATTAATTTACGCTATTAGACATTATATTCTGTCTTACTGAACTAACTATTCACACTTTCTTAGTTCAATATCACTTGCATACAGATGCACATTTCTGCAAAGTAACAATGATAATAATAGTGGTCACCATGTACTGTACCCCTGTGCTCAGCACTTTAAATACATTGTCCTATTTAGTCTTCCTAACATCACGCCAAGGCAGGTGCTAATAATCTCATTTTGGATGAGAAAACGAAAGCTTCGACAAGTATTTCAGGCCTTTCTAACTCTATTCCTTCCCATTGCCAGTTTATTTTCATATAGGCATAGGAGGGAATGAACTCTTAAGTGGTTATGGATATATGTCCACCTATTGGGGATTGTTGCATTCCCCTCTTTAAATTGTTCATTATTTTAGGACAGAGTAAATATTTTTAACTTTCCCTCTAATACAGATGTCTGCAAACTTCTTACATGGTCATGGGCCAGACTATTATAAAAATAGATGCATAAACCTTAGTGCCGTTGTGACTTACGTAGGAAGAAACTACGGGATTCCATACCACTCATCTGGATCCAAAACACACATAGGAGACCTGGAATCCAGTTTGACCGAGGCCTCCCTTAAGAAAGCCAAGATAACTGCCATTCATTTCAATAACTGGGAAGATTCAGTACAGTCATTTAAGGAAAGGCTAGTTAGACAAACAGAGGAGAGGAAAACCCCAGGGGGACTGGCCCTCCCAGTATCTATGAACACAGACTCCTCTCAGGCAACAAAGATGAATGATACTGATGTTCCTTTTAACCACATTTTCCCCTGGAAGAAATTTTTATGCCAAAATACAGGTATTTCTTTCTAGTCCAGAAGTACAATGTGAGGATTTCATATTCAGAATACTTGGAGAGGTTAAGTTTAGTTTCCAGAACTGAAAAATTGTCAAAAAATTCTCATTGGTATTGGTTCAACAATTTATTGACTTACTCTTACATGAGAATGTCCTTCTATCCCCACATCCATACATGTCAGGATGCTTACAGTCATTTCCAATACTTTTATTTATTTTTTTTAAGATTTTATTTTTTTATTTGACACAGAGATTCAGTGAGAGAATGAACACAAGCAGGGGGAATGGGAGAGGGAGAAGCAGGCTCCCCATCGAGCAGGTAGCCCAATGCGGGGCTCGATCCCAGGACCCTGGGACCATGACCTTAGCTGAAGGCAGATGCTTAGGAACTGAGCCACCCAGGCGCCCCCATTTCCAATACTTTTAATTTGGCACTTTGCAACAGTAAGCCAACAAATGACCTGAGTCTGTCTTCCATTTGCAGAACCTCAGCCAAGTTGCTGCACTGGCCTCTTTGTTTTAGTAACCCCATTAATGAAGTAGCAATGATGATCCCTCCATGGCCTACCTCAAGAAGTTGCTGTAAGGAACACATGGGAAAAATCTATGTGATATTACTTAGAATGTGTGCACACGCACACACACACACACGCAATTGATGTTGCTATAATTATTTCTATTAAAGTCTGTCTTCTCCACTGTGATGACAAGAACCTTTCATATCTTTCTTGTTACCTTGAGTGTTTAGGAAGGGTAGACATTCAGCCATATCAACGACAATGATGTAAATGGAATTTGCCACGCCTTGCCTGTGGACACAATTCTCCCACTGGTTCCAATCATGACCTGAAGACTTTTGATTAGAAAGGTTCGCAGTTGGTCTACTTCCATAACAAAGTAAAAAGCTACCAAATCAGTTCCAAGTTTTTTCCATTAGCTGTGGTGCCTGCCACCTCCAGAAAGGCTATGACATTCAACACCAGGTTTCTGGTGAAAACAAAGGGTGTGATTTAAGAAAACCTGCATCAGATATCTTCACAGTACTGGACATGAAATCAGCCCACAAATGTGTCATCTTAATAATGTGAAAGTCAAAGAGATTTAGGAAAAAGTAAACTCAATTAAAATATTCTTTGGTTGGGGGGGAGACCTGGAAAACTTTCTTAGTTAAGTGTGCCTCCTCTTCTTTATCTTAATCCAACCTTTTTTTTTAAAAGCAGCTTACTAGATTCCCAAATATAGTAACAGCGGTAACTCCAAAGAAGCCCTGATGAGACCTTCAAGGACTTCCCCTCATAAGTATCTTTTTCATGGCTGACTAGGTCTGACCTCAGGTGTCATCTTAAAAGTCAGAGCTTTCCCCTTTCATGAAAGCCTGCTATGTCTGATTGGTCTCAGATACACAGCAAAGATAAATAAGGTCACAGTTAAGTATGGGTCTCCAGTGTGAAGCCCATCCAGGGGTGGGGTGATTTTTCCTGCACGTGGTCTGGCTGGGCAGTTACTACAGACACATGATGATTATTTTAAGCCCACTGAAGTGCCTGAAGCCTAGCTGGCCTTTCAGAAAAGCCTTCCAAGGAGTCATTTTCCAAGAGGAGTGGACTGCGTCAAAAATGCAAAACAAAAAGGAAGCAATGTCTACAAAATCCCAGTTAAAAGGCTGGAGTGAAAATTGGCTGGTTATAAGGCTGCAAGGAGTTTATGGCCATCATTTAGTCCAAATTCCTCAATTTTATAAAGAAGAAACTGAGACCCAGAAAGGGAGAATGATGTTCCTAAAGTCACTTGGGAAACACCAGTCCTCAAGACCCTAACCAGCGATCTTTGCCTTACACCAGGCTGGAGTCCTCCAAATGGTTAGCCTAAAATAATTCCGGCATCTGGAAACCCATACTTGCACAACACCCAACATGAAATGTTTCCAAATAATCAGAAATTTGAATTAAAAAGTTAACATAAGAACAAAAAACTTTTGGGTGATTTCAGAGATTTCACACCATTTTTGTAAATGGTTTAATCTGGTGGAAAAATAAAGTACAAATGCGATTTCTTTTCTTATGCATCTTTGTAGCTCATGAAATAATAATAATTTGCCTCTGTCTCTGTTTACTTTTTGGCATTTCTTAAACCTGGAAAAGTGAAATTAAATTAGCCTATGTCACTTTGTTTTTCAAGTCTTCCTTTTTATTTATTTTTTGTTTTGTTTTATAACAATTAGATTTTCAACACTGTTATAATGCATACATCCAAAGAAAACACATTTCTTTCTTTCATAATTTCCTTTTTTTTTAAAGTAGCTTTATCTTCTCTGTAAATGTGTTGTTCCTAGATCATATAAACTCTTTCCCATCCAGTTTTTAAAAATAAAGCCCATACTTAAAGCTCAAATTGTACAAATCTGTAATATTCATTCCAACAAACGCCTATCCACCTGGCTGTCCATCTCTCTGCCCATCCATCTATCCATCCATGTATCCATGCATAAATCCAACTGTTCATTGACTTCCTTTCTCTTAGCCTATTTACTCAAAAATGAGATTCTTTTATTATTATTATTATTATTATTATTATTATTATTATGTTATTCTTGAGAATTCTTACAATACTTTCCTCACGGTATTGTTGTACTGAAATGAGAAGAATTTTGTAAACTGAACGGATCATATAGATATTAATTATTCTATTATCTGGGTGTGGTTTTTCTTTTTTTTTTTTAAAGATTTTATTTATTTATTTGACAGAGAGAGACACAGCGAGAGAAGGAACATAAGCAGGGGGAGTGGGAGGAGGAGAAGCAGGCTTCCTGCAGAGCAGGGAGCTGGATGCAGGGCTCGATACCAGGACCCTGGGATCATGACCTGAGCTGAAGGCAGATGCTTAAGGACTGCGCCACCCAGGCGCCCCGTGGCTGTGGTTTTTCAATCAGTGAAAATGCATGTCCTTATCGGAAGCTGAATGAATAAGCGCTGGATATTTGGAGTGGTAAAATGAAAAAGTTTAGGTAAGAAGAGAATCTCTATGTCTTTTATTTCCAACATCAGTACTTTCTACAAGGCAAGCAGAGTTTTAGGTGATTTATAAGCACTAACTCATTTAATCCACATAACAATCTTATAAGGTAGGTACTATTGCCAGCAAGTAATACTGTCAATATATTGTCCTATCTATTTGGGGAAACTGAGGTGCTGAGCACTAAAAAGAAATTTACCAAGCTAATGGGTATAGGGATTCACAGTGCCTGCATAGATAAAACATGACTTGTATATGCCTCCCTGGATGAGACTAATTGAAAAGCAAAGGAGGAGTGCCCGGACAATGGGCCTCCTTTGAAGTTTCTTGGCTGAAAGCTGCCAGATTCTTACTATGGCTCAAGGTTCTCATCTAAGGAGTAGATGTTTAAAATACAGGCACCTGTAATGGTCATGTACTTCATGAACTCTTTGCCTTGCACGTGGTGTATTGATTAAACTCAATAAAAGCGGAGACAGAGCATGGCTCGAGGCCTTTTGTCACTAGAGTGTCTGGTCCCCAGGTCTCTCCTTTCTTCTCCTAAGGTGTCAGGAGTAATCCTTTCATTCACCGTCTCAGGGTTTGCTGGCCAAACCGGACAAACGGGGTTAGAAATAGCAGAATATAACTCAAACGCAGCAGTCTGGCTTGGAGGCATGTGATTTTTAAGCTATGATGTCTAACTAAATTCTAGCTACTTAGCTCTGGAGAGAGAAACTTCCAAACAGATAATACCTTACAATGAGGTCGGGATGAAATAAACATGCCTCGTGGTATTATCCTTCTGTATTTTCCCACAAGGGCAACCAGAAAAAGGATATCACAACCACCTAATTCCACCCCTATGTAAAATACTGTAATCCTGGGTACCTAAAAAGTATTAGAACAGAAGAATTCATTCTGACCTTATAATGTAACATCAGGTTATAGGTAAGGAGGTCATTAGTTGACCCGTAAAAGTGTTTATAAGTATTAGTGATATTTTCACTAAAATAAAATAGATCTCTAAATACAGTACATACTGTTAATATTTAGTGAATCTTAAATGCATAATAGACTATCTACTATTAATTCCATTCATCATTCCTCTCAGGATTTCACTTTGCTGCTCTCCCCCCTCCCAGTGTGATCCTCACCCCCATGCTGGTCCATGTGTTTTGCACACAGGACGTCCTCTGTGCTGGGTCTGGGCATCCACCCTCCTCTGCCATCACAGAAAACGGTTCTAAGACCAGGCTTCCGCCACTCTCTCTCTTATCTTTAATAAACATTTTAAATGTATAATGGGAAAATAAAATGTCTGCAGATTACATGGACAAAACTTAAAAACTGACCATTATAAGTTATATATTATAGCTACATGAAGAAAATGATAAAATTTCACTACGAGAAAAGATCTAAATAATTAGAAAAATAAGGTTCTCTTAGAACTTCACTGAATGCTTCTGATGTTCACATGGAAAAACGAAAAGACAGAACAGAGAACATTTTGAAAATCAAAAGTAGTAAGAGTGAGTTGGCTATAATAAAGCCATAGTAATTAAAATAATCAATTAATGAGGGAAAACTGGACAGAATATCAGTGGAACTAACTAGATAACCCATAAACAGATCTTAAAATAGAAAAGACTTCATATAGGAAAGGTGAGGCAAAAATGTTCTCAAAAAGTGAGAACAGCACATGAAATAAATAAATGATGTTAGAAAAAACTGGTTTTAGAAAATATCACTTTGATCTTAGCTCAGTATTTTACTACTAATAAACTATAAATGGGTTAAAGAGTTACATGCACTAAAATGTTTTTTCAAATTATATATTTTAAAAAACTAGAATAAAATACATGTGACTATTTCTGATACCTGTGTAAAGATTATTTCTGATGGAAGACACTACAAGTAAACTACAGATCAATTAAATACTAAATGCCTTAAAATAATCAAATTATAAAACAACTAGAATGCAATGTTTCTGATTTCTAGATAAGAGAGAATTTCTCATGTCTAAAACAATAGAGGACATCACAAGGAAAGTTTGTCAATGCAAACACACATAAACTAAGAAAATAAAACCAAATAACCCTTACATATATCGAATGACATACTCATGATAGCAAAAATATTCTTAAACAAGTGTAATTTATATTATTATCTTAATATACAAGGGGCTTTTGTAACTTTTAAGCAATAACTAATAGATATGATCAGATAATTCACAAAGGAACAAATGCAGACTGGTACGAACATTTACAGTTTCAGCTAAAATTTGTGACACAGATTTTATTTATTTATTTATTTATTTATTTATTTATTTATTTATTTATTTGAGAGAGAAAGAGCATGAGCAGACAGAGGGGCAGAGGGAGAAGCAGACTCCCCCCGCTGAGCAGGGATCCCAACGTGGGGCTCGATCCCAGCACCCTGGGATCATGACCTGAGCCAAAGGCAGATGCTTAAACGACTGAGCCACCCAGGCATCCCACAATTTCTAAACTCTAAGAAGTACTAATGCAGGGGGGCACCTGGGTGGCTCAGTCGTTAAGCGTCTGCCTTCGGCTCGGGTCATGGTCCCGGGGTCCTGGGATCGAGCCCCGCATCGGCCTCCCTGCTTGGCAGGAAGCCTGCTTCTCCCTCTCCTACTCCCCCTGCTTGTGTTCTCTCTCTCACTCTCTCTCTCTCTGTGTCAAATAAATAAATAAAATCTTTAAAAAAAAAAAAGAAGAAGTACTAATGCAGGGCACCTGGGTGGCTCAGTCGTTAAGCGTCTGCCTTTGGCTCAGGTCATGATCCCGGGGTCCCGGGATCGAGTCCCACGTCGGGGTCCCTGCTCGGCAGGAAGCCTGCTTCTCCCTCTCCCACTACCCCTGCTTGTGTTCCTGCTCTCGCTATCTCTCTCTGTCAAATAAATAAAATCTTTAAAAAAAAAAAAAAGGAAGTACTAATGCAAACTTACTACTTTTCTAGAACAACATAAGAGGCTCTATCAACAGAGTGCCATCATCTTTATAGGTCAAGAGAGGACATCATTTAGTTGGACAGGAGAAACGCACTCAAGTGAACAGATCAAATATTAAGATACAATGTTATCAGTTACCAAAAACATAAAAAAATTTACCAAAATATAGAAGAAATATTTTTTTAAAAAAACTTTTTTTCAGATAAGAAAGCTCTTAACTTAAATTCAGTGGTGATATACTGAATCTCAGAGGGAGTGAGTGTGATCAGACAGGAACCTAAATATCTTGTGTTAACAGGCTGTTATATATTATTTACCATATTTCCCCTTTCTGTTTCTTTCTTTTTTTTTTTTCACATCTATGCTTTTTCTTTGCTGCCTTCTTTTAGTTTGTTCAAAAACATTCACAGAGTGCCTATTAAAGGCCAGACCCACTTCTACATCTGGAGATACAAGAATGGTTAAGACAAGTTCCCTATTCTTGAGGAAGTAAAAAGGTGATTAATTGACTTTAGCTGATACCCCAGACACCTATGGCCAAAGTGATGGCAGATGTACTTCTTTCCCATGTTCTATTCTGAGGTGGATTTGTATAAATCATTCATTATCTCTTCAACTCTAGAAATGTTTATGGTAGAACTCCCTGGTCCACACAGTTTATTCTTAAGGAAAAATAATTCTTTTGAGTCACTATAATTCTGTGATCTGGTGTCAAAATGCTGACTCATCTGCTCAAGTACCAAATGTAATATGTGGATTGCCTTAAGATTCTGAGGGGATTCTAAATTCTTTGTCCTCAAGCAACATGTGAAGGTTTCAGTTCCATAATTTCTGTGATTTAGCTTCAAGAAGTTCAGAATAAAAATTCAATATTAAATTTTTAGTAACAATGCAAAACAAAAAAGAAGAGGAAGGAAGGGAGGGAGGGAGAGGGAGGGAAGTAGAAAGGAAGGGAAGAAGAGAAGAACGCTGGCTCAAACATACATTGAAAACGTTGGACACTGACTCAGAAGTCATGGGAAAAGAGTAGCATAACATTAACATTTACATGGTATGTTTGGAATTTTGGATTTGCAAGATCAAAATTTTAGGCTTTCTTATTTCCTCCTAGAAACATTGTCTACAATTAGATTAATTGTCACTAGATTACAGAGGGCACCTAATTACCAAGACAGACTATTAAGTTTTGGCCTTTTTTTTGGAAGATGTGACTTAACTAAGCTAGAAATATTGAGGTGTTTGCCTTTTATTAATTAAAACAACCAAAATGAAAATCCTAATTAAAAATTAATATTAAATTTGTAAAGGCATACAGAGGAATCCATTAAAGAAAGTAAATACCTAGTTTAATTTGGTACTTTTCTCATACTCCTTGACAGTATATCATTTTTTTTTTTTTTAGCCTTTTTGCTATTTATGGCCACAAAGAGAAAATCTTAGATGCTGTATCTCACTAGTTGCTGTGGTACTTTTAGTGTATGTCTACTATATTACCTGCATCCATTCTTGTTCTGGAAGAACATTTCAATTTTCATCTGCAAACCATCCCTTTCCCAGTCCATGCTATTTGGATGTGGCACTTGGCTCTAATTCTGAAAGTTCCCAAAGAAGAAAAACTATTCTTATCGAATTTCCTGCACCTGTTTTTCCTGCTTTTTAGTCCCCATGGTTTAAGCAATTTACCAAAGACTGCAGAAGCCATCTAGCTTGAAATTCCATGTTTTTGATTATTTTTCCAAGCAGAAAGGAGCAATATTCATATTCTATCACTCAAGATGAAAAGGTTCTCTCCCTCTCAACGGTTTTACTAGTTTATAGTCAAACACTCAATAAACAGAAATTTGCATACAATGCCTCAGCAATGAGGGAAGCTCATATTTTCTGCTTTGGAATATACATTTACTTTCCTGACATAGGTGTCCCTACAACTTCAAGCCCACTTTCTAAAACACTTTCTAAAACAATATTCAAACTGAACATGATGTTCTAAAACACTTTAATGTGGTCTCTTATCAAGTGGCAACACAAGACTCAGCATGATGTAAAGGCATCTGAAAATAATTGCATGGAACTCTCTTATAAATAAAGTAGTGCAGAAGGCTGATTAAAGAGGAAGGTGATACACCAAATCACATTTCAATAATTATCCTCATAATCTCAATTGAAAGTCTGATTTGATAATGATGGAGAGACACTCAAAGTGAGAGTCAGACTAGCATTCTTGATGCTGGTATTCCTTTAGACATGTTACGTACAGCCTTTAAGTGGTATAATTTGAAAAATGATTTGCCTCAGATTTTGGACATCAGGTTTCACAATAAACATAGGAATTCAGCAGTTTCTAGGAGATTGCACAGTTCCATATACAAATTTTTAAAAATAGGGAATAATCACATATTCTCCATGTGATTCTAATCACTCACATAAAATACTTGAAAACAGAAAGAAGCCAGACTCAAAAAAACTTCATACTGTTTGACTGCATTTATAGACATTCTGGAATTGGCAAAACTTGAGGAACAAAGAAGAGATCAATGGTTGTAAAGGGCTAGGGGCAAGAGATATAAAAAGGGTATAAAAAGGGGTATAAAAGGGTAGCATAAGGAAATTTTGAGGGGGTGATGGAACTGCTCTGTATCTTAGTTTTGGTGGTGGTCACACGACTCTTTGCACTTGTCAAAAGTAACAGAACTTTACACCACAAGGTGCATCTTTACTGCATGCAAATTAAAAAGAACTATATTTTAAATATTTGAAAATATCTGTCAGAATAACTATTTTTTCCCTTGTTTTTAATGTGGTTCATTGGCAATTAAGAATAATTGGTAAAACAAAGGACTTGGCACGAGCAGACCAACATTTGAGCCCTGACTCCTATATTACTTGTTGCATGAATTTAAGAAAATATTTTAGGGGCACCTGGGTGACGAAGTCTGTTAAACGTCCAACTCTGGTTTTGGGTCAGATCATGATCTCAGGGTCGTGAGATCGAGCCCCATGTTGGGCTCAGCCCTCAGTGCAGAGTCTGCTTGAGACTCTCTCTCCCTCCCTCTGCCCCTGCCCCACTGGCACACTCTCTTTCTCTCAAATAAATAAATAAATCTTAAAAAAAAAAAAAGAAAAACCATTTTAACTTCTCTGGGTCATTATATATAAAATAGGTATGAGGATGATTGACACTCTACTCACCCCACTGTATTTGGGAATTGAGTGAATTAATGTATACAACATCCAACCATATATAACATTAAAATTATCAAATTTTATATGAATATAAAGTTTATTAAAGAGACATAAAAAGTTTTAACTCTCTAAAGACTACAGAATCTTTTTTTTTAAGATTTATTTACTTGACAGAGAGCTAGAGAGCACAAGTAGGCAAAGCAGTAGGCAGAGGGAGAGGGAGAAGTAGGCTCCCCACTGAGCAGGGAGCCCGATGTGGGGCTCGATCCCAGGACCCTGGGATCATGACCTGAGCCGAAGGCAGCCGCTTAACCAACTGAGCCACCCAGGCACCCCAAGACTACAGAATCTTAAATCTTTAAAGAACTTGTTTTCTGTTTTGAACCCTTGATTCAATATGCAGGACATTCTATTTGTTGTTCCCTTTTGATCCACTAGCTGTGATCTATATATCAATTCTCTGTCACCCATCAAAGTTCCTATGAGGTTTCCCTTTCACTTCTGCAATTTTACTGATACTGTTATGAGGCCCTTTGCCTTAATTTACACTAACTTACAGCAGGGTGGGAGTATTGAGCTATTGATAACTCAAAGTTATTCCCTTTTGAACAAAAGACAAATGACCAAGAACCATCTGTGGAGCTTGAGGGGATTTGGGGAATTGAAGCAAACCCAGATCTCACATTGGAATGTCTTATTGGACTTTTTCCCTTAACATGTGCTGCTAATTAGCAGTGAGATTTGGAGTGGGGGCAGGTACCCAGCCGTACAATCAGGATATGTGCCCAACTGTTTGGTAGTTTCATTTAAGTCATAATAGGAAGCTGTGGTAGAGTTCCTGAAACTATCAGTTCCATGAATGTTTCCTGTTAATTATTTTATTCTATTGCAATCACTGTCTGCACTGTTCTAATTCTGAATCAGTTAGCTTCCCATTTTTTCCACGTTCAGAACAAAAGTTACTTCTGGAAGTCCTGGTTGCTTCTACCCCATCCATTTTGCTGCTCTCTAATACTCCCTGCTAGTTTCTGTCTTTTGACCACATGACTCGTTTTCTTTCAAATTCTTTCTCACTTTTTATTTTGTCTCTGATTTCTCATTTGAGAAATTTGCTCTTAACAAATGATGCATGCTACATATTTCACGGGGTCCTCAAACAAATAGGAAATGATGCATACAGACAGAATATATATATATTATAAAATTTTATATATATATATTTTATATATAAATAAATTTTATATATAATATATATATATATTTGATATATATATCAAATATATATATATTTGAATAATAAAATACTAATGATATCCCATCAGAACAAACTCCAAGGGAGTGATCCAATTATTTTGCACTTTGGAATTATGTTGAAATGATTATACCTTAATGACTAATAACGTTTAAAGTGGGATATCACTTTGTAGTTGACAAGCTGCATCTTAGAGATGTAATTATTTCATGCTTAATATAATCTTATGAGATTATTCTTCTTTATCTCCATTTAAAAAACAGTAACATTGAGTCTCAGAAAGAATATCTGCATGGTTGCATAGAGACAAGATAGGGAATTCAACTCATAATCTAATGTCAAATCACATTCATTTCTGTTCTTCTCTACTTCTTCCTCAATCTCAGTCTCCAAACCTACATTTGACCTTTATTCAAAGAAAATGAAATTAGTTCTCCCAAATTCCCTTTGTAGCCTCTGACACAGGCCAGGGACACCCTCTGCTCTGCCCCAGTGCAGTGGTCCACCTGCCCCCATCACACCCACTATGTAGACCAGGCAATGACCATGGTTTTTTAGATACTTAAATTGATTCATTTAAAAACAAAGGCCTCCAGGGGCGCCTGGGTGGCTCAGTTGGTTGGGCGACTGCCTTCGGCTCAGGTCACGATCCTGGGGTCCCAGGATCGAGTCCCGCATCAGACTCCCTGTTCAGCGGGGAGTCTGCTTCTCCCTCTGACCCTCCCCCTTCTCATGCTCTCTCTCTCTCTCATTCTTGCTCTCTCACATAAATGAATAAAATCTTTAAAAAATGTAATAAAATGAAATAAAAACAAAGGCCTCCAAAGGCATCGTAAATCTGTGAACTGAAAAACAATCTTTGAAAAACTAAGTTGACCACACTGGCAAGATAGGAAGGGTATATTACTTGGTAATAGAATAAAATTTTCAACTAACAAAGAAAAGTTACCACAGATTAGCCATTGTAGAAGCTGACTCTCAGAAGGGAAGGGAATATCCACCCATTTTAGAGAGAAAAATATTGTAGGTCACACACATGTGAGGTCACACTGTTAGAATGGAAAGAATTAAGGGCTGTAATTTGTGCTTTTCCATCCCAGTTCTAGGATCCTTCCACAAAACACTGCCTTCCCTAAAAGAGAAGCAAATTATAAGTCAAAATCTGTATTAGTGAATTTTAATATTACTGGATTATTACTTTTAGAATTTAATGTAAGCTTTAGATTCCTCCCCAGAAAGATGCTGATATATACACAATTCTGCATATAATTTTGAAGGCTCCACAGACCCCTGGGCCTCAAGAAAAAAATATGGACTCCAAGGAAGAATCACTACTCTGAATAGAGATTGCAGAAATTAATAAAATATCATGATCTCAGATTTTAGCAAATGGACTTCTTCACTCTCTATCAATCTTCATCCCTCAGTCTCAATCCCTCAGTCTCCCACACCCATGCATCCTATTTGCATGATACTGCTTTCTTCATGTAGTTATTAATCAGCATGCTTTTAAAAGTTATTTTAGATGGCTGATGCACATTTGAAATACAAATGCTGATTTTATGGTGAGACATTTTGATAAGACCAAGTCATAAGCAATTGAATTATGGATAGTGTGTCTACATTTTTTTGCATCTATTTTAGTGTCACATGTTACAGACACTCAATGTTTGCTAAATGAAATTATGATTTTTCTTAAAAATTAACACAATGGGTTATTCCCATAGCAGTGTGAGCATCAATGTGTGGATTCAAATAATATGATCCATAAGTTGTTACCATTTATTTTCATAACAAGGCCATCTTGCAGTGTGTGCTAAATTTATACTTCTCCACTGATCTCAAAGACCTCCAATTTAAGAACATGCCTGAGAATAGCTAGTTTACACTGATGATAGAAACTATCCTTTTGGGAAATAAGAAAAATAAAACTGAATTAAAGTTGGTATTGAGCTACGTCTAAATGCAAGAGCAAATCAGAGCAAACTTTTGTGGACAAACACTCCATATTATGAACTTTAAAACTTTATATTTTCCTAAATAAAATAAGAGGAAAACAGAGAGGGAAACAAGCCATAAGAGACTCTTAACCCTAGGAAACAAACTGAGGGTTGCTGGAGGGGAGGTGGGTGGGGGGATGGGGTAATTGGGTGAAGGGCATTGGGTAGGGCACTTGGTGGAATGAGCCCTGGGTGTTATATGCAACTGATGAATCACTGAACTCTACCTCTGAAACTAGTGATATACTATATGTTAATTAAATTGAATTTAAATTAAAAAAATTCGTATTTTCCTGCTGCTTCAACATCCCCACAAAGAGGATGTGAATACCTACCTACCCAGGTGGCCAGGTTCACCCGTGTGATAAGACTGTCTTTGCCACAAATTCCCCTTCTTGCCCTCCCCTGATTGTGATATAGTGACATTCAAATAGACCACGGAAATGCTTTCCTGACTTCTACTTATGTACTTCACCCTGACTCCCAACAAAGACACTTGCCCATGGGTCCTCGCTCTCTCCCTCTCCTCTCCCCAACTGCTTAGTTGAGCCAGATCCCTTACTGCTCCCTGCTGATGGCCCTCTCATTACATGTGGTGACTCTCTATCTCTAGAACCTGTGAATATAACACTTTGTTTTCCTAAACCTCTCCCTTATTCCCCCTTGTGGATTTACCTGACTAACCATCTTATTGAAGAATACAAACACAAAGTTTCATAAGATGCTCATCCCCTCTACCCACAAGACCTGGCACCAACATGGAATCCTGACTGGCTCCAAACCTCTTGGAGGCTATGATGAGCAACACAGTTAGACACACAGAACCTGGTGGTACAGGAGCTGCTGAGGCCTCTCTTGGCCTCCTGAGCATCCATTCCACCCCCAAATCCTAGGTATGGCCCTGCAGTATTTCAATCACCCCTGCTGTCTTCCTGGATAAAAACCTGGATATAAATAGAAGAACTCACTCTAGAATGGGGAGAAGGAAGGAAGGAAGGAAGGAAGGAAGGAAGGAAGGAAGGAAGGAAGGAAGGAAGGAAGAAAAAGAAAGAGGGGCGCCTGGGTGGCTCAGTTGGTTAAACGACTGCCTTCGGCTCAGGTCATGATCCTGGAGTCCCGGGATCGAGTCCCGCATCGGGCTCCCTGCTTAGCCGGGAGTCTGCTTCTCCCTCTGACCCTCCCCCCTCTCATGCTCTCTCTCTGTCTCGTTCCCTCTCTCAAATAAATAAATAAAATCTTTAAAAAAAAAGAAAGAAAGAAAGAAAGAGACAGAGAGAGAGAGAGGGAGGAAGGAAGGAAGGAAGAAAAAGAAAAAGACACAAGCAGGAATAGAAGAAAAAAAAGTCATCTAAAGTAAAAGCTAAATGTTTTTCAGTTTACATTCCATCTGAAACTCCAGGGATGAAATAAGGATAGTAACTGGCATTGTAGCCTAAAAAAAGTTGTTCCTCTAGGATGCGTTAATCACTGAAACCAGAAATGGAAATAACTGAATAGGCCATTTATTTTTTCCTCAAGACAAGCCAGAAACATACCTTATAGTTTCCCTCCCAAAGTACACACAGTATTTATCATACCCTGAATAGAATCATATGCCACAATAATTCACACTTTATAGACAAGACAGAGGTTAAAAGTTCTGAAAAATATACTAGGACAGTGTGTTTCATTAGAACCTATTTTTTAAATTTATTTTTTAACAAATGATGCATTATAAGGAAGGAAAATTTTATGGGACATATTATGGTTGAGTTCCTTACTAATAACAAGGCCTCTCAGATGCCTTCAAACATCATGGTCAATTGTAGTTCAGTGACAACTCACAGTTAAAAGAAAGCACATGTTCTATTTTAATAAGAGTGTTTTTGCATATTCATACAGAGCTTCGTAGTTTGCAAAATTGGATGCATCTAATTCTGATATCATAACTTTATAAGACGTGGCATATATTATCCTCACTTACAGATGAGGAGAGGGGACCCAGAGATACTAGATTATTAGCTAAAAGTCTTACAGATTGTTGGTGGCAAAACCATTGGATCATTCAGTCAGTTTAGAAAGAGGTTAAGCTCATAGTATGGACTAAGAACTACAGTGGGAACAAGAGATACAAAGATAAGGAAGACACAGTCTTTGCCTTCCAGATGTTCTAAGTTTACCAAAGAGCATAAAAGTAACACACATAAGACTCTCATGTCAGGTAGACTGCAATAAATCCCCCAAAAGACTTCCAAAATAGCATGGAACTTACAGGAGAGCAAAACTGGTATAAGAAATTATTTGAGTTGATTTTCTACTCATAGGGAACTTGTCAAGGATAGACATTCTTATTCCTCTCAGAGCCTAGACCACTCTATAGGTATTCAGCACATGTTGGTTGAAAGGAGTAAATGATATGAAGGCATTAAGTTGTCTGCTCCTTACATTTCATTTATATGATGTAGCTAAAATGATTAGTATACACTCTAGAAATAAGGAACAGGAATGAAAACTCACTGAGAACTATTGAGAAATGAGAACGGTGACTATAGTTGAATTACATATTTCTTAAAGGGATATTTAGCCTTTTAATTCTTTCCACATAATGATTATGTGTAAGGAGACCACTAGTTACAGGACAACTGCACATTTGGCAGCATAGATTTCAGGGAAGATTTGAAAGATCTGGGATGGGGCTGTTTGCAAAACATTGACAGAACCTTTAAATAGTTTTTATTGGGTCTATAAATGATTATGTTGCTCAAACCTGTATGCATGAAGGAGTTAGTTCAGACTTGTAAAACAGAATGTCAACTAATGGTTCCTGAATCTGGCACTTGCAGAATAATTTTGGAAAATCAGAGTTAAGACACATGTGGACCATGGTTTCATAAGACATGGGAAAGATTCTAATTCTGGTTCTACTATGTGTGGTGGGGGAGTGAAGGGGTTTCCCCACACCAACAAGCAATGCTCTGACACCAGCTGGGTGTCCTACAATTCAAATGAATCCCACAGGTTAAGGGCCCAGTCCCACAAGACTGCCCTCACTGTCCCCCATTTCAGATGTCATGTCCAAGTTGTGGTTGTCACCTGTGCTTTTTTTTTTTTTTAAAGATTTTATTTATTTATTTGAAAGAGAGAGAATGAGAGAGAGCACATGAGAGGGGGGAGGGTCAGAGGGAGAGCAGACCCCCAGCTGAGCAGGGAGCCTGACGTGGGACTCGATCCCGGGACTCCAGGATCACCACCTGAGCCGAAGGCAGTCGCTTAACCAACCGAGCCACCCAGGCGCCCTGTCACCTGCGCTTCTGACCCAGTGGCTACAGACCAGAGGTTCCAAAGACCCCCTTCTCAGGTTCAATTAACTTGTTAGACTGGCTCACAGAACTCAGAAAAAAAAAAAATGTACTTACTAGATTACCAGTTTATTATAAAAAGATATAACTCAGAAACAGCCAGATGGCAGAGAGGCACAGGGTAAGGTGTGGAGCTCCCAAGCTCTCTTGGACTGCTCCCCTCTCCCCAAATCTCTATGTGTTCATCAACCTAGATCTCCAAACTCCATCCTTTGGGTTTTTATGGAGGCTCTATTAGACAGGCATGATTAATTAAGTCACTGGCCACAGACGACGGACTGATTCAACCTCTAACCCCTCTCTCTTCCCAGAAATCAGGGGGTAGGACTAAAAGTTCCAAACCTCTAATCAAGGCTGATTCTCCTGGCAACTGGCCCCTGTCCTTAGGTGTTTTCCAAAAGTCATTTCATTAACATAAACTCAGTTTTGGTGGAAAGGGGCTTGTTATGAAAAAACAAGAAACCCATTTCACCTTTATGCATCTGAAGTGATTATAGGAACTGAGGAAAACAGACCAAATATTCTAAAAGATGCTCCCATTGCTCTTATCAGTCAGGAAATTCCAAGGGTTTTGGGAGCCATGAGACAAGAACCATAGATTAAGACCAAATATTTAAGAAATATACATTTCTTATAAATCACAATATCACAAGTGGAATCTGATCTGAATGGTCATCAGTACATGGACTAAAAAAATTTATATCAATCGCTTATAAAGGGTCCATGCTTTCATCTTCCTGATCATTAATATGCAAAGTAGTATTTTTCTAGGAGTGGCGATGGTTTTGACTTAAGTCATCCACATCTTTTAATTTGTTGTCCTTACATAAAGTGGCACTGATTTAGGACAAACTGATTTATTATCTGTAGAAAGCTACTGGTCTTATAGATAGATTGGATACATTTCTATTAGACTATACACAAAAACTAGGCTGACCAACATGTGATCCATTCAACAAATATTTATGGAGCATCTACTACAAAGCTAATATGTGATAGTCATAAATTAAGCTCCATATGGCGGGATGGGTGACCTTTAGGTAAACACTAAAGTCTGTGCTCAACACAAGTTCATCATTTCTTATTTTCATATCCTGTTTCCTTTAAGCTTTTTAAGAGTACATTTTCACAAAGAGGGTGGGAGTGAAGAGAAGAAAATGTTACTGCCTAATCAGCAAAATATTTAAAATCTCAGTCCAATAAGGGGTCCTGGAGGCTCACAGCTGGCTTCAACTTAGTGCAATTACAGAATTAAAACCAGTACTTTTGTCAGAGCCTGCCTAAAAGTTTCCATGCCTGACTTGCAAATGCTGAAAGCCAGTAATAGCTATCCTGCTACCCAAAAGGCCCCCAAAGCCCAGGTCAACAGCTCAACATCTGGTCTGGCCATTGTTTGCCCTCCATTAACATTTTAAAACTTAAATAGTTTCTCCCAATTGCTTTTATATGACTTTAGGTGTCCCCAAGGACAGGGAGAAGGACAAACTGCCTTTATTGGCTTCAAGGAAAATTTTTAATTGGTAAGTGGAAAGCAGTACTGTAAACAGAACTTAAAAATTCATGGTCATGGGAAGTTCAACTTTTTGATATTTCCCAACATATAAGAAAGCAATTACTTCATTTTTCTTACCTAGTTTGAAATCTCTCTCTCTCTCTCTCTCACACACACACACACATTTCCCAGAGGGAAATACCTTAATGATTAAATTCTATAATTGCCTGGATGTTATCTGGCAATTAGCTGCTTTAAATCTAAGCCGGCCCTTATTATCTGAATGCAGTGGTGAAGGAGTAGAGAGGGTGTGGAAGAAATTTATTTATTTTGTTGAAGATCTATGTGGAGTAGGATCCCCTGGTGTACGTACTAATGACCTAATAGACAGGAACAGGAATCTCAGGTTCTACACTGTGTTGGTGGCAGGGCGTTATTGGCACATTTGATGCTTTTTTTTTTTTTTTTTAACTGATCCAGTCCATAGTCTGTTGCAAGTTTCCATAAAATTGCAGTGTAGACAGCAGAAATAGCATAGTATTTGACATCAGATGATAACATTACAAAAATTTTTACTCATTCACTCTGTATGTCCTTGGTCGGGAAGCCCATCAAGGTTAAAATAAATAAATAAATAAATAAATAAATAAATAAAACTATGTAGTTATAAACTATAACTATGCTGGCCATCTATCTCATAGGACTATTGTGGGATATCAAAGTATATCAAAGTAGTCTACCAACTTCGAAGCTACTAGCAATGTAAGAGATTATTAGATTTGTGAGAGAAGATTTTAACAATTAATCTAACATCTTCCTTCAGAACAACGGTATGGATAAAATGCTGTATTTTCTATTTTGCACCATTTACTGTCCCTACACTAAGCCTTTTGGCCCGAATTCAAAGGAATGGTTCTTATTTTACACTGGTGCAGTTACTGTTCCCTTTTAAGGGTAACTGAGATTCCAGCACGCTGACTGTCTCAGTAACAAGAAACTGTGAAAATGTGTCCCCAGAGCTCCACATTCTGGAGAAAGTTGGTGAACCCCTGTGTTTGTTTTTCACTCAAATACAGTAACACTTTGGTAGGGAGCCAGAGTAGGAAAGAAGGCTGTTCCACTGTAACACTGAAAATGAAGGCAGATAGGTATTTTCATTTGAAATGTAACCATTAGAGATGGTCATTTTATTTTTCTTCCTAAAATAATCACTAGTAAAAGAACAGAACTGGATACATGGCCTATGAGCGAAAGGTTGTGAGAAAGTAAGCATAGGAAAGTGCTTGGAAATATGCAGAATGAAACAGAGTTCCAAAACCATTTTTATTTATTTATTTATTTGAGAGAAAGAAAGAGTGAGCGGGATGGGTGGGGAAGGCAGAGAGAGAGAGAGAATCTCAAGCGGACTCTGCAAGCCTCCTGCGGGGTTCCCTGAGACCCTGAGATCATGACCTGAGCTGAAATCGAGAGTTGAATGCTTAACCGACAGAGCCCCCCAGGCGCCCCTCCAAACCATTTTTGTATCATCACTATTATAGAAGAATAAAAATGTGTGTGCACATATGTGTGTATTTGTGTGCATATGCGTGTGTGTGTGTTTTGATGCAGCATTACATTTACCACGTTTCTATTACCTACAGTAAAATTTCATCTGAGGCTTCTTGCAGGCTTTCATGAAATGCAGGCCGTTTTCGTCCTCTAAGAACTAAAGCAGCGAATCAAAATGAAGGAAGCAGCCTCTCTATTGTCCAGAAGGCCATGTGGAACACACTGATGAGTGAAGGGGTGCTGATTTGCTATGGGTAATTCACAGCTCTCAGCAACTTCGTACTTTCCTTGAGTTAGTACTGGATGTTGGTGGAAGGGAAGAGGGCTGGGGGCAGGAAGCCTGCGAGAGCTTGGCACAATTTTGTCATGCAGGAATTGCCTATTGATTTTTTTTTAATTTTATTTACTTATTTATTTATTTATTTATTTATTTATTTATTTATTTATTTATTTGACAGAGAGAGACACAGCAAGAGAGGGAACACAAGCAGGGGGTGTGGGAGAGGGAGAAGCAGGCTCCCCGCAGAGCAGGGAGCCCAATGTGGGGCTTGATCCCAGGACCCTGGAATCATGACCTGAGCCGAAGGCAGACGCTTAACTACTGAGCCACCCAGGTGCCCCTCCTATTGACTTTTATTAGGAAAATACAATGCTTCTCTCAAGCCCTCATCCTGTTCTTGATATCAAGGAGGTGCTCATATACCATGATTCGGAATGAAAATGAGAATAATGATAATTAATCCGGACAGGCTTCCACAAATCCTCAGCCAGCTGTGTCTCCCCGAGTCAGGTGGAGGAACCCGGAGCTGCAGGAGGCACAGTGCCTGGGCTGAAAGGCAGCCCAGAGGCCACAGAAGCCCAACCTTCTCATGAGGACACTGCAGCTCAGGGATGAATGGTGTGAGGGTGGGAAGTTGGTTCAAGGTTCTTGAGGATCAATAGCAGAATTACAGCAAAAACTCAGGTTTAAACGTTTAGCAAAACATTCTTTCCACGGCTCTCAAAGTCCCCCTTTAGATCTCCAAAAACTGCAGAAGAGGAAGGAGTTAAGGAAATCTAATTAATTAGATGGCTAAGGCAGCAAGTTCATTTTGAAGGAAGAGGAAATAACAAAAACAAATTAAAACAAAATAAGCTTTGAAGCCAATAAGATCTCACATTGAATCCCAGTTCTATCAACTATTGGGCAAAATACTAAGCCACTATAATCCTTACTTGCCCATCTAAAGTTTAACTAAAATATAACACATGTATGTGTTCTGTTCCTAGTTTCTTGGGCATTCTGTTTTTGGTAAATACTCAGGAAATGGCAGTACCTGGAGAAGACGTGAAGCCTTAAATCTATGGCTTTAGAAATATTCCCATCAATTTCCCCATGCCTGTTTCTATCTCTACTACCACTGGCCTTTCCAGGCTCCATGGGAACTCCTCCAGGGATGAGGGGTTCATGGAGGAGATCGGACTGTGTTGCACTTTGATCCTGTAAAATCCTCTCAATCAGGGGCGCCTGGGTGGCTCAATCGGTTAAGCGTCTGCCTTCAGCTCAGGTCATGATCCTGGAATCGGGCACCTTGCTCAGCGGGGAGCCTGCTTCTCCCTCTCCCACTCCCCCTGCTTTTGTGCTCTCTCTCTCTCTCTGTCAAATAAATAAATAAAATCTTAAAAAAATAAAATAAAATAAAATCCTTTCATTTGTACTGGTTCTGACTTCCCCAGCCATTTCTAAGAAATCCCATGTCATTTCTACCTTACAGTCACTCCAGAAATCAAAGACAGTTCTCAAACCATATCATTATCCCTCCAAGTTCAACTTTCCCATTCCTTACAACAAAATGAATTCAGTCTTTTCTTTCCCCTTTGGCAACCATTATGGTCCATGTTTAGTGTATTTTGTAGGTCCAGAACCTGCCCACTGATAACACAAAGCCAATTCAGCATCCCATCTAACCAATGAGATGGAACACTTGGGGTTAGTCACTAGATGACAATTTTTTATCCTGCCCAAAGATAATCCAAAAATTTGTATAAATAACATGCTTGCATTTGGATCTCCATTTGCAGAATTCCTCTCCTTTACTATTTTAGATTTATGCTTACTAAACCAACTTCAGCTAGAGAAGACATTCCTTTTGTAATTTATGAGCATTAGCAAAGCTACTGACTGTGGGTCAAGGTCAATCACTTAAGTAGTAAGCATATGAAAATAAATATGAGTTGCCTGCCTTTATCTATGCTGGGTGAAATTTTCCAGAAAGAAACAAAACCCAGTCAACTGAATTATTTCATAATTCAAATAATACTGACAATGTAGGTGGTCTTACAGCATTGAGATATAGACAGAAAATTATATTCTTACAACAGTGACTTCATAAAAGCAAATGACATTTGGGGAAACTTCTCTGAAAATAGAATATGCACATCTGCAGAATAGAAATCTTAAATCACAAGCATAATTTTTTGATAATCATGGAAAATATGAGGTGGTTTTTTGGTTTTTTGTTTTTTTGTTTTTTTTGAGTTTTGCTGTACTTGGTTTCCACTGCCTGGCTTGTTGTACATCTTCTTATGTCTATCAGCATAAGAGTTGGTGAGATCTTATGCAGTGCATTTCCAATTCAGAAATATTCTTAGAGAAGATATAATCATTAATCCATTATCAAAAACTGCCCTAATGATATCCTGATAATCCAAGTAAGTTCATGTTCCTCCTGTTCTTCCTACTAGAAAACAATATAGGCACTAGAGAGAACAGTGCAAAATTTTTCATAAAATATCTGCTAGCTATGGTATTCAAATTTTGAAATTATTATCTGCCCATAAAATAGGGTTACATTTGGAATACACACATAGTGGGGTAAAAAAACATACCTTAATTTTTTTTTCTTAGCAAATCTACCTTAAAATCAGGTCTTTGCTACTAAAATAGGACTTTTAGAATGTTATCTGGATGAATTCCAGAGAGAAATCAAATTAGAACAACAGAAATATCTTGCTTTACTGTACTTCCCAGTTAATAGCAAACATTTAGCAAATAACTATAAAATAAAAAAATGTTTATATTTTATTTTATTTTTAGTTAGCATTTGCACATCTGTTAAAAGATATGCAGGGTCAAACAAGTGTTTACAAAATAAAAGTAGAACAAAAGTACCAACAAAGGAATGAATAGGTACCCAATTCCATTCTCAAGATTTTGAAAATTATCAGCTAATACTTCTTCAGAATTAGGCAGAAGTAGAATTTATTCCCCAGTACTCACTGCTTTCTCACCACACTTCATAATCCTAACATATGACATATTAGTTTCGGCCCAACCAGATGCCAAAAGGGAGAAATTTTACAGTACAGAAAAGTCAGTGTGGTGGAACGATACAGGAAATTTCAGCCAAGGCACATTCTCTCGGCTCCCAATTCCCTAACCGCTGCCACACCTCTTAGAATTCATCACACACAGACTACAGTTCTGACATTTGTCTCCTTTGTGGTCCCTATAAGAATTCTAAGGCATTGATATATTAGACTCAACTCAGGACTGGAGCGCAAGACACCTCACCAGGGACACTTGATTAATTCTGCAAAATCACACATTTATCAACAGATCATATACATACAACTTCCAAAAATAATATTATAAGGTAGCTTCCAATGGAAATATACATAACGAGAAAATTCAGTGTCAGAAGGACAAAGAAAAAAGAATATACAAGGATGAGGGAATAATTATACCTGAAAAGGAAACTGGGATGCATCCATTCCTTCTGTATGTATGGTATAAAGCCTAACTAAATGTCAGATGAGGCCCAAGTTATTGTGATTTAGTGGGGAAAAAAAAAAAAAAGAAGTCTCTGTTTTCAAAAAGATGCAGATAGAGTTATGTAATAACTAAGAAACTGTGAAGTCACTAAGATTATTATAGTTATAACTCTTCAAAATAAAAACTAAAATTGGATAGTAAGATAGATTAATTTGGGGAAGAGGGAACTCCTTAGGGTGGCCAGGAAAGGCTCTTAGAGAAGCTAATATTTGAGGTAGGACCGCAATAACAAGGCCTAGAGAAAGACTTGGAGAAAGTAGTCAAGGCAAAAGGAAAACAAGCCCTTGGACATCTTTGAGGAAGAAAAAAACTGTTGGTTTTTCTGGAACCCAATAATATATGGTAAGCCTGGGTAAGCAAGCAAGGCCCCGATCAGTGAAGGCATTTGACCAAGGTAAAAAACTTGGATTTATTTCTAAATGATGAGAAAATTAATGCAACTGGACTTTACAATTAGATCTGAGCCTCCTGGAAGCCAAAATCTCTAAACCTGCTTCTTCTCCAACAAGGAAAAATAAGGCTGTCATTGTAAGAAAAGGCATCTGGAGAAAAAAAAAAAATCAACTCAAGTTTTCTTCTTCCCAGTATCTTGCTTTCCTGTTTACTGGATTTTATCTTCCCCTCACCCTGCCCCCAAATTCCTTCATACATTCTGGTTCTAATTACAGTTGAGAAAAAGAGAGACAGAGACAGATCATGAAAACTAAATGCAGAGGTGTGATGGTCAGTTTCATGTGTCAACTTAGCGAGGCTACCGTCCCCAAACAGTCACCTTGATGTAGCCATGAAGGTATTTTGTAGATGTGATTAAAGTCCATAACAGTGTAAGTAGATTATCCTAGATAATCCAACTGTGCCTGATTCAATCATTTGAAAAGCCTTCTGAAGATAATTTCTTCTTCCACAAGGAAAAATAAATTCCTTCTGTCTATAGCAGCTTCAGCTCATGGCCAAAAGTTCAAGTCTGCCCTTCCTGATGGTCTGTCCTAAGATTTCAGACTTTTCAAGACAGCCCCCCAATCACGGAAGCCGTTTCTTTGCAATAAAGATCTCTTTATATATATCTGGTTCTATCTTTCTGGTTGAACCTGACTGAATAAGATGTCACACTTATTTTGAAGTAATATCTTAAAGATAATCTGGCCAAACACCAAAAGGTAATGAGGTAATGATAAACATAACTCCTTCACTTCTGTGACCACAGAATATGGATTTAATTATCTGGAAGATGGGGAAATGAAGAACAGTCAGATCAGGTATAATTCCATTGTTCTGGACAAGGGAACCCATGGTAGATGATGATGGCAACAGGATCAGAACTCCAGAGCTCTCATCCATTTTAGATGACTGGGCCACTGTAATCACAGATGCTGTTGCTGGAATAGCTTACCATAGTCACCAGGAATGGCAAACAATTCAGTATAGACATTTCAACATAATAACTGCACAGATGAGAATTTACAGAAACAGTAAAGTAGTAATATAAAAATTGATATAAACGGATGCCCCTCAATAAAATTTATAATTAAATCAAATGCCCAGCATTAGGGTGAATTAAGGAAATATTTGGTAATTTATGTCATGAAACCATATTAAGCCATTCTAATTAATAATACAGAAGAATATTTAAGAATATTGAAAAACTTTATGATATATTGGAGGTACAAAACATAGGTTACAAATAGTAGTAGGGGAATGATACCAATTTTGAAACAAATGCTCATAAGCATAGGAAAAAAAGATTGAAAAGGTACCTCATCATGCTATTAATTATTATCCTTGAGCTTGAGATCATCTAATGATTTCACTTTTTTCATTTTACTTATCTCTATCTTCTAGGTTTTTTTCCCCCCCTTTGGCAATGAATGCATATTATTCCTTAGAAAAGTAAAAACTGCTCAAGTTATTTTAAGAACCAAATAGTCAAAAAATATATCTTTCATTTTAAAACAAATATGCAGTCTTTGAAGGTAAAAATGATTATGGCTGAGAGTAAGTAGTTATGTCTTTATTATACATCCAGCCATGTTCTGGTCCATCAGAACCATCAGGCCAAGCTCATGCCTACCATATGCGTTCTCTTCCCATAGCATCTTCAGTCTTCCCAAATTGCCACAGTGTCACCAGCTCAGTGTCAGTTGAGTGTCCTTATACCAACTGCATCTACTCATGTTCCCAGACTCCTTCAACATGAATACAAATCTTCCTCCTATCATGTCTAACATAGCTACATCCCATTCATGTTCTTTGCTTATTGGTATACCATCATTCACAAACATTCACCATCTCCACATGGTGCTTCTGCCTGAGACTTTCAAGAAGAACCCAAACTTGACCACTTGACTGTCACTCTTACGGATCTTCTCTGCTTCTTCTGTGACTTGATCTACATCAGCCTACTCATTACCCTCCTAGCATGCTATGAATCTCTATCATGTTCATTAGGCTTCCTCTGCTTTAGACTCCTCTCTATATATACTCCTTTTGACACAGCAAAGAAATCTACTCATTCCAAGAAGGACTCACTTATCACTTAACCCATGTTCATGTAATACTTCTAGACACAGTCAGTCTACCCCACTGAGTTCTCACCCAGTTGTGTTTTCACTCTACTATGGTACTTTAAGATAGCCTGCTTTTTGTTTTAGAGAGATGAATACATCTTCCTCTTTAGGGCAAGATTTTGCCTTACTCATTTTTTTTAATCTTGTAAGTATTTTTTCTTATAGTAGATATAAGCAGTGGACAGAACTGACAGCATCTAGAATGTGAAAAAAAAATAGTAATAAATTAGGAATAAAACGACAGACTAGACCTTCAATCTTTATTCTCTAGTATCAGCACCATGCTGGTAATCAAAAGTACTATTTCAGACTAAAGATCCAGTGACTGTACAATTCTGTCTTTTGGTGGGGAGGGAAAAAAAGGTAACCTAGAGCAGTAGTTTCTAAACCTGGGGGTACAAAAGACTCACCTCCAGAGTTTTTATTAACTAATTAATTTTAATTTTGTGAATGCAGATGCCAAACCCCCCTTGAGATCTACCAATTCAGAGCCTCTGGGACTGTGAGCCAGAAACCTGTGTTTTAAAATGCTCTAGATTATCCTGAAGCATAGCGCTGCTTGGGAAATCTAGCCTAAGAATACACTTTTATGTTTCACTGGTTTGGGTTGTAATAACATTAAGAAAAACAAAATACATGCTAGGCCATATTATTAAAAAACAAGAGGTTTTCTTGTTTTTTTTGGTCCTTGATCTAGATTTGCCTTATAGTTCATCACACAGGGCTCACTTCATCCTTCCTAATGCATATAGGTCTTCTGATTTCCCATATTCTAGATCAGTGGTTTCCACACCAAATTCCTGGAAGTACCTCAGAGGTGAATCTAGGACTATAGACACAGAAGGAGCATAGTTTCACCTCACAGCTCTCTCCATTTACTGCTCTTTTCTCTTCTTTTTCTTGCTTTCTTTCCTTCTTTCCTTTTCTATTCCTTTCTCTCTCTCTCTTTCCTTCCTTCTTTCTTCCATTCCTCTCTCTCTCTTTCTAAAATAAATAAGTCTTTTTTAAAAACGGGGTGGGGGCACACGCCTGCACGGCACAGTTGGTTAAGTGTCAGACTCTTGCTTTTGATTCAGGTCATGATCTCAGATGGATTCAAGTCCAACACCCCAGTCAGTGAGGAGCCTGCTTAAGTTTCTCTCTCCCTCTGCCCCTCCCCACCCTGCACACACACTCTTTCTCTTTCCCTCTCTCTCTGAAATAAATAAATCTTTAAAATCACAATCATTCAAAAGATTTCATTTGAAAAATGGATTCTGTTAAGAAAAATGGTGTGAAAATAACACTAGATTTTGTTTCATTTTATTCAAGATCCTTTTTACCTGGTAGATTATTGATGGACTCTGACATTAATAACTAAGTACGTTAAAAAAAAGAGAGAGAGAGAGAGACAGAGACAGGAAAAGCTAAAATTTCAGCTTGATACCATGTCTTTGGCTTATTTCAAAGCTATTAATTTTCATCTCTTTTGCTAACTGTATTGAGGTATTCACATGTAATATTCACAGAAAATATTCACACAAATATTCTCCTGGAGCAGCTTATCAGATTTGAAGTCTCATAGTGTCTGATTGGACTATGGGGATAAGAGCTGGAGATCAACTGCAATGTGTTCTATATTCTGGAAACAACGCTTCTTTTTTTTTTTTTTTTTATTCTTATGTTAATCCCCATACATTACATCATTAGTTCTAGATGAAGTGTTCCATGATTCATTGTTTGTGCATAACACCCAGTGCTCCATGCAGAATGTGCCCTCCTCAATACCCACCACCAGGCTAACCCATCCTCCCACCCCCCTCCCCTCTAGAACCCTCAGTTTGTTTTTCAGAGTCC
>NC_138369.1:123399873-123472696 GCF_054177405.1 Leptonychotes weddellii
CTTCTTGATCAGCATCATACCATTCACAAATTAAAACAAACAAACAAAAATTCTGTAGCGATAGGAAAGGGATACTCCTGGCTGCTTCATATCTACATGTCCTCCCAGTCCTAGAAGGTTCCAGAGGAGTAAGAAAAATAGCATTGCAGGTGTGTCCATATGTGTGTGGATAGCATTTCAAGAGCCCAACGGCTGCCTGTCACAGCTGTATTGGAATTTGCTTCAGATTCTGGCTTCAAATTACAGAAGACGTGAGTAAGGGCACGTCCATGACTCAGTCCTCAACCCTAGCCAAAGTAGTAGTTTCTAGAAAGAAAACTACAGGAAAAGAAAAACAGAAAGTCAGAAAAGAGAAGAGAAAAAGAAAGTGCTGTGTACGTTCCTAACTCCTGCTCCTAACTAAAACCTGATGGAGTGATGAGGAGCACGGGGTCAGAGCTTAGGAAAGAGAAGCACACATACACAAGGTCTACCTCATGCTTCAACAGACACACGGTTATTTTCAGTCACATTAATTAAGTTCTGTGCGTGGTGCTTGCACAAAAATAAAACCAGATGTTTAAGAAGTGATTCAACCTTGTATTCTCTCACATCCATCCCTGCCTTCCCTCACCACTTTCAAGAAATTGGCTTTTTGCCTAAACGGCAGGGGAGGGAAGGGGAGAAGGAAAAAAAAAAAGTTCTGGGGTTATGGCCTTACTTTTCTGTTGATGAGCAGTTGATGATGTGTGCTGAATATATTTGGCTTTCATGACATCTCTGAAGGAAAGTTAAGAATTATAGTTTTCTTGAAGCATGTGGGATCCTTGAAGGATTATTTATTCATCATGCCATTAATTTATCAACCCTGATGAAAACTATGTTTCAAAATTGTCAGTTATATATAAACACACCTTAAAATCCACCCTCTGATACATGGGGACACACACACACACATTAATCAACACATGAATGTGTTAGTAAATATGAAGAAAATGGTTTCATGGAATCAAAGCCATCAGATCCACCTGCTTTAATTGTATTCCTCAATGTGTTTCTTGAAGTCCACAACATGTGGACATTGTTAGAACTTAAATAAATTTGAGACATGCTGGGTTACACAAAGTTAAATAGGTGTCATTATCGTGGAACTTTTAGAACCTCTAATATGCTAAAATACATTGTGAATATTTGTGTGAGCAATATTCTGTGCTGTATCTCTCAAAGCTAGTTGACTCCTCTTGTAGAGTATCTCATGAGGGTAATAATCTGCAGAACATGCTGTGAAAAATGCTAATCTAAATGAACCGAAAGTGTTTTTACAGTCTCTGGTTGAATTTCCTTGGGTGAAGAAAATCACTACTTTCCAAAGAAGTCCATTCTGTCCTACGGAAGATCTAAGTCAAACACAGTTTTCCTAACATTGAACCATCATCTACTTCCCTATCACCATTACCATTACTTCTGATTCTAACTCGGGAGGAATAAAAAAAAGAGTAATGTAATCCTTTTTTCCCGTGATAGCTCTTCAGATATTTGAAGGCGAAAATTATATTCCCACAGAGTCTTCTATTTTGAAGAAGAAAAAAAACAAAACTCCAGTTCTTAAATGAATCTGTCAAATTATATGTTGTAATCCTCTCTATTGTATGTCTGCTTTAAGAGAAGGTACCCAGGAGGGTGCCTGGATGGCTCAGTCAGTAGAGCATGGGACTCTTTATCTCTGGGTTGTAAGTTCCAGCCCCATGTTGGGTGTAGAGATTACTTAAAAATAGTATCTTTTTTTTTTAAAGATAAGGTACCCAAAATGAACAAAGAAATTCGGTTTTGCTTCTTCAAATGCAGTCCTAGATCCCGTTAGTTTTTGTCTGGTGGACATGTCTTATCATTGATTCCCATTACTTTACTAAAACCTCTGAGTCTTTCTCCAAAGTTGTGTAGCTAAATGTGGTGTATATGTGAGTTTTTTTGAAAAATGTTAGGGGAACAAGTCCACTGAGTTCCATTTGCCCTCCATCACAGAGATTTCTGTACAATAAGTTGGCTCTCCTCTGTTATCTTACAAAGCTATCTCAGTCTTACGCAAATGTTATCACTTTAAGCTACAGCAAGCAAGGTTACTCCTAGAGTCCTTCTTCCGGTTTAGTACTGATTCATTATTTGACTCCTTTCAAGCAGTCATAAACCCACAAAATACCAATCAGAAAACATTTCTCTAGCTTGCCATGAATCTTAGAATCTAATGAAAAACACTGTCAAATGTCTTTTGAAATTAAGATATTAATCGGCAGCAATTTCCTGACCTACAAACCCAAGCAGGCAGTCTCATAGTTGTGGATAACACCATTTATGTTAATCCACCACCATCTATGGCATCAGTAATAGTACCGTCATGTGATGTGATATATTATGGATACTGCAGGTACAGGACAATGTTAATCAAAACTAATGGAGGTGCAGTTTGGGATCTGAAGTAGCTGAGAGGCCACTCTGAATGACATAAGAGCAAGGATACAACCAAAGACAACAATCACCATAGTCTCAATGATAGGCAACCAGTACACAGCAAGGTTTCTGTTTTCTTTCTCTGTAACAAAATGGGAATGAAGGAAAAAAGACAGAATTTTGTGGCATTAAAACAATGCCATTTCAGTATTTGCTCAAATAATGCAAAATTTAACATAAAATAGGTTAAATAATTCGCTCGACCTTCTGTAACTAGATTCAGTTAAAAAAAAAAACAAAAAACAAAACAGATAGATATAAACCCTGAGCATTTGGCAGCTGCAATAATAAGATGTTAAAGAAAAGCTGATTTTGAAAAGCTATAGCTTAGTCTATTTTCTTTCAAAAACTTAAAAGAAGTAAAAGAAATCTGCCATTTGGCAAATCCAAGTGTCTAATTGTCACTCACTGATAGGCAAAATCCCCAACAATTTAATTGGAACACAGAAAATAATAAAAATGTGCAATATTTGTTTGTCATTTTAAGAACAAGTATTACTTTCAAATAACTTTCCTTCCCCAAGATTTAATCTGCCAGGTTTCAGCCCACGGTGAATTCTCGCAGCTGGGTTAGGATCCCTCAAGAAAGGGTGTTCAAAACAGAAATGCTGAGGGAAGCATTTCAGCCAAGGGAGGCATTTCAGCTGTGGAGGAGGATGGAAAGTTTCTGAGCACAAGGTTTTCCCTTCTCAGGCCTGTGAATGGCATTTGAAAGGCCTCTTCACCCATCTGTTCTATTCAGGCTTCACTAAGAGTCAGATTTTGCAATCAAACAAGCAAACAAACAAATAAATGAAAAACTCCAGAAATAGTTCTTGAAGAAGCACAATCTTGTTCCTGGTAATTGATGCTCTCAAAAATAAAGTAAAAACAGAGAGGCAGAATAAAATCAATAGGCTTAAAATGATCACCACAGGGTGATAATTTTAGCTAATGTTTATTGAGCTCTTGCTCTGTGCTCAGCACTGTCATTCTCCACCAGGGAAGTAATATATCACAATTTTACACAAAATCCAACTGAGGGCAGAGAGGTTATTAACTTGACTAAGAACATATGATTGTGCATATGTGAATGTATACTTGTAATGTGTGTGTATCTGTATATGTGTGCATATGCATGCATATACATAAATCTTTTTACTAAGATATAATTGATGACCGATAAGCTGCACAAATTTAAGAACACAATTTGATGAGTTTTGACATATGTGTTCATTTATCAAAGCATACCACAATCAAGATAATGAATCCATCAAGATAATGAATCCATCAAGATAATGAAGCCATCGCCACTAAAAGCTTCCTTCCACCGCTTTGTAATTCATCTCTTTCCCTCTGTTCATTCAGAGGCAACCACTAATCTGCTTTCTATCTTTTTATGTTTGTTTGAATATTTTCAAAAAATTTCATAAAATGAATTAAACAGCATAAACTTTTTTAATTGTCTTCTTTCACTCAGCAAATATAGTTTGAGATTCACCTACGTTGTTGCACACATCAGTAGTTTATTCCTTTGTATTGCTGAGTAGTAGTCCACTGTATGTCAATACTATAATTTGTTTCACTGTATACTTGTTAATGGACATTTGTTTCTAATTTTTAGCAATTACAAATAAAGCTGCTAAAAACATTCATATAAAAGTCTTTAATTTCTCTGATGACAGCAAGCATCGTGTCATATACTTATTTCTCACCTATACATCATCTTTGGTGAAGTGTCAGTTCAAATCTTTTCTTGTTTTTTTAAATGGGGTTGTCTTTTTACTGCTTTTTAAGGGTTCTTTATATGTTGTAGATACATATCCTTTGTCAGATAATATTTTGCAAATGCCCTCCTCCAGTCCATGCTGACTTTTTACTTTTATAAGTGTCTTTTGAAGAGAAATCCTTCTAAATTTTGATGGGGTCCAATTTCTTGATTCTTTTTCTTTTACAGTTTGTGCATTTCATTCCCTATTTAAGAAATAATCACCAAATCCAAAACTACTAGGATTTTGCTCCTCTATTTTCTTAGAGAAATTTCTCACTTGCAATTCTTATACTTTGGTCTACAATCCATTTGAGTTAAATTTTGTATATGATATGAGATAAATATTAAGTCTCGTTTTTTTGCATGTGCCTATCTATTACCATTTGCTGAAAAAATCCTTTCTCCATTGAATTGCCATGATATCTTAACTGAAAATCAATTGACCATGTATGTAAAGGGCTATAAGTGAGCTTTATTCTATTATGATCTTAACCACTGATACTACATTACACGCTGAGGTCACTGGTTCAACAGTGGGGTCATTGAAATAATGCCTAATAAGAGTCCCTCATCCCCATCCATCCTTTAGTTTCTAAATGCCTAATTTATCATCAATAAAGCTATTTAGGCAATGAAAGAAGCTGGCTTATGTAATTAGGGTGGTCTACAGAAGATCATAGTCAGAGGTACCACGTTATGCATAATCTAAAAGTAGGCTGGCCTGGTCTCTGAGGATCTGGTGAAATCATCACCTGCTACTCAGACTGACCTGAGAGCTCATCTCAGAAGGGACATCTGGCTGGCTTTGTCTTATTGTTGGGGTGTGTGTATAAGGATGGAAGAAAAATCATAAAATCTCAGCACTGGGAGATATACTACTAACCTGTAGCTCAGCTGTTGTACTAGGATCTTCTTTATCATGTATACTTTCTTCACTCCTCATCAGGCTTTGACTGGGATCCCTATAGAGAGGCCAACATCACTCCCTCCTCTACCCAAAACTGCCCATTCATCTATGAACAGTTCTCACTGCTTCAAAGCTCTTTCTCACATTGTGAAATTTCTATGATCTTGAAATTTTCACCATTAATCTAAATTTTGTATCCCCACAAGGATTCTTCTTGGCCATCAGGCATGTGGAGACACTCTCAGGTACTGTTCTAATTTCCCCATCCCTTTAAAGCATTATGGGTGAGAACCAAGGGAATTAACCTTAATAGTCTCACTTCTTCACATTATAGAGTTGTATGCTCCCTTACTATCTCATTCTCCATCTTGAATAGTTCTCTGTCTTCAGTATCTACCTTAAATGGTTATAGAAAAACTGAACACAATTCTCTAAGAGTGGTCTCCTGAAAAGTACAGTAAAAAAGTCAAATCTTATGTTCTTTTGGCTTCCCCAAGCCCTCCCCGCTTCCTCAGCAGTGGGGATGGGATACATACCTTCCCTGTTTTCTGAAAGAGGAGCCTCAATCAATCAGAGGACTCTCCATGTTCCCCAACAGAAAGAGGATGTGTGACCTGGGCACTGCATGGTAAAAAGAACACTGACCTCTGTGCTTATAAACAGGCCTTAATAGTGCATTTTAGAGTTAGGGATAATAACAAGGTACACATAATATGCAGTCTTATGTTCAGTAGTCTCCTTCTTACTCATCCAAGTTTGTTTTGGTTTGGATAAAAACTAGAAATTTCTCAAGTTGATTTTTCTTCTGCCAAAGAGTGATGCTATATTTAATTTTTGTAAAACTAAGTCTGAAAAACTGAAATTCACATTAATATGTTTTTAATTATACCTTTTTACTCAGATAACAGCCATGATAACAAAAAGGTTTTCAATTGTAACCAGTACCTTTAGATGCTAAACAAAATGTAAGCAAAATTTTGGGACAGGGACTCTTGCCAGATATGAAATGTTATGTTTCCCTTTCCCCAGTTTCACTAAATACTACAATGCCCAGTACTTAGATATGTAAGGCATCTATTAATTACATTTCAAGAGTCAGGCAATGGTCATAGTTATATTTCACAAAACAATCATATTCTCTTAAAGGAAGACAACAATTATTATGTGGACATTGAAGCAAGTAGGGTTTCCAAAAATGAATACAAAATATACTACCATTCTCAATTTTATCCTCCTAGCTTTACTGATTTATATTTTTGGTGGATAAAAGCTACTTTTTCCTTCTTGGCATATACCATAGTTTGTAATTAGGTATTATTTGTGTGTTTTTATTATAGACTAAATGTTTGTGTACTCCCCAAAATGCATATGTTGAGGCCCTAACCCCAGTGTGGTGGCTGAATATAGAGATAGGGCCTCTAAGAAAGTACTTATAGTTAAATGAGATCATGAGAGTGGGGCCTAATCCATAGGATTCTTTCTCTCTCTCCTCCTCCCTCCTTCTCTCTCTCTCTCTCTCTCCCTCCTATCTTTATCTTTATCTCTATCTTTATTTCTATCTCTCCCTTTGTACAGGCACTGAGGAAAGATCTTGTGAGAACCAAGACAAGGTAGCTATTTGCAAGCCAGGGAGAGGGTTCTCATCAGAAACTGATTTGAGTTGAAACCTTGATCTTTGACTTCTAGATCGAGAACTATGATAAAACCAAAGGCTATTGTTTAAGCCACCAGTCTGTGGTATTTTGTTATGACAGCCCCCCACACCCCAATAGACTAATATCAATTGTTAAGTGGCTGTCTCCCCAACTAAACTATAGGCAGTCCCATGAGGGCAGCTACCACCTCATTTGGTTAACAACTGTATTCCCAAGTACTCAACCCAGAGATTCCACATAGCAATGCTCAGTAAATATCTACAAAAAAATTATGTAACTTTAACTAGATTCTTCTCAAATGAATTTTGGGAAATTTTTAAATATTCTCCTTGTGTTGCGAATATGTGATATCGGGACTCAAGTTGCTCTATTGGTTCTGAGACCAATTCCGACATTGGGCTGGGAGCGGGGGCTCCCCCATACCAACAAGCAATTCTTTGGACACCCACTTGGTGTCCTGCAATTCAACTCAATTCTGACAGTATCTACCCAAAGATAGCATCCGATTCGACAGGTGAAGAGCTCAGTCCCACAAGAAATCACCACCACCATGTCCCTCCCACTTCAGGCACCAATCTCAAGTCCAGGTTTACCGGTCCTTCTGACCTACTGGCTATGGATTGGAGGTTCCAACAATCCCCTCCTTGAGTATGATTAACTTGCTAGAGTGGCTCACTGAACTCAGGAAGCTTGTTTACTTGCTAGATTGCCAGTTTATTATAAAAGGATACAACTCAAGTATAGCCAGAAGGAAGAGAGGCATAGAGCAAGGTATGTGAGAATGGGCACAGAGCTTTTATGCTCTCCCCAGGCATGCCGCTCACCCCACATATCCATGTGTTCACCAACCCAGAAGCTCTAGAAACCCAGTCCATTTTGGCATTACATACACAAGACTGATTAAATTATTGGCCTTGGCAACTGAACTCTGTCTCCAGTCCCTCTCCCCTCCCAGGGAGGTGAGATTTGAAGTTCCAACCCTCTAATCACTTGGTGGATTCTCCTGGCAACCAGCCCCCATCCTTAGGTTACCTAAGGACTTCCAAAAGTCATCTCATTAACATAACAGAAGACCTTTTTGGCTCTTATCACAGGAAATTCCAAGGTTTTAGGAGCTGTGAGCCAGGAACCTTAGACGAAGACCAAATATAGATGAGAAATATATTTTGGCCATCAGAATGACCAAACATATATTTCTTATAAATCACAATACTGCACTCTGAAAGGCCATATCTATGGGGAGCATAATTTCAAGAAGGTGTGGATGAACATCTGGCTAATTCATCCCTCTCTAAGAAACATAAATTCTAAGCTTGTAGTTGCCAACTGAAATGACAGAGACGTTTTTCTAGCTGCAGGTCCCTGGGATGCCTGAAACATGCCAGCACAGAGTCTATTTCCACACGTCCAGGAGGCTGGATTAGAAAAGCGCACGCAGCTGCTCAGTCCCCCTACTTTCTCTGCTTGGGGAATGTCCTCAAATCCAAGCTCTGCCCAGACTCTGCTCTGTCTTACACAGGCTACACTTCGCAGGCCTCAACTGCTCAGACAGAACCCCCCCCACACTTCACCACAGACTAGAAACATGTCTTTGGAAAATGTGACCTCATCTCTGGGTAACTTGGGTTCATTTATAGCAGAGAGGTCTGATGGAGCTGCTGCCAACCTTCAGACAAGGGGGGGGAGGGGAACTGGAGCAGAAAGAGATGGAATTCGGCACCACCTATAAATCAGTTTTGAAAGTTTGACTTTAAGTATCTTCTTATCCTGCTTCCTTTTACGTATGAGCAGTCCGTCCCAGTCTTGCTATTCAAAGAGTGTGAAGTGATCCTTAGACCAGAAGCAAAACATCACTTGGGAACATGTTAGAAATGCTCAACTCAGGGTCCACCCCAGAGCTCCTGAATTGAAACCACATTTGAACACAACTGTCCAAATGATTTGCATGCACAGGAAAGTTTGAGAAGCACTGGTTTTCAGGGTTCAGGGAGAGCTAGAGGAGGCTAAGTCCCCAGGGACATATCTGAAAGCCACTAGTCAGGCCCTGAGAAGGCCTTTGCCCCCTCTCACAGCTCTCTCCTGAGGACCCCCAACCCCCAGAGCTGCCCCTTGCCTTTCCCCTGGGGACAGAATGCTGCTGCATCCTTCCTCCTTCTGAAGAGAGCACCTGTCCCCTTAGGGGTTTCCTATAGGTGTCCATCTAGATTAACGATGCGGACACTGAGGAGAAGAAAGAAGCTGCCACACTTTACCTCACAGGTCTCTCCTATAGGAGACAAAATTCAAAGTTGCTGAAAGGGGGGCCAACTAGAGATGGTGTGGTGTGACGTCTTTGTTTCAGGCAGAATTTTTAATTCATCTACATTTCAGTGAAAGAACAAACTTTGACTGTTAAGAGCATTTTTCCCTTAGAAACATGGGAGCAAGAGGAAAATGAGCTAGGACAGTATTGGGTGGTATAGACATAGTTTCAGAGCGTGAGGAAGATGCCAAGGGTCACCCACAGGTGCTGTTCTCCCCTCCTCCCTTCTCTTTCTCAGTGACTCTCAGCACTAATGCACAGCTGACCTTCAACCTGAAATACTAACAAATGAGAAAAGAATTCAGGATCTGGCTGTGGAGGATGGGGGTAGTACAAACAAAGAAGCAGCTGGGGCAGGTCAAAAACAGAATGAAAGGCCCTCCCTTCAGCCTCCTCTCCACCCTACCCACCCCCCAAAAGAGTACAGGAAAGAACACGGAAAGTTCCAAGATCACCTCAGCAGTTCTTGGCTTAATATCATTTAGGAGAATGCATATTCTTCTACACGTACCCTAAAGGGGCCAGCATAATGCCTTGGGCATAGAAGATTTTAGCCCGTGTCTGTCAATCAGCTTGTTGAAGACCTAGTCTTTCTCCATTAATAAGATGGTGGTAGGCGATATTCTTCTGTGTCTAAGTAAGTAGCATATATCAAATTTTTTAGGGATTTTTTTTTTTAACCTCACAGTGAAGATCATGGGTACTGATGACCCCACCGCCCCCTACCACCCCCGGAAGGTAAAAGTATGCTCTGAACAGAGGAAAAACTGCAGGGATCCACAGGAACTGTAAGGGACAGACTTTTGGAGTTTCACACATGGGTCAAAGTTCTGAGAAGAAATGGGGAGTAAATGATCCCAAGAATATTAGAAACAGCTTGGCAACAGAGTAGGGATGAGGGGAAGAAGGGGAATGGCCAGGAGTGGAAAGGGCGATATGTTTACATCAACTTAAAAGAGCAAAAGAGACTTTAATTGCCTTGACAGCTTCAACAACATGCTGGAAGCTGGGAGAAAGGCCCCCCCATCCCCCCCCCACTTTGCTGATACAGACAGCAAGTTCTAGGGAGGATGTAAAAAGGTCAGCAAAATTTAACCTTCATTTGAGCTACTTTTGTTATTTTAACCCTGTGCAGAGGGTCACGGTGTTCTTCCCTGATAATAAAAGGATGTTGGGAAAAGACCAGAGAAGGCACACATACAAAGGAAACTCACCAAACAAAGGCAGGCTTTTGCCAACAGTTTTTGTAGTGACATACTGTAGCTTTCGTCTTCTCCTGCTGTGTTATTAGCTTAATGGACTGGGGAAGGAGGGCATTCTGATTAGCTCCCAACAATGCACATCCAGTTGTGGAAGTTCTGCTTTGATAACCACCTTTCTGGATTGCCTCCTGCTACCCACCACTTCCCTGGGACAAAGGCTGGTCCAGTGAGGAAGCAGGCCTAGGCAGGTAGCACCTGCTTCCCAGCCACTGGAGAGGCTGCAATGGCTTCCTGCCCCGTGCTTCTGTAGGCATGCCTCTATTACCCCCCAGCGCACCACACTAGCATAATTACCTGTCTTTGTGTCTGCCCTCCCCACTCATTGTGTGTCCTTTGAGCAGCAGGTCTGCGTCCTCTACACTTTCACAAAGCTGGTGCACATCCTAAGTGCTCAGTATGTGTTTGGCAAATGCATCACGTAAGGTTGATCTCTGTGGGTCAGGGACTCCCAGCAGAGCTGTACCAGGCAGCACCAAAAGCACATACTGTCATCCAACACTGGAGAATGGAAAATTGGAAAGATCACTGTTCTCAGTCACGAAGGCCGTTTCCTTCCCTTGTATCTCCAGCCATGGTGTCGTCATGAGAGAAGCAAAGACCAAGGGAAGGAGAAAGCCATGAGTTGTCAAAATGGGAAAAAGTGATATTTTCTTATGCATCATTATATCTTTCCTTCACTGCTCCGCTGCACTCCCAGGACAGTTCATGACACTGGATCCCCCCCTCCAGCAACTACCCTGTAGCTCACACTCCACCAGTGCTGGCCTCCTTGTCCGCCTGGCACTTGAGGATGTGGAAGACATTCTTGAGCTTCCTTGAGTATCTTGCAAGAGCCCTAACCACACTCTCTTCATCGCATACTCTTATTCACATGCCTAACTGGCTTCTTGTTTTTCACACCACGAAACTGAAGGTTTCTGCTCATAGTCAGATTTTGTAAGGCCAAGGAGTACCATTATGATTCTAAGTAAGTTACACTGGGAAACCCTAAGAGGCATGGTTCCATTATTTTTTAAAGATGTATTATTTAAAAGAGAAAGAGAGAGAGAGTGTGTGGGTGGGGAGCAGCGGAGGGAAAGAATCTTCAAGGAGACTCCCCACTGAGTGTGGAGCCTGAGGCAGGGCTCCTATCTCATGCCCTTGAGATCATGACCTGAGCCGAAACCAAGAGTTGGATGCTCAAACAACTGAGCCACCCAGGTGCCCCAGAATGGCATGGGTCCGTTTTTAAGAGCAAAGATATATATATATTTTTTTACCAGTTATGACAGATTAATGAAGAAAAAAATCAAAGTAATAATCTTGGACTACTCAGACATTAAGGCTTCAGCCAAAATCAAGAATTTTCTTTTTAAAAACTGGCTATATATAATTTGTTTAACTTAAGAGTTTAAATTTGTTTAACTTAAGAGTTTGATGAGACTGTTTTGCTTAAATAAAATCCAATGCCTGAGAAATACCTGGATTTTGTAACAAATAGCTGGAAATGTTTGCCCTTAAGCAGCCTTTGAGGGAAGTCCCAAATTCATGAAATTCACTGTTTTAGAGGTTCCCAAAATACCTGTAGGTTAAGGGAAAAAAAGTAGCTATTTTAAAAATACAGTAACTACCACTACTAATAAACTATATAGCTAAATCCTAACCTAAGGCATCTATTTTTAAATTAGGCTTAAGATGTATAAGGAAGTTCATATCTAATGCGTAAGTCATTCAACAGCCAAAACTGCCAAGTTTCTGAAAGTTACAAGTGAACACAAAATCTATTCAAGCTCACACATTAATTTCGTGGGAATTAGAGGTACCGTGAATGCCAAATCAGACTTAAAAAAAAATTTCCTAGATATTTAAACAGTCAGTGAGTCATGGAAGTATTTCCCTCTTACTTGCTCTAATTCCAGCTAGTTTTTTTTTTTTTTTCAGTAGTTGTGCGTGCTTTTGGTCAAGTCATCATTTCTCTGTTGTTAAGTAACTGAATGATACACTGTACCTTGGTCACCATAGCCTAATTTAGGCTATGACCTCTACTTCCTGAGATGAAGTATATTCTTAAGGGGCAAAGCAAAGATTTCACATCAAACTATAATTTGTGCTATTTTGTTCCACGGTCTCATAAATGGATGAATTCCGTTATAAAAACTTTAGCGTTTTCTCAGAGTGGATTATAAGCCCAAATCCAAGGGGAGAGTAAGGACGGCAGGAATGATTACCTGGCTTGCTTTAAATCTCGATTACCCGATGCTACAGTGAGAGATGGCTTCATTCCTGATCGTAGGACTCTTAGCTCATCCAGTGCCATTGTTTCTGACCATGGGGCCTTCATAAAGGAATTGAGCTGAAATCAAAAACAAAACTAAAACATCTTCTTTCCCTGTTCTTTCTCCTTCCTTCTTACTTCCCCCACGATTGCCCGACAATCCCTTAACCAGTTTCTTTTCCCTGGGCCTCACGACAACACTCACATAGTATGCCGCGTTGGGGACTTTATTGTGTACTAATTTCAACTGAGGGAGAACTGATGTCCCATAAGAACACATATTCCATTGAAAGGTTGACGCAAGGAGCTTAGGGGTAGATTTTACTCAGTGCAATACAGTTTTAATGAAACACTCTGGTGATAAGCTGCAAGGGCAGGCAAAGGCTCAATGAAAGGTCAGGCATTACAAAGATCAGCAGCAGGAGGATAAGAATGTAGGTTTAACCGCAAAACTCAGAGACAGAAATAGATCACCCAGTTTGTGTTTACCAACCCCTCCTACTGTATCTAAACAATACTAGGCCTTGCAGAGTTTAATTCCAACATGCCCGGCAGGCCATTTCTTAGTCCCCATTCTTCTACTGGAGGCCACCAGTACCTCTTAGTTTTGTCTCCTTCCCGATCATTAGGCAAAGTAGTGTCTAAGAAGTAAATATATCATGTATTCTTCTCGTAAGAAATCTTTATGGGGCACCTGGGTGGCTCAGTCGTTAAGCGTCTGCCTTCGGCTCAGGTCGTGATCCTGGGGTCCTGGGATCGAGTCCCGCATCGGACTCCCTGCTCGGTGGGGAGTCTGCTTCTCCCTCTCCCACTCCCCCTGCTTGTGTTCCCTCTCTTGCTGTGTCTCTCTCTGTCAAATAAATAAAATCTTTAAAAAAAAAAAAAAGAAATCTTTAAGGATTCCTTATCGCCTTCAGAAGAAACAGAATACGATGGAATGAAAACGACATGTGTTAAGATTCATGCAAGCCTGGATTTGAATCCTAGCATATTACCAGTTGACCTGGAGCAAGGTTGTTGTGAAGATTACATGACAAAAAGCATGTCAAATGTCTGGCGTATATTAGGTATTCAATAAATGGCAGATGGACTTTCTTTTTCCTCAAGGTCTTCCACCATATGCCAATTTACTTTTCCAATCTCAGCATACTTTCACTTCTTGATGTGCAGAGTCGAACAAAATGACGTTCTTTCCTCCAAAATGCTCCCCCAGCTGCCTGTCATGCCCTCCATCCTTCATCACAGACATTCTGTATCAATTGTATTCAAATGCTGCCCATCCTTCAAAATTCAACTGAAATACGATCTCTTTATTCTGGAATCCTTCCTTATTTCCTTGAATCCTAATCTTTCCCTGTGAATCTCATAGCTTCTTAGGTTTATCTGCCTTTTGGCACTTCCTAATTCTGCACCTTCTGCCATAAACATATGTAGAAGACATATCATATCTATCCCCTTCTGCCGCAATCCTTACTACATCACTTCATTTAACTCTCTAGTCTCAAAATGTTTTGCATGGAATAACCCATTTAACAAATTCAAATGAATACATAAAATGATTTCTCACTCTCAAGAACTAGCTCTAATAACGGAAACCCCATAAGCCATACATCATTCATTGCTCTATCACTCTACGTAGGATATGTATACTTGTATGTCATGGATTTAGTAGGTTTCCAGTCAAAACTTACTGATTAATAATAACCACGGTACTAGTATCATGTGTGAACATCGCAATTTAAAGCAAAGTTAGACTCTCTCTGTGTTCAAATCCCAGCTCTTCTGCTTACTAGCTATGCGACCTGGACAAGTTACTTAATAACTCTGTACCTTGGTTTTATAATTTATAAAATAGAGCTAATAATAGTATCTTCCTTCCAGGTGAGTCCTTATTTCAATTATTAATACAAACATCTATTCCATCTGCAAACCCCATCCTCCAACCCGACCATCACCAATGACTTCAGTAGGGAGCAAGACCCAGAGGTAATGAACTGGTGAGAAGAGAACACCAGCATGGAAGAATAGCAGATGCAGGGGCAAGAATAGGAGTGTGAAGGTAGGCAGTGGTTGAAAGCCATGTGCAAATCCTATTGCAGTTTTATGTTTGGTTGTGAGCTTCCATTACCATGATCTTTATTTGTTTAAAGAAGTTATGTCAAGCTATTCTATTAAGGTAATGTAATGGGACCAAACCATGTTCTCCAATAAATGGGTCCTGAGATGCCTCATTTTAAACCTAAGAGCGCTACCTTTACAAATTGCTTCATAACCTATGAAAAATATGCCATGTGTGGAATGTAGCTACTGGTAAAGGACTGGCTGCTTCTAGTTAGTGACAGATAGTCTGCAGATAGCATGAGCTGTGGATTATTAAAATGTTAAACAGTAATCCTGACATGAGAAACTCAGAATTAATCATTTCCACACCTGAGCCCAGGATCCTACTTCCCAGGATGCCAAGGCAAAAGCAAATGTTTTGGGGACAAGGGCATTTTGCTAAATGCTTGCTGTGGTCAATGCATTTGGCTATTATATTAAGGACAGATTGTAGTATTAATGGCTCTCTTTAAATAGGACAACCATATCAGACACTTCTTGGCAAAAAAAGAAAAAAAAAGTTATTTTTAGAAGTCATATCTGCAGTTGCTTCCAGACTTCTGTTTTGCATTTTTTAGCTTGAAAGGCTCTCATTACAAATTTAATGTTCTTTTAAATACCAGGTATATGTTTTATTAGAGATTCAAATAATAATGTTCCATTAAAGTTTCCAACTTTGATGTTCAGTGACATATAAATGTGTCCAAGTCTCCTCCCACCCATTGCCATGATTGTTTTTAAAAAGCAAATATTATCCTTGGAGTGGATGAAGCTTGTGTGGCGACCAGCAGAGACCCTCTGAGCTGCCTCTGAAACTCAAACTGTCTCCCAAGGATCTGTAGGCAAAGTATTGGAGAGAGAGAAGCAGAGGTCTTAAAGAAGGCTTAATATTTTCCGCAAGGAAGGAAACTGAGGAGCCCCCATTCTTTTTTTGTGATGAATTAGATTTGAGACTGCTTATATTCAACGACCTATCTATTTAAAAGTTAAGTTTAAACCAACCCTAACTCAACATTAAAACAAAATAATTTTAGAATAAACACTCTCAATAAAAAAATTCTGGGACACAATTAGGTTATGTTGTTTCTGATTCTTTCTGAGAAGTGAGTCATGAGACAAGGCAATGCAGGATGGGCAAGTGAATCACATCAGGATACGGAGATTCAGAGACTGGAATGGACAGTCCCAAGCAAGGACGTGTTTTGCAGCTTGATATAAATACAGTTAACAGCTCGGGTATATTTCTCATCTTTGCGCATTCACATATGTATTTATTTGACCTCTTTTTATTGAGATGCAGAGTGTGAGAGGCACTCTGACAGGCACCGGGAATAGGTGTGGAGCAAAACTGTCCACAGTTTAAAAAGATGAAATTCTGTACAGTTTTGTAAATCTGCCCCCCCTCCCCCCAGAAATAAAATGGTATCTTGAGCATGTTCCTGGCAAGAGGAAGTAACAGGATGTCCGTGCCTCAAAACCCCTTGCCCCAGAATGCAAGATGTCCAGGGTCACCAGAAGAGTTTTATGGCCTCCAGGATGGAATCCAGGTTCTCCCAGGGTCAGCGCAGGTAATGTCAGTATTTCTGAGATTGTCCAGTTGTTCACTAAACCCGCTTCCTTTCAATCTGGGCACAGAGCTAGAGTCTATTTCTCAGCCCCATTGTATTAACTGTGGCCGCGAGACTGAGTTAGACAATGAAATATGGAGGCAGGTGTTGTACCATTTCCAGGCCTGACCCAGAAAAGCCTCCCATGAAATCCTGTACTCTTTCTCCTCCTTTTTTACCAACCGGCCAACAGATGCCAACACCTGAGGTGACCTCGAAAGCCGTTTGTTGAAGATGGCAGAGGAACGGTACTCCCCACCACCACCCACCACCACTTGGGACTTTATATGTGAGAATAAGTCTTATTGTTTTAAACCACTGAGATTTAGGAGTTTCTCTTTTACAACAGCCAGAGTTACAGTAATAAAGACACAGAGATTTTTTTTTTTTTCTATATCTATGTCAGTCTAATTGATGGCTTGCTCCTTCTTGCTCTCTCTCCTTCTCTCTTTTCAGTCAAAATCTTGGCCAACATAACATTTGAAAAGAAATATTACGTTTGAAAAAAAAGAAATATTAAGTTTGGTTTATACTGCCATTTCCTTAATTTTATAGGAAGTGCAATATAGGGTTTTCATATATGCCTTTGTCACCATGCTATGAGAAGGCTTTCTGGGCTACTACAATAGCCTCTGTCCGTCTTCCATCAGTCTGTCCTCCTGCAATCTGTTGTCTGCATAATTTTATGAAACAAATCTGACAATGAAATTCCTCTGCTTTTTCAAAATTATTTAAGACTTATCATCTACAGTATAAATTTCTTAATATGCCTGCCATTCAAGCTCATTCCCAATCTGACTCCAACCTACATTTCTGGCTTTGTCTATGCAGAGCTTCTTAAAAAAAAAAAAAAAAAAATAGCTAGAGAGCCCCTCCCCCTGCCATCTCCCAGCTATGCTTTTGTTCCTGGTATTCCTCCTGTCTAGAATGTCTTCTGAATGCTTTCCCTTCTTACCTTTCAGTTCACATGTCACTTTCTGGATAAAGCTCTCTGACAGTCACTAGCTGAATACTAGTAATTCTTTCCATGATATTCACAAGTGGTTTATCTTTACTTTTAACTATAATGTGTGTGTGTGTGTGTGTGTGTGTTGGTAGATATCTCCACTACCAGATTCTTTGCACTTAGTAGATATGATTGAAATCTGATCCATCTTTTTACCTAGTCCAATGCCTAACATATGGCATTCAAGAAATATTTATTGAACAAAATATAAAGGAAGAGAAAAGAGAAGGAAGAAGAAGAAATACGAATTATTGTGAGATTCTCTTCTTCACTCTAGAAACTTGAGCTCCATGTCTCTTCCTTAGAAGCAAAGACAAAAATCCTCGTGTGATTTCCATATCCCTTTCACTAATCATTTCTCTCACCTACACATAAATAAAAAACAAATAGTGACACAAAAACTCCCAATGACAGATCCTCAGGCCCTTTCCACCATTCTCTGAAGGGTTTTTCTTTTGGATAAGTAATGGTTTTGTGTTACTAATGGTTTTGGATAAGTAATGTTTTTGGGTAACTTAATGTTAGTTTACATGCGGGGTTGACACATTTACCTACCATAAGCATATGCTTATGATTCTTCTCACCCGTAAGTATCTGATAAGGTTTTTTCAAAATGATTTATGAAAGCGAAGATAAGTTCTATAAATCACTTATAAAAGATAACAGGAGGGGAAGAATCAAGGGGGGGATATCGGAGGGGGAGACGAACCATGAGAGACGATGGACTCTGAAAAACAAACTGAGGGTTCTAGAGGGGAGGGGGTGGGGGGATGGGTTGGCCTGGTGATGGGTATTAAAGAGGGCACGTTCTGCATGGAGTACTGGGTGTTATGCACAAACAATGAATCATGGAACACTACATCAAAAACTAATGATGTAATATATGGTGATTAACATAATAAAAAAAGGAAAAAAAATAAAATAAAATCCTTTCTCAGAACTTTAAAGAGAGTATACTGTCAGTAAACATTCTGAAAGGATTTTAAGAAGGAAATTAACCTAGTGGAAATGCATTAAATAAAACTAAAGTAACAGCTAAATAACAAGAACTGGAAAGAAAGGTGACAACCTTGTCCCATCTTCTGAAACATTATAAAACTCCAGATACCACAACCAATCCCACTGGTCACTCTGTAGGTTCCCTGGTAGTCTGGCTACACTGGGGTGATCTGGTCACACTGGGGTGGTCCGGCCCTGCTGGACACACATAGATGGTGAGAAGTTAGCCCCATCTTTTTCTTTCACAAAAGTTGTTGGGTCTTAGAAATGCCAGATTTGGTAAACTGGGCTCACTCTAAACTCTAACTGATGACAAAACTGAACTGTTTCCTATTTTAACATTTCTCAAGACCTGGCAAAGCCACATAGAGTAATACTATGTAGGAGATTTGTTTTCTCTGGAAAACTATTGCTTGATCAGTGTAATATTCCTGGAAGAAGATGCAGGCACAGACAGGGCAGTTTTATAAAAGCCAAAATTGCAATTTCCTGAATGAGAAGGTTTATCACTTAACAGGATCACCTATTTTGCTCAGTCTGCTATTTGCTGATCTGAATAATATATATTTTTTCTTTAGCAGCAATTTTCAGTTCTCTTACTTATTGATGTTTTCACATCCAAAAATTGAAAAAAGTATAATTTCTAAGACTTCTATCAAAAAAGAAGTGGCAATTAAAAAAAATCCATTGATTTAATCCCCTATTATGACTTCTAAATTCTTGCTATATATACCATCCCATGCCCAGTGATATCCTGAGAAACCATAGAAAAAGGTACTTCATTGTAAAAAGGTCAGTATTTTCATAGGTGGAACTATAATTAGTTCCAATAAAAATTCTATTCTCTGGTATATTTATCTAAGACAGCCTCACCCATCTGTGCCTTCCATATAACAGAGGCTCAATAAATATTTGGGGAATTAAGGAATGAATATCAGCTGCCATGTGGATTGGCCCCAGACCCTAGAATAGTATCCTCTGGAGAAAGTATACCAAGAAGAACAAGAAAGTCTATGGTGACACATGCTTGGCTTCTCCTGGGACACAGCTAAGACTTTGGTTTCCAATAAAAGGACATGGCCACCTTCAATATGGGGCCTAATTAGCTCGCCAACCTCACTGAGTTAGCACCCTTTGACTTTTCACCGATGTCAAGGCTGGAAAAAATGGAGGGTTCACAGTCCCTAGAAATCTGTTCCTAATCTCAATGTAGATATTATATACGGGACATTTTGAGCTCCTTCCATAAATAAACCTCCTCTTCACCTACCCTAAGGTCCAACCAGACAGAACTTCTTCCCTGTAAAATTCATAACCAATTCACCTTTCCTGCTTTCCCAGTCTTCATCTCTGTGTGTTAAAATTCTGCTTCTCTCTTCAGTGACTGAAATGGCGTGGCACTGCACTCAGAGGTCTAGTTAAAAAGGAAGAGCCCACGAAGGAGATAGAAAACAGCCTGTTAAAAGAAGGGAAGCCTAGAGAAGGAAAGGTTTCAGATGCAATGGAGGAGAATGAAATATGGCTGAGAAGTCAAGAAAGCTGGAGGTAGACAACTGACCATTGGCTCTAGCAGGCTGTGCACCACTGAGGACATTTATGAGCACCATTGCAGTGCTGTGGTCTAGACAGAAACCCAGTTAGCATGAGTTGTGGAGAAAATGGGGGAAAAGGTGGAAGAGACAGCAAGTCCAGACAAGTTTTTGGAGAAAAAGTGAGGTCAAAGGAGGTTTATTTGTTTTAAGATAGGTGCTTTAATGTAGGTTTGTGAGCTGATGGCAATCATCCAGGAGCTATAGAGATACTGATGATGCAGGAGTTAAAAAAAAGAAGGAGGAGGAGGAGGAGGCAGAGAAGAACTGCAAGCATGAACTCTTTTGGAAAGCTACAGGAAATAAGCTAGACTCAAAGTACTAGCCAAAAATTTTAATATCGTATTGATCTTTACACAGCTTTATTTAACTTTATTGTATTTCTTTCACACATTATTATTGCTGTTATTGAGATAGAAGGGAAACAGCTGCATATCTATATATCTTCAGAAGCTGGTGGACTGGAGGAATTGAGGGTGAGAATATGAGATTGTTCTCATCTGATGACATCTATCCCCTTTTCCTAGAAGTCGTAATACAGGACAAATTGTAGAAGGGGATCTAGAAATTATCTGGTTCAATGTTTTTCATCTTGCATTTGGGGTAACTAAGTTCTAGGAATGTCAAGGGAGTTCCTGAAGGCACAAACACTGAATGTGTCCTCTGAAGGAGTATGCAGGACTTGCCTGAGTCAAGCTGCCTCCCCTTTTCCTCTCCAGCATAATCAGGAACTGTAACCAAGGAGGGAGGACTCACAGTTACAGCAAGGAGGCAAGAGTTTATAGGACAGTAAATCTTGGTTATACTCATAGCCACTTCTCCTTCCCACATTAAACACTCTTATTTCTAACAAGCCATACTAACAGCCAGACTTCTCAAAAAATTATCTTTAGTAAAAACACATTGTCTGCCTGAAGTGGGATTTCCATTACCTCAAAAATGCTTCAAATTCCACCCTTTTGCTATAGCTTAATGTTTCATGCTTAAATGTTGCCCTCACTTCTTTAACTTCTGTTAATGAAGTCTAAAATGCTCATTGTTAAACTGTCCAGAAAAGAACATCACAATCAAATTATGTATAGACTACACGAGGTCTTTTTAAGTGATTTAAAAGCTGAATAAATTAAATCAAGGAAAATAATTTATAGAGAGATTTTAGAAAGATCATTTTGGCTTTAATTCTGGATTCTAGAACTTTTTTTTCCACTAGCTTCCAAGAGATACATCAAATCTAAGTACCTAATTTCCTCAATAAATTCCAACATGTTGCAGAATGACATATTTGCACTGAAATTCATGAACTCAGCTAAATGCCATGACACTGACTTTAGCTATCATGATTTGTTTTAGGCATCCAGACAGAATCCAAATGTTTACTAGTAAATGCTGAAATAAGAACCCTTTGAAAGGCTTATATTAATTTTGAAGTTTCCCATTATAAACCACAAAAAAAGGCTTTTTTTAGTACTAGTCCCTAAAAGTTTGAAACTGACACCTAGAAATATTGAATTAAACTTAAAATATTCAATAAGTTTTGTTTTTGTTTTGTTTTTTTCCTGGCACACCAGTTAAATCTGCTTGCAGTTCTAGGGACATGTAAGTCCAGTCTGCTTCTATAATTCCTAATTAATCCTGCATTATACTAATCAATGCATAAATATTGGTTGATGGCCACTATGAATTTTTATTAGAAAAGTCAAATATAGAACAACGTAATTTGTTTCAAATTATCCCAGTGAGAATTTTAAAAGCACTGTTGGGCTATTTTACTACTCTCCATTCCAGGAAAGATTACAGTCATTATCTTCTTGTAGTATTCATTGATCTTTCTAGGCACACACATGTTGAAACAACCAACCAACCAACCAACCAACCAAAAAGTTGTAAACTTGAAAAAAGTCATCTGAGAGTAATTACAAAGATAACTTAATTTTCTAGTATTTAAGATTTATTTCAGATTGGTTCTGGGTAAGTCTTCTGATCTCAGGTCTGAGTTTGGGCAATAACTCAAGGAACAATGATGAATTAGGAAAAATATGTGCAGGATTAATATCCTTACCCATAAAATAAATCCTATATAGCAATAAGAAAAATAATCAATACCTCGATAAAATGGACAAAAGACATTAACAATGATCAATAAACATATTTTAAAGATTTTTCGTACTGATAATAAAAAAATGCAAGATAAGACATGATGAATTTTGTATCCATCAAATCACCACAGTTTCCTTTACTTAAGTAAAATCTTGAAAGCTGGCAGTGGTCCTAGAAAACATGTTTGATTCTCAGCTGCATCTGTTTAGAGTATTAAGTGATGCCAATTTTCTCAAGGATGATGTGGTAATATATTTCAAATGTCTTAAAGTGTGCATACTATTTGATTTAGCAAGTCTACTCCTAGGAATGCCTTTTTTTTTTTTAAAGACTTTATTTATTTATTTGAGAGAGAGAGAATGAGAGAGAGCACATGAGAGGGAGGAGGGTCGGAGGGAGAAGCAGACTCCCCGCAGAGCAGGGAGCCCGATGCGGGACTCGATCCAGGGACTCCAGGATCATGACCTGAGCCGAAGGCAGTCGCTTAACCAACTGAGCCACCCAGGCACCCCCTAGGAATGCCTTAAGGAAATGAGGGGAAATGAAGATCTCAATAAAGTGATAGCATCCGGTAATCTTGATGAGAGCACAAAACCATACCCAGCTCAAAGAAGTAGAGCATGTGTTTGTTAAATAGGTTATAATATATTCATATGATAGTTAACACTACAGCCATTTAAAAATGTAAAAGATTTCATTTTCTACATCCTTAATTAATAAAAACTACAGAACAATATGCACCATATAATTCAAGTTTTGTTTAAATAGACATATATATCTAGCGGGGATATATCTGAAATGGTGCACATTAAAGTGTTCTGAATGGCTAGGTCTGGGAGACATTGTTGAGTGAGCGCTGATTACTTAATTTCTTATCTGTACTTTGCTTCTCTGTATTTGGCAAATGGTCTGCAATGAACATGTATTATTTCAGAAAAAGTAAATATTATTCCTGAGCCACTACTGTAACAGTCTCATCAGAGTTACTGTTTTCCTGTGCTATTTTTTTTTTTAAAGATTTTATTTATTTATTTGAGAGAGAATGAGAGAGAGCACATGAGAGGGGGGAGGGTCAGAGGGAGAAGCAGACTCCCTGCCGAGCAGGGAGCCCGATGTGGGACTCGATCCCGGGACTCCAGGATCATGACCTGAGCCGAAGGCAGTCGCTTAACCAACTGAGCCACCCAGGCGCCCCTCCTGTGCTATTTTTAAACTGCACTTATATCACTCTGCAAATAGCAAAAACAAAATCACATCAAAAACATGGAAATAATATAAACAGGAGCTTGCAATCAGCCCTGTAAAAGCACTGATGATCAGAATTTGGCACTCATGGGCCAAGAGATCTAATGAGCTCTGAATGGACTGAGGGTGATGGTAAGTGGTCTTGGTTAAATGGATGCATACATTGCGACTTAGGAGCTGTGTGCTTCTCTGTGTGCATGTGATGCTTCAATGAAAGAAATGAAAAATGACTGCAGCCATTGAATGCTGGGTTTCTCAGTACAGACCTGCAGCAGAGCTAGAAGGAAGCCCACGGGGTCATTCACTCTAGCGTCTCGGCGCTTCTTCAGGGCTGAACAGAGAAGAGAGGCCACAATGACTTGGATGTCATTCCACTGTCAGACAGCTTTGATAAAACCTTATTTTTCAAAAGGAACCACAAACAATCTGTCTTTCTTCAACTTCCAGGCAAGGCTGAGCTAATCGACTACAGGCCTACGTGAGTGTAGACGGCATGAGGGTTATCAGGCACAGAGAGCCCGCATGCACTCCTTTGTCTGGCCTGAGAATGGCAGTGGCCCGCAGAGCTCTGGTGGCTGGGGTCTGAAGGACGATGACAGCAGCATTCCCAGACACTGCAGTGCAGTCAACAGAAGAAGGACAAATGCAAAGAGTGGGGGCCAAACTGTCTACAGCTGGGCTGATATCTGGCAAGCTGAATTTCTCTTTCAAAGCCAGGGGTGTATGGACGCCCCACAAATGAGAGCCGAAGGAAGAGATGCTTGTGATAATGGAAACGGACCATGTAAGCGCAACCAAAAACTTTTGCTCATTTTGAACTAAGCCCATACGTCACCCTGAGCTAAAAACAAGACTGTGCGGTGAATCACGTCTGCAGCTGTATGAACCATGCCTGAATTTTTAACATGACACACAGAACTTACAAACAATACTTTTGAGCACAGTTTATTTTTTGTGGATAGACCAGCTATTGAAACAGACTATAACATGAATGACTTATCAATAAATTAAGAAATACTACTGCACAAACAGAAGACAGGACACTTAACCTACAAGTCAGGTTCACTCTTGGGTTTATTCTTGGGTTTACTCTTGAGTCTCCATAAAAAAAGCTATATGACTCTAACTAAACCATTCCATCTATTCTACTTCAATCTATTCATTAAAGCATAATTGGACCGCTTCATCCTAAAATCTCATTTATTCCAGTGAATCCAAATCTAAATCTGAGCACTATGATTCTTAAAATGTATAATCTCATAGTTAAGGCTTCTCTGTAAAGAGAAAAGAGACATCTCACTTTTCCAAATACAGTTTCACTCTCACATTTGCAAAAGCTGTGTTTGTACGAGTATTATACAACCAATCCCAGCTCCTTACAGCCACAGGGGAAACATAACAAGACAGAGAGGGCGGGGCACCAGGGAAGAAGGCAAGCTAGTGTCTCCTTACCCAGCATCTCTTTCGATTGTCAACTATTGTTTCATGTCTTTTTCTCTCCCTTTCTCATGCACCCTCATAGGACCCCTCGAAAATGAAGAAAGGAAAAAACTGACAAGCACGATAGAGAGAGGAATGTACACAGACGCTCCAACTCTTGGACAATCAGAATGGCTCTGACTACAATCACTTCTTTCTAAAACTCCCTTCCTCCAGCTTTGCACAAGCTGCTGTCCACTCACCCTAAAGGACACTTGACAAACAGCCCTTCTTCCAGATAGTGCTCTCACCCACTCCGCTATCACTTATTAGTACCTAATGCAGGCGATCCTTTGATTCCCTTTGCATAGGGAAAACAGAGAGGATCTCTGTTCTCAAGGAGCTCACAGCCCAGGAGTGACAAACAGAACACGAAACAAGTTACGGTCCTCCAGTTAGGAAAGGATAAAGCCACTGAAAGGAACACACAGAAGGAAAGCATCCTTCCAAACTGCACGGGTCAGGAAAAGCTCCCTGAAGGGCTCCGAAAAAAGGCTAGGATGTACACATGTGGAGATAAAAGGGAGAGGTACAAAGGAAGAGAGACAAATAGGAGCGAGTCTGGGTTGGCACTTAGGGTCCCCAAAAAGAAGCAGTGGAAGATCGGGCTGAATGATACGATGGGTCAGACAAACCTCGAGAGCCTTGGATTCCAGGCTAAGGTAGGCAGGCTCTTTATACTGTAGAGGGATCGTTACAGATTTTGTATGAGAGGACCAATACAATTGAATCTGTACTTTGTGATGATTCATAGTCAAACTTCCCAAAAATAAAGTATTTCTTCAGAAGTTGTATCAGCTATGTTTCAGAGAAAATCCCCCGGGGATATTTAATCCCAGCTTGGTCTTGTACTGCTCGTGGTCACATAAACTGTTGCTCGGCATGATATTAGATGTGAATTGGGCAGATTTTATTTCATCTATTCAGTTCATATTTCTTGGACAACTTTGGTTTTATTCTTCCTGGGCTTAACCCTCAATGCCAGCAAGTTGTGGCATCCAGCCATTTTAAGGTGTGGTATTATATATATATACACACACACACACATATACATACATATATATATATATATGTATATGTTCACACTGAAGTAATTAAGGACAAGTGTCCTTAATTTTGAGATATTTATGTGGGGGCAGGAGCACACTCTGGATTTCAAGAGCCAAGTGCTCCCTGCTTCCTGGAATCTTGACAAAAAGGAGGATGTGTTTGACTATAAACTATCAAAAGCTGGAATATTCCCTGAAGTTCTTTCCTGGCTCTAGGAAATGGAATGCCGGGTGATTCTAAACTATATAGTGATGTGCTCCCTTAATCGTGTAAAGATGAGACAGCTATCATAGCTCCAGCAACATGAACTAGAACATGAAAGAAGCTACTGCCATGAAGGTAGAAAAGAATAAATGCACTATGAGGGGCATACTCTTAGAAAGTGAGTGTCCACTCACAGATCCACATATCCTCCCGTTCCAAGTTGACCTTGTGACCCAGGTACATGGGATGAACATAAGTTGTTCCAAGGGGCTGACATGTGTCTGTGGTCCTGGAATCAAATAAAGCTGAATATTTCATAAGGTGTTGTCATGCACAATTCCGTCCTCATCTATCTGAGGAGAAAGGAAAGCCACAGAGAAAAGATGACAAGCTCAGGGCTGCACCAGCTGCTTGATGTGAGCACAGAAGTTAGCAATGAAGTCTTCCAAGTCCAGGTAAGGACACACCATGTTGGTCTCCTCCTGTAAACAGTATGAGCGGTCTTGACTTTAGCTCAGCAATGATGATTCACTTGATCGATAACTGCAACTGCCTCAGAGAAACTCTGAGGACAAGCAAGCTAACACTCCCGTTTCTGGAGGAACGTTTTCTCATTCTGAATGGTGGGTTGAAACACAGTACCATCTACCTCAGAGAGGCGCTAACATTTTCTAAGCATCCCATAGCCATTGTGGGATCTTTAACGAGGAGTCTGTATCTGAAAAATATACAAATATAAAAAAGAGAAAAAGAAGAAAGAGGTAGGGAAACTCTCTTGGCTGTTTTTAGCTCTGGCTGATTCTGACTCAGAACCACTGGCATGCGTGATTGAACGTTTTGTGTATGACACGAATTCCAGCCCAGTGCCCTCCATGCGACATGTTCTCATTCCTGAGCCTGACAGCACAACTGGTCTCCTAGCAACTCTCAACATTTTCTCTGCCTAGTCATCTGTAGCAATTGGCTCTTTTTCATGGTTGTCCTTCTCTCATCCCCTGTCCAGACAGAAGAAAAGCCTTCTATGCCAGCAAAGGGGTCTGAGGTCTGGATCTAGATCTGGAAAATCAGTTGAGATTGAATTTCTCCTCTCCCATCCTAGGTCTCTCCCCCACCCCCCTTTCCTCCCTTCTCTTTTCTGTTTGTCTCTCTCTCTTTCTCTCTCTCTCTCATACACACACACACACACACCAGCAAACAGAATGGTCTTGAAATCTATCCTGAGTGATGGCAATATTGTTTAGTATAAAAAAACGTGGGATGTTCCTTGCCTAGAGGTGAACTTAAGAATACGGCTTCACCTCATTGGATACCTCATCACATAAAAGGGGATGGCAAATATCCACCTCACATCATTATTGTGAGGCTCAAAAGATGTAATGAATGGTAAATGGTTTCGAAACGATAAAGATTTTAGCTATTACATTAACAGTATTAATTTTAACAGTAAGTAGAGGAAATACTCTTTAGACACACATTTAGAAACAAAAACAAAGAGGAAACCTGGAAAAACCAGTAATCATTCACTGAAGACCAAACTCCAGTCATAACATGATTAGAATCTACCCTCTCTTCATCCAAATTTCAAGTACTGACTGCAATTTACAGAAATACGAGACCAGGAAAACCAAGACGTCATTAAATCTAACAATTTTCAGATGACTTAATATTGCTCCTGTTGGCCCAAGGCAAATCAATCAAGGGCCCTTCCAACTGCCTCCAACATGGCTTAAAAAGTCATGTAAGAATGGATAGGGAACTCCTCTAAACCCTTTCAAACTTCTTCCTCAAGACATAATAAAGTATAACTGGAGTTTGGAGGTAGGCAGAGCAGAGAAACACCGAAGAGCGAGAAGAATTTAGCTCTCGAAGTCCCTGGACGGTAAGCGAGCTCCATGAATCCAGAGATCATGGGTTATTTTGTTTGTTTATGTATTTGCTTTGTTTTAGCTTTTTTTAGTTATCATTTTGTCTTCACTGCTAAGAACAGGCTCTAGTATTTGGTAACCTGTCAATAAACATTTGTTGAAAGATGGAAAAAGTCTGTAGTCAGGGCTATCAAACTGCTACGTTTATGTTTGACAAACTAATGTGATTACCACTAATACAAAAGCCAGAAAATATGTGTCAGTCATTTGGCACTTGTAAGATCTCAACAAATGGAAGGTGTTTTTTGCTCTACTATCCAATACAACCATCATTCGTTATCACATATTAAAGGTAAGTGGTTAGGGGGAATTACAAACAAGGAGCTTTACAATCTAGCAAAGGAGAGCGAAGAGCAATAACAGACCCATTGACAAGGAAATACATTTTAAGAGCAAATGACATACATTTTCACAAACTAGAAAGCGCTATAGCAATTTCAAGTGTTACTCTCCTCATTTTTAATTTCACAGAAAAAAAAAATGGGCTCAATTCCCTCTACTCTGCATGCCCAAACTTTTCACTTGTTTATTTTTATTTATTCTCGATAAGATCATCACTTCCTTCCTGCAAACTAAGACTCTGCTCTTCTAGGTAAGCTGCAAAGAAAAGGTACACACTTTTTGGGGTTTTTTGGGTTTTTTTTTTAGTCAAAAGGTGCAAGAATGGTCAGACAGCTCCCATGGACCCTTTGCTGGGAGTTGCAGGGGGTGCAAAGACTGTTTGCTTGGAAGCTGTATGCACAGGGGTGAGGGGCACGGGCTTTGGAGCCTGAATGTCCACCATGCTCCAGTCCTAGCTCAGTCACTCACTATCTATGTAACCATGGACATCACCTTAACCCCTCTGTGCCTCAAAAATACACATCTGTAAAGCGGGACATAACAGTACCTACCAAAAGGGATTATTTGGAGAACTGAGTTAATACATAATGAACCAGAAATTGAACAATAAATAAGCAACTAATGAACAATAAACACGTTTAAATTTTATTTTTAGTAGAATATGATTTGGTAGCATCCCTTTAGATATATGCCCACAGTTCATAATACCTTACTTCCTTAATAACTGATCTTCCTGAGATTGAGAGTCCACTAATGTCCCAAAGACACAGAAAGACTCGGGGCACCTGGGTGGTTCCATCAGTTAAGCTACTGACTCTTGATTTTGGCTCAGGTCATGATCTCAGGGTCATGAGATTGAGCCCCACGTCAGGCTCCACACTAGGCGTGAAGTCTGCTTAAGGTTCTCTCTCACCCTCCGCCCCAACCTGCTCGCGCACACACACTCTCTCTGGGAGAAAAAAAAAAAGACACAAAGACACTCCCCCAGTTTGCATCACACTTTCCACCTGCTTAACTGACTACCCACCAACATCATACATGGGGATAGGAGCTGGTACAGAGAAGTAAATAAGACATTGAACTTCTTTAATTCACTGACTTGAGGCAGTATGTTTTAATGGTAAAAAGCCTTGGCTTTAAAGCAGATAGATATGAATTCAAAATACTGTCTGTTATTTACTAACTGTGTAACCTAGAGAGTCAACCTGCCAGTGCTCAGTTTTCTCATCTATGGCAGAGGGTGTTAAGAGCAATTTCAGAGATATATGATAGGCCATGAAAGTAATGAGGACGGTGCTGAGACTATAAAACTATTCAGTAAGCAACTTCACAGTGATTACAACATAGTAGGGAAAGGCAGTTTATATATTACTAGTAGAGGCAGACAAAACAAATAGTAAGAGAATTCACAGGCACAGATGGTTTAGGGAAGTGACTATACAGTCTAGAAAATCAGCTAAGGGGGTGGGATAGGACTTGCCAGGCAAAAAAAGAAGAGCACAAATAAAATCACAGATACATAAGTGAGCAGAATGAATTCAGGCAATGCCAATATTTTAATTAGAGCTGGAGAAGAAGATACAGGGCGTAAGGCTACAAGTAAGCAAGCCTACATTGCATGAAGGACTTTGGGTATCATGGTAAGAGTTTTAGTCTTTATCTCATTGTTCCCATATGATCTTGTTGGCAAAGCTGAAAGAGATTGAGATTTGGGCAATTTTTCTAACCCTACTCTAGGTGATCTCTGTAAAACTTAAGGGGAAAATCATTAAAAACAAAACAAAATAAAACACTTATCCAGGCAACTTCTGTGATGGAATAAAATTAATGGCCTCCCCATCTGTTGAATTCAAAGACACCTTCTAGAACCTCTTAATTAAGTAAAAAGAAACATGCTGATGTTTCATCCCCACACAAACAATAATTTGCTTCAAAAGAAGTTTAGGGTTTCGATTACCATGCTTACAGCTCTGGCTAACACTCACACCCAGTTAGACTATCTACTGCTTACAGTGTCTCCAAACAAACAACTGGCACTTTTGTGCCTCAGTTTCTCCATCTGCCTAACAGTAAAAGGGCAGGTATTCCTATATCTTTTTCATAAAGCTATAGAAATTATCAAATAATATGATGAATAAAAATTAATCTGTAAATTATAAAACCTTTCTATGTTTTATCGTATCATTTATTAGTATTTTAAGTCCATGTCTTTAAAGTACTTTGACAGATAAAAGACTAAAAGTAGAGATTACAGTAATATACATTTAAATAGAATAAGATTTTGTCTGATCTATTTTTCTTACTTTAGTATATAATTAATATGTAAAAAACATATATCTTCATGTTATCATTGACCCCAGAATAAGTGGCTATAAGGGCTTCCTACACTAAGTTGTATATCTTTACAAAACTGAAACTGAACACAAATAGAATGAAAAAGAATGATCTGAAGAAAGGGAAAGGGCCTCAGATTTTTTTTTAGGGAATGTCTGATTGCTGAAGTGAACTATCACCTAGTTTGACCATTTTCTCCTCTTCAGGCCTCCAAGAACAAGGAACCCTTCCCCAGGCCGCGAGTCTAGTCTGGAGGAAAGACACTATGAAACATCGGCCATATGCCTCCCCAAGGTACCATCGCCTTGCCCTGAGTTGTTTGCCTCAAAATCTTGAAAGGAAAATTTAAGCCAACTCTATTTGAGAACATAAACTAAGTTACAATGTGAAATGCACAAAAGTTGAAGTGACTCAGAGTGAATGACAGGACCAGGGCAGTAGCAAGAATAATGTGACAATAATCAGCCACTCACTCATTCTAACAAAATTACAATTCATGGGGTACAAAAATAATCTGAATTGCTAAGGCTTTCGAGACACCCAATTCAAGGCATTCAGCTGAAAGGCTAAACAAATTAACGGCTGAAACACTGACCTTGTGTGATGAACCTGGATATAAATCTTGAATTTGCCTTTTCCTAACTATATGAATATGCAGAAGGTAGTCTTGGTTTCCTCATCTCTAAAAAGATGATAATAAGAATTATAATGCCTACATCAGGATTCTTATACAGAATAAATGAGTTTATACAGGAGATGTTCTTGGCAGAGTGCTTAGAAATAGAATAAATACTCAAGAACAATTAATTACCACTACTAATATCAATACATCATTAGGATAAATGGAGAATCACTTTTGAGGAAAGATTACATGCATACACATTTAACAAAAATTGAAGTTTTATTGTCATCATATTTTGGTAAAAAACACAATATTCCAAGTTTAAGTAAGTGAATATGTATATATAACTAGAATCCCACAGCGCAGAGAATCATGGAACTTACCCACAAAAACCTAAAGTCGTAAAAACCAACTAGTGAATAAGGACGTCCAGGTCTTTCTCTCATGATAAAATTGATTTTCTGAAAATGTGAAAACCCAATTATGAAAATAATTTTGCAGCCTTGCTTCTTCAGCATAATTTTCCCGAGATCACATTTGCCATGAGTCACAAAAACATCTTATGTATTTTAAGGGAAGACAGGGAGAAAAGCTGGGATGCTCAGGGTAAAGTCCCAACAGCAAGAAACACTAAAATCATCAGAAGTGTTAGGGAGGAGGTGTGCCTCATCCACATCAAAGAAAGAAAACCCACGCCCTTTCTATTTTGGATAAGGAAAGGATTCAACTCCCTGGTGTGTTCTTTCCAACTAAAAACTACAGCCTACATAAATCTTCTCAAGACTGAAAGAAAAAAAAAATCCGCATGTACAAAAAGGATCAAACCATTTTTTCAAAGGATTTTTAAATGGTAATCTTTCAACTGGGGAAAAATGAGGGGTAGAAATTATATCTATCATCAAAGGATCCACCCTTCTAAAAATGTGTAATTGTGGTGTGGCCTGCCCCATTGCAGGCATAAAAGCAGCTCTATTTTAAATAAAAGTTCTTTCTAAAATTAACTGAGTATAAAAATTCCCTAGACATCCATAGAGATCTAATCCATTCTCAAATCATGTATAGCCTTTCAGAAACATTTTGGATTAACATCAAACCTTTCTTCCCCTTTGCCAATTGGACCCAAGAGCAACCCTGGGCTCTGCACAAGAGAATCCTGCCTTGTGGCTCCCACTGGGCCTGTAGCAACGTTCAGACAAAATAGCTAACTAGCTTGTTTAAAAATGAACAAATACACAATAACCACAAACTTGGCTAGGTTTTTATAATGAAAATGTGGATGTTTTTGTTATGTAACAATTGATAGGTTAAGGGCCTATTTAATGTACTCCATGCTCATTATTTTGAAAAAAGAATTTGTCCCCGATTCAGTAGGTATTTGTCAAAGCAACTTGAGTTGTTAATGAAAAGGAGATTTAAAGAGTGTTGTATCCCCTCAATGACTTAGCCCAGGTCAAACAGCTCTTAAAGAGCAGCGTTGGCATTTGAATCAATCCATGAGAAGGTCATGACTTAAATGAGCTGATTGTGTATACTATGCATCCTGGGTATACGGCTAGAATTCCTGAATAATCCCTCACCACTCTCCTCCTTCATCCTGAGCCAAGACCTCCACCATGTGTTTGCAGCCAACAAGCTTCAGAATAGGAAGAGGACATAAATAAGAAGCCTCTGCTACCAAAAGGAAATCAGAAAGGCAATTAATCTCATGAGTTTTTAACCAAACTTCCTCATCATTTAAAACAATGTTTAAACTAATTTTACATAATTTGTGTCTAAATTATTGTGTGTCTAAATTATTTTGTCTCTAAATTATTTTGCACCTAATTATTCAGAAAGCTGTCTTAATTTTCTCCATCTCTTGGCCAGAAGGCGTACCTAGAGTCCTAGTCACATTATTTACAAGTCCTAAAACCGTACTGGAAAGGGAGAGAAGCCCCACTGTGAAGACTATAAAATCCAAATGTCAACTGAATAAATTAACAGTTACTAATGCTAAAAGTAAAATTGCTATTCTGACCAATGGTCTTGCAGCTTCAAAATCTCATTAAATATTAAAAAAAATATGAATATATAAAAATACGCCAACTCCATGAAATGCCTTTATTCCATTTCTTTATTTTTCTTTCTACGAGACAATATGAAACAATGCAAAGCACACAAGCTTTGGGATCAGACAGACCTCAGCTCTAATCTTATCTCAATTGAACTTTCTGAGTCACAGTCTCCTCAGTCCTAGAACAGAAGTAATATCTCTCACAGCTTTATTTTTTTTTAAAGATTTTATTTATTTATTTGACAGAGAGAGATAGCGAGAGCAGGAACACAAGCAGGAGGAGTGGGAGAGGGAGAAGCGGGCTTCCCGCCAAGCAGGGACCCCAGCGCGGGGCTCGATCCCAGGACCCTGGGACCATGACCTGAGTCGAAGGCAGATGCTTAATGACTGAGCCACCCAGGCGCCCCTGTCACAGCTTTAATTGAGATTAAAACAGTAACAACAGCAACAACAATAACATAATTTTTGGAGAAAAAATTAGGATTATATTAACCCCAAATGTGGAATTAGAGAGTATATGTGGACTTGGTTTAAAGACTTGTTTTGGGGGCACCTGGGTGGCTCAGTCGGTTAAGCGTCTGCCTTGGGCTCAGGTCATGATTTCGGGGTCCTGGGATTGAGCTCAGTGTTGGGCTCCCTGCTCAGGGGCTAAGTCCACTTCTCCCTCTCCCTCTGCCATTCCTCCCCCCTCCCAGCTCTGGCAGGCATCCCTGAGTGTGCACTTTCTCTCTCTCAAATAAATAAGATATATATATATAAAGATTTGCCCTTGGAGTAGATATTGGATTATTCTTATGTTGCTCCTGGTGAAATTCCCTCATTTCAAAGATGTAACAACTGAGGCCCAGAGAAGAAGGGTGCTTTCTGCTGGGTCACAGTAAGTCAGGGGGAAGACAGAGAGCTACAACCCCGTGCTCTTTCTGCACAGCACCGTCTAATGATGCAGTCATTTGTGCTGTCTGCTGTTTTGATTGAGGGTTTTTAGTGTAAGCATGACATTAATCAAGAGGGCCAAAATGAGGACATACTCCTATGCTTGTTGATACAGACATCCTTAAAGATAGCTAACGCCCTGAGATGCTACAGGTCTCTGGATATATATGGTTAAACACACAGGCTTTTGAATGGAGAATGCAAGTGTTGCCACAGTAGGAAAATGATTAATTTCCCAACTGCTAGACAGGTGTTTGCACAAATTAATCTAATCATTTGCAGCTCCACACTATCTAACAGATTATACATGCTCCTTGCCAATGAACGCCTCTGTAGAATTATTACTCTTATTGGAGCTGACTACATTTTTACCTGTTGTAACATATTTTTCATTGTTTAATAGCAATTACTTTTAACCCTTTGTTTGAAACAGGTTAGAAAACCTAGATGGAGAAAATGATGATGTTTATGTGCAAAACAACTTTTGAATTATTGGCATATTTGATATGTTTGTGAATGTCCTCCCTGCATTCATTCCAATAGACTAAATAGATTATAGAAATGCAGTGTACTTTTACGTTGCTGTTAACGTCCTCTTTACCTTATTTTCATCTTAAATTTTAAAAATCCACACTTTTATATATTCCCAGTAATTTTACAAAATCAATACTGGTAATAGTGATGGTCTTTAAATTTCCAGAGTAATACTTTTCACTGGACAGACAAAGAGAGATGAGAATGTTCTGTTGAGTACAGCAAAGTATACTGAAAAGACTTAAATAAAATTTGTTATTCATTACTGCTTTTTTTTTAAGATTTTATTTATTTGAGAGAGAGAGAGCACAAGCAGGGGGAGTGGCAGGCAGAGGGAGAGGGAGAAGTAGGCTCCCCGTTGAGCAAGGAACCTGACACAGAGCTTGATTTCAGGACCCTGGGTTCATGGCCTAAGCCAAAGGCAGACACTTAACTGACTGAACCACCCAGGCGCCCCCATTACTGCTTATTCTTAATGTTTGTGCCCCTTCCTGCCAAAAAATCCCTTCAGTGAAACCTAATTTCCAATATGATGGTATTTGGAGGTGGGGCCTTTGGAAGGTGATTGGTCATGAGGGTGGAGCCCCTCATCAATGGGATTAGTGCCTTATAAAAGAGATTCCAGAAAACGCCCTTGTTGCTGCTACCATGTGAGGACACAGCAAGAAGACCGCCATCTAAGAACTAAGAAGTAGGCTCTCACCAGACTCAGTATGTCGGTGCCTCGACCCTGGACTTCCTCACCCTCCAAAACTGTCAGAAATAAATGTCTGTTGTTTATAAGCCACCCAATCTGTAGCATTCTGTTAGAAGAGCCCAAACAGACTAAGACAATTACCAAAACTAGCCTCACTAACTTAATTCCCAAACTCATTAGAGTATACTGTTTATTTTGACCAATGGCAACACTACACCATCACCCAAGCAACAAATGTTGAGGTCATCTTGAACTACTCATCCCCCAAATTCAAACAAAATCAGTTTGACTCTAACCTTACTGCAAATTGAACTCACTGTTTCCTCTTATTCCTAAAAATCCCTGTCTTATTTTAGGACTTAATTATCTCTGACATGGTGTCCCTGAATAGTCTCTCCCTGAAAGAGCAAAGAAGATGGACAGCCCAGTGGAACTTCTGGAAAAAGAAAGAATGAATCTATCATTTCATAGATATCTATGAAAGAACCTAAGTACCACAATATGAGGTGCTAGTTTCCCTGGGTGTCACGGGGGTACGCTGCCAGCCTCCAGATATCCAGCAGTCCTTCTACCTCCTAACCTGCAACAGAGCTCTTGCTTGCCTCCATCAGCATACAGCCTGAAAGGGATCTAGTAGTGCTGCTTGCACAGAAGAAACTTCAGAATTGACACGGTCATAGTTGTGTAGAGCCATGCAGTCATGGAACAAGATTGCAGAAGACAAACATTCCACAGTTTCCTAAATGTTTAGGACCAGGTAAATTATGAATCCAAACTCTTCTCTGCACAAAGTCAAGTGGGACAAATGGTACCTCAGTAAATGCCAGTCCAGGGGCTGGATATAGAAGATTCCATGAGAATCCGGACAAATCTTCTCCCCTGCTACCAAGAAGTCACATATCTAGAAAGAAATTCTATTGTCATGGAAAGAAGCATGGGGAAGAGAGAGGAAATCTGAAAGACTGAGCATTTTCCCAAAGAGATTGAGCCATTCAAAACAGAAGGAGATAAAATGTAATCGATTAACAAGTTAAAGTCCTGCTCCACAGTCCAGCCCCTGACCCACCATTCAGTAGGATAGATGTTTATGAGGAAGGTTAGATCTGTGGAACGTAAGCTTAACTTAATCATGCATATGAGTAGTAGTAAGTAAATCTGCAACCCCTATATGATAACCCATGTTATCGACTCTCTTGAAAACTCTGCAAACTCTTAGCCATCTACCCAGACCCAGTTAAAGTTATCTCTTATGAGGTCACAGCCTTATGAATGCCACCAGGTGGAACAAATTCCTTCCTATGCATGTTCTACAACACTTTTATTTACCTCTATACAAATAATTTTCAAATTCGATAATTGCTGTTTAAACATTTCTATCACCTGTTACAATGTAAGGTCCTTCAAGGAAAGGTCAATGTGTTATCAGTCTACACTCTTCTTTAATATAAATTAAAAACCTTAGTACATTGGAGGAACTCAATATTTGATGAAAAATAATTAGTAATTCCAAATTCACACCTATGAACTTCCATAATCCTCCCAATTTTTGTGGGTTTTGTTAACTTTGTTTTTTGTGAAGTCAACTTGACTTTATTCAAGGTAAGTTTAACAGAGACCAAACACAAAATTTCCTATGGGACACATGGAAATAATCTTCATTTCAATAGATCTAAAGTCTCACTAATTGATGAACATAAAATTTAATGCCATTTTTAAAAAAGTTCTTTCTTGGGTCCTTAAAATGAATATTTCTTTCAAAAATTTTTGGAATCACAAAAAAATGCTATCTCCTTAGAATATAAATGTACCTAATATTGCATCATGCTATGGGGTAAAATCCTTTAGCAATATGCAGTGAAATAATGGTCTTGGACCACACTGAAAACTTCTGAGATGTCTTAGGAGGAAAGGAGAGAAGGTAGATTATTAATGTAGCTCAAAAGTTCCATATTTCTTTGTTGATCTGAAAAGTGGTGTGAATGAAGTCTCTGCTTCTTTGTACATTGCTGATGCCAAAAAAAAAAAAGTATGTGGGTCTCTCTTGTGCCTGGATTATAAACAAAATGAGTCAGAGTTGGAATGGAAGGATAAAAATTATATTTAATAACATATCTTTATCTTGGCTCATACTTGGTAACTGCAGTTTGGGGGTAAAAATCAATACAATGTAAGAGACCAGATCAGAAGAGGGGTAAAGAGAAACTGGTTTTTCTTCCCTGGGTAACAGCTATGGACCTGTAAGAATATCAAATACTGATCCAAGGAAAAAATTCCTGGGCTTGGATTTTTTCTCACATTTAAAAAAATAAGAAACTAATATATGATTCATTTTTATTAAAATGAAAAATTTTACATAACATTTTTACATATATGACTGCCATGAAAACAGCCCCTGTAATATTTGGAAATGTTCAGGAATGAACCTCCTTCCACCCATGGAATGCGTGAAATTTCACTCTCACCCTGACCACACTTCAGGTCCCCTACATACAATACCCTGAGTACTCAGCATACACAAGAGCCAGAGGGAGCAAGAATTAGACTTAATTTAGTTAGAATTCTTCCCCACAGCCCCTGCAGTGTCCCTAGGTAGATACTGGGAGTCCCACAATCACACCACATGCTCTGTCTCTTTATCTTCCAGGACACTTGCCACCACCATTCATACAAAATGACCAAGTAAGCCTCCAACAGAGTGAATCAGATATTGAAGTTCATTAAAAATTCCAAAGTAGCCATTTGAAACAAGAGCAATACAGGATGGGCCTCCAAGTCCTGAGACCAGATTATTAAGAACTGCTTAATCTCTCCTTTGTGACCTTCTGCTTCTGTCCTCCTAACCAGAGGCAGGACGAAGTGGATGGTCTCTCCTGACTCTAGAAAGACATCATGAATGCTCACTTTAGTCCCCATCCTCTATCTGCCTTCTTTATGTATCTTATCAGTACAGGGATGCAGTATTTATAGGAATACGCCATGGAGGCTCTGAGACATGTGAGGGGAAGCAAGTCAGAAACTGGGAGACAAGTGCTGGTTGTCAGGCTGGGCCTTCCCAGCCCATGGAGTCATAATCATCTGGGCAGAACAAGATGGGTGTCCAATTTGTGAGGTCTGTTAAAAAAGACTTGGAAACCACAAAGCTACCACCCTAGTGCAATTTGGGTTTTCGATCTCATATTTAGCTCTAGTATTGCCTGATACCACATCACATTTCAATCACAGAGTGAAGAAATGATGAATGGGGACCTTTGTGGGGAAGGCTTTCCGGGCATGGCAGAGTCTCAGTGGTTGGTGAGGTAAAGTTTGCGGTCTGGTGTCTGTGGAAAGAATCCTCTGTGTAGGTAGATGATCTGGGGCCCTGTGGTAAGTCTTGAGAACTGCTCCCTCCTCTGTGTTTCATTTCTCATTATGCATCAGGTCAAACAAGTTTCTCACTTAAATAAACAGAGCTATGTCCTCAAATAATTAGGTATTTTTTTAGAAGATAGCATTTATTTCTATTTCTTTTCCCTTCTGGGGTGTACTAGATCATAGGCACTAAAAAAATATGTTGAGTACAGGGGCGCCTGGGTGGCTCAGTTCGTTAAGCCTCCAACTCTTGATTTTTGGCTCAGGTCATGATCTCAGGGTCGTGGGATCCAGCTCCTGGACCAGCTCCCAGCTCAGTGCAGAGTCTGCTGGAGATTTTCTCTCTTCCTCTCCCTCCCCCACCCTTGCTCCTCCCCTTGCTTGCTCTCTCTCTCTCTCTCTAACATAAAAATATAAAATCTTTAAAAAAATATGTTGGGTAAAGTGCTTACTGAAAATAAAATACTGATCTGGGAAACAGGCAAATCTTTTATTATACATCTATTGCTACAATTCACTGAGCAGACTATAGACTCAACCTTATGAACTATTACCTTAGGAAATGGACCTTACACCCAGTAGAATTCCTCACCAAGCTCTTAACCACCACCAAGTCTTTAACCAGGTTACTCCTTCTGATTTGGAGAACCCGGCCCTGCTTCCTCTGTCTGGGCTACTCTCATTCATTCGGAAGGCACAACTTCAACGTCAACCTCCTGAAGAAGTTTTCCTTGATTCACCCTGAGTTGTTCTCTCTCCAATCAGTGTTTTCATGGTCCTTTTCACAGACTATATTTAAAACTTGACATATGTGTCTGCCTACCCTCTCCCAAAACTATGAACCTTGAAGACAGGGATTCTGTCATGTTTAGTATATGATGTTTGTTCTATAAATGAATTAACCATTGAAGCAAGTTTTTATAATACAAATGAAGAAGAATACTGGCCACAAATAAATTAAAAAAGAAGTAATTCAAAATTATGCCTGATCACTTTCATATTAATTCTGATTTGAAGGCACAAATTTACCTACTAGGTAAATCAGAGACAACATTAAGCTTAAGTCTGCTGAATGCCTTCTGGTCTGAAATAAAGTTTCAGGTTGATGGAAGTGGTTCTAGGAGTCACAGGTGCCATGTGGAAACACAAAGTGAACATAACAGTGATTTAATTTAATGAACATATACTCTCAACTTCATGCTTCTCCCTAATTCACAGTTCATGCAATAATATAATAGGCTGCCCCAGGCTAATTCCTAGTTTAAGAAAAGAAAGGAAATGCAAATTATAACATGTGTGCGTATCCACAGACAACTTGGTTAGGAAAAGATGCACATTACACAGGTATTTGGCACTAGTATATGTACCTTATGTTCCATTTGCCAGAAAGTTTTTTTTTTTTTAACATCAATCTATAAAAGTTTAAAAGGAACAATGGCAGAAGCCAGCCCCTTAACAAACAGACTACTTGAATATTGAAAACAGTGATGTCAAATGAAGTTTTTAGAGAATCTACAGGCCGGCACAGAGAAACAGCATTCTGACAGTATGAGAGCAAAGAGATGTTGGAAACTCAGTTATCTATTTCTTATGTTTTGACATACTCTGTGAAGTGAGGAAGATGAGAGATACAAAGAGGCTGGAATATTAAGGAAAACACTAGAGAAAGGGGAGAGAGAACCAAACCTGAGCTTTATGGTAGGAACCACCTGGATCCCTCGTGCTCCTAATGTATCACTAAGGACGTGCAGTCGCGTTTTCCAGGAGATCTTAGCCAAACTGTATTTCTATCAAAGAGGAAATGTTTCAGCTGAAATCATACACAAGGGCCATGTAGATATTCTGGCCAAGTTGCTACAAAAATAACCCCAGTGCCATGTGTCACTTCCTCACCAACTCTGACAATCTCTGACTTGATAAAAAACAAAACCCTGGGAGGAGACAGTCAGCTTAGCAAAATAGCTGGTGCTTAAGACAAGATATAAAATCTAGAAAGTAGTCCCATTAAGAGCTGCATCTCACTCACATGGCTTTTTTTCTTTTTCTTTTCTTTTTTTTTTTTTTTAGGAAGGGCAAAGGACTTACGGCATTTTTCCAAAGGCAGGATACTGTCCTAGTTATCTAACATTAGCGGGCTTAAACCTGACTTACTAAGAGGATTATTCTTTCTGGCCTGAACTCTATTTGGTCTCTGGTATGTGCCCTTTTATTTTAAAAGCTCATTCATTTCAAGCAATAATTTTTTTTCTGTTTTATTTAAGGTAATTAAACACAAATAATTAGACTTTTTAAAAGGCAAAGAGGAACAGAAATGGCAAGGAAAATCACATCCTTCTCCCCACTTTCTTTCCGATATTTCTTGTTTTTGTTCATGAATCACAATCCATCAGTCACCTAGGCTCCAAACTGCTGGGTCAATTCTGATCCTCCTCTTTTTACTACCTTTACTTTCTTATCCATAAGAAAAGATACAAACGCTTATTAATCTCACCTTCTTAGGAACTCATACACATGCCCTCTCTTCTCCTTTCCCAACATACCATCCTAAATTCTGTCCCTTATTAAAACTTGCCTTAATAATGTAGGAAATAAAGTCATGCAAAGAATGAAGAATTGCAGATTCGGGGACTCAAAATGTTTCTGAACATCAACTCTGAGAAAAAATATTGAGGAACAGCAGAAAGCTCCCAAACAACACTGAAGTCCTACCAGCGAGCACATGGTGACAATAAGTGGTAGATCCCAAAGGCATGGCTGTGTGACACTCGTCTGTAACGTTCAGGGCTTAACGTTCAAAAGCTTGACATGAGAGAGGGTTAAGGAAAAGAGAGACAGTCCATCTTTATTGCAATGCAAATGCCCATCTGCCTCTATACCAGTGAATAGTTAAAGAGTCTGGCCAGGGAGATGGTTTGGACAGAATGGTAAATAAAGATAGGGGGTGAAGGCATCAAGGGAAGTTCTGAAATACTAGATAACTAGTAAGGGCAAAATCAGATAAAGAAATTTGTGCACATTAAAGGAAACCTATCAAAGCAGTGTCCTCATCATTGCTGAATTCATAGAGGTTGGGAGTTGGAGAGCGGACACAAAGCCAGGACCATGCTGAAGCTGAAGCTTCACAAGCCCAAAGCTGAAGTCTTCAAGGAAGGTGTCCAGGGGCCAGGAGAGGGATCAGTAGTGGCACTGGGGAGAATGTGACAGGGGCTGGGAGTTAGAGTAAGTAGCTGTACAAAAAGGAGTGTGTTGTCTGCTTTGTTCTGGTTTGATTTAATATCGTTGTCACCAGGATTAACAGTAGATACATTGGAAATGATTGAAAAGCTCATGGCCTTTGTTTAAGTTTGGCAAAACTCACCATCATGATCTTTAATGAAAATTCCAGGAAAATTAAAGATCAAACATTGTAAGCTTATGTATTGTTTACCAAACGATTCCAGTGAAGTTATTTGTTTCCTTTTCCATGACAAAAACCTCACATCCTTTCTCCATTTTCATCTCTACTTCCAAGAAGACAAGTGGTACTGTGAAGCATAAGCCAAAATAATTTCGATGCATTCTGAGAATTTCACAAACATTGATACAGAGCAATGGCTAACAATCTGGTATGCTTTACAACCAGGCTTGAGAATGAGCTGATCTGGAAAATTAATCTCTGTTCTACTGCCTACAACTGTGGGGCTACATACATTGCAAAAAATGCTAATCAGCAACCCAATATTGATGCTATTTCTTCCACCCCGGAAGGAAAATCATTGACCACATCCTCATGTCTGTTTCCACATCCGTTTTGAGTTACAAGCAGGAAATCTCAAGCCTCAGGCTACATTTCCTATTTAGCTCTCCTCAGCACTGCAACTAGCCTTGGGATTCTTACAGAAAGCATTACTTTGGGAAATTATTTTCCATTTCTCTTGCATATCTGATGTCCTTCAATTCTGTGACCCTGGTTGCTGGTGGCAACAAGAACCATTCTAGACAGATATGTCCTAATTTATGAAACAGTAAACCAAATTTAGCAGCCAAGCAAAACAGCCTACTGATTCACATTTTCCCTGCAATATCCATGGGACCCAGGCACAGTTCCATACGCATTGGGACAATGGTGGCCTCGGAAAGGCTGACTCAAGGTCACCAGCCCTGATGTAACAAACAGTTTGGTTGCACTTGAGTACAGTACACCCACCACGACTGCTTGGTTATATCAGGACAATTCTACCAGCTGTCCCAAACCTAATCAATATCACAAGTTTGAAAACTTACTAAGAGAATAAAATCAGTATTTCCCAAAGTGTTATCCATTGGTTTTAACATAAAAGTTAATGTGTACTTCATGCTTATGACTTGCTAGACATATTTAAGTACTTTATATGAATTAGCTCACTTAATATTCATAATATTCCTAGAAGCTGCTCATTCTACAGACAAAACAACCCAGATTTATTATTATGCTCATTTGCCAGATGATAAAACTGATTCATAAATATATTAAATAACTTGCCCAAAGCTACAAAGATATACACAGGAGCCTGAAGTTGAACTGTGTCTCAAGGCACCTGGCTGGCTCAGTTGGTAGAGCATGAGACTCTTGATCTTGGGGTCGTGAGTTTGAGCCCTAAGCTGGACGTAGAGATTACTTAAAATAATAATAATAATAATAATAAATAAAAAATAATAATGAACGTGTCTCAAAGACAAACTCTCTTAAAGTCCATAAAATATGAAGAATTATTCCTCAGAATGATAGTGTTCAACATTTTGCTCATAATTCCCCAACATGAAAGAACAAATTCCATACAAAAGTTTAAGAGTAGAGATTTAAGTTGAAAGTGGCAACAACAAGAGAGGGCTAAGTCCATGAAGATATGTCAACTTAGGGGAAAACTGAAAAGCAAAAACAAGTCGTAATTCTAACTCTGCAAGTCAAGGGAAAGACATGTAAATATAGAATAAAAGGCAAAAGTGACACCAAAACAACAAAAAAAAACGTGTAACTGTAAACCATCTCTTTCACTGTATTACCTTAGATTCTGAAAATCCTATAGTCCTTTAGCTGATCAGAGGAGTTCCAGCACTATCAGTGCTTATACCAAATGCAAAGAGAATGTTCCTTTCGATTTTAGAAAAGGAACACAAACATACCCCAAGAACTGGTCACATAATCTAGGTCTATGTAAAGGTCATTTCATTTATGTGAAATGGACAATTGGGAGTATTACCCAGAGGGCTCAAGATAAGAAAGAGGACGGGTATGGATTCCACCTCCGACGGGAAAAACTTTTGGTGATCCCACATTCATCTGTGCCATCATGTTGGCTGCTGGCTGGAAGTAGCCTTCTCACACCCAGTCCCTGTCATGCTGTCATAGATCAGTGAGCACAGACACCCAACGGGGCCAAAAGCTCCCATATATTCAGGAGAAAGACAGATGACTGAATTATAGTTTCTTTAGCTTGGAAATACCACATATCAGAAAAGATAAAGACACAGAGGAATGGCATCATGAGAGCCTTGAAATGGAAACTTATAGCTTTGTGGCTACAAAGAATGTTTCAAATCTGAACAGAGAACAGCTGTGATATGTTGGCAGGAACATTGGTGTAAGAGCGAGACAACCTCCACTGAGTCACATTGCCATCCTCTCAGTGTCTGACTGGACAAACCCAAGCATCTCTGCTTTCTCACACCGCTCCCGTGAGGAAGTGAAGACATGTGTGTGAATGGACTTCACAAATTTCTAGGCATGATGCAAACATGAGATGGGATTCCCTTCATTTCCATGGTAATTCCCACCACTCAACAGCAATGACACCCAGTTCTGGAAGCTAAGCCTTGGGACCTGACTCTGTCACAGATATGTTGCATGCCTTCAAGCAACGAATTGCTCTGCTAATGGTGCTGGTTTCTCACCTACAAACTCAAAAAACAAACAAGCTATTGATAAAAAAAACAAAAGCAAACAAAAAACCCTAAGAAAGCACAGCACCGGCATAACTTCAGCTCTAGGATCATGCCAGGTACGACTTGAAAATTAATGAGACACCCTCCCCCCCCGCAACACACACACACACTTACTAAACTCTGGGGCCAACCAGACCACCCTCACAGGTCCACATTCTTTCCTTTCTTTCTACCTCATGTATCATATCTAGAAGTCTTACTTGAAGGCCCAATTTTTATTGCTGCTAGATTTCCCACCAATTGCCAGATAATCTTTGGGAGCTGATGTTATCATAGGAATTCAAAACAAAAAGCTGCAAATATTCTAACCACTGGCCTTATCAAACAATTCCTGCTCCAAGTATTGTTTTAAGCAAAAGTGTCCACCCCCCCTCCCCACCCCCACCCCCCCAGGGATAAAAGCATGCATGGGTCTGGAATGTATTAAAGGAAGTCAGAGATCTTAAAAATTTTGAGGACAAAAAGAAATCTCTACATATGCTCTCTTATGGATGCACTATCCATATTTGACTTATATAAGCTTAAAAGCATTTGGAAAAATACTTTTAGGCCATATTATTGAGCTTTATGGCCAGGATGGATATTGCCATTTTCCAAGTAACAGTGAGAATTCGGTGTGGTAAAAAACAAAACAAAACTTTTATTAATATAGCAATAGCAATTTTATAAGGTAAAACAATTTTATAAACTGCACATACTCTTTTAAGAATAAAAAATGGGGCGCCTGGGTGGCTCAGTTGGTTAAGCGATTGCCTTCGGCTCAGGTCATGATCCCGGAGTCCTGGAATCGAGTCCCGCATCGGGCTCCCTGCTCAGTGAGGAGCCTGCTTCTCCCTCTGACCCTCCCCCCTCTCATGTACTCTCTCTCTCTCTCATTTTCGCTCTCTCAAATAAATAAATCTTTAAAAAAAAAAAATAAATAAAAAATGACCAGGGTGCCTGGGTGGCTCAGTCAGTTAAGCGTCTGCCTTTGGCTCAGGTCATGATCCCAGGGTCCTGGGACTGAGTCCCACATCAGGCTCCCTGCTCAGTGGGGAGCCTGCTTCTCCCTCTCCCTCTGTCTGCCACTCCCCCTGCTTGTGCTCTCTCTCTCTCTCTCTGACAAATAAGTAAAACCTTAAAAAAAAAAAAAATGTTAAAAAAAAAAGAATAAAAAGTGACCTTGTGGGTGCCTGGGTGGCTCGGTCAGTTGGGCGGCTGCCTTTGGCTCAGGTCGTGATCCCAGGGTCCTGGGATCCAGTCCTGCGTCAGACTCCCTGCTCAGCGGGAGCCTGTTTCTCGCTCTCCTCCCTTGTGCTTGTGCTCTCTCTCACTATCTCTGTCACTGTCTCTCTCTCTCAAATAAATAAAATCTTTAAAAAAAAATGACCTTGCTTGTACATTTGTATAGAACTTGAATATTTTCAAAATACTTTCCTCAACCCTAAATCTGTTCCACAGACAGAACATTAGTAGTATCCCCATTTTACAGAAAGGGAAACAGTTTCAAAGAAGTTAAAGTCTTTTTCAGGGATCTATGGAATTAATCTATTTTTTATAATCAGACTGTGTGCCATTTAAGGTTTTAAATGATACCAGGGTCGAGTTAATCTTGGGCTACTAATCAAATGAAAATGGTAAATAAAATTGAATCTTAACTATTAGCTTACAGAATTTCAGAGGGGAGTCTATAGAACTGTATAGCAAATACATTTTTTCTAATACTGGAGTTAGAGAAAAGAGATACCGTTTTTGAACTGAGTGTTGGGTCAAAATATTTCTTCAGGATGCTGATTCTACTACAAAGGCCTATTTCTATGATTCCAAAGGGCTTGCCCACTTGACTTTCTAATATTCAGTATTTTATATTGCCTAAGCCTACCATTTTAACTAAATATCGAAGTTTTTCACGTTGAGAGTAAGATGCTAGGATTTATTAAGACCAAATCAAGGAGCAAACAATTAATTGCTGGAAGTTCCACAATTTAGTGACATGTAATGACTTTGTTTATCAGAGGAAATATCCTGCCAAACACTAAAATATACTAAAGCTGGCAGAGATTTCAAGGTTATACATTTCAATCACCTCATTTTATAAATGAGGAAACTGAGGGCAAGAAAGGAGGAGTTCATCATCATATAGCCATACGGCATCTTATAATTAAGAGCCACAGCATTCCGAATCCATCCTCTAGTACTGTTTCCAAAGCATCACACCCAGCTTCATGCTATTAATCTTGTTTCTTCGTGTCATTAATCTTAAATTGATGTATAAAGTTGGACCAAGTACAAAGAATCAAGCAGTAATATCAGCTATGCATCAACATCTAGGTCAAAGACTCACATGTAACAATCTGCAGAACAAGGGAGGTATTAATTATGGTAATGTAATATTTACTCTGGGACAATGGGAAAGAGAAGAGGGGATCATCACTTAGGAGCATTTTTTTTTTCTTATTTTAAGTCCTATGTAAATTGGTTTCCCATATATAACCTATTAGGCAAATCTTTATTACGTATCCTATTGGGAGAATAGACCAGGATGATCAAATATTTACATATTTGTGAAGAGTAAAATCACGGTGTTCCAGAGAGGTCTGCTCTAGGGACCTATAAATAAGTGAAAGGGCAGGCTAGTGGCAACTCACCAAAAGTGCTGGGACTTTTTTAAGAGCAGGACTTTTGAAAGCAGGAGTAGGAAAGAATACTCCTAACAATGAACAGTGGCACAGTCCAGTTGATTTACTTAGGTTTGATTTAGTGTTGGTGGAAGAAGGTTGACTAAAGGCTTTTGTCAGAGATCAGGAAGACTCCTCTGTAGTTTCTTGCAGTAAAGCATTGGTAACAGCTCTGCCAAAGTCTTGAAATCAGGCCCATTCCAAATTGTATTCACCATCATCATGATAATTTAAAGATCACTTAAAGAGTCTGCATGGAGACATCTGGTTCTGAACAAGATGGAATAAACTCATTTCTCCATAGATCTCCCCTTAATTACACCTAAAAATTCTGGGCATAGTGTAACGAACCAACACAGGAAGACTGAAAGGTGGGACGAAGAAGGTGGACTGGCTAGGGACATAGCACTTGAACATAACAGTGAATTTTATGGATATTCTTTTTGTCTCCCAAATATCCCAGATTGGACTCTGGAGAAGCCTACAACCTGGAAATGCCAATGGGGGCAGACAAAAAAAGCCCCCCAAAACATGCTCTAATTAAAGGACCAGAAATGTTAGGCGTAACAGAATAGAAATGTTTGTGACAGTAAGTGTCCTACTTCAGCCAAACACAAGGGGAGAAACACCATGCACCCCCCTCCCCCCAATGGTCAGCTGGTTGAACAGAGAGCCGGGACTTCCACTCCCCTCTTCCCCAGAATTAACAGGCATGACTTCCCCTCCCATCTAGACAGCAAGGGAGACATTTCAGGGAGGAGGGAGGCAGACAGAGGGATTCTATAAATATTTAAGAAAACTTATCATATCTTTAAGTATTCTTAAATAGGCAGTCCTGGGCAGACCCCATAGCAACGGACATAGGAAGCTGATGAGAAGTAACATTGGCAATATATAACCTATTAGGCAAATCTTTATTTGCCTAATACAGTGTGGAATATGGCCAGGTTTTCAGACAGGCTTCTGGGTAGCATGGAAGTGAAGCAAATTCGGATAGCACTGCAAAGGCTCTGTAAATGAAACTGGGTTTTCTGAGTATACTGTGAGGCACGTGCTAAGACAGGAGTACCCACCTTCAGTTCTTAAGCATGGATGTTGGGATCCATTGTTATACATACAGTTACTCTGTAACTGCAACTCAATCCTCTTTAGATGTTACCTCAGAGACACTTGAGCCCGAAATCAGAGGACTGATGTGGAATATACGTGTGGATATTGTTACTACTAGATATTCCACCAGTATGTGTCCCCATGGGTGTTTTAAGGCTTGGTATTGTTTGGTTTTGTTTTTTCTCTTTCCTTTTTCACATTACATAAGTTATTTATAGGGAATGTGCTGGTGATCCTAGTCTATGATTACATTAACCAGAAATAAGAAGCAGGACCGAAAAAGGGATGTAGGACTTCTCTAATGAAAAAGTATTTAATGACTGCCCATCTGTGGGTATAAGACAAATTTTCATTTCATAAGATCATGGAGTCTTATTAACTCTGGATTGGAAAAAAGTGTTAAATCTTGTCTCAGTATCACTTCAGTGCTTGACCCTTAAATGCAGCCACTCTATGAAGCATTTGTCAGACTTGTGTTCAACACCTTCTCCTGGGGCTCCCAATTATATCTGGATAGCTCTTAGTGTTAGGAAAGTCTTCTGTGTTTGAGCCAAGATCTAGTTCTCTGTAAATTCTGTTACATGGGCCTAGTTCTTCAGTTCCTCGGTGCCATAAAGATCATCGGTGCCATAAAGATCAACAATAATGGTCTCAGATAATGATCTTTCTAAAACCTTTTTTCTTTAGCCTTTTCATCCCTATTTCAATTTTTCTCTTATAAAACATAGTTTTGAGTCTTTTATCTATCTTTGTCCTTCCTGAACATACTCTACCAACTCTTAGAGCACCACCACATTAATACTAGCATGACTTTCTCTCAGGTTCTGCTTTGCAGTTATTGACCATCTAAAGATGAGGACTAGCATCAGACACACTGGAAGGACTTACTTTCCTGTGACCTTTCAAACTCCTGGTATCTCATTCTATATTATATTCCATTCGAATTTCATCACTTTCTTCTTTTCCACAGGTGGATGGTTATCACTGTGCCAGTCCACTAAAGTATTTTAGAATCTCTGGCTGGCAGAGAGAAACCAGCTCTTATAAGCCATCTGGTCCAATGTTGCCCTTGTCCAAAAGGATACCTCGAGGCCTAGAGAGAAACATTAGTGATAAAACTAGAGATAGAGCCAGGGCACCTAGGTGGCACAGTCAGCTGAGCACCTGACTTCAGCTCAGGTCATGATCTCGGGGTCCTGAGATCTGAGCCCCACATCGGGCTCTGCTCAGCAGGGAGTCTCTGCGCCTCCTCCTGCTTGTGCTCTCCCCCCCCCCACCTCTCTCTCTCTCACTTAAATTTTATTTTTTTAAACAATTTATTTATTTGACAGAGAGAGACATAGTGAGAGAGGGAACACAAGCAGGGGGAGTGGGAGAAGGAGAAGGAGGCTTCCCACTGAGCAGGGAGCCCGATGCGGGGCTCGATCCCAGGACTCTGGGATCATAAACTGAGCCGAAGGCAGACGCTTAATGACTAAGCCACCCAGGTGCCCCTCTCGCTTAAATTTTAAGATTTTAAATAAAATCTTAAAAAATATAAACTAGAGATGGAGCCTAAACTGCTTGATCCTAGATTAATCACCCTCCCCATTGTTACTTGAGCTACTCGCCTACTCACCTGACTGTTATATAAGAGGCAGTCACATTTTTGGTGTCTGGGATAAAGAGATGTTCTTTTGGATTCCCAAACCTAGGCCATCCCCCAGGGGTACTCAAGATCAGGGTGGGGAAGAGGCTTACAGGGGCTTAAAATTCCCAAGATGTGTTGGATTGTGGGAAGGGATTTTATCTCCTAATAGGAAACAGAGAAGGTTTGGAATGCGTTTCAACAGAGTCAATTTTTTTTGGAAAAATACAAAGAAGAGGCCACAATCTCAAGGAAATTGTGAAATCAAAGGCTCAGAAAATGCAGTGGGGAAGAGAGCAAAAGGACTTTTTGCAACACAGTCCCAAGTGTCCGGTCAGAGGATGATTATTGTTTTAGCCCAGTGGTGAAAGGAGGCTATGCTCCACTGTATAGAGAATTGAACCTGAAGCCCATAGCTCAAACTGAGCAGGTCAGGTTCTGGTTTTTTGTGCCTCAAGGTTTTCTGAACCTACTGTATGTGTAATCATCCTCTCAGTTTATATGATATATTGGCTTAACTTTTCTTTTGTCTTTCACCTTCCCTCACAAGTTTGCCTTCTGCTAGATGCCAAGAGGCAGAGAATAAGTACTTTTGTGTCAGTGTCAACCTAGGTAGGCCCACAAACTTTCATTAATAACCTCTCATGAGAGCCCAGTAAAGTAGGTATGACTATCCCATTTTCCAGATAAGAAACTCAGGTTCATCTAGGTGAGCTTTCCCAGGGTCACACAATGCATAACAGGCAGGACTTTCTGAACATAGGTCCATTTGATGCCAAAACGCCAGCCATTGAGAAGTACATGAGAACTCAGATTTTGTCATCAGAAAAACCTGCGTTCAGATTCTGACTCCGTTATGTTGGACTAGCTGTATATTCTCAGACATACTATTTAACCTTTTAGCTTCACTGTCCCTGTAGCAAAATGACAATTACACACTTAACTACTGAACAACATAGGTTTGAGCTGTGCAAGTCCACTTACACAAAGATGTTTTTTTTTTTCCAGTAAATACAGCATAGAGTTATACAGCACAGTATATTTTCTCTTCCTTATTAATTTTTCTTTTTTTTAAAGATTTATTAAAGGGGGAGAGAGCGCACCAGAGAGGGGCAGAGGGAGAGGGAGAATCCTGAGTAGACTCCCCGCTGAGCAGGAAGCCCCACACAGGCTCAATCTCAGGACCCTGAGATCATGACCTGAGCAGAAACCAAGAGTCAGACGCTTAACCCACTGAGCCACCCCTTAACCCACCCTTCTTCCTTATGATTTTCTTAATATTTTCTCTAGCTTACTTTAAGGATACAGTATATAATGCATGTAACATACAAGATCTGTGCTAATTGACTAAGCTATTGGTAAGTCTTCAGGACAACAGTAAACTATTAGTAGTTAAGTTGTTGGGGGGGGGTCAAAAGTTGTATGAGGATTTTCAACCATGTGGGGGTTGGTGCACTTAACCCCCATGTTGTTCAAGAGTCAACCTTACCAAGATCTGTATTAGGGTTATTATGAGAATTGGATGGGAAAAATTTTGTAAAACTTTTAGCATAATACCTGAAACAAAATAACAGTAAATCAATAGTATCTATTATTACTAAGAATTATAAAATATACTGACTCAAAGCTAGGTCCAATGTTTGGTTTTGGTGGGGTTTTTTAAGATAATTTTATTATCTTTCCACAGAGATAGACACGGAATCATAAAGACAGTGAGTAACTTGGCACAGCATAAAATGGAAGGTTGAGTTATCCTAGGATTTCAAAGAAACCTCAAGTGGAAAAATGACGTTGCCCTTAACAAACTTAGAAAGTCACTGAAACCGCAATTCACTTGGACTTAGCCTTGAGGCAGTGTATTTTATAACTGCAATTATTAGTAAAATTTCCTAAAAGGTAACATTTTGTATATTACCATATACTGATTTTTTCAAGCCTCAGACCAGCACACATTCTTTTAAAATCTATGATCAATCAAATGTATTCTTAAAACAACCGGTACTCTGGATTCAATGAATTCTCCAGCTTTTCTACCAACTCTGCTTCCAATAGTTTTTCTTTTGTAGTCCTGTTTTCCTATCTCAAAGTTTAAATCACCAGTCTTTCTTAAATGGTATTCCTCACATGCCACAAATCTTTAAGTTCTGTCTTTTTTCCTAACTATTCCATTGCTCTGATACAGAACATCCCTGAACTGCTCCCACATAATCACATAGGAGTATCATGTTTCTCCTCTGAGGGATTCACACTGTAACTGGATACACACTAATTTCCCTCAATGAACTATGACCTATTTGAAGGTAGAGAAGATGTTTTCTTCATCTTCACATCTCCTCACAGAGCTCGGAAAATTCTTTAATTGCTGATTGGGAAACCAGTGTAGTTTCATGTAAATTAAAAGTGAACATTTTTAATAAGACTCTCTTTTTTGTTTGGTTTCCTGTGGCATTTATTTATTTGAAGGGGATCATATCATTTGGTGATTATTCAGTGCTGTGCATGCAGAATCTCCCCCAAAGGGATGCCTTCCTTCTCTGTGTCACTGAGGAAACCAGCGGCCCTTCTATCCTAGGCTCAAAGCAGAAACTTCTTTACTGAGAATGGGGCCTATAGCATTGCAGGACTGAAGAACAACCAGTATCTGTTTCCAAATGATTGGTTTTAGGACAGCATGGTGTCAGCGTGGGACACCCACATGTTGCTTCATACAGCATCCTTTCACATGGGGGACCCTGCCTGGACTTTTGATTTCATTGCTCTTGTTTTCCCTTACTTAACTGTTTCTTTCCTCTCTCCATCTTTCTCCCTTTGTCTCTGTATCTCCCTTTGGTGGGGTCTGAATGTTTGTGTGCTCCTGAAACTCTTATGTTGAAACCTAGTCCCCAAGGTGATGGTATCAGGAGGTGGGCATTTGGGAGGTGATTAGGTCGTGAAGGCAGAGTCCTCATGTATGGGATTAGTGACCTTATAGTGTATTAGTGATCCTAGAAATCTTCCTGGCCCCTTCCGCCATGTGAGGTTACAGCAAAGCAGGACTCTCACCAGACATTGAATCCACAGGTGCCAGGATGTTGGCCTCGCAGCCTCCAGAACCGGGAGAGAGAAATGTTTGCTGTTTATAAGCCACCCAGCTTGTGGTGCTGTCTTATAGCAGCCCGAACAGACTGAGACACCCTCTGACTCTCTCTCTGTCTCAATCTCTATGTCATTTCTTCTTTCCTCTGACACCCTCTTATTTATATTCCCCACTTTTCAGACTTCTGTTTAGGGTTTGAGTCAAGCTATTCTCTAAGAGTACGTGTGACACAGAGCTAAGCCCAAGAAAACTAAGAGTTGCAGTGAATTACTTTTAAATGATTACGTTTGGGTACACTCCAAGTAGAAAGAGACATATGTTAATTCTGGAGTCTGGAGTTTAGAACTAAAAAGTGTTAGTTTGTATTGCTAAAGCAACCTGTCCTATCACATTCAGTGATACAAGATACAAGCTGAATTAGTGCACCCACAGAGGAGGGCCAGCTATTGGAAATAAGCCCGGTGATTTGCATCTTGGAGAAAGCAGCTCTATTTCCAATGGTTTCCCCTCATAGAAGGTGTCAAATTATAGCCAAACATTGTCATTTTCATAAATATCCTGATCAGTGAGCACATTGCTATCTAGCCTATATTGTCAAAAACTTGATTTAGACTTGTCTCACCTTAATGTCTAGTTACCTAAAATATGGCTAAATATTTAAATCAGTGGTTCTAGGTGTGCAGTGATTTTGACCCCCATGAGGTATTTTGCAATGTATGAAGACATTTTTGTCACAGCTGGGAGGGCTTGAGCGTGTTGCTACTGCTATCTCGTAGAGGCAAAGACCATGGACGCTGCCATCCCAAAATGCACAGGACAGCCCATCACAATAAAGAATTATTCATCCCCAAATATCAATAAGCCAAGATTTGGAAACTCCAGCTTAAATGTCTACGAAACCCTGCAGGCTCCACGGCATTAGTGAGTCCTTGGCAATCCTGTAGAAACAATGATTGACTGTGAAGGTCTCTTTCCCTGGTGCCATTTCTAAATGCCATATACTAGAATCAGATGCTGACTGTTGATCCTGGATTCAATCTAAAAAATATTATTAAGAAATAGCTCTTGCTTCAGTGGGGAAATAATTAGTATGGTCTTCTGGGTTAGTCTTTGATACCATAATTTGAGGTCATTCTTTTAAAAACAGCCAAATCTGGTTTTAAGGTAATTCACTGCGTCTGGAGTCCTAATTATGTGTTGATTTCTTCACGCAAGCCTATTGATCTTGGCAGAGTAAGAGCTAAAAATTTAGCATTCAAGCAGGAAAAATAAATCAAAATTGGCTCACTTAACGTTTCTGTGATTGAAGGTTTGTTAACAGTTTCTCTGTTTTGCTTTGGATTTATTTACTTCATCATATCTCTTGCTTTTCTCCAGACCCTTCCTGAGTTCCAGTCTAATTACACTGCAGTCCTCAACAGTATCCCATTACTTGCACAAAAACTGAATCCACTCTTTGCAGATAATGAATTCCAGTAGGATCATTCTGATACCCCTGAACTCCTGGAAAATCTGACATCTTGGGTCTCTCTCTCTCTCTCTCACTTATTCCTTCATTTCCCTTCCAAAGAAGAGTCTTCGCCTCATTCATTTTCATTAGGCTTATTGGGGAAGAGCATTAACCCAGGTTTCTATTCCTGAGTTTTTCTCAGAAGTAGGCAGAATAATAGTTCAGGGAATAACATTGCATAAGGGAGCTTTATTTTCCAGGTTTATTCCATTTAGCAAACAATGTGTTTCACTTTAATCTGGTTGAGTTTGTGTTCTCAGTGTGAGTCTTACATACAAACATTGGTCATCAGCAATGTCACAGAGGTGGGACTCAGGGTTCTTGGATTCTAATCCTGGCTCTTCTATTAAATTGCTGGATAAATCTGGACAACTTGATTCTCCCTCAGGCTCTATTTTCCCATCTATAAAATGGGATGGTTGGAACACTGATGTTCCATGAATGTGGCAGTGAGCAGCTGCAGAAAGATGGGGAGCAACGAGGGAAGAGGTACATCTTCCCAACATATGCCCAAGTCTTGCATAAGACATATGAGGGAAAGAGACATTTAAAAAGTTTCATAGAACTAGATGCCAATGTCTGTGTATCGAATTAAACAAGAGTCTCTATGGCCTTCATTTAATTAGAGCCAGAAACCTGGTATTACCTCTACCACTACCTGCCTTTCTCTCTCCTCTATCAACCCCCTCAACCTTCTCCTTTTCAGATGTGATTGCACTGTGTGGATCACCGACAGGACAAGGAATCAGGAAAGAGAGGCAGAAAGAGAAATAAGTATAGAAAACAATGTAAAGCAGAAAGGGGTGTGGTCAAGTGAAGCCAGCTTCTTCCAACAATAGTCTGTAACCCTCCTCAGTCCTGAAAACCAAAAATCATACACTCAGCACAAAAGCATACCAAATCATTTTTTTAAAGATGTGTTTGGGCCATTTGGCAAGTGAGGGTTAGCTCTCATGGAAATTACATAGCTAGGAAGTCAGACAGCAGGAAAGGAGGGATGGATAAAAGGACAGAAAAAGAATTATAGGAGAAAAGCTGAATGGAAAAAAAAGGAGAAATTATTTTTCCTAATGAGAAATGCAAAATTTTCCACCAGACAACTATGACTCTTGGCTGAGTGGCCTATGTATCATGTGAATGAAAATGCAGGGTGGGCAGGGCAGTCCAATGTCTGCTCTGTCTTGTGTCTGCTCCGTCTCTGAAGGCAGTAGGTCCACTTCAGGTCTCGGCTACACCATTGATTCACCAGACCGCCCTTTGGGAGGTAGCCATGCCCACTACATAGAGTCTGGAAAGAACACTGGCCATAAATTAGAACACTTACCTTCTGCACTCAGCTCCACCTACTGACCCTTCTTGATTTGTCATGGAAACTGAGGCCAGTGTCATCAGCTATTAAGTGACAGGGACGGACTTCATGATCGCTGAGGGTCCTTCAAGCTGTAGCATTATATAGTTCCAATCAATAGTACTTGTCGCCCTTGCTACACCACATTTCTTGAGCAAAATACTTATCCCTCTCTCCCAGCTCTAAGATGCATAAGTGATTCTACGAAATCCAGTTTACTCAATTCCTTGGCAATACAAAGGAACTATTATTATAGCAAATTTTCATTTTAGGTGAACCCACCCACCTTTCAGAACGTGTCAAGATGCCCTCATGAAGCAAGCTGACATTTTATTAAACATTCCCAAAAGAATTCCACACAGCTATCCCTTTGGAGTTTATCAGTGAGCAAATGACATTAGCGACAATTGAATACACTGGATTCTCAGAGATGGGATCTGTGAAGAGACAATTTATTGCTTTCCTTTATTAAAACCTGTAAAGGAATCCCTGATTCACCCGACTAAGGAGAAAATTTATAAGCACTTGCTACTCTCATCAAATTGAATTTTAAAGCTTCTGTGGCACGTACTATTTGTAATCTCAATGGATGACCGCTGAAGAGCTGACAAGGCCTCCAAATGGCCAGCCCCCTCTGGGAGATAACTAAGATTCTGATTCCTTGGCTCACAAGACCTAAAAGCTGCTAGACAAACAATCTCCCATGTTTCCGTCCCAAGAAATGAGACAGAAAGATGGTACTAGTGGATTTTGATGACTCAAGCATAAAAAAAGTCTCAATTGTGGGACAAAAAAGAAAGCCTCATCCCCGAAGAAATAATCCCTCGGATAATTTCAGAACAGCTATTTCAGCTATTTCAAGAAGACATAAAGTCAACTTCTTATTTGATATAATTTGGGCATAAAATGTACATAGTCTACACATAAATAAAAAAAAAGAGATTTGAAAATGGGATACAAAAAAAGGTTTTTATTCTGAACTAACAGTTGTGACCTAGGGTTTCCACTTTTTGTTTTGTTAAGGCATTCATCTAGAAAGAAAAAGAAGTTGATAAAACAATTAAAAGTGAGAAAGTTCCCTGAGTTTACTTTTCTTTTCTAGAAACCACTAATAAAATAGATTATGGTCAAGAAAAAGGGAGTTTAGGGAGATGACTTCAGGAGGGAGATAGGATTGCCTAACTTAATTGCTATTTCCTTTTCTCCCCCCCCCACCCCCTTAATCCTGAGAAGAAAAACAAAAGTCAAATGGCCCAAAGCACCAACTCAGAAACAAAACAGGCAGGGGCAAACCAGTTTTAAGTAAAAAAAATAAATAAGCGCCAGTCATTTTTCGCTTTTTGTTTTTTGTGGTTTTTTTAATTGAATGGCTGGGAACAGTGGGAGAAAAACAGTCACTGTCCAAGTATTCCTGGTGATCAAGCACAGAGATAAGGGAAAAAACTCTTTTTACATTTGTTTAAATTCAACAAATGTACATAAAGCCGGCACAATGTGTCCAGGGTTTTCTGAAGCACAATGTTAAATAATAATTAAATTGGAAAGAAAGATGGAGGGGAAAGGAACAGAGTTCTACAACATTAGCCAGAACTTACAAGTAGAAAAGAGTGAGAAGTCAAGGAATCTAGTCTTTCTTTAACTTTCTCCCATGTCTGACCAGCCAGGAAACCAAATAACTAGTGTGAGAACACCTCCTGCCACCACTCAGAGACCTTTCTCCACAATATTTCATACACAAGAAACCAAACTATTATTCATTCAACAAACATACACTGAGCTTTTACTGCTACCGCTCTATGTTTTAGATATCTGGGGGAGTATAGATGCTGAGGACCAACTCAGACCTACAGTACCTAAATCTCTAATTTTAAATCATATTTTTCATGCCCAGATGATTAATAATAATCATCTAATAATCATCCCGATCTGGAAACCCCCACTTTGGGAGATACAAAAGTGAGTAAGTTCTTTGATGTCAAGGAGCTCACGTAAGTGATAGGCAAATACATGAATTCTCAAAAAACAAAGTTAAAAATGAAACATGTTATGAGAAGAAGAGATTCCTTGCTGTGGACATTCAAAGGAGGCTGAAAGGGTGTTCTCGTGGGAGTTGCAGAGGGCGTGACGGAGGGCCTCACAGAAACAGGTATATTTGTGTTAGGACAGTTACCATTTGAACATGTACAGCAGGAGGAGGAAAAATCCATTGTTATAAATCATTAATAAGAAGAAACAGGTCTCCAGTGTTTTTTGAGAACTAGGCCCTGTCCTAAGTACCTTACATAAATCTCTTAAATCTCATCTAAGCCAGTCAAGTAAGTCCTATTATCTCCCCATGTTGCACATGAAGGAAGCAAACCTCAGAAAGTTCATGCAATGTGTTCACAGTCACACAGCCAGAGCCTGAGGAGGTAAATTTCATGCCACAGCCCACCTGCCTCCTAGAGAATAAACAAAACCCAGGTAGGCAAAAGTATCAGGTACAGAAGACCAAACAGCCATTTTCCCTCTGGCGGGAGGGTGGTGAGTCAGGGAGACAGCGCCAGGAAAGCTAAGGGGGAGCCAGGTTGTGGATGCTACATTCAGCTATGTGGGCTTTATAAGGCAGCAAGGAGAAACCACTGAAGGTTTCTGAGCAGAGAATACGATGATGAAAGTTCTATCTTGGGCTTTGGGCTATGAATCATGCATGAGTTATATCATACAATCTGAAGTGATAAAAATCGAGGTTTTAAGAGTCTCACCCTGTGTTTAAACAGAAAGGCAGGGCTAGGAACCAAGGAGGACCACTGCCTCATAGCTGTCCAAATCCTCAACATGCCAGTTCTCAAGGGATATTCTACAGAGCAGAGCTTAAGATAAACACAGTGAATGTCTATAACACCACAGGACAAGGATCTACTCATCCCTGGAGCTGTCCAAATCTGGCCGAAGGATAGCCCTGAGGACTGCAGCACTCCCTGGGACCTGAGGCGACCCAGTGGGGGCAGTGGACACAGCACAGCCATGGGCATCAGTTATTGGCAAAGGCCAGACTCCCAACTATCACTCCTGGGCTCATTTCATCAAATCACGTTGGCTCTGCCCTTAAATACGCAACACTGAATGAGCCCCTTTCCCTCTCCAGCTCTCCCTTTCCTCATCAGTGAAATGAGAAATGGAACTTGTCGGGACTCGGATTTCATAATTCTCGATACATCTTCCTCTCCTACACACCAGTAGAAAGGATATGCTTCCATCAGTGGCTCACTAACTGGGATCTGGCGGGGGAGGCGCAGCTCCTGAGAGCCTCTACAGCTGGTAGATCCTAACATGAAAATAACTGTGCTTCCTTATCTCTAGGAAGCCCACTAGTTCCGGCTGTATTATAGGATTCACGGTGCTTGAATTCTGGCTGCAAACTCCTCATTGTGGAGTGGCCCAGGATTATCCTTCTCAAGAGCAAACAGGATCGCTGAGGTCCAAAGTAATTCAACAACATGAGGGGCCATGCTCATATCCGAGCACATCCAGGGAACTCCACGTTCTATCACCAGGGAGCAAACACTTCTGAATCCATACTTGTCAGAGCCTGACAGTACTCTGTTGTTATTTGAGAGTTTTATTTTACTCTCAAAGGATGGTATCTGCATGCATGGGTGCGTGCGTACGTGCATGTGTTTATGATTAAAATTCCCAGGAAGCCAAGCAGAGACTGAAACTGTGGAGTTCTTCGGAGAGGAGAGGGAAGAACCATGGTACACCTTCTTACGCATTCACGGAGACACTCTTACACACTCAACCTTCAGAAATGAATTTCCAAAGAAATACAAATTAATTCCTCCTTAAGAGATTATCAGTTATGTAGATGCAAGAAGCTTTGCTTATTAGAAGATACTTGCTCTGTTCTCAGAAACACTGCTGGTCAAACAGAAGTTAGCACATGGGTTCACATATCTGGGGGAGAACTTCTTAAACTACATTGGTTCATGAGATCATACCCAACAGTTCACCCACAGAGGTGCCCATGAGTGACTAATTCCTATAACCAATTCACTGTAAAACTCTGAGGCATCTAAAACCTATAGCTTCACCTTCTTTGACCGCCGACCGGGGGACTGAAGCTGAATGACTGATCAACGTTAACATTAACAGTGATGTGAGCTTAATTACAGAACTAAAGAAACCCACATTTTAAGAGTTACCTCATAGTTATTTATTTTTATAAGATTGGAGAAGAATGAGAAAGGAAAATCTCTCCAAGATGTGTGACAGAACTATCAGCAAGACTGCCAACCTCACATCTTGAGACTCCGGGGAAGACTGGGCTATTGGGACCAAACTTGACCACCCACGTTCTATCCTGGGAACTGGCTCAGGATATATTCTGCTGTCAGGTACTTAAGGTCTCCACCCTCTCTGCTATTGACTGATTTCTCTAAGACCACCAAAAATTAGGCCATTCAACCAAAAAAGATCAGATTTATACTTAATGCATGGTTTAGCAAATTCATCAAGAGGCAAAAACAAGCAGGAGACAAATCCTGAAAAGGATTCAGGCTTGATCCTTATTTCTTACCCAAAATATTAGTCTAGTAAGCCCCAGCCCCTCAGCCCTATCACTGGGACTTAAGAGTTTGTCTCAGTTGTGATTTCCTGAACTCCACAAATGACTGCACATGTCCAGTCTCCTTCCCACCAGAGCACAGACTTTGTGGGATGGTGTGCACGTGGATCTGTACATGGTGTGTATTTTTGCTATCCTAGAAATACAGCCTGGTCTAGTGGCTAAAGCTAAGGGGGGGCACCCCACAAAGCTGCCAATTCAGCAGGTGTAGAGGAGACACTGATCTATTGACATAAAAAGCCAGAAAGTGGGGGTTGGGGGAGAAAGTAAAAGTTCAGAGCAACATGGATTGGGAGAGGGGGTTTTCCAGAAACACAGACTAAATTCTCTCTGTGAAGCATCCAGATAGATCTTCAAAGTTGCAAAAATACCAATATACACCGTATACCTCCTGACACTAACTTCAGGCAGGTTGAATCCCCTCCCCCCCCCCCAACACACACACAAAATAAAACCCAAAGGACAGTACTGGGCATCTGATGTCAAATAACTCACTCCAATACTTACCTCCAGAAATCAGAAGCCCTCTACTAAAGGAGGCAAAGTCAGCACTTGGGTACATACTTTTAGAGAGTTTGCCTCACACAGATTCACCTCTCCCACTACACCTTCTCTTTAACTTTTGATCTTTACTGTTCTGTAGGTGCAGGGGAGAATAGAGGATAACAAATTTGGTCCAGAGCAAGTAAACTTTTAACTCTGCTTTATGAGGATGTTCTCTTGTAAATTTCAGAAAAAAGGTGTAGACTGAAGTGTAGGAGGGATGAGGGAGTGGAAAAGGAAGAGAAACGGGGATGAGGTTAGACCAAGAAATGGAGCGAGAGAAGACTTTATACTAGACCCAGCTCCGCCAAAGCCTCAGAAATTAGTGCTGAATGGGTACTTTAAGCATCATCTTATCAATGCAGTCCTCTTCCAGAGACAAGTTGATGCCCAAGGAGCTAATGGCTTGCGCAGGTTCCACCTACTGTTTGTTACAGAGCCTGGGCCACCAGATACCTACATGCACAAACATGGGACAGGTTCAAGGAGACCCACACTGAAAGGTTAATGAGCAGAGCGCCGGCTCGGGGACTGGGGCGGTGGGGAGGGCTCGCAGGGGGCGTTAGCTGTGCGCTCTGCGTACCTTGATGTAGGCCCGCTGCAGGTAGTTGTAGGGCACTCTGCGCTGGAAGTCGCTGCGCACATCCTCGCTGACGCGGTGGCGGGACGCGGGGCCCCCGAGGCGCTGAGTCTGGCAGCTGCGGTAGCAGCGCGCCCGCTCCAGCAGCGTGCGGAAGAAAGGCAGCTCGGCCGCCGGGCTGGCGCCGGGGGGCGCGAGCGGGCGGCGCGCGGCGCAGTGGCGGGCGCAGCGCGCTCGGACCTCTCGCAGGCGCCGGTGGCTGCGCAGCGCCGCTTCCAAGTCGCGCACCGCTTGCTCGTAATCCTCGCTATAGTAGGCGGCCACGCCGCTAGCGTAGAGCAGGTCGAAGGGCTGCAGAGGCCCGGGCTCGCGCGGCGGCTCCGGGCGCGGGCTGTCCGGGGGGCCGCCCCACAGCGGCGGCGGGAGCGGGAGCAGCAGCAGCAGCAGCAGCGGCGGCGGCGCCCAGATGCGCTCCCGCATCCTCCGGCGCGGAGAGGCGCGGGACGGCCACGCACCAAGACGGCTCCCGGCACCTGGCGTCAGGGCCCTGTCTCCCACCTCCGCGGTGAGAGTGCCGGCCCCGCCGCGATCCGGCTGCCCCGCGAGCCCCAGGTGACCGCCGGCGCTCAGCGGACTGAGAGGCGGAGGCCGGGTCGGCCGGCCGCTCTTAAAGGGACGCCCACAGCTCACACGCTCCTCCTGCTGCCCGAGCCTCCGCGAGCCGCTCGCCGGCGCTCAGCGCGCGCCCTGCAGGCCCCGACCTCGCCGCCCGCACACCAGGCGCTGCACCGCCCAGTGCCAGTCAGAGAGCGGGCGCCGCTCAAGGCCAGCCCGGGGCGAGAGCTTTCCACGTGGGCTCCCTTGCGCGTGGCAGAATGGATGGGAATACTCCCTTTATAGAGAGGAGGGAAACCCGGCTTAGTGAGGTTAGGATTCTAATCATTTTCTGGAATTCGTGCATGACCGCAGTTTGCAGTCTTTCACCTTCAGAGGAAGCACTGAAGCTCCATCTCAGGCTGAGAGGAAAGCACCAGGGGACCAATTGGCCCAGGTGCGGAGACTTGAGAAGAAAGGCGGCGGTGAGTTCACGTCTATAGAACTGTGAAAAGGCAAAGGGAACTACTCAAACCTGGGCCTATGGAATCAAAAGCTTGCTGCTCCTTCCCATAGGAAGGGTCCCTCCCTTGCCTTCGCACCCCACGTTGCAGAGGTGTGTGTCTGCATTGGAGCAGGGGTAGGGGCAAGAGCGAAGCAAAATAGCCCACCTTTCTGTGCACAGGTCATATCACAGGACCTAGAGAACCTTTGGCAGAAGGTGAGACTGTCCTTACAGTCTGTTAGTGTACCGACTGTGTGACCTTGTGCAGCTGAGCCTCCCGTTTCCTCATTCCTACAACAGACAAACATCCCAACACATCAAATGGTTTTCAGATAAAAATTCTTATTCTAAGAGTTAAACAAAGAGGCAAAGAGGGATGAGAATGCTGAAAGAATCGGCTACCAGACTCCAACACAACTTTCGCTGGAGGCTTTCCTGTTCCCCTGCTTCTCGTCTTCCATAAATACCTTCTGAGCCACAGTGTTCCCCTCTTTCCTGTTCTTGGCTCCAAACTCCCACAGAGATTCCAGAGAGCTTACTCACTGGATCCTTGATTCCAACCTGCCTCCTGAAGGCATTCCTGTGTTCTAGAGCCTGTGGCAATTTCCCCAGTCTCCTTGGCCACTGGGATGGTGAGCAAGGGGGAAGGGGGATGGGAAAGAGCCACACCTCTCATGTAGTTGATACGAATGTTCAAAAAAAGTCTTTCGTGTGGAATCCCCAGTATGCTGAGGAGGTTGCCAGAGTTTTATGCTCATTCCTTCATTTTGTTGGGTTTGACCACTCTGACCATGAACAGCCTTGGCTTTGTAATTCCAAAGGACACCAAAGAATCATGCTGTTATTATTTTTCTCCACCAGACCTCACTCATTCTGGCTCATCTCGCTGGTGGAAAATCTCCAATTTGGAGCTGAGTGTGTACTGAATGCTTTGAATGTTCAGTATGTCAGAATTTGCACTTGGGTCATCCACCCAGACTTTTTCTCTAGGGATTGTCTCTCTTTTCAGATAAGACTCAGAGTCCAGAGTTATCAGTGCACTTGTGGAAGGTTCTGGAAGCACACTAGGCTAGGAAGTCCTCCTGTGACTGGGGATAAAGTGCCAGGAGGCTTTGCTATAGATTCTCTCTACATTCTGTGTCATTTCCACATCATTTTATAAATGTCAATTAAATTCCTATCTTTGGATGCCTACTCTCAATTAGGTATTCTAGGGGAAGGGGGGAGATGAATAAGCCAGGGTTCTTATCCCTGGAAGCTCACAATGTTGTGTAGGAGACAAACTTCATATATGGAACTATAACACAAGTTAGTAAGGGACAGGCAAGGCTAGGTAAGGAGAGACAGGTAGGGAGGGCTACATGACTAGGCTCCTGCAGGGGGCTACTTAAGGAGACTCACAAATCCGAGATGTGGGGAAATGTTATACACAAGATATTAACCAGAGAGAAGGGAACACCTTGTTTGTTCTCATGATAGCTACAAGTCCACCTTGTTGGTTCTAAATATAGACAGGATATTCTCATTCATAAATCTACCATGATATTGACAAGAAACTTACCAGGTTCCCTGTTCAGTTTTCTATATAAGAGGGACCATGAAAGCCCTCAGTGGTAAGCCTTCCAAGAACCCTCTAACTGAAGAGCTTTTTTTCTTTCTTTTCTGTTCTCACCCTTACTTAATAAGCTTTCACTTCACGTTACCCTTTTGTGTTCATGAAATTCTTCAAATCTGTGAGACAAGAACCCTGCAACCCTGCAACAGTAGAATGTGGTACAGGTTAGATTAGATTCAAAGTACTATAGAAATGCAGAATCTGCAAAGCTAGCTTCTAGTGGAAGGATCCAGGAAATCTCAGGGGAAGCACCAATATTGGCACAGAATCAAAAGCTTAGAGTCTTTAGCCATACCAAACATCCTACTGGTCCCCAAAACTGGCCATGTGTTTTCAAACCTTTTACATATCTTTCTTCCTTATTTCCCTCTATACAAATCCTACATGACTTTATAAGAAGCATTTTGTTGACACCTCAAAATTGCTTGAACATTGGAATCACCTGCAGAGGGCAAAAATACTGCTATCTGGCTCTCAGGGAGATTCTGATTTAATTGGTTTAGGGTATGTCCTCATCATTGAGTTTTGGGTGGGTTGGTTGGTTGGTTGGTGAAACCAAGATTGAGAACCACCACTCTAGATTGAATACCATAGCCCAAAGAGTAAGTCTATGGGTCAGGACCTCAGGTGCTATGGAGGATTGATGAGTCTGAGATATGCCATCCCTCAGATACCTGCTCCCCAAGGAGGACAATCTGATCTGCCTTGTAAGGCTGGATCAGAACACATGTTCATGACCATAAGGCGATAAGAGCCATGCAGGATGGAGAAGTTGATTCCAGACAATGCTCTGTCCAATTACATCAACCTGTGTTGAAAAAGTCAATCCTCTTTGGGTTTCTCATACTTCTGTACATCTTGCTGGATGTACCAAGAATGTACTTTTTCTTTACCTGAGCCATTCTTAGACAACTGGGTAGCATCTCAGCATTTTTGACTCACTAAGTCTAGAATTGAGCCTAAAAATGTGCATTTCTAACAAATCCCTTGCTTTCTTGAACTCTTAACAAGTTCCTGAGGTTCTTTGTGTGAAATCATAGTTTGAGATTCACTTCATCAATATGATTCCTCATGAACAGTGGTTCTCTAATTTTGTTGTGTATCCAAATACTATTAAAAGACACAGAGGCCCTGGCTTCTTGAAGTCGAATCATGTATGGGCCTTCATGTTTCTACCACATTCCCCAGGAGTTCTATATTCACCAAAGTTTGAGAGCTACCGCTTTAGTTAGCGAATCCCCCCACCCCCACCCCACAGGAGACCTTATTGGTTGCCACAACTAGGGAAGAGGAGTACAGTTGTCCTACTGTCACCTAATGGGTAAAGGCTGAGCTTGATGCTAACCGTCCCACAATGAACAGGAGAGTCTCCTACAGCAATTATCCAGCCTAAAGTATCAGCAGTGCCCAAGTTGAGAAACGCTGTGATAGAACATAGCTTAAGCACTGCAGATTTTATTCAATGTCCTTACATTGCAAAGGAGGAAGCTGAGGCCCACAGGTCACATAGATAGGCAGTGGCAGGTAGCATGATTCATTTTATATACTGAAATGTAGAACATGCATGCTTCTTGTCACGGAGCCCTGGCTGATGGTAGCTTTGTGAATTTTTTAAGAAAGGGAAAAGAAAGAAAAGTGCAGGAAAGTAAGAAGAAGAAAAAAAGATGATGTGGAAAAGGGAGCCATTGGAAGTGGCAGATATTGGAGTGTCTGCTAAGATGGGTATGAACTGGGAGAGTGCAATTTTGCTTTTGTTCCCCATTCCTTAAAAAGTCAGAGAACAGCCAAAGCACAAGAGAATCCATCCAAAAGCTTTAAAAGGGATTCAGTCACTTCCTTTTTTATTATATTTGGAATGAATCTTGACAGAAGCTTGAATTTCCTTTTGACTTCTGTTTGCAAGTTGACAGCATCATCATACCCACTTGCTTTAGGGAACCTCCAACAGCAGGAAGGAATTCAGAAAAGAGGAGATCCTCAGATTCTTCTTATTTTCTCCAAATCAGCATAGTTTTTCAAAGCTGACTTCTCTCTTTCCTTCAAAATCATGATGGAACAATAAAAAGTGTCCTCAGACTTCAGCAGGAGACTTAATCAACCCTTTCCATAAAGGAAATCTAATATTTACTTATTTTGATCATGTGTAACCAGGGCTCTTTCTTGTCCCAAATATCTCTGATTCCTTTAAAATGAAAGGAATAATTCTCACTATGCAACAACCCAACCCTGTTCATGCTGTTCATGCTGGCAAAAAGAGAGCTATTTGGAAGACTTTTTTCTTTTTTCTTTTTAAAGATTTTTATTTATTTATTTGAGAGAGAGAATGAGAGAGAGCACATGAGAGGGGGGAGGGTCAGAGGGAGAAGCAGACTCCCTGCCAAGCAGGGAGCCCAACGCAGGACTCGATCCAGGGACTCCAGGATCATGACCTGAGCCGAAGGCAGTTGCTCAACCAACTGAGCCACCCAGGTGCCCCTGGAAGACTTTTTTCTTACGCAAATAGGATCATCTGAAGACTTTTTTTTTCCTCCAAATAAGCTAGTGTGAGAGGCAAGCCACCAACAATCTATCAGCGAAAGAAAAAAAAGGCCTCCATAGAGAAAGAGGGTTTTTTTTTTTAGAAAAATTAATATTTAACTTACATTTAAAATCAAACAAGAGTTGCCACATTCCAGGACTGTCTGTTCCCTTCTAATTTCCTTAATAGCTCTGTCCCCGTGCTTACCTTAATTCCTAATTGAGCTCTACAATTCCAAATCAAACAAAACACTGCAAACACTCAGTCCCCGCACTCCTGTCATGGAGACATTCTAAACTCATTCCTTGGGAGACTCGCATTTTAGTTGAACAAGAAAAAAGTGAAGTAAGAATGCTAATTATTCCCAAAATAATTTAAGCTAAAAACACAATTCAGAATGAAATCAAGAGAATTGGGTATATCCTGTGTGCTGGGTGTTCTGCCAGTTCTTTTCACAAACATTTAGACATGTCACTTTCAGGGCTCTTTTTGAGTAAGACATTCGTATTATAATTTTACCAGTGAGAAAAATGAGACTTCTGAAAGAACGGTTTGCCAAAGGCCGCCAGCTTACAAGTTACAGGGCCAGGGCTGAAGCCTATTTACTGTCTCTCCTGCTGTATTGTGTTGCCTCTCCCTGTTACTCAAAAGTCTTCATAGCTCCTGTCAAAATTCTGCTTTGGTTAAACTTGTACAAAGCACATTTTTTCTTTAGTCACAAATTTTGTTGTATGTTCCTCATTCAGCTAGAGTCACAAACTCATACAATTTTTTTTTTTTTTGCAAAATAAATACAGACATAGGGTGTGTGTGCGTGTGTGTATGTAAAACTACAGACCTGTACCCCTGAAACAAATAATACATGAAATGTTAATAAAAAAGAAAAAAACTGCATGTATTAGATAGAGGCTGAATATGACCCTGAACTCAACTTGACAGGTGACAACAATGCATGCAGCAACAGTCATGACTATGAGAGTAAATAGGTCTTAATTCATTCCTATGGAAGAGATGCCAGATCACTGTGCAGGGACCCAAAGAAAAACTTACTCATGAGAAATTCTGGGAGAGATTACCCTGTACGTATGGGCAATCCATTATTCTGAGATTATCCTCGTGTCCTGCCTATCTTTGAGACCCCCTTCCCATGTCCTTCTCTGAGTTCTCCGTACCGGGGGCTCCTTGATCCCACATTTCAGGCTCAGCCCTGCTGCAAGCTCTTGAGACTGAATCTGGGCCCAGTCATGCAGTAATCCAAGGAGGTTTTCTCCCATGAAAAAGTCAGCCCCACTTTCTCCTACTGGCCTGCTGGGCCCTTGAAATCTAGTTTAGAAACTGAAGCCATGTCCTCTGCTGTTGGGATATTAGGGTTGATAATTAATCAATTCTCCAACTTCAATTTTAGAACCGCTTGAGTAGATGCAGAAGTGGAAGCAATAAAGACCCAAATATTAACTTTTATCGCTGAAAAGCAGGTTTGGAGACTGTGGGTTTTAATATGCAGTAAATGGTCTTTCTATTACTTTTGCCACCCACACCCTCAAATCAAACCTACCTGCCTACTCTCAGCTAGGGAACTTCTGAAGCACTACTCTAGAAGTGCCTGCAGCAAGACAGGTGAGGAAAATAGGACTCCCCTCCAACATTCTACTTATCTAAATAGAACAATGATCAGCCCCGTTTCTCTGAAATGGGACCCCACCTTGCTCCTGCTCTCTGTAACTGAGATTCTTCCTAAACCAAGCCCCTGTTTCCAGCTGTCACACATCACTAATGCTAGTAACCTGCCTGAACCAGGACTTCGTTCTTGTTGACAGAATCCTGGGGAGTGAGCTTCATTGCTCCTCTGTGGTACTCTCTGTCTCGTCTTACAGCTACCCCTGATGATGGTCACCTGGCTGAGTTTCATCTCTTGCTTGCTGATTCTTTGTCCCTAATTCTGGTCCACCAAAGTGCTTGCTCTCAGTGGCCTCCAAATACATGCTCTGCACTGGGGCCCATCCTGGCTGCAGCAGAGCTGTTGGTGTTCTCGTCTCTCTGGCCTCAGCTTCATGGGGGAAAGGATGGACAAGACCACTTCACATTGAATCATAGCTTGTACCCATTTCCAGCAAAAACATAGGCTGCCGTGGAACTAGATGGAAAGTTGTATACGGAACACACTAGAAGAAATATAAAGATTTTACTTGGCTGGTAAAGGATCACTAAATTCCCTTATAGCATTAGACTTTCATTTGGGTTCAACTAATACCAGTTGAGGTTTCTGAGCCGGGTATATTTTGTGGTTTTATTTGATCCTTGGGGTCAGGAGATGGGGAGAAGCTAAGGATATAATATTATATGAACTATACAAAGATATTTGGGTAGAAAAAGTTGGCTTTTTGTTGTTTTCATTTGTTTGTTAAAAAAGTCCACAGAGGAAATAAGTTACAGAGGCAGGATTTGAATCTGAGTCCAGGGCCCACCATCCTCATGATCCCTTTCTTTTCCTGTTAGAGTTTCCAGACATGAATTCTTTTTAGCACCTGCCAACAGAAACTTTGTTCTAGTCAACTTCTCCAACCTTCTGGTAGCCTCCAGATCATCTTCTGTTGGGATCACAGGGAAATAAAAAGTGCCAAATACTAAGGCAATAAAGCCTGAGCTATTAAAAGTCCCTAATTCTAGAGCTAGGTGCCTGTCTCTCTCATTATTCTAGTCTGTTTTGTCCACATCACTATTTCCTTCTTTTAGGACATTTCTAACAATGTCTGCATCATGACTGGTCAGACCTGTGTACCTGCATGCTAGCATCCCCACTTCTCTGGATAAAATCTAGATGGGCCTCCACCAGGACTGTTGAGCCTCTTCTGTTCTGTTCTCTAGTATCTGATAGGTACAAGCAACCCATCCAACATGCTGTAGCATAAGGCCTCTCCAAGTCTCAAGAAGATATATAGTCCTTTCCCACCGTAGCCCCAGAAATCTCAGCATCTCATTAACAGCCTTGCCTTGGCACATCTAGGATAAATCCTTGTAAGGATATCATATATACCTTTTTTAGTTTAAATATATATAAAAATTAGTGCATCTTTTACCAAAATCTCATTTGTAGACACAGAGATTAACAACCCATCTGATTTACTATCACCTATAGAGTAAAAGGAAATTAGAAACAGAGAAAACTGCATATATATGTATATATGTATGTGTGTATATTTTCTCATATATATGTATTTGAGAAAAAGGTTAGAAAGAAAAATAGTTTTGCTTTATTTTTGAATAAAGAAATTGTTCTCCACAGAAACTTTCAAATTCTTCAAAAAAACTTGGTAATCAAAATAAAATTATCAAAGCTAAAATACCAAAAGTATATCTTAAAATTGATTATTTTGCTTATCATCATGATTTTAAGGAATTCCTTCAAAAACACTGGCAGTACCCTTTTAAAATCAACAATGTGCCTCTGCTGGGGAACTTGTCACTCATCATGCCTAAATACTTTAGATACTGACTTCACTACTCATTTTAACTCCCCTGAAAATAGATTCCAGCTTCCTGATTATCTGACCACCTGTTCCTCCTCACCAGCCTGGCTGGGTGCCTGCCTGGTGGTTTCTTTAACCATGCTGTCCCATCTCCAGTCCACTCCTGCTGTGTTCGCTTCCAAATTACCTTTCATTCGCAGTAGCTGGCCATGTTCAGATTGCCCAAATGGAAACATACTCAAAGAGATATCGCGTGATCATCATCCTCTTAGTCTCCTGGGAAGAAAGAGATTTACTAGATCTCAACACCATGTCTGTGTTTTAGAAATTGCTATTTGGATGAGTGAACAAGATGAATGAATTTGTATTTCAAAAGAGACATGCACATAAAATAACCCTGCACAGGAAATCAGAATGCCGCCCCCCCATCTCGTTATGGGTCGGCCATGAACTAAGTGTGATATCGTGGGCCTCTTTTACCCCCAACAGTGAAGGAAGGTAGAGAACAAGACCTCTGAAATCCCTTTCAGCTCTAAGTGTGCTCTGCTTCTTTCATTGTGAAAATACAATGTCATTACATTTCTCATAGTCCCCTAAAGCATTACTTCCCCTCTCCCCACATCTATTTCTGGGAGAAAGTTAAACTTTGGTTCCCAAGCAAATTTCCAAGCTCCCTGGGGGTCATTAAAAGTCTCAGCTTACTGAGAGCTTGTTGATTTTGCCTAGAAATATCAGCCAACCTCAGCGAGTAGAGCAGGAGACTGGTGTAAATGTTTTGAGACAACCCGTAGCGTAGTAACGATTCCAGGCACTGCAGAGTTGATCCATATGCCCCAGCTTCCTGGGGAACCTCCTGCTCAGTCTGTCCAGCACGTGTATTCTCCTTCTGTCATCTGTCTTTACCCATAGGAAGGAATCATGAAGAGAATCCAGGATTGAGGGAAAATAAAGGAGTAGAGGGACAGCTACCCTACTTTCCAAATCCACTTGATAAATGGAGAAGGTGAGACACACATGCAGTGATGAAGTGGCTCAAGTAAAAAACAAAAGCAAAAACAAAAACAAAAACAAACTTAATAATTAGTCAAACTGATATCTTAAATCCTCTTTTACTGAATCTGACTCCTTTACCACCGTGTAGAGTTCAGAATGTAAGTAGTAAACGGACCTGGACTGATTTACTTTCAGAGGATAAGACAATTTAAAGATTTTATTTATTTATTTGAAACAGAGAGAATGAAAGACAGAGAGCATGAGAGGGAGGAGGGTCAGAGGGAGAAGCAGACTTCCTGCTGAGCAGGGAGCCCGATGCGGGACTCGATCCCGGGACTCCAGGATCATGACCTGAGCCGAAGGCAGTTGCTTAACCAACTGAGCCACCCAGGCGCCCAAGACAATTTATATTTAAAAATTAACATTATCTTCAAACCACTTTCAAACTTTTAATAATTACTTTTAAGGTACAGTAAAAATATACACGTATATGCTTAAAAACTTTTTAGATCACTTCTTCCTCTTACGTGATGATGCAAGTTGTATAAATAAAATCTCCATTTTTTTCCCCACTTCGATCTTAATATATACACAAAAAAATGTGGGCCACTAACTTGCATTTGGCCTCTGAAAGACTGCCAGACCTCGGGCTCTACCACACAAACTGTAATCATAGGTTGATTTGTTAAAGTAAACATAAAAGAAAGTGTATAGTCAACTTCCTTCAAAGGAGACACCCTGGGATGCCACATGCTGATCCCATTTTGACACCAATGCTTTGGGAAGGACTTGCAGAGATACTTTGCATATCATTTTATAATCAAAACTGAATTTTTACCAAAAAAGAACCTTCCTTATCCTATTTCCTGGAATCAACTTCAGGTGGCGTAGATGCTTCCTGAAGTCAAGTGTACTCTCAAAAGATAAAGAATCCGAGGGGGCGGAGCAAGATGGCAGAGGAGTAGGAGACCTGGATTTCGTCTCCTCTCAGGAATTCAGCTGGATAGGGATCAAACCATTCTGAACACCTACAAACTCAACAGGAGATCAAAGAAAGGAATAGCAACAACTCTCTGAACAGAAAAGCGACCACTTTCTGGAAGGTAGGACGTGCGGAGAAGTGAATCCGAGGCGATATTCGGGAGGATAGACGGCAGGGGAGGGGCCTCCGTCGGCCGCTTCTGGCAAGTGATAGAACCACGGAGCACAAAATCGGAACTTTTAAAAGTCTGCTCCGCTGAGGGACGTCACTCCGGTGGCTAAGCGGGGGGTGGAACCATCCGGGACAGTGTGGTCTCAGGACCCTCGGGGTCACAGAAAGACCGGGGGTGCCTG
>NC_138369.1:123473196-123554306 GCF_054177405.1 Leptonychotes weddellii
TGGACTCTGAAAAACAAACTGAGGGTTCTAGAGGGGAGGGGGGTGGGAGGATGGGTTGGCCTGGTGGTGGGTATTGAGGAGGGCACGTTCTGCATGGAGCACTGGGTGTTGTGCATGAACAATGAATCATGGAACACTTCATCTAGAACTAATGATGTAATGTATGGGGATTAACATAAGAATAAAAAAAATAAATAAATAAATAAGAAAAAAAAAAAAGATAAAGAATCCTCCTCATTAAAAATATTGCAGTGACTGAAGCTGATCTTCTAAGGAGTTAGAAGTGTTTCTTTTGATTTAAGAGTGGTCATTTCAGGGACGCCTGGGCGGCTCAGTCAGTTAAGCATCTGCCTTCAGCTCAGGTCATGATCCCAGCGTCCTGGGATCGAGTCCTACATTGGACACCTTGCTCAGCGGGGAGCCTGCTTCTCCTTCTGCCTGCTGCTCCCCCTGCTTGTACTCTCTCTCTCTGACAAATAAATAAAATCTTTAAAAAAAAAGTCCTTAGAAAAAAAGAATGGTCATTTCATAGACAATAATCACTGTTTTTCAGAAAATAACATCACTTTAATTTTTGTAGCACTTCATCATTTTAAAAGCCCTTCCACACATGTAGGATGATAGATATTATCTCCCCACCTGGTCTGGACTCCTGGACATTCCCTATGTAAGGGCTTTGGCTTATACTGCCAAGTGGAAGATTCAAGATCTCACTCACCCCCAGAACAGATTTTAGCAAACTAAAGATAACCCTGCTCACCCATACCCAGGGACTAGATATTTCAAACTTATCAGTCCCTCCCCTTTTTCCACAATCCCATCTGATATCCCTCAGTATGGAAAACTTTAGCGAGTAGGGAAACAGTTCGATTAAAACAATATATTTAACTTTCTAGAAGTATTGCTGCACTTTAAGAGATAACCAAAATGATTCTCAAATTTGGGGATATAAGAGTTTCTGTCGAATATCCCTTTCCTCTATTTTTCCCCTCACTTCATTCCTCATACACCCACAGGAAAACAAGACCAACTAACTTCTACGCTCTCCACCGAAAAGACTGCCAGACCTCAGATTCTATCGCACAAAATTTGAAATTCTCTAGGGATCTGCTTCTGTATTATTGTAGGATAACGGATGAAAACAGGAGTTAATCCTTGTATTACATTTGCTGCCTCATTTAATTGGCAAAACCTATATCCCTTTCCTTGAAAAATTATGCCATAATACTAAGGCTTTTTAACAAGCCTTGAGGATATTAAGGGCCAAGGATAAATTTTTACATTTATTCATTTTTTTCTACAGTGACATTCTTCTTCGGAGGGCTTCTCATCTGACATTCTAAGGACAGAACAATGAGGACAAATTATGTATTTACTCATAATCTCTGTTCTTTTTCCCATGAATATAGATCAAAACTTCTCAAATTTTATTGATAACGAAACAGATCAAGAGCCGAGGATTTGCCTTATCCTCAATCCCACAGTAAACCCGGAACTAAGTCAGTGAATGAGATTTCGGTGCCTAGCTTTCTGATGTGGCGAGCCAACTCACACAGCCTTCTACTACCATGCGTATACAAACTTCCCACTACCCCCCTTCCCCTTGCAACCACACACTGCCTTACACTCAAAAGGAAAGTTGAAGAGGGTATCATGAGCATGAATCAGAGACAAACTTGCGTAGTTAAACTCACAGGATGTTCTAGGATGAGAGAACATTTTAAAATCCTCTAGTGCAGATCCCTGATTCTGCTAAAGACCTTTAGGCCTAGATTGAAAAGTGACATGTTAGTATACAAACATACAGTGATTCGGTGAGTGAACTAGCATGAAAACAACACTTTTGTAGACAAGGCTGTTTTCCTGGGGCAAATTACCTTATCAATGTTGACTTTTAAACTTTTCCTTGTTGATTTCCTTAAAAATACCATTGAACTGCAAACTGTGAAATCTTTACAGGTGCTGTGCAATGCCTGAGACCTTTTAGAACCCCTGCTCCCACTTCAGCCAGAGCTCTTGGAGTTTATTTGCACATAATGCATTAGGAAAAAAAAATACTGCAGCTTTGAAATTTTGAAAAACCTTACCTTCGAATATGCCACACTTCCAACCAATATATCCTCATGAAAGTCCAGCAAAGATGTGGGCAGAAGACGTTCCTGAGGACAAAGAAAACATACAGAAAATTTCTCAAGGTTCAAATTTGAAAATATCAGTATCATTCAACTGCTCAAGATGTTGGAAGTTGCTTTGCTTTTACTTTCCATTTCATTTTTGGTATGCTCAGATTTCCGTGGAAGAGGATATTGTTTACTTTTAGGCTATAGATCAAGATGAGCAAAGGATCTGAATCTGCATCCAGCAGGCCTGTAGAGTCTGAAGATGGATCTAAACACAGTGGAAATTCAACAAAGGGTCAGGGATGGACTCTGAACAATAGTTTTACACCTAGAAGGCGAATTGGAGAAACTTGAGACAACAAAGACAGAGCCACTGGGTAGATCTGACTGAATTGTTTTGAAACCCCAGAGACAAGAGGAAGTATCTCTTTATCTCAAGCCTCTCCTCTCAATCTCTTTGACTTCTCTCATCTTCTATCATTAAACCCACCAATATCCACCTAATTGCTCAAACCAAAACACTTAAAATTGTTCGTGAAATCTACTTTTCTTCATACTCAGTAGCTAATTATTCAGCTTTGTCCATTCAAAATTAAAAACATATCTTTAATTCACCCCTTTTCTCTTTAGTCCAGGCCACCACTCTAGAGCAAACCACCATCATCTCTCACTTGGTAAATTGCAATGGCCTTCTTTCTGGTCTCCAGCTTTCATGATTGTCCATCTCCAATTTGTTCTCCATACAACAGCTCAAATGATCTGTTAAAATAATGTAAATATGATCATGTCATTCTCAACTTAATATTCTTCAATGATTTCCCACTGTAGTTGAGATAAAATATAAAATCTTTTATTTTTCTACAAGGTAATGTATGATCTAGCCAATGCCAAACTCAGCCTTACCTCTTGCAAAATTTTTTCCTACTTACTATTCTATTTTTACAGAACACCTTTTACTTTCTTAACCTTGTCCAGATCTCAGATGCTTTCCCCATAATACTCTCTCTCTTTGGAATTTTCCCCCATTCCTCAGTTATTAACTTAAATGTTACATTCTCAGATGGATTTTTGTTTCCTTTTTTTTTTCCATTTGCCAGAATGTATTCTTTTTTTCTCACAATAAAATTTACCTTAATTATTTTTTTAATTTAAATTCAATTAGCCAACATACAGTACATCCTTAGTTTTTTTTTTTTTTAAAGATTTTATTTATTTATTCATGAGAAAGAGAGAGGCAAAGACAGAGGGAGAAGCAGGCTCCCCGCAGAGCAGGGAGCCCAATGCGGGACTCGATCCCAGGACCCTGGGATCATGACCTGAGTTGGAGGCAGACGCTTAACCGACTGAGCCACCCAGGCATCCCACATCCTTAGTTTTTGATGTAGCATTCAAGGATTATCAGTTGGGCACAACACCCAGTGCTCATCACATCATGTGCCCTTCCCAATGCCCACCACCCAGTCACCCCATCCCCTTTTTAATACTAAATCCATGTCATAATCTATTGTATAGCACACTGCCATTTTTCTTCATGGCACTGACTACAGTGTACATGCTTTTGTTTGGTTTTCATGTTTCTTCTTTAGTAAATCACAGGCTCCCCAAAGGAAGGAATCAGATATTTTGTTTACCACTATATACCCAGAAACTAGAACAGTGCTTAACATATATCAATGCAGTCAATTGACTAATTAATTGAAGGAGCCAATCAATCAATCAATCAATAAAAAGGTAACAAATATTCATCTGATATATACCCTAAAAAACTCCAGAAAGGCCCCTTTTTCAATATCCATGGCCCCTGCAACTTCCATCAGTTTTTTTCATCATCCCTATGACAAAAGAAAAAAGTTCATTTGCTTGATATCCTGATGATATTTGAAAACAGTTCTTGTTTCTGAGTTCTTTGTCTTCAGCAAGATTCATAGCAACTACATGGAATTAATACATATCTCTTATGTGTCTGTTATGCTCCAGGGACTTACTTGACTTCATGGAGAATGAAAGAATAAATAATAGACCCTGTCCCCCCAAAAAAACAACCTAGGAGTCATAAAAGCAAACACAGTTCAAAGTAAAAGATGACTTGTGTTTTAAGAAATTCCAAAGACCATATTATTTCCAGCTTAGGAGTACCAGAGAACTTCATGAAAGAGGGAATATTTGGGCTGAACTATGTAGGATGGGTTAGGATTTCAATACAGTGATATTAGGGAGAGATAACAGCGTTCTAGGGAGATAAAAGAATATGACAAGATGTACATTTTTAGAAAACATGGAGCATACTTTGGAAATAGAAAGGAGCCCAGTTTTCTTGGACCATATGTTACGAGAAGCAGTAAGATATAGCTAAAAAGGAGAGATGACAGTAATGTTCGGAAGCCATTGATTCTCAAGGTTTATATTCTATTGATAGAGAATGGCCATCAATTGAAGCCCTCGCACATAGCAGTTGTGCATTTAGAAGATTAGACTGAAGCATGAAAAGCAATTGTATGAAGTACGGAGACCCTGGACCCCTGGAAGAGGAGATATTCCTGAGATAGTTTATGCAATTGCTTAGAACATGGTACTATGAAAAAAAATAATAAAAATTAATTAAAAAAAAAAAAATGGTCCTACAGGCCAAAAGTAGGATGTGGTGAAGGGAAGGAAAGAAGAGCAAAATTAGCTTTTGGTTGTGATAAAACTCAGATATGTTCTCCATTCTATGAGATATCTCCAGTAGAAATGAGCCTCAACTGGCCACCACAGTAATGTGCTCCATAACACATCCTTCACTGGCTTCCTTCCCTTCACTGTTTCCCTTCACCTCTTCCCTTCCCGTTCTTCCTGGAATCACCTCTCAAACATGCTACTTGTACTCACATCTTTGATTCTGAGAACTCAACCTAAGTCAGACGATATTAATAATAATAGAAAACACAAAAATTAGGGCAAGCTGAGAGTAGGTGTTGGAAGGAAAGGATCAACATCGATTTTTGACATTTTGTGTGGAGTTGGAATTTTTATTATTATCCATACTTAGTTAAATCATATCCATGCAAAACATAAAGTATAATTTGAATTAAAACACACAAGTATTTTTGGGCGCCTGGGTGGCTCAGTTGGTTAAGCGATTGCCTTTGGCTCAGGTCATGATCCTGGAGTCCCGGGATCAAGTCCCACATTGGGCTCCCTGCTCAGCAGGGGGTCTGCTTCTCCCTCTGCCCTCTTCCCTCTCGTGCTCTCTGTCTCTCATTCTCTCTCTCTCAAATAAAAAAAAAACAACAAAAAAAAACACACAAGTATTTTAAATGATGCCAAATTGTGAGAATTTACATCTGCAAATATTTTACACCTGTGCATTCAAGTTTTGTTGTTGAACATTCTTTTTCCATTAAACCAATTAAAAATCAAACACCTGAGGGAGGGCTCTGGTTTACACACATACCAATATAGCCTAAGATTGAATTCCAAAGATCTTCTGAAATAGCTCCATTTTTAATAGGAATATAAAATCCCTCCCTTTTATCAAACATATACCAAATAAAATTCCAACAGAATCAAAGTTAAAAATAAAATCTGTAGCCAAAAGGGGAACAAGAAAAAATAAAAGTCAATATTTGATGTATAAGTGGGGAGAAATTTCAGAAATCTAAAAGCAACTAAGTTACAAAGTAAGAGATTAGTAGATTTAACTACATATTTTTAAATATTAAAATTAAATATAAATAATCGGCTGTGGAAAAAATCTCAATGTATATCACATACAAAGTATTATTATCTTTAATATAAAGAGTTCTTATAAATCAATAAGATGAATGCTTTAACTGTAAAAGACCAAAAGACATAATAAGGATACCAAAAGAAAGACAATGCAAATGAATAACATTTTAAAAAGTGTTGAAGTGTTTAAAATTGTCTCTTTTTGCTTATCAAATTGTAAATTTAAAAATAATAGTGGCTAAAAATTGTATGAATTACCATTCTCATCCACACTGGAAAGGAGTATAAATTGGTGCGGATCTGCAATCCCTTACCTACACTTCCAAAGTTTAAAAGTTTTTTGGAGCTTTTTGGTAGCAAAACAGACTGGAACTGAAAACAGGCTACTTATAGTTTTTATTTATTTTACTTAATGAGAATAAATGCATTTTGCTAAGGAAATATTAATGTGTTTGATTGGATGTAGTTCTCTATACCTGAGGAAGGATGTTGCCTACCATATGGTTAATGCAACCTATTATCATTCTAAAATCCCCAAATTTCTAAATTCCAAAACATATATAACTCTATGGATAAGGGATTGTGGACCTGGACTTTAATTTTTGGGAAAGGAACAATTTGTCAGATTATTTCTAATATCTTAGAAAGGTTTTACCTTTCCTTAATAATAATACACTAAGGAGCTTATTCTAAGGAAAAGTGGCCAATAACATGCAAAATTATTTATAAATAAGGATATCCATTGGAATGTTATACCTAGTATTAAGAAATTGAACATAACCTGTCTGTTCATCAAGAGGAGAATGTCAGATAAATGATGGTGTCAACATACACTGGAAAACCATAGTAAGAGCATGCTTTCGAGGAAATGGAATGAGAGGTGTCAGAGCTGAGGTAAGAACAAAACACATAAGCATTTCTGAAACACTAATAACAGCTGTATATTTATAGAAAAAATACCTGAATGAAATTATCATTTCTGGAAAGTGAATTATAAGTTGTTTTAATTTTTTAAAACTTTGCTCCTGTGTTTTATGAATCTTCCACAAATCTTGTATTATTCTTACAAACAGAAGAAAGGGCATGCTATTTAATTATAAAATTTGAATTATTTTTCATGATTTGAGCTCAGAAAAGAGCTTTCAAAAATAAAGGCCCATGCTTAGACATTTGGACTAATATTTGCATGGCACAGACTCCCAGACTTGATTAAATCACAGATGATATATGAGCCTTTGCAATTAAAATACTTTTCACTCAAATTGTCGACTAGTCACTTAAAGCATATATTTCAGGGTTTTTCCTATTATTTGTTATTTCTTATAATGGAATGTAAAAAGAGCCTAGACACTGCTTAACTCTCAAAATTAAAACCTTATGATATGGAGATGAAAAGCGCAGCATAGGGAATACAGTCAATAATATTGTAATAACATTGCATGATGACAGAAGGTGACTATACTTATCACAGTGAGCACTGTGTATCATATGGAATTATCGGATCACTACATTATGCACCTGAAACTAATATAACATTGTATGTCAACTATACTTACATAAATAATAAAAATGTTTTTTTAAGTTACAATGTATTTGAAACATTACTTTAGGTTTTTAAAGCTTTTTACAGTTTGCCCACCATTGTCACATCTGTTTCCTAATTCATTCTTCATGTGTATTTTTGTGATTCTGGATTTTATTAAAAAAAAAAGTTTCCAAAAAATGCAAAAAAGTACAAAGAGAAACATAAATTTATGAGTTCTCACAGCCTGGTATTAATAACTGTTAACATTTTGTCATTTTTATAAAAAAGGAATGAACACCCTCTGGCTAAAATTAAGTTCTCTCTGACTATTTTCCTCATCCACATTCACACACATGTCTTGAATGTATGCACATTTATGTATATGCACATATCTCTCCATGAACAATACATAGATAGTGTTCTTTTGTGTCGGGGGGTATTTTAATTTGCATATAATTTTATATTTGCATATTTTTCTACCTTTTTTTAAAATTTAATTTTATTATGTTATGTTAATCACCATACATTACATCATTAGTTTTTGATGCAGTCTACCTTTTATTTTTATTTCAAATTCTATTTTAAGTTTTGTCCATATGGGTATACACACATACATCATTGCATTGTGTAAACTACCAAATTTTATTTTTGTTTGCTCTTCAAAATAATCCTATAAGGTAGGCAAGACAGCGATTTTTGTCCTACTTTACGGATGAGATGTTAAATTATTTAAAAGATGTACAAGAGGCTTAACTGAGATGCTCTAATCCTAGTTCGGTGTTCAAAATTCCTTCTCTGATAAAAAAAATTTTTAGATAAAAAAGCCAGACTTATGGAAACATGGAAATTCATCAAGAGTTACCATTTGATGTTGCCCTTATGAACATCTGGAGACCTGTCTCTTTTCCAGGGACCAGGACAGTTGGAAACAATGACTTTAACTTTTACTAGTATCCCTTGCTTGTTGAACTCATGACATCAGTGAAATATAACTACATGTGTGTCTCCCACTATTCTTTAAATTTTAATCAGTGGCGTAACTCTTCCCAGGCCTTGGATGAACATCCATAGGCCCCATGGCTTCAGTTCTTAGGTTATAGTTTTATGGTTACTTTCAGTATAAACATAGTCTGGATTTAGATACTATAATGTCTGTCCAAGATACTAGCCAAATTCCTGCACCTGACAGAACAGCTGATTACTGCTCTCCTGGCCAAGTTCTGGGCTACTTCAGGCTGGAGGCCTGTGGTGCGGAAGGGAATGAGGGTGACGAGGTCCTTCTGCTCTGGCTTTTTCACTTATTAGCTGTTTCCAGGTTTCTTTTCCTACTGGAGTCTAAGCAAGAAAAAAAGGAAAGATGACAAGCAGGACATTTTTTTTTTTACTTGATGGGGTGTTTTCTGCTCTGTGGATATGAATAATAAGATTTAAATCTTTCTCTTGATGAAGTTTTTGTGAATTCTGAGGAGATTCTTTGCTGGATCACTCTCTTAAATTCCCTGGACACCTCTGTTCCAGGTGGTTATCTGTAATTCTTTCTTCTGCACCTGGTTTTCCAGGGTGACACAGATAGTTTCTTGCCTCTCCCTCCTCCAGGCAACTCTTTTGGACAGGACCCTTTGGACAGACTCTTTGCTGGCTTTCTTTCACGTGACCCTTATCTGACCCTTGGAAAAATTCAAGCATCCCTTAGCCATTGGGCAGTGATGGATCACAGTGCAGAAGCCCTCTCCAGGCCCTACCCCCAAAGCTAGGCCTGCTTTTGTTCTTTAGAATTCCTAGTTTACAGCCTAATAAAGCTTTCTCAGGACAGAGACAGGCACAGTGCTTTGCAATGCCCTATTTTTGAGAACACATTCTAAAGCTCTTTTATTTATTGTCTTGAAATCCCTCCCCCTATGTTTGTAGTAAGAAGTTCACAGCCTCCCTACACCAAACAGATGGGGTAAAGATTTAGAGCGTAACAACCTATTTCCAAAGAAGAGTCTCTGAAAATCCCATGATCACACCTTCTCTCCCAGTGTTTTTTTTTTTTTCCTCTGTCCAAGAGATTCCATAACCCAGGTATCATTTCATGTAAAAATAAAATGAATTGATAGGAAGGGATTCTTATACTTTGGTAACTAATACTTATCTTATTGGCCCCTTTGTCAAAATAAAGCAGGGAAAATCCCATCCTAATTTCCTGTGTTACCTGGCCAAGTGACAAAGGCTAATTGTTTAACTACTGTGCAATCTCCCACATTTAAAATATAGGTTAACTGAGGTAATGAGACAATACTACTACTTAAATCATAAAATTGTTGAGATGATTAAATGAGTTAGTAGATGTTAAATCTTAAAACATGTCTGGCTTGTCCTAAGAACTCAGTAAATGTTAACTGTTATTATTTCTCTTTCCAACTTCCAGCTAGAAAATAAGTCATGGGGAAGTAATGTACAGCATGGTGACTGTAGTTCATAATATTGTATTGCATACTTGAAAGTTGCTAAGAGAGGAGATCTCAAAAGTTCTCACCACAAGAAAATAAAATTTTCTAACTATATATGGTGACAGATGTTTACTAGACTTACTTTGGTGATCATTTACAATATATGCAAAAGTCAAATCATTCTGTTGTAGACATGAAACTAATATAATGTTACATGCTAATTATACCTCAGTGAAAAAATTAGACACTAAAAAATAAGAAAAATTCAACTTGACTAACATTTCCCTCACAAGTTTTTCTTAATTTATCCTGTCAGTATTAAGCATGTCTTCCCCAGTATTTCCAAAATACCATAGATGAATTCTGTCTCTTTGTGTTCCCAAATTCATGTATCATGTTCCTACAAATAGGTGTTTCTGTGCATGTCTTCCCCTTTAACTCTTCAAGCCAGGGAGTTCGATCTATTTGTTTTTGTTTCCCAAGCATGTTTGATGGATGAACAAATGGACAGGACAGATAGGATGGCTAGACACTCAAAAATAAATAGTGTCAGTAGATGATCAACTTTACTGAGGTAGATGAATGAACGGATAAAGCCTGAATAGCAAACAAGTCTCTGAAAGCTCTAAAAGAGCACAGAAATATGCACAGTTTACACATGGCTGTGCCAATATTTTCCTATTAAAGCCATAAGAATTTGTAACAAAAACAGACTAAAGAAACATTGGATTCTACTAGATGTTTAATGATACCAGACTGTGCTCAGAAAGAAAAGCAAATATCTTTATAATCATTCCATGTGGGTAATTTATTGAAACAATATCAGTGTAAAAAATGTAGGTAACCATGGCTCCCATTGCTGTTAGATAATTCTAGCTGATCATTATGCTTTAAACCTCAAAGAGAGAAAATGGAAATTCACAATTGATCATATTGGCTAGATGATGAAACTGTTGAGTATTAGCATTGAAAGGTATAAAATTAGAAATAATCTTTAATTCTAATTGCCTTGTAGTACTTACAATGATCATGGATAAAAGACTACAATAGACTTGAATGTAGTGCAATTACATTATTTTTTTCTTTTGATTCATAAAGAAGTCCTAGTATTACATTAAATCTTTAAAAAGAATATAATTAATTATATTAATATAGTTAACTGGGACTGAAAGGCACCCTAACTGAAAAAAAAAATGCTTTCCTTGACATTCAAAAACAACTGAATATTTTTTCAAGTGGGTACTTCCTGCAGTTGTAGAGGCAGCTGCTAAAAACATTAGTAATCATTAAGAGAAAGTAATAGTGAAGAAGTTTCTCACTTTTTTATTTGTTTGTTTTTTTTTTCTTTTTAAGCCAAAATATTCCATTTATTTAGTTTCATCAGATCTGAAACTTTTGGGATGTTTTAAGCTATGAAAAATAAAGTTCTATCAACCCTCATAATTCTCCATGAATTCCTCCCCATAGCACAGTTTTACAAACTGCTGTGGGAGGCATGTTGGAGCTTTGGGTATGTGCTCTTGTGGAACTGCTATCCTACCCACTTCTGTCCTAGTGAGATGAGCAGCCTGTGAAGGTAAGGATGGTAATGTGGGGACTGGGGAATTGGTTAGACTTATTCTGCCTTCACCTTGCTATCTGACTTTGCTCAAGTTATTCAAGCTCAACTTTAGTTATAAAATGGGACATCCATTTAATTATTGGTAAATTGGAGATGACTACATTTACTTACTAGGGTTATTTTCAAGCTTAAGGTCAATCTTTATAAAGTGCCTTAGAAATTTCTGCCTACCCTATAACAATAAGATTATTATTTTAATAATAGATTTTGATTGCAGGGAACAAAGACTAGGTCAAATCAAGGGGTAGGTGGGCAATAGTCTTTGTGGTGGGAAGGGGTGGTACCACTCTCCCCTTTCTCAGCTCGGGATATACTAATGTGTTCCAGTCCAGCTCAGAAGTACTCACCCCTTGACTCAGCAGATATAGGCACACTTATTTGATGTAGGGAAACTTGAAACTCTTTGTCATCTGTGAGGAAGGGAGAGTGACATATTTTTTTTCCCCTTCTTGATACATCAGTAATTGACAATTAGGACTTCTTAGTAAAGCAGCAAAAATCAGTAAATACATACAGGGGCAGTTACCTGTCCTGACATAATACCACAAGCACTTAACCAGATTTCCAAGTGAGGCCTCACACACAGCAGAATGCCAGATACTGAGAAGACCATCACTCAGGGGCCACACTCTTCTTCCCATTGCTTTTTCTCTCTGCATATTTTTGCTCAGTTCTCCTCTTTGTTACCAGCTTCCTTGACATATTCATCTTGCACACAATCTGCTGTGATCATGATCCTTGGCTATACCTCTTAGGTCTAGCACCTACCTTCAGCTGACCATAGTCTCTGGGTCTCTTAGATTAAAGAGAAAATAGATTGCCCCAGAAAGTGATCTATCTGCTGTCAACGCCCTGGAGATACCAAGATAACCTGTTGACCACCAAAGTAACCTCTTGAAAAAAGAAAGCAGTGTTTATTGCTTAACACGATAAGGGGGACTGGTATTTTGGCAGTCTCAGTAGCATCTCATAGATAGAGAAGGCAAGGGTGGGATATATATGAGGATTTGGAGGTCTAATTTAAGGTAAGTCTTTCAATGCTGGAGCCTAACTTGACATTGGATAAGTTTGTGACATAACAGTTTAGGTTTGGTAAACATAGAGGGGCAAGGGTTTCTAAGAGTCTTGAATAAACAATCTTCTCATAAATGTAATGAATTTACCTATTGTCCTAAGAAAGAGTAAGGAGAGCTAGTTGAGTAGTCTGCTGTTCACATAAATGGATTTGGGGCATAGTTCTTGAAACAAACAATAAAATTATCTGGAACTTCATCTTCCTGGGCTGGACTCCCCTAAAGTTATATTAATTAGACAGTAAACTGTATGTTTTAGATTGTTTTCTGTTCTCAGTTCTCAGTGCTGGTTGTTTTTATTTTTTATTTATTTATTTATTTATTTATTTATTTATTTATTTAAAGATTTTATTTATTTATTTGAGAGAGAGAGAATGAGAGAGAGCAAGCACATGAGAGGGGGGAGGGTCAGAGGGAGAAGCAGACTCCCTGCTGAGCAGGGAGCCCGATGCGGGACTCGATCCAGGGACTCCAGGATCATGACCTGAGCCGAAGGCAGTCGCTTAACCAACTGAGCCACCCAGGCGCCCAGTGCTGGTTGTTTTTAGAATCACTTGGAGGAGGGAGGTTATTAAATATATATACTTTATCCCACATTGGGACATTAACCATTTATCTTTAGAAATGGTATTTGGGCATTGATAAATTTATAAAATTTCCCAGGTGATTCTAATGTTCAGCCAGGGTAGTAAACCAATGGCCTAGATAATATTTAGAAACCAGGCCACAGAAATTATATGTATCTGGCCACTCAGTGGCTTTGCCATGTTTGAGCAGATATCCATCTGTGGGGGGAGGGTGGGGGAAGGAAAGGGGGAAGAAGCTGGGATATGTGAAATATAAGATTGCTCCTTCTAGAGACTGTGGGTGGGGCAGGTAACTGAAGTCTCCTAGAGGTATTTGTCATCCCTAGGGAGTGCCTGGTCTGAGATGAACCACAGTATGTGCACTCCACCCACATTACATTTTTTATCCAGGTGTTAGAAGACCAACACCCCTGGAAGTCATAGAGGGTTAAACTGCCAAGACATGAGTGTCAGGAGTTTGTGTAGGCTGGATACACCAAGCCATGGTTGCTGTTGATGACTAAAGGTGGGTGGAGGCAGCAGAGGAAATCTTGTTGTTCCTGGGCCATGGCCCAGAGGCTCCAAAAAAAAAACCCAGACCTTGAAAAGATTATGAATCAGCTAATCATTGTGGGAGTGCCAGATTATGGTCAGGAAGAGGCTCTAGGAAACATCAAGGGAATGGAGAAGTGAGAGAATGACTAGTGACCTGTTAGGGCACAGAAGAAGTGTGACAAGAATGTAGATAAGTATCCGATGGTACTCTTGTTGGGGAAAGCAAGCAGAGCAGGAACTGGAAATGAGGCACTAGGGAGAGCATCAGGAAGAATCTGGTCACATTTTGGCAGGGAAGAAAAAGAATTCAGTCCAGGGATACCTGCTGGTGATGTTTGATCTCAGGCTACATGACAAGAGTAGAACTATAAGGATTCTATATGATGACTAACCATAGCTAGCCTGGAATAGAAGAGGAGTAGCAGCAAATGGGAAAGGATAATTCTTCAGAGTTACCAAGACAAAAACAAAACTTGTTGAGACCAAGTGAATAAAGAATACCTCAGAGAGTTGTTGTTCTCAGGGAGGGATCTGATGGCATCTGATCCGTGGAGTTACTGCTTAGGAGCCAGGGAATTTAGAAGGGAAGATAAGCCATAATACTGACCAAAAATAAATAAAACAACAATAAGGCAAATACTGGCATGGCAAGATTATAGTTACACAGCTATGTCATATACTGCTAGTTTATAAAATTCCCTTGAGGAGCAAATGGGTGTCAGAAATGACCTAAGAATTCCACTTCTAGGTATAACTCCTAGAGAAATTCGTACAAATGTCCACAAGGACACATTTACAAGGATGCTCATTGAAATGTTGATTGTAAAAGTGAAAAGTTAGAAATAGTCCCAATGGCTGAAGAATTACCAAATTAATTGTGATACATTTATGTTTATATTTATCAAAATAAACAACTTTGTAAGAATCGGCATTTACAGGTAATAATTGAAAAAGCAAGTTGAAAGAGGATACATACAGTATGGTAGTATTTATATATACTTTTAAAAACATGCAGAAGATTAATATATTTCATTTATTGATACATGTGTATTTAGAAAAGATATGAAAGTGTAAATTGCATATACACCAAATCCACAAAAACAGCTGCCTCTGGAGAGAGACTTGAGGTCTGGGATGGTATTACAATTTGATGTGTAATATTTTATTTTTAAGAATCAAAAGCATATACGATACATTATTATCAGTTTGGTAGTCTCATGGGTGTTGTTTATATTTTCTTTTGCTTTTACTGATCTTAAACCAACCAAAAATAAATATGCAATGAAAAGATCAACCACAAGATGCTCTTCACAATAGTTGGTGAATTTTATTAATTCACTTTACCTAATACCATATAGGACATTGAGGATATCAAAGACAACAAGATTTAGTTCATGCGCCCAAGGAGTTCACAGTACCTAAAGAACACAAACACACTCACTTATAAAGGTAATTATAAACTCTTATGGAAATACACATGAAGGAGATACTAATTTTTGCTAAGGAAGAGGAGTAAAATACTACAGTATAGATAGGAACATTTTATATTGGCCACTAGGAAAAGTAGTTTTTATAGCAGGCAAAGGAAGAAATGTGTGAATAAAAAAGCACAGAGATAAAAAACATGCGGACATTTTAATAACAATGCTTAGTATTGTGTTATTGAATCATACGAATTGTAGAAGGAAAAGGCAGGAAATGGACCTAGAAATTGGGGCTACTTAGTAAAGAGTCCAGAATATCTTACTAAGAAGTGTGGGGCACAAGGGTACATTTCAGTAAAATAATATCAGTGATATGGAAGATAGATTGAATTGATGTTTATCCGGAGGAAGGATTATAAGAATCCAAATAATAGATACTCACTATACATTCCTGGATGATGGACAGTATTTAGATAGATTCACTGCCAGGTCAGACACTATAAATATAGCCTCAAAACTTCAGAGGTGAACTGAAGGTCAGAGGTGGGAAGATCAGCCTGCTCATGGCAACCCCAGGGAGAGGTCAAGACAGAGGCTCAAAATAAGCAGAAAAGTAGAGCACAAAGTTGCACTTCACCCAGTAGAGAAAGCTTTCTGTTGACTATTTCTCATTTATAATGAATAAATAAATAAATATTTAATTCACACTCTCTAGGCAAAAAGAGTTTTATTTGTTTGTGAAAGTAAAACCAGATTTCTTGAATGGTTCTACTGTAAACAGGAGCCCTTTGTAACTGCACCCTTGAGATTCTGCCAAAGGGTGGGTCACCTTGGCTGGAGTAGCAACACAGATTGGCTCCTTCACAGGAAAATTTAGGATTTGTAATAAACAATCAAGGACCCTGAAAGCACTTGTTTGATATTGATATTAGTACTTCTTGGAGTGGCATTTTGAGGCAGATTTTTTTCTTTCCCCCTCCCCAGCCCCCACCCTGGCCCACTACTCTCCCCACACTGTAGAAAGAACACTACTCTGGGTGTCAGGGGTCTTTCAGCTTGCCTTAGTGACATTTTTTTAATCCCATGAATTATTTATAAACTTGCTTCACCTCTCTGGGTTCTGGGGCCCTCATCTAAAAATGTTTTATTTCTCTAATTGTAGAATGGTCTGGGAGCATGGAATATGGTAACCATATTACTTAGCAGCTTGGCTCAACTTGCTCATTCAGTGTCCTTCTTCAAATCCCTTCCATTAATTCAAGCAAAGGGAGTGCCATATTTCTGAGGTGGTCTCAAAAACATTCCTGTATGCCTTTTAGCCTTTGAGGGGAATGATGATCCAAATATGGTCTCCCATCTTTATAGGAATCGGCAGAGAGCAGTCATTGAAGGCCCAATTAGATGAAGATGGGTGTAGCTCAACTGATCCCAAAGGATCTGACAGCATGGCACTCAGTGACTCTGCCGTCAGTGTGTGGTGGACTCTCTGGCCTTTTTGGGCCTCCTGGAGAATTCCAGGGACCAGTTATGTGCTTGGCTGTCACCTGTTCTGACATCTGTTTGAATTCTACTATAAGAATGAGCATTCAGGGGCACCTGGGAGGCTCAGCTGGTTGAGTGTCCAACTCTTGATTTTGGTTTAGGTCATGATCTTAGGGTTGTGGGATCAAACCCTGTGTCTGGATCCCTGCTCTGTGGGGAGCCTGCTTCTCTCTCTCCCTCTGCCACTCCCCCCAACTTACACACTCTCTTTTGCCCCCCTCTCTAAAATAAGTAAATAAATCTTAAAAAAAAAAAAAGAAGAAGAAGAAGAGAATGAGCCTGCAACCTACGAGCTTAGTTAGTAACATCATCATTAATCACAAAAATGGACCACTTCGGGGTATTTTTATCTGGGGCTTCAGTTTCGAAAGAATTAAAAACAGAATAATTAAGCTATTTTTGTTGTTGTATTAATTGCTTATTTTCAAATGGCATATGGGTCAATTACTTATTAAAGCCTAATAAAAAGTTAGGATAAAATGTTGCCTTTTAGAAACAGGAAATAAGATAATTTTGGAACACAGATCATTAGAAATGGAGGCATTTTAGGTTGACCTATTTAATTCCCTCATTTAACATATGTTTCCTCTGTGTCCTGGAGAAGTAAATGATTAAGTATCATTGACAGAAATGGAACTAGAATCGGTTTTTAAAATTTCAGTCTGGTGATTTTTCTGTTAAGTAATACCTATGCCAACTGGAAGTCTACACATTATTTACACACTAAAATAAGATTATTTTGAATGGAATTCAGAGTAGGCATCATAAAGGTATAAATATCCATACATTTTAAATTTCTTGAATGCTAGAGCATGTGAGCAACTTGGTCTCTCATATTTAGTCAAGAATATCTTTCCACTATTTCTGCATTAAACACTAACGAGCAGATCCCTTTGGAAATTTGGCATTGCTTCCTGAATTAAAATTAAAGAAAGTTTTCTCGTGAAATAACTGGAAACATAGCACATGTTCTATTCATTGCTTCGTACCAAAACCAGCCTCATAATTCCTTTTCTGATTTTGTCTGGACAGGTCCAAATTAGCTACTACATGACTAGAGCCCAGACAGCCTTTCATAATCAAAATTGGCTGGCAAACGGCAAGAACTTTGGCGAAAGCTGTGTTTTCCTGTGCACCTAAAAATTGCTTAGTTGAGAGGGAAGTGAGAGTTGGACAATTGCTGTTTTTTATAACGAAGCTTCTTATAATCATAAAGTGGTAGAATATATTACAACAAAAATGGCTCTTTGGGGACCATTTGGCCCTGTGTTTCTGTGGGAAGGACCACATTTTTGGTTGTTTCAACCCACCCACCACCCATTTGTCAAATACTGATACTTTTAGAAAAACAAAATCGAAATGAATTTCTAGAAAAAAAGATATACAAAATATAGGGCCCATGTTTTATCATACCTCCAGAAGAAATGAAATAACTGTCAAAATGCTGTGCAATGTCTTTAAACATTTGCTCTCAATTCCTGTATTCATTGCACAGCATTTTGGCAGAGTAACAATGCCAATACCTTTCATCCTGAAGGCTGTAGAGAAAAAGTGATGGACATCTTAGTCATGTACCCTAGGCCTTGAACTACTCACTTCCAATTAGCTGTAGCTATTTAACAACTGTTCAAAGCCCTGTTTGGTCCCAAACCCTGTGCTCTGGTCACCATAAACTACATAAAAGCGTATTTTTGCACAATGGGATTGATAGGAAATAATTTCAAGTTATTTGTCTTCTCTTAGTAATTTTGAGCATGCAAGAGTCAATAAAACACTGGATGAAAAGTAATCCATTGGGAAAAGATAAGATGAACAATAAGAAGCCGCTGAAGAGCTTAGAGCAATCCACAAATGTGGAATAAAAATCCTTCACAAAACTCCATTGGTAAATCTAATTTTATAGATTTTTCAAGCCTTCTTATTTTGACTCCTTCCTTCCCTATATAATAAGGGATAAAATCAACTTCTCAGCAGATCAAGGCAGATTTACCGTGGAGCTTATGAAGGTAAACTTTCTATAGACTCTTCCTGAAGCTTGGGAGGAGCCCACGCATTGTAACCCTATGGTCTTATGTTGCTACAAAGTTTACAAAATTTTATTTTCGCTCCACTTCCTTCTGTTACACATCCATTCATAAGTGTGTCGTTAGTTAGAGTGGCCACAGTGAATTTGAGTTGGGGACGGATTTAGTTTGGGTTCAGTGGAATATATTTATGTGTCATGCAATTACTTCAGTTAAAAGTGTTTAAGTGCTACACATCATTAGCAATGAGCACACCCAGCACACAGATCTTGGCCTTTAACACCATCTCCACTGGTAGGAATCAGGGCTGTGAAAATTATGGATGGACCAGTGTTGGGGCAGGTCGAAGTGAGCTGGGTGAACAATTTGTTAGTCCTGAAAGTAAAGTACTGAAAAAGGTATAGGGTCATGTACAAGGACACATAGGAATGTGGACTCAATAAATTCATGAGTTCACATGAAAATGAATAAGTAAATAATTGGAGAAAAAGAGAGAAAGCCTGAAAAATAATAAAGTAACGGGGTAAAATATTAACAGTAAGGGAATTTGGGTATAGGGTAAATAAAATTGTTTACAATTTTCATTTTTGAAACTTCTCTGTAAATTCAAAGCTGTTTCCAAATTAAAAGCTTTAAAAGAAAAAGTAAGCTAGTGCTAATATTTCCCTTGGAATAATTTTCAGGCACACTCCTACAACCATTATGTCCACCCATCCAGCAATGAAGAATAAAGATGCAGAAGCAGAGCTCATATTGTCCTAAAAATGCATCTTGTAACACCCAGCACATGGCATATGGGTTAGTGGAAGGCAAAACAATGTTTGAAATGCATTGATCCAGGAGATAGTGGGTAGGAAATCCTTCCAGACATCAGATGTGCAAAATATAACAGACATTTAAGTTCTCATCAATACCCGAACAAAAGGAAATCTCTCCTTGCAGAAATGTACCTAATATAAAAATATATACATAAGCACAGTGTGTTATACGCAAATAATGAATCATGGAACACTACATCAAAAACCAACGATGTACTATATGGTGACTAATAACATAATAAAATAAATAAATAAAAATAATAAAACAAAAAACAAAATAAAAAGAGTATTAAGGTTACTATAATACACACACACACACACACATATATACACACATATACCTAATATTAGAGGATATGTGATTATAAACATCATCTTTCTTTAAAAATTTGGTTAGAGGGCGCCTGGGTGGCTCAGTTAGTTAAGCGACTGCCTTCGGCTCAGGTCATGATCCCGGAGTCCTGGGATTGAGTCCCACATCGGGCTCCCGGCTCAGCGGGGAGCCTGCTTCTCCCTCTGATCCTATCCCCTCTCATGCTGTTTCTCTTTCTCTCTCTCTCAAATAAATAAAATAAATAAATAAATAAATAAATAAATAAAAATAAAAATAAAAATAAAAATTTGGTTAGGAACTGTGCAAAAATAGAATGTGTCATATAATCTGTGTAGAGTGGAATAAATCTGTAGCAGTACTACAATAGTGAGTACATCTGTGAGTGAATATTCATGTGATATATCCCAACATATGGGATCATGTCTTGGCATTTCTGCTTCACTTTGCCCTGACAAGTCTGGAGCTTCCAGATGAAACAGCATGCAAAATTGCCTTTGACCCAGAAAAATGGCTTGAAGCAAAAGGTGTTCCTCTGACAAATCTCTTACATTTTTCCATCAATAAGTCAGTATATGTAATATAGTACTTATTTGATCATGCAATTATGTAGACTAGTACAACATATAAGACAATTTCAAAAGCCTGATATGTCCTTGAATTGTCCTTATGTATTGACGTATCCAATACTGAGTTATAAAGTTGAAAGAAATTTCTTAAAACTCAATAATGAAAACAAAGTTTGATCAATCATGCTAAAGCAAAGCTTGCATTCTGCCTCTGGCAAGTGTAGTTACAAAGACTAAATTTACTTTTCCTCCCTCTACCACATACATCTGAAATAACTAAACATCTGGACAAAATGACAAAAAAAAAAAATGTGAAACGATTTTTTCAACACATTGGACTTCAGGCAACAAGGAGCAGCAATCACTGAGAGAGAAGCAAATGAGCATTACAACTGCCCCAGCTTACTACCTTGAGAGAATTTCTTGACACAGGAGCCCACAGACTGAATGACTGAGGAGACCAAGCTGAAAGTCTGGGAAGACATTGTCAGTAGAGTTTGCATGTCAGAGAGCCAGTGACAGCTATACACAGAGATAACTGAAGAGATCTGCAAAGAGTCTCCCTCAAGTATTCAGCAGAGTACTAAAAAATGAATGGTCATGAGAAAATGGCCTGACGCCAGGGAAACAACCACCTAAAAGGATTAGCAATAATAGTACTTGGAGCTCACAGAAGGCAAGAAGAGTGCCATTATCCACATAGGCAGACTAGGAACACTCCTAATTTATGGGGCACTGGGTGGAGTGCTCAGAAGACAGGTCTTATCTCAGTAGTAGGGTAAAATTAGCTCTAGAATAAATACTGCTCTACTATCTCTTAGAAAAACTTAAAAGCAAGACTCAAAAAGATCAAACTATTTCCAAGTAACTTAGCATACCAGAACAAAGCTCAAGAGACACAAAATATTGAGCACTATATTCATTTCCTAGAGCAAAGTGCCAAAATGTGTGGCTTGAAACAATAGAAATTTATTGTCTCACACTTCTAGAGGTTAGAAGTCTGAAATCAAGGCATCAGCAGGATTGTGCTCTCTCTCAAGGTAATAGAGAAGAAATTATTCTCTGCCTCTCTCTTCACTTCTGGTAGCCTTGGGGGTTTTTGGCTTGAGGATGCATCACTTCAGTCCATTGTCTTCATATGGTGTTCTCCCTGCATGTCTTCACATTGTCTTCTCTCTGTGCATTCCTGTCTCTGTGTTCAAATTTCTTCTTTTTCTAAGGACATCAGTCATATTGCATTAGGGTTCACCCTAAAGACCTCATTTTAACTTGATGCCTCTGTAAATATTTTTCTACATAAGGTCACATCCTGAGGTACTGGGGGTTAGAACTTAAACATATCCTTTTGGGGGAACACAAACTCATAACACACACCCAACAGTGTAAAATTTATAATGTCTGACATCCAGTCAAAAATTACCTGGCATGCAAAACAAAACAAAATAAAATAAGAAAATATGATCTATAATGAAGAGAAAAACTCACCAGTCAAAACAAAACCAGAACTGACACAGGTTTTAAAATTATTAAAAAGGACATTAAAATAATTATAACTGTGTTTTATGTGTTCAAGACCTAGAGGAAATCCTGATTTTATTAAGTAGAGTCATGGAAGTTATTTTTAAAAGACCGAAATTAAATTTCTAGAGATAAAATGACAATGTCTGTGATGAAAAATACATTGTACAGATTAATGACACATTACATATGGCAGAGGAAATATTAGTGAATTCAAGGCCTAAGAATAGACTATATCAAAATGAAATGCAAAAAAGAAAAAAAAAATTAAAAGGACACAGCATCAGTGGGCTGTAGGAGAATATCAGGCTACTGAATTTACATATAACTCAAGGCACTGAAAGAGGGAAAAGGTGGGACAAAAAAGAATATTTGCAGACAGAATAACCAAACTTCTTCAAATTTGATGAAAGCTATAAATTTACAGATTCAATTAGCTCAGTAAACCTCAAACATAAGAATCATGAAGACAGCTACACCAAGACATGTAATAATCAAATTGCTCCAAACCAGTAACAAAAGAAAATTTTCTTAAAATCCACAGGAAAAGGGACACCTGGGTGGCTCAGTTGGTTAAGCATCTGCCTTCAGCTAAGGTCATGATCCCAGGGTCCTGGGATTAAGTCCCACATTGGGCTCCTTGTTCAGCAGGGAAGCTGCTTTTCCCTCTGCCTGCTGCTCCCCCTGCTTGTGCTCTGTCTCTCCGTCTCTTTCTCTGACAAATAAATAAATAAAATCTTAAAAAAAAAAAAAAATCCAGAGGAAAAGGATGGGTTATATACAAAGGAACAAAGAAGGATAACAGAAAATTTTTTGTAGGGAAAAATGCAAAGAGGACAACAATGTTGTAGCATCTTGAATGTATTTAGAGAAAAAAAAATATCAACCTAAAATTTTATAACTAGTGAAAATATCTTTCAAAATTAAGGCTTTTTGAGACATACAAAACCCTAAAGAATTCATTGCCAATAGACTTGCACAAGAAATGTTAAAGTAAGCTCTTCAAAAAGAAAAAAAAAAAATGATACTAGATGAAAAAAAAGGAATTAAGAAGCCTGGAAATTATAACTATATGAGTTAAATACATGTGATTTTGTGAAATTATCTCTTAATTCTAGTTAAAAGATAATTAGCTGTTTAAACAAAAATATCATCAATGTAGTTTGGTGTTTATAATATGTATGTAAATAATGTGTATGGCAACAATAACATAAAGGCCAGGAGAAATGGAAGTATACTCTTATAAAGTTCTCATCTATGAAATGGTATAATATCACTGGGAGGTGTAGATTGGATAAGGTAAAGAAACTACTGGAATAACAAACCAAAGAGTTGTAGTTAATAAGACAACAAAGACAAATAAGAAAATGGAATCATAATAAATACCAAAAGAAGGCAGAAAAATGAAGGGAAGAGAACAAGGAAGAGATGAGACAAATAGAGAACAAAAAGCAAGATGCAAAATTTTAAGCCTGAAAATATTAACAATCTCATTAAATGTAAATAGTCTAAACACACCAATAAAAGACAGAGATTGTCAAACTGGATAAAAAATAAGTTGCAATTAACTTTAAATATAGAGACAAAATGACAGAAATATATATAACAAGCTAATATCAAATCCAAAGAAAGTTGTAATGCCTATATTAATACCAGACAAAGTAGATTTCAGAGCAAAGAATATTAACAGGGAAAATGAAGACCATTTCATAGTGACAAAGGGTTCAATTAATCAAGAGGATGTAACAATCCTATACATTTAGGTACCTAAAAACATAGCTTCAAAATGAAAGAAGAAAAAAAAAAAAAAACTGATAGAAAGGTAAGGAGAAATCAACAAATTCACATTTAGTGGAAGATTTTAATTCCTGTCTTTCAATAACTGATAGAATAAGTAGACACAAATTCAGTAAATGTATGTAAAACTTGAACAACACTATCAACCAACTTAATTTGACATTTATAGAACACTCTACCTAAAAAAGACAGAATGCTTTAAGTGTTGTACACAAAAAATTTGCCAAGATAGACTATATTCTGGGTCATAAAACAACTATGAACAAATTTAAAAGGATTCAGGCCTTACAGTGTATGTTAATATGACTAACATAACATAATAAAAAAATAAAATAGCAAGTTTTTAGAGCTTAAAAAATATGGAATAAAATTAAATTTAATATAGAAATAAATTAGATATTTATCAGTGAAAGATATCTGCAAAAGTCCCGTGTATTTGGAAACTAAATAATACACTTCTAAATAACCTATAGGAGTCAGAGATTTAAAAAAGGAAATTAGAAAGTATTTTGAATTGAATAAAAACAAAAACATCCTCAAAATTTGCAGGATGCCACTAAAGCAATATTTAAAGGGAATTTTATATCACTAAACACACAGTTTAAAGGAAATATAAACATATATGTTGGTGATACTAGAAAGCCTTGGACAAATTACTGAAAAGATTGTCCACCTTCATACCCTGCCATCAATGATAAGACCACATAGAAATGATCCAGGTGGATATTGATTTTTCTTAGTAAATGTTTAAACACATGACTGTTTCAAAACTTCCCAAGTATTTCACATACATTTTCTTCCAAAATCTTCTTAGTGAATCAGTGAGCTATTACTGTTTCCTTTGACATATGAAAAAAAATGAACTCAGAGTTAAAGTACATTTGAGGCCACACACTCTGTGAGTAGTCACCAATGTCTCTGACTCTGGAATTATAACCCAGTGCTTTTTCTTATCTTAGGTATGAGAAGTTCTGTATTACTGTGAAGCATATACATAACCACAGAATTGCACAGATGGAGAACTGTAAATGGTAGGAACCTGGCCAATTTTCCCTTGGGAATTCCAGTACTACTGCTCCCTTCCTCATTATTCTCTCCAGACCATACATGGTGAGGGAGGGCAGTACGTTTATTGAGGGGCTTTACTGGGGACATGGCTTAGGACCTTCACAACAGAGGCATTTTATAAGGTTTGGCCAAAAGACTCCACTGCATTTTCCATGTGATACATTTTTGAACTGAAGATGTGGTTTGAGAATTTAATAGCTCTCAGCAGTTCTTGCTTGTTAAACCACTTTATTTTCTCTGTTTGAAAGGTTTGTGGAATTAAGTTGCAATGACTTGTAGTGAAATACAGAGTAGAGAAAAACAAAGCCCTCAAAGTGGGATACAGATTGAAGAAAAACACATTTTATTGTTTTAGTCACGAATGCCATTGGCTGGAAGCAGATGACTTAAATGAGTTGATGCCTGCCAGACCACAGCATGTGGCAGACAAACAGAAAACAATGAGGTCATGCAGGAGTAACTCATTATCCCTAACACAGTATCAGTTTTAATAGAAGCCTGATTGGTGCTTGGTGTGATGTTTAAAATCACTGGACTAGAAGTCAAGATATGTGGGTTCTAGTTCTGCTTTTACTGGTACCCAGATGTATGATTTTAGTCAATTCCTCTTTTTTGGTCTCAGTTTCACTGTTTATGAACAAATAATAAATGGGTAAGTTGAGGTGACACCCAGGGCTTTTTCCAGCTTGGCAATCAGTCAGTATATATTTATTTAGCACCAGTATGCTCCAGGAGCTTTATTATGTGCTGGGAATACGTTAATAAACAAAATGAATTTGATTTCTCCCTTTATTTTAGCATGAAGAAAGAGCCAACAAATTGGTTTATAAGGCCTTCATAGGGCCTGAAATATTATTGAGTAAGAAAGCCCCAGGAGTTCTATCATTGTGCCTGAAGGGGGCTGTATATTTGTATCCAAATGGCAATTTTACTACCATTCCCCACTTTATGTTTTCATTACTTCTTGCTGGAGCAATAGCAATCCTCTCCTCACTGGTCTCTGTCTCTATCCTCAGTCCATCCATATAACCATCAAGATTGCTATTAGAAATTACTGTCAAGGGCGCCTGGGTGGCTCAGTTGGTTAAGCGACTGCCTTCGGCTCAGGTCATGATCCTGGAGTCCCGGGATCGAGTCCCGCATCGGGCTCCCTGCTCGGCAGGGAGTCTGCTTCTCCCTCTGACCCTCCTCCCTCTCATGCTCTCTGTCTCTCATTCTCTCTCTCAAATAAATAAAATCTTTAAAAAAAGAAAAAAGAAAAAAAAGAAATTACTGTCAATGTTCCAAGAAACTATTAATATTATTCCCCTTAAAAAAAAAAAAAAAAAGATCTTGTTTTCCCCATGCCAAACAGAAGCATGAACATGTTCCTTAAGATGAGATATGAAGCCCTTCGTGCTCTGGTCTGAAACTTCCTTTCAATTTTTGCCTATCATATACATTAGCCTATGCTCTACTGAAGCCAAACTACTTATCCCAACAACAATAGTCTGTATCAGAATCTCATTAAACAATGTCAGTTTCTGTCACTACCCTGGGAGCCCTTGGAGAGCAGAGATGGCTTCTTATTTATGTCTGAATCCCGGTGTGTAAACCAGCACTTGGTGGCACAGTAGACAATAAATATTCGTGGAATTGATTGGATACCCTTTTGGCAGGATCTTGCCCTACTTGTGACTCTCACACTATAAGCCCTCAATAAATAACTGTTGATTGTTGCTTAACCAGTTCTAGGCAATGGTCTGTGAACTGCTAGCATCTGCTTCCCTGGAGAGCTTGTTAGAAATAAAAATTCATGAGACATATTCCAAGTGTCTTTGATTGTGGGGACTAGGGAATCTCCAGGCTTCTCCAGAATTCTCATGCATGCTAAAATTGGAGAAGCATGTCCCTAAACCATTACCAGAAACTAATTTATAGACTGTGACTCATTTTTCATTTAATAAAAATGTGGTTATTTAACCAGTGCCAAAACACTTTGGCCAGGGGTTCCACTGGTTGATAACATCTAAAGACAAAGTCAGAGTAAAACCTGTGCATTGGTAAAATTGAGAAAAATGCCAAGAATTGTTTTTAAGCTGCTTTGTTCATCACAGTCCCACTGTGGTCTTTAGCTCTACTCCCAATGAAAAACAGAAAAAATAAACATTTGCAAAGGTTCTACAATGTGATCAAATTCCCCTATCTTGTGATATTGATATGTGCTAGGCAAGGGCTAGGGAGGTGTCAATCCTTCTAGATCTGTTAATCCTCCTAGATGATATACATAACTTTAATATAACTTCAATTTAATGAAACATCCTTGATATCAATCCTTTATTCACTGGTTAGATTCTTTATTTTTTCAACTAATATTTATTAAAGGCCTACTATGTGAGATTGTGCTAACTATTGTGGACTTACCAAAGAAAAGGCACAGTCTTTGGACTCAAATTGCTAACAGTATAATAAAAGAAACAATGTGCAATTTTAAGACAATGCCATTTGTATTCACTAAGAATAAACATCAGGCTCCGTAGCTCAGGGGTTAGATCACTGGTCTCGTAAGAATAAACATCAGTTGTCAACCGGCCCAGAACATGAGCCCTAACTCAGCTTCTAGGGCTTATCAGGCTTCCCGAAGGAATTGGCACATTAGCTGAGGCCAGAAGCACAAGTAGGAGTTATTCAGGCTAAAAGTGCAAGGAGAAGGGACGGGGTGAGGCATAAGATAAAAGGATGTTCCAAGTAGAGGAAGTTGCATTTACACAGGCCAGAGAACAGGGCAGGATAGAAGCAAGGTGCTTGCATGGGACTGTGAGTTGTTTGGTCTGGATGGAGCACAGAATACACAAAGGACTGTGGAAAAATGAAGGTGATGAGACACAGGAACAAATCATGAAGTCCTCCTGAGCCATATTAAGGTGTCTGAAATTTATCTTAGAGGATGGGTGAAAGAAATTCTGGTGAGGTAGGAAGAAAGAAGGTGAGTGTCAGCCAGAAAGAGCTGAAGAGGTTTAGAGCATCAAGATAGCCACAGCCTTATTTCTCTTAGTATGGCTGGACTGTGTAGAACTGATTGGACAGGAACAAGAGTGGAGGCAGGGAGGCCCAACAGAAGCACTGTGACCTAAACCAAGTCACAGAGGCGAAGGAATAAAGAATGGCTTCAAGAGCCTAAGTGCTGAGAAGCAATAGGATTGATGTAATATTGGATTTAGTAAGTCTAAGATGGTATCTAAGTTGGGCCTTGGGACAGCCTATGGCTATGGGTTCACTGAGAGGAAATTTAAGAGATGCAGGGGGACGACTGTGGGTGTCAGGGTGTGGACAGTTGTAAGTGAGAGATCAATGACAGAGCTTTAATCTCAATGCGGGGATGTTGTTTGAAGGCTGGAGGTCTGTTGCTCTTCAGAGGCATGCTGTGAGAGAACCAGCTCCATTCCGAATGTTGCACAGACACGAATACACTCCATTGCATAGAATAAGAGCCTGCAAAGTGCTGTAGACTGAAGAAGAGGCGTAGTCATAAAACAGCTCTTTGTCGCATTATCCAGTTCAGTGAGCCAAGGAAAGGTCAGAACATGAAGACTCTGCCCCTGAGTTGCTCTATAACCTCGGCATTTTTTTCTTAATTTGTGAAGGGGGAGAAATATTAGATTAACCTTCTTTGTACAGCTTCCCTAAGGAATTCCCATTTAAAATACAGATAAAACATTATACACACTGAACATAGCCATACATCCATAACAACAGACCTGCCAAAATTATAAAAAAAAAAAAAAGAAAGATTCCTAATCTGTGAATCTTTTCACCAGTCTGGAACTTCTCTGAAGCCACAAGTCCTGAGTTTTACAAACTGAGTGTTTACTACCTCATCCCTCAGCATAAGCTCAAGGGAGAATATAATATTTTCTCCTATGTAATTAAATGCAAGTAAAATGTTAACCTTAAATACATTTGCCTTGGGAATAGAAACACAGTGCACTTTTCACGCCCTGATGCAGCATGTCTAAGCTTTTGGCCACTAGTTCTTTAAGACTACTCTGTTTAAGTGTTCTATTATTCCATTTCGATTTGAAGATCATATTGTGAAGGGAAAAAAATTCCCAAGATTCGTTTCAGAGATTTTGGACTTGAGTCTCAGATTTTATGTTGCCTAGCGGGGTGACCCTTGGCAGCCCTCTGTGTCTCTTACACATCAAATACTTCATCCACTCTATGGAATGAAGGTGAGAGTTCTTGTTCTGCTTTCATCACTGGCATCACTCAACATTTATTTAGGAAGGATTTACCTAGGACTTACGGTATGCAGGGCAGTTTGCTAGGTTTGGTGAAGCAGAAGGAATTTGTAGTATTGCTGTGGAGAGGCATATTTAATTGGAAACATTACAAAGTAACATGGCACTTACTATTCATTTCTTTAAACAACTGTAGAAGGGCAAAGAAGAGAATAACGAACAGTCTGGCTGAATCAAGGAAGGCTTCATAAAGGAGGTAGTATTTGAGCTATATCTTGAAGGGTCTAGGTGAGTAAATGTGTGCGGTTGAAAGCCTTTGTTTGCATTTGGAATACCATGTGATGAAGATTTAGAGTCATGCTTGGGGATTATGAGAGATAATTACTACTATTAAGAGTAAATGTGATCTATATGTATGAGTACAAATGAAGAAAAGATGCAAGGGTCTTCCATCAACAAGGCCTATACCTTTACCTATCACTACTTCCTTTACCTAAACTATCCAGATATACCCTTGCAGCATCCCAGTGTGAGTGCTGCACATGAACTTTGTGGTCTGAAATAAGGGCAAAGTTATTACCCAAAGATATTACCCAAGGAATCCAAGAGCATAGAATTGGAATGATGGGTATGAGTCAAAGTCTTCAGTGTTCAACGAAGTTCAAAGCCAAGGAATCCAAGTTTCCATGCAAAGTCCAAAGGGTAGAAAAGAGGTCACAGGATGGAAATGAAATCAAGGGTTAAGTACAGAATGGAAAGTGGCATAGCACCAGATGATGAAAGAAGAAAAGGTCCTGGAATCTAGTACTGGAATATGGTACCTTTCTTTTATTGGTCATCGAGTACCTGGAACAAATTATAGATGGTTCATTTTATTGTTTCTCCTAATTCTACTTTTGTATTTCCTTAATGCTGCTTCTTGTTTTACTATATGATCTGTACCTTGGTTCATTTGAACATAATAATAAAAAAACAATAAAAAATTTACTCTAAGAATATTAAAGATGTGGAAAAAGAAAAAAAGTTCAGGTTTTTAAATTCACCTTGAATGCCTGTCTATATTTACCTTCATTCTACTGTCCCAGGCATGAATTCATTCTGCAGATAGTCTAATTCCTTCCCTTTTTATTTCTCATAAGTTAACTTTTAGAAATGTTTATCCAAATTTCATTCAAATACCTACTAATGAAAGAAATTAAACCATTTTTTCTTATAAGATTTTTTTTTAAATTTTTAAAAATTTTTTTTCAAGATTTTATTTATTTATTTGACAGAGAGACACATAGCAAGAGAGGGAACGCAAGCAAGGGGAGTGGGAGAGGGAGAAGCAGGCTTCCCTTGGAGCAGGGAGCCCGACGCGGGGCTCAATCCCAGGACCCTAGGATTGTGACCTGAACCGAAGGCAGACGCTTAACAACTGAGCCACCCAGGTGTCCCTAAGATTTTCTTTTTTAAGATTTGATATGAAGATGGGAAAACATAATACTCAGAATGCATGAAAACAGACACTTTCCATTATTTGCAAAAGGGTGGGGAAAGATTTGTAAATATCTTATAAGTGAAGAATGTGAATACCTACTGACCGAATAGTTTTATTCACAACATTGAGCAAAATTCTTAAAACTAAAAATCCACTTACTTTCAAAGAAATGCAAAATATAATAAGAATCTGTTTATACTCTAGTAGAATTTTAAAATTTAAAGAAAAAATTTTAATGTTCCATGTTGACAAGGCAGTGAAGAAATGGACATTCTCTAGGACTAATGAGACTTTAAAATAGTCAAAGCTTTCTAGTGAGCAGTATGACTATGCATGTAAGACTTTAATAAATGTCTCTACCATATGTCTTAGAAGATTCACTTCCAGACATTTAGCTTCTTGATGAAAAATATTATGGCCCCATGTTCTGACTGTCCCAGAAACTCATTTCACAGTGAAGGAGGTGCAGCAATGAACATACATCCCTGGAATAGGAAGTCCTTTTAAAGTTAGTTTTAAACCCTTTCTGAATTTCAGGCTCTTCATCTCTCTCTCATTAGAAAAAGAAATCTAAAGTCTAAACCACACTTTGTGCAAAGACTATACGTTGGACATTTTTAACCCTGCGTTTGGCTCAATGTAGTGAGTCATCAGTTCATGCTCCTCTTTTTTTAATTACTAAATTATATTTTTATTTGAGATTTATTATACTTTTCAAATGGCAATTTTCTTTTAATTTTGTTGGAAAGGAACTATAGGTGTTTATGATAAAATTTGGGTAGCTCAGAGCCTAAGAAACCAATGTGCTCCAAATACCAAAAATACATATATACTATTAAAAAAGTTAAAATGAAATTAATAATTTCCTGTTTCTAATAACATTGTTTATTGACTTCTCTGGTCTGCAGCTTATATTTTATATAATACCTCAAATGTATGGAAGTCTTTGAAGATGTAATATTATTTCTTTCTCACAACAACCTTGTGGATAAGGCTCTAATTTTGTTCCACTTTACAGATGGTGAAAATAAGTCTCAGGGTGGTGAAGTGACTTGTGGAAGATTTCAGCTCATAGTTACTAGCTGGGCCTCAGAAGCATGTGTTCTGCCTACAGGACCTGGATTCTTTATACAACACCAGATGCATCCTGATGCATCTGAGAAGTTCTGTGACTTCTCAGAACTACCCCTGGAATGTATGACAATGCCTCCCTCCTAGACTATACATCTTTTTTTTTTTTTTTAAAGATTTTATTTATTTGAGAGAGAGAATGAGAGAGAGAGCATGAGAGGGAGGAGGGTTAGAGGGAGAAGCAGACTCCCCACCGAGCAGGGAGCCCAATGCGGGACTCGATCCCGGGACTCCAGGATCATGACCTGAGCCGAAGGCAGTCGCTTAACCAACTGAGCCACCCAGGCGCCCTAGACTATACATCTTTTTAAGAGTTTTTTTTCAATGAGATCCTCTCTCTGTACCTGAGACAAGAACATTCTATGGCCTCTAGGTGTCCTCTCTCTGAGGGCTCTTGATTCACAGCTGCTTTCTCTAGATCTTCACCTGTGTTCACCTCAGTGTCCTCCCTTATATCAGTTCAGTTTCACTGAGGCCACATTCAGGTCCTTGAGGCTCTGGTGGTAGCGACCTTCTCACCCCCAGCCCCACAGCCACACAGAGGCAGCTCGGCTGGACAACTACATATTGCAGTCTGGAAAAATCTTAAAATATTTCTAAATTTAGCCTACTATTTATATTTCTCTTTCTGCATCCTAGAAATGTTATTGCATCTGCTAGACAGTTTTCTAGAGCCCAACTTCAAATCAAGCATACTTGGAAATATAAGAAATATTTACACTGCTTCTGAATCAGTTGTGAAAATGACAGCATATAATATATTGTTATTTATAAAAGCTTTATAGATACTGCCAGATGCAATAAAATTCCCCAGAGAATATTGGCTCTTGCTCTGGTGTCAAAGCAATAAAGAGTGATAATTTACATGGGATAAATTGCCTATTAAATTTAGTAAGCCCTCTGATACTTAAGACCCACAACCAGACTGATTAAACTTGCTTTTCAGTCTTTTCTTGCATCAAACCTCAAGGCTCCAGCTAATATGAGTTATTTGCTTTTTCTCAAACATGACTTTGTGTTCACATTTCATGACTTTCCTCACGTTGATCCTTCAACCCGGCAGAATAATAGTCCAGTTAATAATAAAAGCCTACATTTGCAAAAGCATCTCCATATATAATATTTTGTATGGCCTTTACAATAGCCCATTGCCATTTAACAAGTGAAAATTTCAGAGGGAAATGTTTTACTGAATGCCTTAATGTTACAGATCTGAGATTTGAGGCTTCAAAACTTCACCACTCTATACTGCTTCTCCTGTTATAATTTAATGGAAATTCAGAGGAAGGTACTTTCAATAAATACAACCACATATTTATGTCATATATTAACAAAATGCTATTTATGTCATTGGGCTAAAATATTAAAGAAATTCGAAGAATTCAGACTTAAAAAAAAACAGCAAAAAATAGGCATCCTTCACCAAAGTATTCACTCAGATTCAAATATTCATTCCCCTCTCCTTTTTCTAATTCTTACTCATCATTAAGATTTTATCTTAAATGTTACTTCCTATACAGAGCCTTTTCTGACTTTGTCCCCTTTGGAGACAGGACTAAGCAGTCTTGCCACAGCATCCTATGGCCATGTGATTTCTCGACAATAGCAATGAACACACTTTAGTATCCTTTGTTTAATTTTCTGTCTTTGCTGTTAGATTGAAAGCTCCATAAGGGACAAACACTGTATCTTTCCATTACCCTACTGTATACCAGAAGCTTACATATCTCCTGGAACATGGTGGCCATTTATATTTCGTGAATGAAAGAAAGAAGAGAGAGAGAGAGGAAAGAAAGGGGTGATAGAAAGCCCTAAGCCTCCAGAATCAGACTTATGAGTTTTTTACTTTGAATAGTTACTCAATTTCTCTCAGTCACAGTTTCTCATCAGTAAAAGGGCCACACTAGCTAGAATAACAGCTACTTATAAGAGGTCTTATGAAGTGCTTGGAACATAATAAACAAATGAAAAGAATTTCTTTTTTATACCCAATCACAGGATATTCTCTGAAAGTTACATTGTGACTCTGGAGAACCTCTGCTCCTAGGCTTTTGGTAGCAGTTCCTCTGATAATTCTATTCATGCTCTAACCACGCAGAGAGAGCCCTTAGATATTTCAAAATCAACACCACACACTTGTATTTGTTGTCTTTCCTCTCAAGACTTTTCTTCCCCCTTTGTTCCCTATTTCAGTTCAAGGCTCCACCATCCACACAGAGGACAACATCAGAGCCCAAAACATTGTCTCCTACCCTTACCCCTCCCACTGCTTTCCTTAGTCTACACAGTGCTTCTCAGGTAGGCATAATATTGCTGTGCAGGGGACATATGGTGATGTCTGGAGACATTTTTGGTTGTCACAATAGGGGAATGGTGGTGAGGTCATGGATGCTACTAAACATTCCACAATACATAGGACAGTCCCCAACAGCAAAGAATATTTTGACTCAAAATATCAACAGCGTAGAGGTTGAGAAAACTTTGTGTACAATGAGGGGTTAGTAAACTTGCAAAACTGACATTCCAATCGTTGGTCTTTGAGACTGCTGAGAGTACTGTGTAATTTGCTGGTGGAAAAAGGGGCTGGCTTCCTCCAGAAAATGCTGTAATTGCCCCCAATTTCAGTAGAATTGTGGCAAGTTTGCTGGTGAGATCCAAGGTTGACTGTTTTGGAAGGAGTTCTCTAGATTCTCTAGATTGTCTCTACAACAGCCATCTCACAGTGTCATCCTGGGAACCCTGGAAACCCCAGAGGAATTTTCAGGGAGTATTCATTTTTACAATAATATTAAGGTGTTATCTGTCCTTTTTCGCTCATTATTTTATGGGAGTAGACTGCAGTCTTCCAGAGTCTACATAATGTACAATATTGGCACATATTAAATTCAGAAGCAAGTAGCCAGTACAAGTATCCAGCTGCTTTCTATTAAACCAGACATTAAAGAGATTTGCAAAAATGTATAACAATGCTACTCTACTCGCAAGTTTCTGATTTTCAAAAATATGGTTATTTTTCATTAAAATGTGTTATTTATGTTAACATATAAAAGGTTGTTGTTCTTTAAAACACATGAATAAATAGGTAATTTCAAGAATACTGGGTTTTCATTTCTAATATAGGAAATATCAATAGATATAACCATATAAACAAAAGTACTTTGGGACCCACAATAATTTCTAAGAGTGTAAAGGAGTCAATGGAACAAAAAGTTGAGAATTGTTATTATAGTGCAGTGTTTCTCATATTTCATTTGTGCATTATATGTATGCATATGCATAATATGTTAAAACACATACTCTGATTCAGTAGATGTGATGGCTAATTTTATGTGGCAACTTGATGGGGCCAAGGGGTAGACAGGTATTTGATCAAATATAATACTGGGTGTTTCTATGAGGTGTTTCTGGATGTGACTGCACTTGAATTCCTAGACTAGGTAAAGTAGATCGCCCTCCCTTAATGTGGGTGGCTTCATCTAATCATTTGAAAGTTTGAATAGAACAAAAAGACTGATTCTCCCTAAAGTAAGAGGGAATTCTTCCAGCCTTGACTGCCATGAGGGACATTGGTTTTTCCTGCCTTCTGAGTAAAACTGAAACTTCTTCCTCCAAGGCTCAGCCTCTGGCCTTTAGACTAGAACTACACCAATAGCTTTCCTGGTTCTTAGGCCTGCAGACTCAGACTGGAACTACATCATTGGCTCTCCTAGGTCTTAGGAACTGTCAGCCTCCAAAGTCACATGAGCTAATTCCTTATAAAAAAAATCTCTTTATCTGTCTATTTCTCCTGTTGGTTCTGTTCCTCTGGCTAAACCTAATACAGTAGATTTGGGATGGGGCCTGAGATTCTGCATTCTAACATCCTTCTAGATTATGTTAATGCTACTGGTCCATGGACCACACTTCTAGTAGCAAGGGTCAAAGCATCAATATCACCTGGGAATTTATTAGAAATATAGAATCTCAGACATTGCCTCATACCTATAGAATCAGAATCTTCACTTGAGCAAGATTGCCAAATGATTCACTTGTACATTAAAATTTAAGAGACACTGCTCTAGTGTAGTAGTTCTCAACCCTGACTACATAGTAGAATCACTTGAATAGTTTTAAAAAAATGCCTGGATTCCACCCTGATTAAATCAGACCAATTAAATCAGAGTCTCACTGAATAGGCCCCAAATCCTTCTTCTTTTTTTTTTTATTAATTTATTTATTTGAGAGAAAGAGAGAGAGAGCATATGAGTGGAGGCGGGGTGGGGGGGAAGGGCAGAGAGAGAGGGGCGGGGGGAGGGCAGAGAGAGAGGGAACTGACAATAATCACTATAATCCCAAGCAGACTCTGCAATGAGCAAGGAGCCTGACACAGGGCTTGATCTCAGGACCCTGAGACCATGAACTGAGCTGAAACCAAGAATCTCAACCGACTGCACCACCCAGATGCACCCCCTCAAAATCCATCCATTTTAAAAGCTGCATAACATTAATGTGAAATCATGAATGAAAACAATTGGTCTAGAGAGAAAAGACTGAAGATCAACAACAACAGTCTTTGAGTCTTTTAATAAAATTTAATAATTAATCATTCATTGAAAATAATAATTGATTATTAATGCTAATTAATAAAAATTAATTACCCAGGGTGTGAAATGAAAGCAAAAGACGTCAACTTGCTACTTAGTGTTTCTGGATAAGGAGTCAACAGTTAACCAAGCGGCCAAATGCCCGAATAAGACACCAAAGGAAATGATGACACTCTTCTCTCTCAGGAGAGACTATACAACTTCTTGTGGGTTTGATATCTCTTCCTGGAGTGGGAACTTAGCTTTGAGTGTTTACTGAATATTCGAGGTCTAGGGTTGAATCGTTATGTGTTGTACTGGAGAAGTAGACTCAGAGCTGGAAGTGATCTTCCAGAGCTGGATGTAGACTAGAGTATCTAGATTCATTTATAGATGGGGATATTGAAGTTCAGAGAGGGTAATTCACTCACCATAGAGGCAGCACAGCATAGTGCAGGTAACCAGCCAGAGTTCAACCCTCGGCTCTTACACCTTCTCTGGAGTCATCCTCTCGTTCCAAAGACAAGTCGTATGCTATTACCAGGGCCGCCAGAAATCTAGAAGTACAGTGATCAGAATGCCTGTATTGAAATTTTGCTCACTGGTTACTGGGTATTTTATACTATTATATATATATTTTTGTCATTCAACACTGGTTATTAAGGTTCTGCCAAGTGGTGTCAGGAACTTAGCACACTTCATTAAAAATAGTTATTTTGTCATACTACAATTATTTGTGGAATTATTTAATAGCGCCAGCTCTCCTGATTTTCACTTCATTATTTACTTAATGGCATGTCATACTGACCTCCTTGGCAGATGAAGAGGGCTGAAAAATTGAACTATTCACCCAACTGGAAAAGTGGGACTGGGACCTTGATTCTGGACCCACTACAGTGTTCCCTCTGCAAACAGTATGGGGCCCCTAAGAGCAGAAACTGATGTTGGAAATCATTAGCCACTAAAGCTCCTCCCAGCTTTTCCTCCGTTCTCTGAAAATAGTACTTAAAAAGAGAAAGAAAGAAAGGGAAGAAAAGAAAAGGCACTCTGTTTGATGTACTGTATGTTGGAGGGTTCTGGAAAAATTTATAATGTGTTCTGAGCTCAGAGACAAAATTTTCCAAAAGGACAGTTATACTATTTTCTTCCAAGAGTCTGCATCCTGTTATACTCTGGAAGAAGTGACCTCATGGTGTTTGTATTTGTCTCTTGCACAAAACCTCTTTTATAGTATTAATGCATGTGCAGATCTTAGGATATGTAATACATGAAGCTCTGAGTTGGGCAGGTCGTTCAAAGAACAGGCTGCTGCATTCATAATGGCGTCATCTTGTTTTATAGCAGCCGAGCGGCTGGGAGGAGGAGAATTGGATAGGAGGAAGTTCTATGCCAAGTTACTTGGAACATATATATGCCACACCAATCGAAGGAACTTAATAAAAGTGAGCGAGTATTAACTAGTGATACATGTTATTAATCTCAGAGGAACTGACAGTAATCACTATAATCCCTTACAGCCTATTAGAATTATAAGGTGATTGCTTGCACATTACCTCATTTGTATAATACTTTACAGCTTATAAAGTACTTCCTCATAGATCATCTTGGCTGTTTCTTCCACCATGCATGTGAGATACGCAACACTGGTATTATCCCAAATTTATAGGTAAGAAAACTGAGGCTTTGAAAGAAATTAAAAATGTGTAAATTTTTTTACATAGCACTTGACAACATCAAAAGCTTTTTTATATACATGAATTCAATTGATTTCCACAAGAAGTATCTGCAGTAAATAAAATGATTACGAATTCCATTTTGCATATAAGGAAGCCAAGAGAGTAAATGGCTTAGCCCAGATTTCACAGCAAATTAAGTGTCAGAGTGAGAAGTTAGAGCCAGACTGACTCCTTAAAAAGTGCTCTTTCCACTATGTAAAACTGCCTCTTAGGTACAGAGCATGGGCTTTGGAGTCCAGCCAGACCTGAGTCTAAATCTTGGCTCTTACACAGGCAAACTGTAGGGTGAAGTCTGAGAAACCACTTAACTTCTCAAAGCACAGCTTTCTAATCAGCAAACTAGGAAAAGTAATACCTACCTCATGGAATTACTGTGAGGGGAAAAAAAAAATGACCTAATGTTTGTAAAATGTTTAGCATAGTGCTTGACACATAGAAAGGGCTGTTAAGTGCAATAAATTTTATCTCTGGCCCCCACACTTGCACAAGCCCATTCCGTCCCAACAATAGTCCCACCAGCGCTGCTCAAAAGCTTTGGAAAATGTTATTTTTCCAACTGAAGCTGCGGACTGCTTTCAGAGCAGCGCAGGAAGATCTGCACCAGTGTCTGGAATGGAAGTCAAGATATAAAGAGCCAACGCTTTCATCTGCCTCCTTTCATGGCTCCTAGAACTCCTGCAAACCCCCTCATTTCCAGCCTCTGTTCCCAGATAAAGTGAGAACTATGGTCAGAAGGAAAACAAACCAGAGCTCTGTCAGAACATCTGGTTAACATTCCAGAGCCCAAGACCCCACACTAAGAGGACCCTGCTCTCTCTTTCTCTTTCAGGGGCATCTCCTCAACCTCAGAGGTCTCTGCTGTGCCTCTAAGAAAATCAAGCGCCTGAAACTCAAGGTGGGTTTGAAGCAAAGCAGTGCTTACAGTCAGGGAATAATACTTACAGAGATCAGCCCTGATCATTTATTTGTTAAACATATTAACATATAATAATTTCTCAAAGCTTTTCTCTCTTCCAGAAACTCGGTACTGTATTAAGGCAGAGCGATTAGCAATGACCAGTCCCTGCCTGGCTTTACAGCCTCACATGCATCTTGCAGCCCACCTAGTCCTGCACTGTGGTCAGTTCTCCAAACACACCTTGCCACTCACATCTAGTGTTTTGCACAAGTTGTTCTTTTTTTTAATTAATTAATTAATTAATTTGTCAGAGAGAGACAGCACAAAGCAGAGGGAGAGGCAGAGGGAGAGAGAGAAGCAGGCTCCCAGATGAGCAAGGAGTCGGATGTGGGACTCGATCTCAGGACCCTGGGATCATGACTGGAGCCGAAGGCAAACGCTTAACCAACTGAGCCACCCAGGCATCCAAGTTGTTCTTTTTACCAAGATTTCGCATTCATTGCCTGAATTGTTGCTGCAAGGTGAGTTGCTATTCTTCTCAGTGATGTCTCTCAAGAAACCCTTCTTTTGAGAAATGCCTCCTGGAAGGCACCTGGGTGGCTCAGTTGGTTAAGCATCTGCCTTCGGCTCAGGTAATGATTCCAGGATCCTCAGATCAAGCACCGCGCAGGGCTCTATGTTCTGGGGGAGTCGGCTTCTCCCTCTCTCCCTCTGCTCCTCTCCCTCCCCCACCCCAAAGCTGGTGCTCTCTCTCTCTCTCTCCCTCAGATAAATAAATAAAATCTTTTAAAAAAAAGAAATCCCTCCTGGTTGCCTCTATTCCTGAGAAGCTGTCTGGGGTAAAGTTGGTGATTTTATCTTTGATCACCTCCATTACAGCTCCTAAGTGCTCTGTATATGTTTAATGTTCACACGTCTCTGTCCTTCACAAGTCTCTGAGCTCACTGTGTAAGTTTTTCTGTTGATTCTTGAAGCCCAACGCGAGGCATAATGACTTTTTTAAAAGCCGGGATGGAAGTTGTGGAATCTTAATCATTTTTACATGCTAGACACCTTTGGCTACCTTGGACATCCAATAATACCATGATTTTTTTTTTTTTGGTCATCATTCATAGTTGATGACAGTGTTAAATTTTATTAAAGATTAGTATGAAAATGGTGACTATTTCCTCATCCAGGTTAATGGACCTTTTGAATTCTATCTCACATCCCTAAGAACTCCTAGAAAGTATGTAGTATTTAGAATCAGACTGAGATTCAAATGATCAACGTCTCTCTACAGAAAGGAAATTTGAGCTTTTTGAGATCCTGTTTCAGATTGTTATAATGCCTAGCTGTGTGTGACATGGTATGAGAAAGAGGATACCTACAATGATATCTAGCACATGGCCACCGATAAATAAATGCTGAATGTTTTTAGTTGATTGAGACTTCATGGGACAACGAAAGAAGCCCCAAATACCCTGGATTTGAATCTTACCCTGCCTCTCGTTAATCATATGATTGGGCCTTTTAAAATGTCAGTTTACTCATCTGGAATATGGAGCCAATAATACCTACTATGAAGCCTTTTTTTTTTTTTTTTAAAGATTTCATTCACCTATTTGAGAGAGAGAGAACGAGAGACAGAGAGCATGAGAGGGAGGAGGGTCAGAGGGAGAAGCAGACTCCCCGCCGAGCAGGGAGCCCGATGCGGGACTCGATCCCGGGACTCCAGGATCATGACCTGAGCCGAAGGCAGCCGCTTAACGACTGAGCCACCCAGGCGCCCCTAACTATGAAGCCTTTTTTTAACCAGTGATACAGTAACAGATGCACTAGCATGGGCCTGGGAAATAGGAAATGCTCAATAAACAGTAGAGTGGCTAAACGATTGGCATTTAAAAATATAATTAATTCCACTTTTGTAGGTCAAATTTCAGTTCCTAAAGAAATTAAAAATTTTCAAAATGCTGGTACTGATTTTACCTACTCATTGGTTATTAAAGTTAATGATAATTTATTGATTTTTTTGAATAAAAAAGTTAAAATTTATTTATTTTTATTTTTATTTTTTTTAAGATTTTATTTATTTTTTGACAGAGAGAGAGACAGCAAAAGAGAGGGAACACAAGCAGGGGAAGTGGGAGAGGCAGAAGCAGGCTTCTCGCCGAGCAGGGAGCCCGATGCGGGGAAAAAAGTTAAAATTTAAAGATGATATCAACTATATTTTTTTACAAACACCTTTTTTACAGAGGCCAATGATTTTTTTTTTTTTAATCTGAAGAAGGGAGATGGTTAAATAAGCAAAATGTACTTCAGTTAGAAGATCAATGCAATTATACAAAGATAAAGTTTGTAGAATATAATAGAAATAATTACTTATTTCTTAGAAACCGTTTTTTATGACTAAAAACATTTTTAACATATAATATAGGGACATGTAGTTTATAAAATAATGGACAGAAATACAAGTAAATAAATATTTTGAAAAAAAAAACAGCTAAAGAAATATCTAAGCACTTCATGAATGCAAGGACTAAATATTTATTGAATACAGGTGCCAGCAACATATGGAGAAGCTTTTGATTAACTGTTCACTATTGCATTTCCCTGTAGCTTCCCATCAGTGCTCCAGAGTCTCAAAGGCCAGGGTGGATGGTATGTGTTGCACGTGAGCTGCAGAATTCTGGCCACCCCAGAGAGCTCTTCCTAAGTTTCTAGCTGATGTTTAACATGAGAATAAAACATTAACAGATGCTGCGTCTTAACTTTGCCTGCTGTCTTACAGGCTTTTCTCTTGGGTCCCTCTTGGCTGATGATCATCTGACACAACGTTGGAAAGCTGCCTGGTAAAGGGAGGGATCGGAAATGAAAGAGAGAGAGAGAGAGAAAGGGGTGGGGGAGAGAGAGAGAGAAGGAGGGAAGGAGGGAGGGAGAGAAAGATTGAGGGAGACGATTATCTTGTGTTGTACTGGGACTTAATATATCTGGAATGTAGTTCCACTGAAGCTGTTAACTTACTGTGGGAAGTTGGGAAAGAGATACCCCCACCTCTCTGTGCCTCAGTTCCCTCATCTATGAAATGAAGCAATAGGATTAGATGGCCTGAAATCCTTTCTAGAGCTAGCAGTAGTATTCAGTGCTTAAACTGCAGTCTTAATTACAATTGATCCTATACATTTATAACCTTACCAAAACAATAAAACCTCAATTAATAAGACTAACCTGGCCATTAGTTTTATCATTCCATCAATAAGAGAAGGGAGAAAACTTATGATACGTTTACTATCTGTCATACACTTCCATACAGTTCTCATTCTACACAATGCTAGACCTGTAAGGTAGTCTTTCCCCATTTTAGGAAGAATGGAATTACATTCTAGAGGTTAATAACTTGACTACTGTCAGGATATTAATTAGCAAGTTCAGGATGTGATTGCTTTTATTTATTTACTCATTCCTTCAGTAAATATTGTTGAACACCATGCCAGGAACTGGATTAGAAGTAGGGATGTCGTAGGGAACAAAGTGTCTCCAAAGATCTTATTTCTTTTTCTGTGACAATGAAGGCATATTGTTGCCAGAATATCTTGAGAATGTCAAGGAACCAGCTAATTTAAATTTTTCAAAATACATCAAGTATTTGGGGGAAAAAAAGACTTCTAAGTCACTTGAGAGTAGTTTTCCAACATTTAGGCTCTGACTCTTCTCATTTTACATTTAAAATGTGAACTTCATAATGAGACAAAGTGGATTTAATTAATCACATCTCTATAAACACCAGGCATATATATATTTCTCCTTTTTTAAAAAAGGAACAACACTAATACCTCACAATTTTCACTACAAAATTGTAGAATAGAAACGGCACTTTAGAAAAAAAATAATTCTCTAATATAAAAGGCAAAAATAAGTACTTGAGGCAAATACCATTAAAAGATTAGTTAAAAAATGATAATTAGAGAATATTAAGGCACACCTTATTACTGAATGCATCCATGTAGTAGACATTAAGCTACATACTATGCAGGATCAAAAACTCAAAAGAATTCAGATTTTAAAAAAAGGGAAATCAGATCATACCAAAGTGAATGAAAGATTCTGATGAGTTTTTTCGGGATTGCTGCTGCTACTATCATTACTACTACTATTAAAAACAATAATTCACATTTGCTCTGTTCTCACTATTTGCCGGACAGAGTTAAGAGCTTTGAAAGCATTATAGCATCGTTCTTCTCAACGCCTCTATACCATAAGCACCATAATCATTGCCAGTGCATAAATGAGGATGTGGGAGAATTAGGGTTGCTAAGAAACTTGCATACAGACACGCAGAGAAAAAGTGGTGAACTGGGGTGCCTGGGTGGCTCAGTCGTTCAGCGTCTGCCTTCGGCTCAGGTCATGATCCCAGGGTCCTAGGATCGAGCCCCGCATTGGGCTCCCTGCTTGGCGGGAGCCTGCTTCTCCCTCTCCCACTTCCCCTGCTTGTGTTCCCTCTCTCGCTGTGTCTCTGTCTAATAAATAAATAAAATCTTTAAAAAAAAGCGGTAAACTGATATTCAAAGGCAGATTCTTTAAAGATATTGATTGATTGATTGATGGGATTGGGCAGAGGGAGATGGAGAGAATCTCAAGCAGACTCCATGCTGAGCTCGGAGCCCTGAGCCTGAGGTGGGGCTGGATCCCACCACCTGAAAGAGATCATGACCTGAGCCGAAATCAAGAGTCAGTCGCTGAACCGACTGAGCCAGCCAGGCGCCCCAAAGACAGATTCTTCTGAATCCAAAGATAATGTTCTTAACATCTAACCTAATAGTCATTTTAAGATCTCAAGCCTAAGTGATCACCAGATAGATGAAGCTGTTAATACTGTAAAAATCAAGATATGAGCTGATCTGGGACAAATAAAATGAGTTAAGTTTCAAATGTGTTCATTTTTAAGTGACATTAAGACATATAAGTGAATGTCCAATGCGATTGTATCATGAATAGGGTTTAGACCTACTCTTGCAAAACAGGCAAGGAGATAGCCTAGGGCGGTGCATCGAGGCCAGCTTGGAGGAACTTTGCAGCTAATTATGTCAGGAGAGATGGGAGAACTTGACACACCGAGCACCTATGGAGAGGCGAGGATCTCAAATACTTCAGAAGGACCTCTAGGTAGATTTCATGGCCCCGTACACCCAGAGGCATAGTACAGGAGTTTAATATTTGTGCCAAGACTGAGAGGCTAGACATGAAGGGACCTGTTACAGTCCAGAAAGTGGAACCTTGGGTTCCTCCATTATATTGGGTAAGGTAAAGTCTGAGGGATTCTAGTAGGGTTTCTTTTTTTCTTCTTCAAGAAGGGTCACAGTAAAAAATGCATTTTTATCACCATCTGGTACACATACTCATATAGATGCATATACTCAGCTAACACAAATATCTAATAGAAGGGATATTTTCCCTTACTATGGTCATTACACTCTAATATTTCTCTACTATATTTCATTTTTTATATTGCTAGATGAGGCTAACTAAATTAATTTCCCAACCTACTAATGGGATACAACCTGCAGCTTGAAAAGTATTGGCCAAGAGATCACTGGAGGAAGGTAAATACTAGCAACCTATCTGCCCTAGAGAAGCCGGGAGTAGCCTCTGAAACATGCTGGTCCATTTTTACACAAAATGTAAAACTATGACGGGGCGCCTGGGTGGCTCAGTCAGTAAAGCGGCTGCCTTCAGCTCAGGTCATGATCCCAGGGTCCTGGGATCAAGCCCTACGTCGGGGCCCCCCTCAGTGGGGAGCCTGCTTCTCCCTCTTGCTCTGCCTGCCACTCCCCCTGCTTGTGCTCTCCCTCTCTCTATCTCTATCAAATAAATAAATAAAATCTTAAAAAAATAAAACTATGACACCTGAGGATGAAAGTGAGTTCAGAGTCCTGAATGCAGTTTGGGGGTTCTGGGCACAGAGATGATGGTTGAGACTCTGTAATAGTTATGTTATTTGGAGGGAGAAAGAAAAACAGAATGAAGCAGAAAGTAAAAAAACTGAACTCTACAGAATATCCACAGTTCTGCTGTGGAGTGAGAAAGATGAATTCAAGGGAAAAAAAACAACATGATGATTATTTGAGGACTTTAATAATTTATGGCAATTGTTCAGGAGTCAGGGATTATTGATCTATTTTATATTGATTATTTTATAAATCACCAGTATATACTGGTGCATTGTGGACTATAAAATAATTTATTCTCAGTGGGGGCGTGAATCCGTTTCTTGTCTAAAAATGTTTGCACAAGTTCGGGAAAGATGGCTTATTCTGCCATCTAGTGGCCTGTTTTCTTACATTGTCAGCGCTAAGTTGACAAGTACTGGACTGGAAAAACCAGAAAATTTACCCAAAGACACATTTTAATTATTGTAAATGTTATGTGAATATTGAAGTCCAGTCAATAGGGCTTGACATATGAAAACCTGAAGTGACTCTCTTCTTAAAGTTGAGATTGGGCACCTTTTCAAAATATTCCTCCTCATAAAATTCTAGGAGAAACTGTAAATTAACTAAGAATAAGCCTAACATGCAATGAATAAGACATTCATGAAGAAAATTCTAGAACCCTATCAAGGAACACGGAAGAATGGTAAGGTAAGCTGTGCTTATTGAAGGAAGATTCATTATTATAAATATGCACACTTTTCCCAAATTTATCTATAAATCAAACAAAATTCCAGGATATTCCCAAAAGATTTTTATTTATTTGTATATTGGAGCATTACAAATTGGCTCTAATGTTTAAATGAAAGGGAAAATGTGAAACAATAACCCCCACCAAAAGATAAGATAAAGAACTTGTTTAAAATGTAAAAACACAGGCCCCTGGGTGGTTCAGTTGTTAAGCGGCTGCCTTCGGCTCAGGTCATGATCCTAGGGTCCTGGGATTGAGCCCCGCCTCAGGCTTCCTGCATCGGGCTCCCTGCTCTGTGGGAAGCCTGCTTCTCCCTCTCCTACTCCCCCTGCTTGTGTTCCTGCTCTCCCTATCTCTCTCTCTGTCAAATAAATAAATAAAATCTTTAAAAATAAATAAAAATAAAATGTAAATACACTATATGTTAATTGAACTTAAATTTTAAAAATAAAAATAAATAAAATAAATAAAAATTTAAAAAGACAACAAAATGTAAAAAGTATCATAAAATAATAGTTCTTAAAAGATGTAAAATTATGCAAAAATAGATCTGTAGGCCAATTGAATAGCACACAGAGGCCAGAAACAGAATCATGAAAAATACTGAAATTAAGCTGATGATGAAAATGACATTTTGAACTGGTGGGAAAAAGAGACCAAGTATTCAATGAATGGTGTAGCCAAAATGTGTTGGGCATTTGGAAAAAAAAAATAGCTATTTTCAACTTCAAGCCATATATTGGCATAAATTCCTTATGGCTTAGAGAGGTAAATGTAGAAAAACAAAACTATAAGGGTGTTAAGGAGAAAATGCGGGGTAATTTTTATAACCAGATGGGGGAAAATCCAAGCAAAATACAACCTCAGAGCCATAAAGAAAAGGTTTGACACACTTAACTACATAAAAATTTTCAATTTCTCTTCGATGACAGACAGCATACGCAAAGTTACACAACAAGTGACAGACTGGAAATTACATTCAGGATATAAAACTGCTTCTACATGTACGCATCAATAAGAAAATGAGTCAATTAAAAAATGGGCAAATGATTTGGACCAGGATTTACTGAAGAAATACAAATGGACAATAAACTGATAAAAAGACGCTTACACTTAACGTGGATCAGAGAAATGCAAATCGAAATCAGGTATTTTTTACTTGTTTTTAAAGTTTGGAAATACTAAGAACATGTAATAACGCAGAAATGAGCACTCTCAAACACTCTAGAAGAGTAAGCAACTGGTGAAGCAGATTTGGAAGGCAGTTTGGCAGAATCTATAAAATTTCTAAATGTACATATTTTTGACATAGCGGTTCTACTTTTGGAATGAATCCTCAGGAAATAGTCACATATGTTCACAAAGATTTATGTTCATTGCTTCATTTTTTTAAAATAGTAATGAAAAATGGGAAACACAGTAAAGCAAACTAACTTCTCTTGCTTTCCAGAACCTGGTACTCTCCTGGCTGTCTCCCTTCCTTCATGGCCACTGAGACATCGTTCCTATTCATCTCCTCTGACTCTTCTCATCACAGTTCCCCAGGACTGGATCCTAAAACCTCCTTTCCATCTATCCTCATTTCCTTGGTGACCTCCTCTGGCCTCTTGGTTCTGATTCAACATCTGCTACTCTCCACTTGACAATTTGTGCTTCTAGCTTGTATGCTCCTCCTCTGACCTCCAGATGCCTGCTGACATCTCCTTTTCTGTATCTTATGTGCATCCCACACATAACTTGAAAAACAAACTCTTGATCTTCTCTTCTAAACCTGTCCTTGCCTCCATCTCCTAGATCTCAGTAAACAGAAATTTCATCATTCCAGGAGCTCAGGCCAAAATTCTAGAAGCCATATTTGAAACACCTTCCCTCATATCCTCTATTCAATTTGCCAGAAATTCATACAGCCCTACTTTGTCTATAGTCTAAAGACATATGAAGATTCCAAATACCGCTCACCTCCTCCACTCTAAGGACTCTGGCCTGAGCCACTACCATCTCCTACCTGAATGACTGAAACAATCTCCTAACTGGTCTCCAGAGTTCCACGCCCTGCTGTGGTCTACTTTTAACAGAGCAGATAGAATGATTCTTATAAAATGAAAATCAGATCCTGTTTCTCTCCTGCTTAGACTTCTCCCCTGGCTTCCCACTTCACTCACAGTAAAAGCCAGAATTTTTACAAAGTCCTATAAATCTTACCTCAACATCATTTCTCCTCCTCCCAGCACTCCCTCTCCTTGACTTTCTGCCCTCTCCACCCACCCCCCAACCAACACTCTGTCCTGGCTCATCCTACTCAAGACACTTTGCCCTCCTTCCAAATCTTCCAGCTCCAGATAGAACCTTGGCATAGGGCCCATTCACTTCCTGTTCCCTCTGCCTGTATTTCTTCAGTTGGTCCCTGACCTATTTCAAGCCTTTACTTAAATGTCACCTTCTCACTGAGCCTCTCCTGACCACCCTATTTAAAATTGCATACTTCGTCATTACCATCTGACATAGTGTGATTTTATGCTTTACAAATTTGTGTATTTATTTTCTGCCTCCTCCAACATTGTTTTAAACTGGGTTTTTTGTTGGGTTAGTTGGATAATTCTGTTTATTATTATTCACTCATGTACCTCCAGCTCTTAAAAATGGTTGTTGGGCACTCAGTAGGTGTTCCGTAAGTATCTGCTGATTGAAGGAATGATGGAAGTCTACCAATAAGAGAATATCATAACACACTGATCTTTAAAATTTTGTTCACCTGTTCCTCAAATGGCCTTTGAGAAACTATGACATCAACTTTATTTTAATCATGATGTTTTATTGTGGGGCGCCTGGGTGGCTCAGTCGGTTAAGCATCTTACTCTTGGGTTCAGCTCAGGTCATGATCTCAGGGTCCTGAGACTGAGCCTGGGGTTGGTGCTCAGGGTGGAGTCTGCTGGCAATTCTCTTTCCCTCTCTTTCCACCGCACTAAAATAAACAAACAAACAAATAAATAAATAAAATCTTTAAGAAAATAATGTTTTATTGAGAAACATATGATTTCTGGTGTTTTTAATATGGTACACATGCTTTAAATATATTTTCATCTCAATCTAGGTGCTATAAATTCAGTCATTCAATTTATGAAAAATATCTGCCATGTAATCCAAATAGCAATGATAGTTCTTATATTTGTGTTGAAAATATTTTACTTCATTTTCAGTTCAAACGGCATATAAATACCTGGGACAACCATCTCATTTCCAATTCTAAGCTATTCCAATTGCCTAATAAAATCGATGTTATCTCTCAATATGGTAGAACATTCTGTGCCTTGTTCCTCCTATCCCCTTCCCCCTAGAAGCTATGCATTCTCCAACTGTCTTTTGATTTGCACCCAAAAATCATTTCTTTCTTTTTTTTATTTAAAGATTTTATTTATTTATTTGACAGAGAGAGACACAGCGAGAGAGGGAACACAAGCAGGGGGAGTGGGAGAGAAAGAAGCAGGCTTCCCCCGGAGCAGGGAGCCCGATGCGGGGCTCAATCCCAGGACCCTGAGATCATGACCTGAGCTAAAGGCAGACGCTTAACCAATCGAGCCACCCAGGTGCCCCCCCAAAATCATTTCTATCTTGAGGCAAATTGCATCACAGTGAATGATAAAGATTAGTGAGAGGTGTGCTTCTCTGCTGTTAAATAGGTGAACGGTGATTGATTGATTGATTGATTGCAAAAGTGGAGACAGGAAAGGAAGACTTTCAGACAACAGGATCATTCTCAGGCAAGTCAATTTTAGGGAAAAGTTCATTTGAAAGTCAAAGATCTGGAAATTGTTTCCTTTCTCCATTCCCATACATTCTTGGAAAATCTATGAGTAACCCTGGATACTCACACACCCATACCTTATTCTAAAGATAAATCATATTGTGGAATTCTATGCAATAGTGATTTAAAAAGATGATGAAAGGATGCAGAAATTTCCAAGAAATCATCATAATTGAAAAAAAAAGCACAAGTTGCTTAGCAATGCTTCTCATTTATCTTTGAAAGATGTACTTAATGTATTTGTATATGCACATCAATTCATAGAGGGGGACCACAAGAATTTACACAAAGACATCCATAGTGGGTACCTCTGAGAGGGGATGGGGGAGTAGTGGCTGGGGGCCATGGAATAAGAGATTCACATTCTGCTGGCTAGTTTTGTATACTTAAATATTGGTTAAAATATTGGTTAAATTCCATATGTCAGTTAAAGAAAATTAATTGAAGTGGATAAAAATTAATGAAGAGAAATACTAGCAGACTCTGATATTATAGCGCTGGTATCATCTTTTAATTTTTTTTCTTAGAGTGGTTTATAAATATTATAGAATATTGCCAATAGCTTTACATAATAACAGTCAGTTGCAACAAACTCCTACTTCCCTTTTCTTTTTATACAGCTGCTATTTTCCTATCCCATACTGGTGATAGTCACTTCAGTCTCATCACCTCAGGTGTTAACAACTATTTGTACCTCTATCAGTTCCTCCCACTAGATGGTTCCTTAAAGGACTTTACCATTTTCAACTTTGCAATCCCTACACTGCCTGGGATAGAGTAGGCTCTCCATGACATTCTGAATGAATGAATAAATGAATAAATGAATGGAAGTAAATGCTCTGCCCCCTTTGTCTCATTGATTAAAAAGCAAGACAGGGGGTCATAGGGGAAGGAAGGGAAAAATGAAGTAAGAGGAAACCAGAGAGGGAGACAAACCATAAGTGACTCTTAATCTCAGCAAACAAACTTGCTGGAATGGAGGGGGGTCGGGGGGATGTGGTGTTTGGGTGATGGACACTGGGGAGGGTATGTGTTGTAATGAGCACTGGGTGTTATATAAGACCGATGAATCACAGACCTGTACCCCTGAAACAAATAATACATTATATGTTAATAAATTTTTTTAAATTTTATCTTGCATGCCTAATGATCTCTTCTATACTTATTGGACAGTGAGTTCTAGATATTTAACACACTTAAAGACATTATCTCATTTTTCTTCCCCATTTTGTGGTGAAGAACCACGAGTAGACACAGACTCAACTTAACATAGAGAAGTAGAATCTCACAGACAGAAAGTATCTTTCTAAATGCATTGCCACAGCCACTGGGACCATTAGGTTATAAGTGTTGATCTGGCAGCATGAAGAGCCATGGATGACTTTAGTACATGACAAGTAGCTCTTCTAATAGAATATCATGATATTTGAGATTTAATCGGTATTTTAAAAGAAGTCTGACACTGGGCATCCCTTCTTTAGTAACTTAGATATCATTTATTAAATCATATTATACAAAGTTTCTTAAAGATTACATAAAATAGCCCACAGCTAGTTCTTGAAATCTTTTTTTTTTTTTTTTTAAATACCAGAGAGATGGGGCGCCTGGGTGGCTCAGTTGGTTAAGTGTCAAGAGTATTGATTTTGGCTCAGGTCGTGATCTCAGGGTTGTGAGATCGAGCCCCACATTGGGCTCCATGCTCAGCAGGGAGTCTGTTTGGGATTCTCTTTCTCCCTCTCCCTCTGCCCCTCCCCCTGCCCTCTGCCCCCCCCAAATAAATAAATAAATAAATCTTTTTAAAAAAATACCAGGGGAGGCATCTCAACAGATGTTATTTGTCAAAGGGAAAAGAAGAATGGCCGTTTCTATGATATGGCATTTGTTTGTGTGAGCACATTTATCAAAGGAAAAGCAAGGTGGAAATTTACAAAAGCAGAGTAAATTTTTACTTGTGTTTGAATTCTGTAGTGCTTTTGGTATTGAATATCAATAGCAGCAGCAGTTAAAGCGATGTCAATAAAACCAAATAACAAAGCCAAGTAAGAAAATGGTAAGAAATTTCGGTACCCTTCTCCCTGCCTCTCTGGAGATAGAGAACTTCTGCTGCATAGAAGCAATAAAGCCATTTCTGGGTTATAAAGAAATCACTACAAAGCTTTATGAGGTGCAGTGTTAAGACAATGTTCTAGGTCCCTAATCGGTACTGTGTTTTCCACGTTTATTTCAAGTTGACACGAACAGAAATGTAGTATTTTCAGAGACAGAAATAAATAGAAGGTGAACCGTTATACCTTCAATAAAGTATAGAACCCCTGGACCAACAGGTGTGGTCTAGTTCAAAAGCAATATTATAGTTTTTCTTAAAAAAAGAGACTGCATTACTCATTTGAAACATAATAATCAATTCCACATTTTCCAGGAATATATACCCCCTGCACAAATAGAAATGACCCAACAGGAGAAGCCAGAAAATTTAGGGAAAAAAACTTGATAAATGACAGTTACACACCAGAAATTACACTTCTTTCCATATCAATCAGATCTTCAGATTGAGGTATGAGTGCTATATTAAGGTCTTATAAAAATATCACACTACTCTAATTACTATAACATTAAAATACATCTTAAAAATTATCTTTACTCATCTTTCACAATTAATTCTGCCTTTACCCTTACAAGATAGAGAAGGCTCTACTAAAAATGAAAGTAATAAATTAAATCAGCATGTAAAAGTATCATAGACAACTTGGACAGACAATTGAAAGACTGGTACCAAAACTTCATAGATAATATTAAAAAGAAAAATACAGGCTAAGAATGAATATTTGCAATACATATGACAGGTGAAATGTTCATATAATCAACACACAAAAAGCTCATTTATATAAAAAAAATACTCTAGTTCTCCAACTGAATAATAAGCAAAAGATACAAACTCACGAAAAAGAAGTATGATTTATCAATTAAACAAATGAAATAAAATTTCAATCTCCCTAATAATCAAAACTCAATAAAAATAATAAGATATTTTTTAACCTAAAACATTGGAAACAACTTAAGCTACTGAAGAAAATTGCCCTCTAAATGTGATTAGAATATATTTATCATCAATTATATGATTTAAAATAGGAAAAAATATCTAAATGGCTTGAAGACCCTGTGAAACTTTGGTATAATATAACATCCTCAATAAAATAATAAATTTGAATAATATTTAATGGCATAATGAAATTTTAAATAGAAAAGGCAAGATTTAAATTGAAAATATTATTTCAACTTCATTTTTAAAATATAATAATGACAATAAGTACTTGAGACATAGTCATTACTTTACGTTCCCGTACATGTGGCTTGCCCTCTCACTCCCTAACACACACATGCACACACACACACACACACAAACACACACATTACTTACTAACTTCCCGTCCTATACCATCCTATCCCGTTTTCACTTCCTTTAATTGCAACAGAAAAGAAGCTTTGTTTTATTTTATTTTATTGTTTTTTTAAAAGAGAGAGCGTGAGGGGGTGGGGGGGCAGAGGGAGAGAATCTCAAGAAGGCTCCTCCTGAGCCCAGAGTCCAAGGTGGGGGTGGGGTGGGGCTCGATCTCATGACCCTGAGCCCATGACCTGAACTGAAATTAAGAGTCAGTCATGTAACTGACTGAGCCGCCCAGACACCCCAACCACAGAGAAAGCTTTAAGTAAGAACAATCATTCTGAAGTTCTCCGAATGCTACACACTTGATCTAATATCTCTTTTTCTGAAAAACAATCTGGGCTAATTCCAACATATCTCACATTCCTGTCTATCTCGACACTAAAGTGTTTCCGCGGTATGTTTTCTAGGAAGCTCTGGTGAAGACAAGTGTTTTCCCTGCCTCCTCCTAAGAACCGTAACTTAAAGATTTCTTCTTCCTTCTTCAGAAGTTCAGCTCCTCTCAGGCTTATACCATCTGTCTGTGTCATTCACAAGGCTTCTACAAAACTATCATCTCCTGGCCTTGTTCATTGAAAACTCTATCTTCTGAATTGCTCTCTCCCCTGACCGTGCCAATCATCATCATCACCATCATCATCACCACTATCACATGCTCATTTTCGTTACTGCCACAGAAAACACCTGTAGCACTTAGTACATAACAGACACTGTTGTAAGCATTTTATGTGTTTTAATGCAGTTCCAACAAAACCCAGTGAGGCAGACATCATTAATATCCCTGTTTTGAAAAGAAAAAAAAAATCATTCGGATTGAAGGTAACCACTTGCTATGAGTCTCATAGCTTGTAAGTGGTAACCTGGCATTTGAACCCCCATGGTCTAGCTCCAGAGCCTATGCATCCTGTCTCTCAATATGAAGACTTATTCTAGAGGCCTTCAATAGCCAAGGAGACATTCGAAGCTCTCGTCCGCCAGTTCCTTGACCTCCTATTGCTAGAGAAAAACCACATAACCCAGGATAATGGGTTTCTTTTTATATTAATTACCACATTCTGAGCCTGGGTTCTTCTAAAACCAGTCTGAGAAAAGGTAGATATGATGGCTAATTTTATGTCAGTTAGGGTAGGCTATAGTGCCAATTATTTGGTCAAATACTAGTCTAGGTGTTGCTTTTAAGGTATTTTGTAGATATGGGTAACTTTTATGGTCAGTTGACTTTAAGGGAGATTACCTGTGGGTGGGGCTCATCCAATCACTCAAAGGCCTTAGGAGCAAAAGCTGAGATTTCCCAAAGAAATTCTGCCTCGAGCCTATAACATAGAAATCCAGCCTGTTTCTAGCCTTCTGGACTGTTCTACAAATTTCAAACTTGCCAACCCCCAAAATTACACAAGTGAATCCTTTAAATCCCTACACCCTTTCCCTTCTCTCCTCCCCTTCCCCTGCTCCAGTATGTATGTACACACACACACACATATTTTATTGGCTATGTTTCTCTAGAGAACATTGACTGATACAGTAGATAGGGAAAGAATGTAAAACATGAGTTTATTATCAAGTTGGTTAATGATGTAACAAAGACTTGAAAGATGAAAGAGAGGAGAAACAGCTATGCAGTGCTTTGTAAATGAAGTAACTAACCTATGGTTAGTTAATGATATTCCTTTTCATCCCAGTGAAAATTTGGGACAGCCAAGAAATAAGAACATATGGCTCTTGCCCACAAGGAGATCACAGAATAAATATAAATTCAATAATCATCACATGTAAATGTTAAATGGATCATAAAAGAGGTATAAGTAAGACATGAGAGGAGTATAGAATCGAAAAAATGTTACTTCCTGAGTCTGAAAACCAGGAAAATATGATGGAAAGGCTGTAACTGATCTGAGCCTTAATGTATCATTGTAATTTTCAGAGGCAGAAATGGGAGAAAAACATTTCAGCTACTTTCATGCAACCAAGGGGATTGATTCTTCAACAGGGAGTTCTTCAGCTCTGTGTCAGTACCTCAGCCACTAATTTGCATTCAAATTAGTGTAATGGTCTCTCTTTGTGTCTTGGCTTTGACATTTATTCATTTGAAAGGATGGCATTGTTGTAATTCTGCCCTATTCAAAGAGTTAACTAATAAAAAATGGCTTCATAAAATCTGCATTCTATAAAAGTTGTTATTTTGTTATAAATATTTATGGTTATTGGTTATTTCCGGCAGGGCTGAAAATGGACTTCAAAGAAATCATAACAAAAATTGTATTTTAATATGGCCTCTAGAGTGTGTGGTCTTGTTAAATTTTTATTACAATGTCTCAATAATACAAGGTCTTTTAATGTAGCTCTTAAAAATAAAATCAGTAGTGATTTCACAGATCTTCAATATTTCTAAGCTAAGTAGTTCATCTCATTATTCAGGGCAGTGTGTAACACATTTTCCTGGGAGAATATAATCCTCTCAGCTCTGCTCCAAGGCTTAAACTGTCAGAAATCAGACTGTCATTTGAAAAGCCACAGTGACTAAGGATCTGAAAGACAATCTTTATGCCTATAGGTGGAGCCACATGAACATAACTTTTAGAATTACTTACTTACTTAATTTATTTATTTAAACTTAAATCATCCCCAAGCAGATATATTTCTCTCTCCCTCTCTCTCTCTCTCATTCTTTTTTCTCTTTAACAGAGAAACCAATTTCTCTTTGCCAGTCTTGGGTTATTTCTTTCTCTTTCAGTTTTTTCTTTCCTTGTTTCTTTCTCCAAATATTCCTTCTTTCTCTCTCCCTTCTTCCTTCATAATAATAAAAAAAATTGCCAAAATATATTTTTTATGCTAAAATACGAGGCTCAGAGTTTTATATTTGAAGGGATCCTTGTGATATTCTACTCTAGTCTCTCCTGCTTGGATTTTTGGGACCAAAAGTCTTAGAGATTTCAGGGTTCATCAGAAATCTTACTCTCCCAGTTGACTAGGCATGTAGCAGGACCCCGAGAAAAAACAGTTTATTTCTTTCCTTTATAGCTCTACTGCTTCTTGCCCCCTCTCTCGACAGTGTTTTTCTCTGTATGTTCAATACACTAAAACTAGCTTACTTCTCAATGCCCTTACACAAGACTCACCTTTCCTCAAAGGAAAAAAAAAAAGAGTTTTTGTGTGGGGTACTGGCGATGGTAATTCAATTCTTTGCTCAGCAAATACTTCCTAAGCACCTTCAAGGTACTATCATTTTATATTAAATATTTCTTTTCTTTTCTCCACTAACAGCTATTAAATCAGTAAGAAGGGATAGGATCAAAAACAAATTTCCACATTTAAAGTAAAAGGAGAGATAAAGTCAGAAAATAGCCTTTCTCATATAAGTTGTCCAGACATCAGACTCCCAACAACACTTCTACCCCAGTCTTAATTATATGGAAATTTGTCACTTTGGTTTCCCGGAGAAATCATAGATTTCTTCAGATCTCTGAACAGGAAAACAAACATTTCTGAATTTACACCTCCTGAAGGCTCACACTGAAAAATATACTGCATTTGATTTTGTGGCAAATTCTTAAGGAAGTGGAAACATTATTTTTGTTCTTGAGGAATTTCAAACTAAAATGAAGGTGGAACCGACCCCTTTGGAAAAACAAAGAAGGCAGAGGTTGTCATAGAAACATTGCACACATCCTTATACATCGTGACCACACAGAGATAGACTCAATCCATAGGATGCCGTGGAAACCCTTCACGGAAGAAACAGCCATTAACAGTGTTCAGAAGAAAAGTGGCTCCACTCATTGGCCAGGAATGTGGGCAATATGCCATGCAAAAGAGAAAGAATACATGTAAGCTCTAGAGACAAATCAACTGCTTCATTTACATAGGAAGGTAAATAAGTGTTCTGGTCAGAATAAAGGCTAGGAGTTGGAGCAAAGCAAGGTATTTTGGAGATAGTCAGAGGTAAGAGGTAGGAGAAACACTTGTAGTTTTAGAGGGATTCACGTGGTAATTTAGAAACTTTTAAAGAAAATCATTCTTTTACATGTTACCAGGGAAATTTTCAAACCTACATCAGAATAGAGTGGGTATCATAAACCTCCAAGTGTCCATTATATTCCTGCTGATAAATATTAACATTTTGTCGAATATTTCAGAGGGTGTTATCACTACTGAACATGTGAATTATTTTATCTCTTGTGAGTGGAGGTAAGTACTTGAATAGGTCATCAGAAAGGAATTATGGATTTTTAAGCCAGAAAGGGCTTAAACATTCATGGTAAGTCAAATAAATTCTGCTTTTAAATTAGCTGCCTATAGGCCAAAATCAAGAACACAATGGCAAGTCCTTCAGAAGTCAGGTATTTGGCATGGAGGTCTTGCCAAGGAAGCTGACATAATGTAGAGAGGTCTTCGTGGGGACAGTGTTTCTCCCTGAGCATAGAAAGAAATATAGTTTAAATGTAACTAAAGAAGACAAGTATTAGTTCAGAGTGGAACCAGCAATCATAGCCAGATAGTAACTATGTTTCAGATAGTCAAAGTGGAAATGACATTCGATAAGAACTGTACCAAATGCTATGCTAGGTGTTTTACCCATGTTATGCCATTTAAATATCACAAAAACAACTTGTAAAAATTGTTTCCCCATTTTACCCGTAAATAACTGGGGCATAGAGCTGCGAAATCACTTGTTCGTGACACGGGGCCACTCGGTGGTAGAGCTAGGACTGCAACCAGCTCAGTGTTCGTTCGCTCATACAACCAAGGAACCAGAAAGGGGAAATGAAGTCTTGTTCCACACCATGCTGCTAAGAGACCCAAGGTCAGAATGACTGCAATGACTTCTAGGGTGAACAGTTTAGGGTGTTCTGACATCCAGAAGAAGAATATGCAGTCCACATAAGAAAGTATCTTCTTGGAGCGCCTGGGTGGCTCAGTCGGTTAAGTGTCTGCCTTTGGCTCAGGCCATGATCCCAGGGTCCTGGGGTTGAGTCCCACATCAGGCTCCCTGCTCAGTAGGGAGCTTGCTTCTCCTGCTCCCTCTGCCTGCCGCTCTGCCTACTTGTGTTCTCTCTCTTTTTCTCTATCAAATGAATAAATTTTTAAAAAAATTAAAAAAAGAAAATATCTTCTTCTTCAAGTAGACTATGGACTGGGCACAACTAAAACCCTATGCTTCTTAAAGTTACTACTCCCCCCCTGAAAAAAAAATACCTCAAAAATAAATAAATAAAGTTACTACTTCATGTGCTTTTTTGTCTTTGATGTATTTGGACATGAAAGGGAATTGTCCACACACCGAACACAGGAAAGGATTCTGAAAGGTGATACTGGAAATTTCCAGAATGGAGTAGATGGGTAGAGCTGATGAGTTGCACAGGTGTTGAAAGGAAATCGGGAGGTGGAGAGTGAGGGCAGACAGGGCGCGGGCTTCATCCTCCCTGGACTTTCCCTCACAGGCCGCCTTTGTCTTCTCGGTTATGAGGACAGGTGTGTTTATGGGGCACCAGTAGCCTTTGGAAAATGTGTTTCCCAAAGTGTGATTTGTATACAGCTGATGATATATAGGGTTTGGGGTACAGGGATAAACATTTTTAAGTTATGCTCTAAGTTTTGTGAGTATTAGGGAAAAAAGATCCTAAATTTGTGGATTCATGGATATGGTGAGTTAGAAAAAAGACAAAGTATCACAGGGATCCAGTTGGAATTCTGGCCCTACCTGATCCATGAAGGAGTGAAAAATGAAAACCTTATTGCAAGATATATTTGAAGATTTCAGGTATGAAGATCATCAATGTAGCTCAGGACATCTAGTAGGTATTCAATATGTGGCAACTGTCTTTACATGTGTGGTGGGGTAAGAGAGGAGAGGGATTGCTATGGAATGGTCTCAGGGCCAGAAACAGGAAGCATTTTGATACCAACAGAAAGTGGATAAGTAGGAAGGAAAAATTGGGTTTGGGTTTTTAGAGTCACTTTCAGAGGAGCTGGTAGGTATATGTGTTCTGCTTATATTAGCATCCCCATTCTAGAGAGTGAATCATTTTCCTCCCCTTAGAGGTTTAGGTAGTTATGCCATTTCTCTTAATATTCCCACAAAATACTGGGAATTTAAAAGGGAATTTCCATAGGCCCCTGGGTGGCTCAGTTGGTTAAGTGTCTGACTCTCGATTTTGGCTCAGGTCGTGATTTTAGGGTCCTGAGATCAAGCCCCACATTAAGCTCTGTGTTCATTAGGGAATCTGCTTGAGATTCTCTCTCTCCCTTTCCTGCTGCCCCTCCCCTCACTCACGAACTAACTCTCTCTCTCTCTCTCTCTCAAATAAATAAATAAATAAATCTTTAAGAAAAATAAAATAAAATGGAATTTCCTAAGTGAAAGCTGAACTTCTAGGTTCTGGGTTCCATGAAACGGCAATGTTGACAGCTCTTAATGAACATTTTTGGTATCTGGATTATATCAGCTTTCTTTGAATCATAGATCTTTTTTCTTTCCCACTTTTGCAAAAGCAAATTAATAATATTGTTTCCATTTAGCTATATTTCTTTGCACAGCAGGACATAAAAATGTAAAGTGCTCTGGGAGGAAGCAAATGCATTGTATATGGCTGGTGGTGCCAGCAGACGCCTCCTATTTAATGCACATTTTTCTAAAAGTAAGTCCAAACACATTCTTTACATTTGTACAGCTCCTAATGAGTTTGTGAAGTACTTGTGCACAGATTATTTCACTTACTTTTCCTGACAATAGTATGAGATAGGTACTAATATTCTCATATTCTACAAGAGGCAGCAAAAGCTCAGAGTTTTGGTGTCTTTTTCAGCATTACATAGCTAATGAGCAGTTGACCTAGATGATCTGACTCCACATTCAATACAGTTTTCACCATGTAGCTCCATTTCTTATTTCCATCATTCAATATAAGATGAAACGTGAAAAATGTTTGTCCCTGCTCTCAAAGAACTCCCAGTTTCATTTGGCAAGGAAATAGAAACACACACACACACACACCCGTGAGTAAAACATCACCACAGACAAAATATCGGTATACGATGCCAAGTGCCTTGTAGGTGTTACTCACAACAGAGTTCATCCAAACAGGGAAAAAGAGTTTGAGATCACTATGAGCTGGAGTGGTCAGAGGCATATCATAAGAAGAATATTTTGGAAGAGTAGAAAACCAGGCACCATTTGAGATGATTGTAATAATCAAGTTGTCCTCCACCCCAGGCTCTAGCTCTCATCTGTAAACATTCCAAAATGAAAAGGACATTGCATTCTTGGCTGGAAATGAAACAAGCAAATGAATCATCTGAAAATGCAGGGTTGGAGTAGGTTCTCATGTGGTTCGCATGCAAGATACCCATGTTCCCAGGCTCCCTGCTGAGGGTGCCCATGCGGTGACCAAATCTGTGATGTCCGGCACCTTTCATCTTCTGCTCCCCAGAGCCTGACTCATCAGCAGGGTTCAACAAACCAAGCAGTCACTTTCCTGGGTCAGGGTGCTAAGTGCTGTGGACAGGGGCACAAAGGAGAGAGGCCTGGATTCAGAATCAGAAGAAAGGGACTTTGTCTTAATGTTGTAGCAACTGTCTTGAGTATAACCTTGAGCAACTCACTTCATCTCTCGGAGTTCTAGTTTCGTCATCTGTAAAATGGGTCTAATGATACCTGCCCATCTTAACATTTTGTGAAGAATAAATGAGGCCACATATGAGAAAGTGTCCTGAAAATGGTAAAATTTTATATTAAATATTACACAAATGTACAGATTATACCAATACACATGATATACAAATTATAGAATGATCTCCAAGGGATCCTTTTCATAAAATCCCCTCCAAGTCTCTTTGGCAACCTATTAAGCACTTGTTAAAAAATGTTTTTGTCCTCATCATAATTCCCAACTATTTGATGTACACAGAGATAACTGTGAATTAGTGTACATAAATACCTTGTGAAAAACCAGTTTTCCCCTAAGCCTACTCTTCAGTGAAACTGCTGGCTATCATTTTGAGCAAGATTCACTATATTAAGTAAGCATTTGTATAATTACTAGTGTGTGGATTGATGTACAGGGCTGGGGTAGGAGTTGGTGAAGAAGGGGAAGAAGTTAAAATGTAAAGACTAAAGAATATCCTTCTCAGAAAACTGGTTAAAATAGACTAAAAACAACCAATTGCATATCTGACACTCTATTCTCTGCCACCATGCTCTTCAAAATGTGCCCTACAGACCAGCCTCACCTGGGAACTTGGTAGAAATGCAGATTCCCCAGCCCTCCTTTAGACCTACTGGATAAAATCTGCATTTTAACAAGATTCTGGGTGATCTGTATGCATACTAAAGTTTGAGACTCACTGGCCCGGGGAGCACTTTCCATTACCTTATGTCATTTGATTCTTGAGACCATGCTGTTACAAACAGCATCAATACCTTGCCCTCCCCAAACTCCATTTTCCAGTGAAACTCAGAAAAGTTAAGCCAGAGTCACATGGCCAGGAGTGGTGGCTGAGGGATTTCAACATCAACTTTCTGATTCTGAAGACTGTGCTTCTTCCGTCACAGACCTTCTCTGTTCCATCTGAGAGCTCCCGAATATTTCATATGAAGACCTATGCTGAAACCAGATCTGACCTCCAGCAATCCTTTCTGACTTAAAGATCCACTAATAAATCTAAGGTACCCCACTCACATAACCCTGCCTGATGAAGGAAACATCACAGAATTAGAGGAAGAACTGCTTCCTTTGTGGCACATTCAGACCTTTGGGGTCTGTGCCAAGGAACTGACAGGGGAAATTCCCACTTCACATTCTTCTTCTTTTACTTGGATAACTGAGATCTTAAATGACATCAGACTTTCTGGGATCTTTCAGGGAGTTCATTCTCGGCTGATTCTGTCATCAGAATACCACTGTTAATAGGGCTCCACCCCTGGGATTGCTCAAACCCCGTGGCTGACTAGGCTTCTTTAGGTTGCCTCAGATTGGTTACTTGGAGCATAGAGTCGGCTTCGGTTGAAGGCCTAATTCAATAGCTTACTAAAGGTTCTTGAAAAATATGACTGGATGTCCTCCTGCTTTATCTTTTTGAACAGATTCCCAATCCTGTCACAGAAAACATATTTGGGACAGAAGGCAATAGGCAGCGGTTTAAAAGTTTCAGCAACAGTGATTTATTTAGAGCCGAGAACTGGAGGGTTAGCTACATTCCACTTAATGCAATATGCATATGTGAGCCAAAGACTTAAAGAAGAAAACAACCCCCAAGTGAAAACTCCAGTGAATATTGAAGACACTAAGACTGTGCATTGATTCTGCCTGGTGTAACAAGTGTGCAAACTGCAGTCCTACCCAGAGTTACGGCTTTAACTGTGTTCCTTAAGAGGGAGCTCAACTTGATTTCCAGGGTGGAGAGACCGGGGCCGGCAATATCTCACCCCCTTCCTATCTACCCTAGGGATGCAGCACAAAAAATAGCAACAGTTTCTAGAGACCCTTAAACCAACATCCCACCAAGATCCTCACTATGTAGCTGAGCTCAGAGCCATTCTTAAAATGAGCACTAATAGCCAGATGACGGTTTCTGTTCAGTTCATGTCAGTGAGAAATTCCACTGTATTCTCCACTAAGCCTCTGTATTTGTCACCAGAGCCCCAGCCGCTCTATGAGACGCATTTAACTCTTGCACTGTTGCACTATCTCTCTTCAGATATCCGATCTTCACTTGGAGTGTTCTTTCATCCTCAAGTGTTCTTCACCAGCTCTGCCTTTTCAAATCTCAGCACCATTCAAGGCAATTCCTTCATGAAGCCTCCTCTGATTACTCAAGTCAAATATAACCACAGGTCATAGCTTGCGTCTACTTGAGCCCTTGGGTTTTCTTTCTGTTTTGGAGTTATCTGTATAATGCTCAGTCTCTCCTACCGGACACCTATCAGTCTGCTTCACTAGAGTGTGTTTCTTGGTGTGATTTTACAAGCTCTTATAATACCTATTTCTTACCCATTCTGAAAAGTGTGGGTGCAACAATAAATCAGCATTAACAGTAAATCAAAACAATAATAAATCATAATGGGAATATCTGACTCAAGGTTAAAAAAGAAATGTCAGGCCTCGCTCCTGCACTTTGGAGTAGGCATGTCATAATTATAACCCTCCAACCCTGTGGTCCGTTGAGGTTACCTGTGCACCCCAGAGGCTGTCTTCAAACCTGCAGGACTGGTTCTCCAGCCTCCTTGAAAAGAGCTCTTCACTTCAAAAAGAAGTTCCACCCTTTCTCATTTTGGAAACCTAATATCATGCTCTAACATAACATAGATATGTGCACCAGACTTTAAGAAGATTTTTTTTTTATCTTTAAGAAAGCAGTATTTTGGCACAAGTTGTATATGAAAAAAAAATCATGAAAATCTTTAAAAGAATAAGTACGATTATAAATACTATTGTTGTCTCCAAATAACTATATTTTAAGTTCTTTTTTATACTACTATATAGATGAAAGCATTCCAAACACTTCTGAGCAAAACTAGCAATTATTTCATGACCGGGACTTACAGGGGAGATGGCTGTCAAGAGTAGGTACCGAAAACACAAATATCTTCACGCGTAAAAGCTCTGTAAAGGATTCCAAAAAGGAAGAAATGGAGGGATGTTGAAGAGGTCTCCAATAGCCTGAGATTTAAAGGTAGATGAAAAGAATTAGAAGGAGGAGCTTGAAATGACAAAATATTGCTGGTGGAGTAGCTGATAATGGGGGAGGTTATGTATGTGTGGGGCACGGGTACAGGGAAAAATTTCTGTACCTTCTAGGCAGTTTTGTTGTGAACCTAAAGCTGCTCTAAAAAATTAAGTCTTAAAAAAATGCCTCCAGTTACTGCCAAAGGCCCCCTGGAAGGCAGAATCTCCCTGGCTGGGAACCACTTCCTTAAATTTGTTAGAAATGCAAACTGTGGGCTCCACTCCAAACCTACTAAATCAGAAGCTAGGGGAGAGGGGTATGTTTCAACATGCCTTGCAATTCCTTCTGAGGCAGTTTAAGTTTGAGAACAACACTGGTCTTATCTGCTCCTCAGAGCAAGTGTATCCCAGAGGATACAGACTAGTATTCCTTAGTGCGGGGACCATGAAATTACCTACATCAGAATCACCTCTGTTGTTTGTCAGAGCAGCATCTGGGGGCCCACCCTAGTGGATGGGGAAGGTGAGAGAGAAGTGGAAAGTATGGATCCAGCTTTCCTGGGTTTTTTGTTTGTTTGTTTGTTTGTTTGTTTTTAATGTAAGCATATTCCAATGACTCTTATGTGCACAGATGTTGGAATACCACTGACTGGAGTTACCTCTTCAGACTTTCTTTATTCATATCACTAACACCCCAAATTCTGGTTTTATGTTTCCAAAACAACCTTCTGATAACAATTTGGCTTCTGACCTACCTACAGCAGTGTTTCCCAGCTCTGGTAACATTGTTGAACCACCTTGGGAGGTTTTAAAAAAATATCAATGCCCAGTCTTCCAAGTCCAATTAAATCAGAACCTAAGATGGTGATATTTTTTTGAGTCTTAGAGGATTCTGATAGGCAATTAGGCTCCAAAACCACTGCCAACAGGGGGAAATATACTAGCTTTACCAATGGTAATATTCCAGTAGGTTTAATGCTTACACATCTCAGTACAAATCATAAAGGTTACATTCATGCAAATGTTTGCATTTCATTCCCTTTGTGTGTCCCTTCAAATCCATCCAAGTTCTGAGGACCACAGCTAAATACCAGACCCTCGAAAGCAGTGGTATAATTGGGATATTTTCCTCCTTCTCATACCACCTGCTGGCCTTTGCTGTTATTCTTTGTAAGTCAATTCAGGATTTTATTCAATTAATTATAATAGAGATATGGCTGCTAACTTATATCTTCAAAAATAGAGGCACTTTGATGTTAATATAATCAAGTCTTTAGATCTTAGTTCCAATTCATAAGAAATAAGGAGGATAGAAGAACAAATCAAACACCAATAAGGGAGAATTTTTACCAACTGAGAGGGTGAACATTTTATTTTTATTTATTTATTTATTTATTAAATTAAATTATTATTAAATTTACTTTTTAAATTATTTTTTAAATTATTAAAGCATTTAAAAAAATTTTTTTTAAAGATTTTATTTATTTACTTGAGACAGAGAGCAAGTGAAAGAGAGAGCATGAGTGGGGAGGAGGGGCGAGGGAGATGGAGAAGGAGACTCCCCACTGAGCAGGAAGCCCACTGCTGGCTAGATCCCAGGACCCTGGGATTATGACCTGAGCTGAAGGCAGCGCTTAATCGACTGAGCCACCTAGGCACTTGAGGGTGACCATTTTATAGAATAATTTGGCTGTCTTTTCAACAAGTCAATATTTTGAAAATCAAAATAATAAACTGAAATCATGTTATGACATTAAAAGGGAGAATATTTTAAACTAAAAAAGAGTTAAGAAACAACGATCAGAGGCAATGCCTTAATTGGATCCCAGTTGGATAAATCAGCTATAAGTGAAGTTATGGCAGCACTTGGAAGAATTTGAATATGATTTGGGTATTAGATGATATTAAGGAATTATCCTAAATGTTGTTAGGTATGACAATGTTGTTGTGGTTACACAAGGAAATATCTTTATTTTTAGAAACATATCACAGAGGGGCACCTGAGTGGCTCAGTCTTTTAAGCGTCTGCCTTCAGCTCAGGTCATGATCCCAGGATGTTGGGATCAAGCCCCGCGGCGGGCTTCCTGCTCAGTGGGGACTCTGCTTCTCCCTCTCCCTCTGCTGATCCCCCTACTTGTGCGCTCTCTCTTTTTCTCTCAGTTTGTCAAGTAAGGAAATAAAATCTTAAAAAAAAAGATTTGCCTCATCCACATTTAAGAAAAAAAAAAAGAAAGAAAGAAACATATCACAGAGACAAAATGCTGTGCTATGGATAATTTACTTTAAACCACTTAAGTCAAAAAAATTAATGATGTATATATAGCAAAATATTAACAATCGTCCAGTCTAGATTATGGACATAACAGTATTCATTACACTGTTCTCTCTCTTTTTTTCATTTGCTTGAAATTTTTTATAGTAAAAAATGGGGCGGCAAAAAGGATAAAAAAGGATAGAATATGTAAATTCAGTTTAGATAGTGGAGAAACTTCTGGAATGGGAACAAAACCACCTGAGTCTGGTCTTGCCTCTGAGTAGTGCCCTCTCTGGGCCTCAGTTGCTCCTATGCTAAATGAGGAGTTAGACCAACATCCTTCTTGCTGTAATCCTGTATTGAATATTCTCATACACAATGTTATTAGAACCGGATAGAGTGACTGGCACTTTTAAAAGCAAGATACTGCCCTCGAATACAATTCAGAATATCTCTGGGTAATAGCAATTGTGGATGGAGAGGTTTTATTTGACAAAGATTTTTTATTGCTAATATTTTAATAATGAAAAATGTAGCATTTCTCTTTGAAGTCTATGGAAAACTAGAGTCCTGTAACCTAAAGTGGGAAAGCCTAAAACAAATCTCTTATGTAGAATTCTTCATAGCATAAAACACTCAGGGTGCAATTGTGTCTAATGTGTGAAAAAGCTTAGCATTTTGTTTTCTTCTGGACTTGACTATGGAAAGAAGGATAAAATTCTAATGGAGCGATGGTACTTTATTAGGGAATCAAGAACAGGCTGTTCTAAAGTTCTGAAGGTGTCAGTTTCCTCTTAAGTGGGAAAGCATCTAAAACAGATTTCAGTGCCATTCATTTGAGCAAATCCTCATTAAGCACCCCCTGCATGTCAGTGATGTTGGGGGGACACACAGGACACATCTTTGTCGGGCACCCACCATGTGTCAGGCATTCTTGTTAATATGGGGGTATTTTGAATTCAGCGTTTCAGGTGCTTATCAAAACAGAATCCCTAGGTGCCTGGCTAAGTCTCTTGATGCGACTCTTGATCTCGGGGTTGTGAGTTTGAGCCTCACGTTGGGTGTAGAAAATGCTTAAAAATAAAATCTTAAAAAAAAAAAAGGAGAACCCTGTCCTCTTGGAGCATACACACATTCTAATGGGGAGAGATATTCTATAAACATGTAGATACATAAGTAAATAAGAAAATGTCAGCTACTGAGAAGTGTTACTAAAAAAAAAAGAATAATGCAAAAGAGACTGGGGGGGGCTCTTTTAGGAAGCAATCGGTGAAGGCTTCTTTGAGGAGGTGCTATTTTAATTGAGACCTGAGTAAGAGGAAGTCAGTGAGTGATGCAAAGATAACATCTGAAGATTAACCGGCTGCCTACTGTGTGCAAGGACTGTGAGTGCTCCACTTTTATTAGCTAACTTAAGCTTCATGGCAACCCTTATGAGGGAGGTACTATTATTTATTATCTCCATATTACACATATGAACATACTGAAGCACAGAGACATGAAACCACTTGCCCGATGTGACAGAGCTGGAATTTGAACTAGGAAGCCCAGCACCAGAGCCTCTGCACTCTTCTGCCATAGCTTCACTCAGTAAGCTGGGCCAGTAGTATATTCTAGGAAGAAGAAACACAGGTAATGAAGGTCTTACCAGACAATGAGTGTGATGTATTCGAGAAACCAAAAGAAGGCCCATGTGGCTGATGCCGAGCAACCAAGGGGGAGAGAAGAAGAAGCAAAAGAGCAAGGGTGGGGCTCCTGGGTGGCTCAGTCACTTAGCGTTTGCCTTCAGCTCAAGTCATGATCCTAGGGTCCTAGGATTGAGTCAGGTTCCCTGCTCAGCGGGGAGCCTGCTTCTCCCTTTCTCTCTGCCTGCTTGCGCTATCAAATAAATAAATAAAATCTTAAAAAAAAAAAAAGAGCTAGACTGGAACCTGATGATATAGGGCAGCATAGGGATTTATTCTCCTTGCAATAGGAAGCCTTGAAGAGGTTTTAAGCTAAGGTGTGTGTGATGTTATCTGCCTTTTGTTTTTAAATGGTAGCTCTGCTGTGCAGAGGATGGAATCTCAGGGGCAAAAGTGAGGCAAAGTGAGCAGTTAGAATGTTGCCGTCACAGGACAAGTAGAACTAAGTGTAGCTGAAGTGTAGTTCACAGCTGTGTCATGACAAGACAGAGATGGACTAGGGCTTATTTCCAGAGACAAATAACAGAAGTTCCTGATATGTTGCATGTGGGATGTGAGAGTAGGACAGAAATCAAAGATGACTCCTAGGGTCTCCGTGTGAGCAACCAGGTGGACGGTGGGATCACTCAGAGCACTAGGGAGTGCTACGTTAAGTTTGACTTGATTGTTAGACGTCCGTTTTGAGTTTAGAAAAAGTTGACATGGCTTGTTCTAGCCTGAGAGAAAAATGAACATTTTGATAAACATAATCTCTTCTGAAATAAATTCAGTCCGAGCAGGAGAGAGAGACATCTGTGGAATTTATCAGTCTAGATCCAGAATTGCATTCAGGTGGCCCAAGGATATGTTTTATTTGGAATTCAAAATGTTTTAAAAATTGGATCTCACATAAAAAATACTTCTGGCTTCTCTTTAAAAATCAGAAGGCCAGCGAATATTGATCCAACATTTCTGTGTTTGGAGCTCTCTGCTTTTCCACAGACTTCACTATTCCCTGTTGTATTGCTCCCGTCTAGACTTTATAGGAACTTGAGTTCTTGGCACTTGAACTAGATTCTAGTCTTCACTCTACCACTTACGGTTGTTTGAGATTTTGCAGTTGTTTAACTTTTCTGGGCTTCAGGTCCTCAACCATCAAATGTGTGCTGTATGTAGTTCACAGGGTTCTTTTGAAAATAACATTAAATAATGGGTATGAAAGCATCTTATCTTGGTAATGTACTCTAAAACAGTAAAATATTATTTCCTTCCAAAAAAAAAAAAAAGTTCAGATTATCACTTTATAACTGTGCAATGAAAGCTGGCCATACCTAAATTTAATTATTTAGATATTTAGAAAAGTTCAAATTACTTCTCAAATGAAGTCTACTTTAAAATAAAATGGAAATGGGGAGGCATTGGTGCCCCAAAGTGAGGGGAAGAAATTCTCCGGAGGAAGACATATCCACACACTACTGAGAATTTAAAACATTTCAAGGGGACAAAGATGAAAAGGAAAGCAGAAGAACGGAAGGGCAGAGAAACTGGAGTCAGAAACCACAGATTCTTGTCTTAGCACAACTTCTGCTCTGTCTGAACTGAACTCATAGTGATAAAGGGAGTTCATCCCTAGTAAGTGCTATACACACATTATTTCACGCACAATCCTGTGAGGCAGATAGAGCTACTGTCCCCATTTTCCATGGAGGACATTAAGGCACAGACTAGTTCAGGCATCTGCCCATAGTTGTGTAGCGAGCAAGTGTGAGAACTGGATGTGTCATTTTCCTTCTCAGTTTCTTGGAAAAAAATGTGAAGAAGTGAAACTTTATTTTATAAAGATTTTCCTAAAGTGCTGCTGAGGTGTATTTTATAGATACATGGATACATACATAGAGAATGCATACCTACATAGAAAAGCTATTATTCATCCCAGTGAGGAGCTGCATTTTTATATAATTCATTTAGGATGCCGGTGATGTCTTAGAAGCTGTTCTTATGCGATTTATCGAAGTTGGGAAATCACAAACTAAGTCATCAGGTGGCAATTTATGAAAATGTATGTACTAATATTGAGCTGTGTAATATTTTACTTTAAGCTTGTTGATATATGCACCCACTCGAAATGTATATTCAAAACATTATTTCACCAGTACTGTTATAGCTAACACAACCTACAATTTCTATGCCCGGTACAGAGCCACACACTTAGGCACTTAATGCAATTTGTGTTGTTGAGGTTCCAAATACGTTGTACAAATGAGATCTCACCTCCTCAACCCCCCGAGCAGCCCCGTAATGCTAATACGCTCATTCTTTTGGTAGTCCGTAAATACGACGTGAGGTTGGGAGATCATTGATGTGCGTTCTACAACTTGCTCTCCTGCTTACCCACTGAGGGCACTTAGTTTGTCCAGCTATAAAATGAGAGAGTTGGGCCAAATGACCTCTAAGTTCCCTTAGATTCTGGAATTTTTGAGATCTAGCTATAAAGTGAAATGGTCCCCCTCGTTGTCATCAGCTGAGTATTAGTTGAACTCCCCGTGAAAAATAAATGACTCTCCAAGAGTTTCCAACAGGACTAGAAGAACAAAAATGAACCACAGGTCAGTCGTTCTTATTCCTGAAGTGGGTGGCTTATGCCTGAATGCAGGTCTTACACGTTTTAATAGGCCAGACACGCTCCAGTTGAATTGCTAGGCTGAATGCAGACCAGGGACTCTGGCTGTGCGGGGTGAACCTTGTCTGATTGCATCTACAGGGTGGGCTAGGATGTTCGATTCAGTTCCGAGTAGTCATTCAGCAGTTCAGTGACACATAGAAGGTCATGGACTTCAAAGAGAATGCTGAATGCAGAGATGAAGGCCTGTGTGGAATGGTCCGGTTAACGATCACACTTCATAATTTCACGGTGTGCTGACTCTCCCAGACATGGTGTTCAGCCCAACTCGTACTGGTTTGGCTTGGGAACCAGGAGCCTTCACCCCAAGGTCCCTCCCTGATTCCTCAGCATGATTAACCGAGTATTGATCTTCCTTTACAGAATTTCTTTATGCTTAGAGAATTCACCAAAAGAATAATCCTCATCATGTTGGGGCACTTTGTTCCATGATTTGCAAGGCTCTTCTCAAGTCATTAGTCATTTCTCTGAGCGTGTGAGGTACACAGGTCACACACAATAACCTAGTCCTTACAGACAGGGAAACAGAGAGTCAGAGAGGAAAGAGCTTGCCCTGCATCACATGGCTAGTTAAGGGACACGTTTCCTCCCCTCTAATGCTCTTTCTTCTCTGACATAATCCATCAGCCTGATGGGGAGATGTTTTTAAGGCTTTGCATCCTTTATGTACGCTGGAAGAAGGGGTATGATGTCTGATTTTATATGATGCATTTCATAAAATTTAATAATGACCATTTCTTCTCCCTCTGGTATGCCTAATGTAGGTACTATGTTAGTGCCCATCTGGTATCCCTTTATATAGTGGTTTTCAAGCAGTGTTCTCGAACAGTGGGTTTCATGGGCCTCTGAAGGACCATCACAATGTGGTGACGGGGAGAGGGATGAATAGCTCAGATCATAGGCACCATCCCCACTCCAGCTGGAACATCTTTGCCATTATCTGCTTTACATAGCAAACTGCCAACTGAAGGAAAACCAACCCCAAAGTAGGTTAGTAAACGCTTTCTTTGTTGTCTTAGTGAGGATGATAGCCCAGGAAGACAGTCTTTCTGATTGCTCTGAAGAACTGCTTCGAAGCTTGTTAGCTACAGGGGATTATACATATGAAAAGGGAAAGGGGTATATGTGTTTACAAGCAGTTTTCCAAATACTTGCACATCACAAAAAGATCTAATTTGTTATGTTTGTAATAATTTGTTCCACCACATAAGCAGGAGAAAGACCCTTAGGTCATCTGAACATAACGCTATGTTTCTATCACTTCTGATTGTTTAAAAATATTGCTTCTCTGTCTGCTTAACTGGTTTTCCAGTTCTTCTCATTTTTTATTTCTCCTTGAGGTCACTGGAGACAGTCACAAGAGGCTGACATCAGTCACCCACTGCAGATTTAGTGCACAGAACTTCTTCATTACACTGTGAACAAAGGCGTCTCCAGACAAAATGCTTGAAAACTACAGAATTATCATGTTCTTTTCAAAGGGGGCCATATTTTATTTTAGCAACAAGCTCAAATTTGGTGGCAGGAAAAAGTACTGGATTTTGGCTTCAAGCAGATCTGTGCTCAAGCTCCAACTCACTTATGAGTGAGCCTGAGTAACCTCTTCAAGCCTTACTTTCCTCTTGTGTGAAATGTAAACAGGGAGGAAGGGAGGAAGAATTTTCTCTGCACTTCAAGGTCCTTCTAGTTGGAGTAAGAATCAAATTCACAAGAAATTGATTAACAGGAGAAAATCAGATTTAGTTTTGCACATACAAGGAATCCACATAGATGTGGAAATTCCAAAGACAGTCAGGCAAAATGAGCAGTCCTCTATTTCAATGCCTTTTAGGCAGTTGTGTGGATGATGAAGAGCTTTTTCCAAATCTGCTGGGTTTTGACTGCTTTTAACTCAAAATAATCTTCATGCCAAAGTGGCTCATCTTGGGTTGTCCTGCCCTTAGCCCCTACACCTTCTTTATTAGTTTGCTAGGCTTGCAGTAACAAACTACCACAAATAGCAGCTTTAACAACAGAGATATACCGCCTCATAATTCTGGAGACAAGAAGTCCAAAATCAAGGTGTCAGGAGGGTTGGTTTCTTCTGAGGGTTATGAAGAGAGGATCTGTTCCAAGTCTCTCTCCTTAGCTTGTAGATAGTTGTCCTCTCCCTGTGTCACTTCACATTGTCCTCCTTCTTGGGGCGTCTGGGACCAAATTTCTCCTTTATATAAGAACACCACACCAGTCATACTGGATTAGGGTTCCACCCAAAAGTCCTCATCTTAACTAATTACATCTGCAATAACCCTATTTCCAAGTAAGGTCTCATTCTGAGGTACTGGGGGTTAGGACTTCAACATATGAACTTGGGGGATGGGTGATATGAAACAACTCAATCTTCCTTATGGAAATTAAATTAGATTCGATGCTCACTTTAAATGCTTTCCCAAGGACCTAAGTCATAATAGCTATTTAACAGGCATGAGTTTTCTTCCTTTTGTACAGTGCTACCCCCGTTGCTGACTTTTCTCCCAAAACACTCCTTTCTGTTCTTCTTTGCTATGATCCTTTTTTTTTTTAAGGGAGAGAGGGAATCTGAAGCAGACTCCATGCCCAGAATGGAGCCCAATTTGGGGCTTGATCTCACAACCCTGAGATCATGACTTGAGCTAAAATCAAGAGTCAGACACTTAACTGACTAAGCCACCCAGGCTCTCCGCTATGATCTTATCTTTACCTTTTCCCTTAGCCTCTATTAAGACCTTCTGAGGCTACTCATCTCTTCTCCCCATTCCCAGGGGAATTTCTGAACCTAGGGTGAGGTTATGTAGGTCCCAAGCTGCACCTTTCACAGGAGAGTTATCCTAGGAATGAGCTTGAGACTGATCTTTGAAGATCATTATCGTTCCTCCATTTCTCTCTGTAAAAGGTGGAGATTGACCACCTTGACTCCAATCACTGCAGCTTCTGAGGGAGGCCCTGGGTGGCTAGAAGAGTCATTGTGAGTTCATTAAAGTCTGGCCGCATGGAAAGGCTTCTGACAAAATTTCCCAGAGCTGTAACGTCAGAACTTTCTGAGAAAAGTTCATAAACATGTCTGAGCATGAGGGGGTGGTTTGAACAGCAGATGCCAGATTCTGAAGAAAGAACAAATGGAACAAAAGTTCTAATGGAACAAAAGTTCACTGGGGCAAACAAAAGAAGTGAAAATACAACTGCATTTCTTCAATTTAAGTTTGTCTAAAACCAACATGTCAGAGGTACTTCCACCAGTCTTTGGTTAGTTCTCCCTCGCTTGGAATGTTGAAATATGACTAACTCCCTCAGCAACCTGGCATCTCCTCTGGGGCCTGCACAACATGATTTACCAAGAGCACAGCTTTAAAGTGGCACACTGTAAAAGTTCTATGGGTAATTACTGGTAGAGCTTTTCTCCAAAGAGCTGCACAGACGGTAAATTGAAATACGAAAATTAGAGTCCAGAGGCTGGGCAGATTCCAGGCCTGCGTCTGATTTGCTGAGTGCACCTGATGCACGCCAAATAGCCAGACGGCAGCGTATCACAATGGGTGGCGGAATTGTTTTTGGTGCTTAATGCATACAAGGAGTCTCAGGACAGAAAGGCAGAAATTGGGGTAGATGCAGTTCTGGAGTAATTGCATTTTCAAGATAGCAGAACTAACTACCCTGAGAAATGTAAATTTCCTGACCCTATACTCAGGCTGCTGTTTGAGAAATCTGGGCCCCTGAATTGGGGGTTCCTTTTGTAAACCTGTCCCTGGTGTCTTGATTATCAGCATGCATATGTTTCTAGATGTCTACAGATGGGAGTGGGAGCCTTGGAAAGGCGAGGGAAGCTCCTTTTGATGAAAGGACTGAGTGGGTGGAGTTGAAGCTGGAGGCTAATCTCTTTATGCAGGTGTGTGTGTTTGTGTGCCAGTGTGTGTGTGTGTATGTGTGTGTGTGATGTGTGTGTGTGTGCATGTTGACCTGGGCTTGGCTAGCTCAGCTGTTGTTTTGGAAGACAAAACAACAGTTCCTAATTCCCTAGTGCACCATCAGCTAGTGTTCCAGCTCGGCAATAGTGGTGGTCTTGGGAATCACAGCAGACCACCCACACGGGAAAGAAATGAAAACAATACCTAGCCCCGCAAGCAGGTTTTGCATTTTTAATCTTAAAACATTCAGAAGCAGCAAATCTTTTACAGTTTATTATCATGAAGTCCCTGGCACAGGCATCAGCATTTGAGAAGGAGAGAAGCTAAGTCGACATGAGGCATAATAATATCAATAGTGTACAGCAATAACAATGGTAATTTATACTTTCCATCCCCCTTTGAAGAATTATTTTTTTCCCATGGAAGTTTCTTGAAGACAAAAATGTCCTCAGTTTGGAGTGACTTAAATTACTGTTTTGACTCTGGCATTAGCTTTATCACTTTGGGCAATTACCTTTATTTCTCAGAGCCATATTTTCTCATCAGTAAAAATGAGGTGTATACTGCCTACACGAGGCAGCCCTCCTGAGTGGCTAATCAGATAGATAGATAGATAGATAGATAGATAGATAGATAGATAGATGATAGATAGATCCATGTATTCATACAGAAAAGTAATACCTCACTTTCGCTTCAACTTTTGAAAATCAAGATTCTCCACTTTATATAAAAAACTAATGATGTACTATATGTTGGCTAACTGAACATAATAAAAAAAAAGTGCACTGTACCCAAATTACAATTGGGTTGTCATAATCAACATTAGCGAAACACCAAATGGGTATATTTCACTGCACTAGGGCTTGGTGGAGTCACAAAAAAGTATGGCAGATGGGCTCACTGGAGAAGCAGAACCTACAGGGTCGCCTGGGTGGCTCAGTCGGTGAAGTGTCTGCCTTCAGGTCAGGTCATGACGTCGGAGTCCTGGGATAGAATCCCAGGATCTAGTCCCGGGATTGAGCCTGCATCGGGCTCCCTGCTCAGCAGGGAGTCTGCTTCTCCTTCTGCCCCTCACCCTGTTCGTGCTCTCTCTCTCTCTCTCACTCTGTCTCTCATATAAATAAATAAAATCTTTAAAAAAAAAGTTTTTTTTTAAAAAAGAAGCAGAACCTACACACAAGAGTCAGGCAGGAAGGAGCAATCTTGATGTGCAAACTCACACTGATAATTTAATTTTGAAGGCTCTTCATGTATAATACTGGATGCATTTCTAAACCCTGAGGACACTGTGGCATCCTATGTGTCACCCCATAGACATCTCCTTTTGTACATTTCATAGAGTTTTTGAGTTGTGTTCTCTACATTGTACTATCTTCCTGACAAATGCAAATGATGATTTTCTTCTCCTGGCATCTCTCTCTTCAATAAACACTCTTCAATGGTTCCGTGAGGTATACTCATTCTTTCCCCCATTTTTGGAGAAAGTGCTGTGGCAGGAATAGCCCAGGAAGATGGTAACAACATTCTTGTAGAGACTTTGGAACAGGAAGAAGAGATGCTATTTAAAAATTTGTGCAGCCTTTCTACAAGTTCTGAGATTTTAAGTCTTCATCTATCTCATCTTCATCTATCCTCATTGTCTCTAAACACAGGGCAGCTTTCCAATTCCAAATGCTTTATTCATGCCATCCTGTGCAGTGTCAAAATAGCCAAGTACAAACCTTATGATGGCTATAAACCCAGTAAACACTGGTCACAATCATTACAATGTGGCAGCACTCATGTGTACAATGAAGCCAAAGCTTCCCCTCACCCTTTCCTCCCCTTTATAAAGGTGTTTGAGAGGGAGGATCGCAGAATGTAATGGTTCTCAAACCTTAGTGTTCCAAGTGAAGATGCCTGGGCCATATCTCCAGAAATTCCCATTCGGTAGCTTTGATTTATTGACAGATAACTCAGGAAATCCAAGGCACGTGGTCTCAACAGCACATTTTAAGAAATGCCAACACAGCATCTAAGAGTTCAGGATTTCAAGTTAGAAAAATCTAGATTTAAATCCCAGAACCTGAAGTCCCTTGCTATCCATCATTGGGTGAGTTCTTCAAACTGTTTAAGCTTTAGTTTTCTCAGCTGTAAAATAGAATTAATGACACTTAATGCAGAGTGGTCATTAGTTCACCTTGAAGGTAGGTAATGTGTACAGAGAACTTGGCGCAGTGACTGCCACATAGTAGGCATTAAATCAACAGTGGCTATTATTTGATGTGACTCCTGGCCTAAACTCTGGCAACTCTTTAAAAGGTTTGACCTCTTGAAGGATCCACATGTATTCCCAAGTGAAAAATTAATAGTGTTCTTTTTCTCACAATGATGGTGAAACACAGTAGCATGAGTATATAATTCTTTTTTTCCCTAGTCAACTCCATAAAACCACATTGAGGAACATCAAGTTAATTTGAGCATAGGGGCATGACACATTTGTCCCTGAAGAATCTGTCACAGCATAAGCTGAGGGCTGATAAAGGTCGTTGAGACAGTCGTGTGGGTATGTTGAAAAAGATTTTGACAGTCATCATAGTATGAGATCGCATGCATAAAGTAGGATTGGGGACCTGGGTGGCTGTTTTCCTGGCCATATGGTGGTAATACTGGTTCTGTCCTCTTCACAGTAATGTAGGAATCATTTGAGGAAATGCAAGTGAAAGCAATTTGAAAATGGTGCAACATTAAGATCATAGCATTGTTATGATGAGGCGTCTGCTCTAAAATCCAGAAAACATAACACACAAAATAAGTAATAGGCCATTTCATAAAGAGAGTATTAAGGACTGATCATAAGTCTAGTTACATGCCACCTGCTGTAGAGTGACTGGAAGGCCAGATGTCCACGTAGTAGAAATGATGACGAGCTGATTCGAGAATCAGATAGGAGGCCCAGATTAGCTCATTTTAAGGTTCACTCCTATGCAGGTATTACAAGATTCTAAGAAGCCCTGCATCTAATTAGACATTCAAGAAAATAGCGTAGGAAAATGTATTCCACATTTTGCAGTTAAGCTGGCAGACTTTCTAGAAATAAATTTATAGTAAAATATGTGCTTTGAAAAGGCTGTATTTTTAGGCAATAGCTCAATCAAGGAAGAAAACAAAACCAAAATTACAGACCAGGTTGTTTCCTAATGAAAATTCTAGCTTTTATTATGGCTGTGGGACTTGGATCTGCCAGAGCTATCACACCTGGCTTGTTGAGCAATAAATACCTGTGGCACCATGAGTCAGATGGTACATTAACTGGCAAGTCAAGAAGATCAGGAACATACTCCTAAAGTGACGTCTTTGCACCTGTAGAGAAACACTTGCTACCCACGAGCAGCTGCAGCTTAGTGTGGAGAGGGAGGGTGAGGGGAAAGGGAGCAAGAGGCCCAGCACTGGGGGCTTCTCTGAAGAAAATATAATTTCTGTTGACAAACCTTCAGGCGATTCATCTCTATCTTCTGTGTTTTCTCAATACTTCACATTCATCTGTACAAACTCATTGGATATTGGTTGTGCATCTTTTCCCCACGAGTCAGGGGTTATGCCTTATTAAATTCTATATTTTTAGTGGCCCACAATGGCATTGGGCCTAACACACAGAGCTCAGCATAAAGCTATTAATTGAATATAATAGCATGGATTAAGAAGTAACCCGGGTCTAGAAGATACCACCAGTCTGTGGTAGAACATATGGGTCCAGTTGGAAACTTCCAGAAAAAAGAATACACATTAATTTTCAGTACAGCATCAAGGATCTCTTAAAATAAAGGGGCTGTGCAATCTGGTAGCAGAAAGCAGCATCAAGCTCTATAAAATCTGAAGCTCTCCCTTTGAGGTAAAGAGGAGTCACTCCATGCTGGCAGCAGGTCAAGGGTCCTGCTCCAGTCGTCCCAGTTACCCTGCCCAAAGAGATGAGTGACATTTGATTCAATTCTAGTCTCATCTTCTAACTCAGTGCCTAATATTTGGTGTATGCTCAATAAGTATTGGTTGAATTATTTTAATTATCAAGTTCCAGGCTTTTTACATATATCATCCCCACTTAGTACAGCAGGAAGTTGCTTAATTAGACAAGGATATGGAAGTCTATACTTCTCATAGGGTTGTGATAGAAGACAGAGGATCAAACTCAGTGTCCAAGAGACCTGCACAGGGAAAAAGGAGGCAGATCCTTTTAGTCTGTAGGAGAACCACAGACTAAAGAAAATAGGGCTGCAACCATTGGTGGAAGGGCAGGGTCCTTTTGCAGTCTGCCTTGGTTTTTTGATCCCTAATGAGAGTAACTGGGCAATGACTCGGGGTTATTAACCAGAAGCCGGAGAGAGGTTGAGGCAGAGAGCAAATTTTACCCTGGAGTTTGGGCACTTTCCATGAAATGTCTTTCTGAGCTCCTTGCTATTGGAATTGTTCAAGCAGAGGCTAGACAGGTGTGATACAAGGATGCTGTAAGGGGAGTCTTAGAGGCAGAGTCTCAGGTGGAATTGAACTAGTGGCCTTTAAGTCCTCACCTAGTATACTTTCCCCCAACTATTATATTTAAAAAATATAAGCTATATTATTTATTGAGCAGTGCATTAGGTACTGAGCAAGGTACTCTCTCTCTATATATATAATTGTAGCATTTACTATGCACTGAATGGAGTTCTTTGTGTATATGCATTCCATAAACCTTCTCACAAGCCTATGGAGTAGGTATTGTTTTAAGTTCCATTCTACAAATGAGGAAATGGAGGCACATGAGGGTCAGCAACTTGCACAAGGATATTCAACTAGTAAGTAGCAGAGTTGGGACTTTAATCCACAAAGTCTGGTTTCTACTGTGTACTCACATCTATTCTGCTGTACGGCTGCTCTGAGCTTTGCAGTAATGATGTGACAGTCAGATGGCCACTCTTCCTTTAGAGATGAGAAACTGAGTTCTACAGGTATTTGTTATGTGCCTTTGATCACTCTGGAGTCTTCTCCAACTTCCCTTTTCCCTCTACCTGGTTTTAGAGCTGCTCCCTCTAAGCCTGAGATCCCGCAAAGGCTTTTTTATCTCTACTTTCAACCTCCCCTCCTCCCACTCATCCTTCAAATTGCTGCCTATGTCATTCAAGCATCTCCACTGGCTCCTTCCTGTCTGTGGCATCAGGTTCAAATACATCAAACCTGTGTGGCTTTTCATAACCTGCTGCCCTTACCTTTGGAAAACTGTTCTCTGACTCTTTATTTTTTTTTTAAAGATTTATTTATTTGACAGAGAGAGACACAGAGAGAGGGGGAACACAAGCAGGGGGAGTGGGAGAGGGAGAAGCAGGCTTCCCGCAGAGCGGGGAGCCCTACGTGGGGCTCGATCCCAGGACCCTGGGATCGTGACCTGAGCCGAAGGCAGACGCTTAACCGACTGAGCCACCCAGGCGCCCCTGACTCTTTAAAATATAGACTCGATTCCCATCATTGATCCACTCATGTTTGTAAGTCTTGTTTCCTATAAACAATAATACTAATGTGTCTTTTTTAGGGAATATATTTCATTTACAAAGTCCTCAGATATAAGCTTCTCTTTCTATCTTTGCCCAGCATTCACTCTGGCCCCATGGCCTCTCTCCCTCATTGGTCTACTCTTCCTCAACATCACCACTGTCTTAGTTCAGACCCTCTTCACCTTCATAGGAATTCCTTTTATATTTCCTGCTTGCTCTGCTGCCAGGCTTATCTCCCGAAAAGCCAATCTCAACAAGGCTGCTAAAAGGCCTTTAATTTATGCTAGATAATAAGTTAGTCAACGGGGCCTTGAAAGACAGGCCAGGGATCTGGATAAGGAAGTTTTTTATATGGGATATAATAATTTGGAAAAACTCATGCTTTCTTCTCAACTGTATAACTAAGGATTGTACTATATATGTAAAGGATATCAAAGGTGCTTGAGAAGGGGCCAAACAAGGTATTTGTTGCTGTAGCTTCTTTTATTCCTCTCCCTGCTATGATCCTGTCTCTGGAGAAGGTTGGTTTGATAGGGAAAAACAAGGGGAAACAGAGCAGAATGCTGTAGATGGCAGGTGTTCGCACAAACAAAGCTGTAAAGCTTTGGCCCAACCTGTCTGGCACTCTTATTGTAGCAGCCGAAAAAAATGCAAATTCTGGAATGGACTGAAAAACAAAGAAATCTTATCGCATCTCTTTATCCTATTTCTGATCTGTTATATTTTGTTTCTGTTTCATTAAGTCTCTGTGGCTTCCTCCACGCCCTCAAAGTGGATCTTGACATCTTTCCTCAGACATAAACTACTCATCATCTTTCTTACTTCTCCTTGAGGTATTGCAATTATGCATATGTTACACTGTTTGAAATTGTTCTCAGTTCTTGAATGTTCTGGGGTTGTTGTTTTATTCTTTCTTTTTTTTTTTTTCTTTGCTTTTCAGAGTAGGAAGTTTCTATTGTTCTATCTCCAAGCTCACTGATTCTTTCCTCATCCATGTCCAGTCTCTGGTAGGACCATCAAGGGCATTCTTCATTTCTGTAACAGCATTTTTGACTTCTATTATTTACTTTTGATTTTTTTTTAGAATTTCCATATTTCTGATTACATTACCTATCTGTTTTTCTCATGTTGCCTACTTTTACCATTAAAGTCTAACATGTTAATCATAGTTATTTTAAATTCTTTGATACTTTCAATGTCTGGATTATGTCTGAGTCTGGTTCTGATACTTGTTTTGCCTCTTTAGCCTGTACATTTTTTTTTTTTGCTTTTCACTATATCTTATAATTTTTTGTTTAAGGCTGAATATCATGTATCACATAATAGGAAGTGAGATAAACAGTACTTTAGTGTAAGGATTTATGTTAACCTGCCTAGGAATTAGACTGTTTTTAATGCTTGTTGCAGTTGTAAGTGCCAGAGGCTTCCAATTCCTGTCCTGTCCTTGTTTTGTTTCCTGTCTTGACTTTAGGCTTCTCCAAGTACTCTTCCTCAGAGACAGTCTGTGTCTTGTAGCTATTTCAGCTCTAATCCACTGTTATTGTGCTGGAATTTGTTGGTGGTAAAGTGTGGGGGAAGGGAAATATTCTATAATCCTATGATTAAATCTCAGTCTTTTAATGGGTCTTTGTTTCCGGCTATGACCTTCATGAGAGTTTCTTCAGTGATATAGCTTTCCCCCACTCAGGTGATACAGGAAGGCTAGAGGGGACTGAAGTGGGAAGAATGACCTCCCTCAACTAGAAGGTTCTGGTAGTCTTTTTCCCTTGAGAGTAGGCCTTTGTTACTGGGGAATGTTTGTATATTTCACA
>NC_138369.1:123554406-123696534 GCF_054177405.1 Leptonychotes weddellii
ACTAGATTAGTACCCTCAACTTCAGGTAAGTGGCTCAGCTGCTTCTCTCTGAATTTATCTGTCTTTCCAGGGTGTAGTTTTCCTAGTGATCTCACTTTTCTGATGAGTCCAAGAAAAGAATTGATTTTCAATTTGTCCATCTTTTTGTAGTTGTTGTTGTTATAAGGACAGGAGTGATGACTTCCAAGTTCTTCACATTGTCAGAGCTGAAGCCAGAAGTTGTTGGATGTAGAATGAATGTCTTTATGAAAGAGGCATATATGTGTTGTATCTTATTGAACTTTGTATTTATCTTATGCCCAAAATAGAGTGGAAGTTCACAAGATTGTAAAGTATTAGTGTTGAGTCAACAGAAAGGGACAAAGAAACTGGTGTAATTAAGTTAATCACTAGAATCAGTGAATATTCTTTTTTTTTTTTTTTTTAATTTGCGAGAGAGAGAATGAGAGACCGAGAGCATGAGAGGGAGGAGGGTCAGAGGGAGAAGCAGACTCCCTGCTGAGCAGGGAGCCTGATGTGGGACTTGATCCCGGGACTCCAGGATCATGACCTGAGCCGAAGGCAGTCGCTTAACCAACTGAGCCACCCAGGCGCCCGAATCAGTGAATATTCTTAAGCGTAATAATTGCATAAGTCATAGAAGACACTTATGCAATACAAAAGCATAATAATATTTTGCAGTGTTAGATGTGCATTTTTTAATAAAATTACAACCTTATACCAAGCACATTATTATTCATGCTGCTTATGAATCTGAAACTCAAAAGGGAAACCTATAAATTTTCACCAAACAATAGCACCCACACACTTAATTCACATGTCTGTTCATTCCCAAGCACCATGTTTTACACAGCTGCCTGGAATTTTGGCAGAGAATATCCCAGATGCTGCCAAGAGCATGAGAGAGGAAATGAATCTTAACGTAGCTGATTCTAACTTTCAGGAAGCAAGATCATTGTATTTCTGAGTGTTCAAAGAATGTAGACTTGGGAGATGAGGAAAATACATGAGGAGGAGAGAATTTCTTCATGATGGAAACAGAATTCCTAATAAGGCAAGAAGTACTCATTAGGATGTAGATTTATGTTGGAGTCCCATGTTCAATAATAAATGAAACAAATGTTTTATATAGGTTTCATTATGTGGCTCTACCTTCTATCAGTACATCTATTGGCAACACTTTTCACACTATGACTCTCCTCTTGCCACCTGATCCATGCAAAACCTGGCCATGCCTTCAGCAGAGTTAAGGGGTTTTGAACCTTTATGTTTTTGTTTGCATTCATATAGAAAGATCCTCTGCCATCAAAATCTTACTATTTTAGATTAGAACGAAACTTGTGGTCAGATCAGAGATATCAGCATGGACTCCTGGTGTTCATACACACACACAGATACAGAAATGTAAACATAGAGTATGTACATGCTTGGTCAATATATATTAACATCGGAGGATGCTGGGTGGAGATATGTGGGAAATCTCCCCCCTATTTTTGCAACTTTCCTGTAAGTCTAAAATTATTTCAAAATAAAAAGGAAAAAGGAAAAGAAAAAGTCTAGAAAAGGCCATATGACATGTTAAAATGATTAAACAAAGGAACTTTGTATGACTTGAAGGCCCAAGTCAGCATGACCTCTCCATGAAACCTTCACCAAAACCCCACCAGGAGCCATCTGTCCTTTCACCCATTAAGTCTTTATGGGGGAAATTATATAACAGAATTTTGAAATTCTATGATATAATTTCAGAGCTATTTTTCTCATTGCTAATGGGATGAGTTAAGAAGGAGCCTAGGTAAGAAAGAGAAACCTAGTCACCATCTAAGAAATGACTCCTCACTCCTTGCCTGCTGCATACATGCATTAGAATTCCTTTAGGAATCCAGCTGAGTTCCAGAGCAAGTTTGCTAAGTGATCATTCTTTCCCAACAGCTGTGGAGTAAAAAACTCTGGCTGTGGGAAATGAACAAATTTGACTTGAGACAGGAATTTAGGAGTAGAATTTAAAGGGAGTTGGTGCTCCCAGGAAAAAAAAAATTTTCTCAGCATAAAACAAGAACCTATCTCCCAGTAGTTGGAATGTCCCATACCTTTTGCACCCAAACTGCAAGTTTAATAAATAATTGTGAATTTTATCCTAGGAATGGAATATGTTCTAGCCAAGGAGTCTGGATTATGAATGAAGGAAGTCTCATGAAACCTCTGGCCAGGTCAATATATTGCAGATGCTGGCATGCTGCAATCCCCTATATGTGTCTTCCTAATAATCACAAATACCTGTTCCCTGAAAGAAAGAGTCATCCATGTTGCTGTCTATAGTTGTAGTTTGTTCATTTTTCATTATTGTAAGGTTTTCCAATGTAAAACTGTACCACAATTTATTTGTCTTTTATTGATGGACATTTGTCTATTATAAATTATGTCACAATGAATGTTCTTACACATGTAGCCTATAGTACACATGCAATAATTTCTTAAATCCTACTTTTTATTAACTCTTGTGCAAATAAATGAAGAGCAACTAAATAAGAAAAGCAAAACCTATTTACTGAGAGTTTGCTATAGTAAGGGAGTCAACCACCATCACTTGCATTCTGATAGAGACTCAAAGGCATGCAGAGTGGGAAAACTTTGTGGTGGAAAAAATGGAAAGTTTCAGGTGTACCATGATTGTAGGTTATTGGCCTGTGGAAGCTGTAAGTGGGCTAACTAGAAGCAAGGCATCCTATGTGATTGGTTAAGGGTGCATATTTGACTTTCTCTGGTTGGTTGAAAGGTAGAAGTGGGAAAAATTAAGGAAGCTGTCAATCATGGAGTCTTGGTCACTTGCTGTCCATTATTACAGGAGTTATTGTTTAGCTTCCTGGATTATTACTAGAGATAAAAATCTGGCTTCCTACAAGACTCCATTGTAGCAGGCTGGCTTTCTGGGCTATTTATTGTAGATAAGAAGTCGATTTCCTGGGCAAGTTCCTGTAGGTTGTGGACCAGGAGGTCTGTTTTTATATATGGTCCAGATATTGTCCCTTTGTATATTCTCTCTCTCACTTTTATGATTTAGGTCAAGTCATCTAGTGTTCTTGAGCCTAAAGGCATAATAATAATAATATATTATCATTTTTGTGCAAGTTGAATAATATGATGATACATTGAATAACTATCTTACTCTGTGACACATAGATATTTTCTTCTTTATACCTCTTTCAAATGGTAGATGCTTGGTCTATCAGTGAACTTCAAGCAATATTGTTTGAAGTGTAGATGTTATAAAAAAAAATTCCAGTATCAGAGTATTGAAAGAGTTGTCTTAATGCCCCTTCCAATCCTGAGAGTCCATGGCAGTGCTCTCACTTGTAGCATCTTTGTGTTCCTTGCAAAAATAAAGGTCCTTGGGTAAGCTAATATATTTGCCTAAGGTCATAGACAGTTAGCAGAACTAAAATTAAAGTCTAGGACTGTCTCATGCCAAGGGGTGTGTGTGTGTGGGGGGTACATACATAAACATATATATACTTTTTTTTTCTTCCTTTCCTATATAAATGCTTCCCAACATTTTAGGTACATTTTCCTAACTCAGCAGACCACAAAAACATTTTTAATGCTATAGTGTATTGATAGAAACCCAACAGAGAATCAGGAGCTATAATAAATCCTTTGAATACAGTAGACACTAAAAATGATTTCACAACCGAATTATTAGAATAAATGATAAAAATTTATTTTCAAATGTGTTCTCTTCAACCTTATAACAAGGGAAAATAGAGAATTCAAATTATTTTATATTTAAGTACCACTCAATATGAAAGTCCTATTTTATACATATCCATCATAGTAAAAAAAAAAAAAATGAAGTACTTAGCAATAAGCTAATAGACTTGAATTAAGTTTTTTCAAACATCGGTAATACTTATATCTTGGAAAGACCATCACTATCCCCACCATCCTCCTCCATCTCCCATCCCCACCCCCTGGGCATCATCCTTTTTTTAAAAAAACAAAGTCTCTAGTTGTTTAATTTGAATTTGGGGAAATCTGATTTTTGCTTATTCCATTTGGTCACAGTTTGAGAACCTCAAGGTTTTTTTTAAGTTTTCTCCTCTTAGCCACAGAATCTATTTTTGTATAATGTAGGTATTCAAGATAAACATTAAAGACATTGCATTTTCTAATACTAAAAGAATACAGGGGCACCTGGGTGGCTGAGTTTGTTGAGCATCTGACTCTTAATTTCCGCTCAGGTCATGATCCCAGGTTTGTGAGATTGAGCCCAGTGACAGGCTCCATGCTGAGTGTGGAGCCTCCTTAAGATTCTCTCTCTCTCTCCCTCTCCCTCTGCACCCCAACCCCTGTTTCCTTTCTCCCCCCCTCTCTCTAAAAAAAAAAAGATACAAAATATCTTTGTTATTTTTTAATATGGTATAAAATTAAATTATAAAAGGAAAATACTTCTCTCATCATTGTTTTATAAGAACACCTATTAGCATTTTTCTCAAGGACCTTTGAGAAAATACTATTAGAACAGAGCTATAAGCACCATGCACTCAGAATTAGCAACAATTATGATGCACTGAAATTTTCCAGTTCTGCCATCCTTTTTATAGCTAAGATTTCTTTCTCCATATATCTGACCAGTTGTCACAGAGAAGTTGGGTTTTTAAAATAGCACTAAACTAAAAAGGAAGAGGCTTTCAATGCATTTAAGTATTTAAATATTCCAACCAAAACATCTGCTTGTTTATAATGTTCAACATAGAGTAGTACTGAAGTTAGCTGAAACCCATAGCACTGAGAATTTTCCCGACCTCATGACTTTTAGAAAATGATTTTGTGCATGCCTCATCCATAAAAATTATAGTAAATGGAATTAGGAAATCCTTTCTGTGTCTTAGTAAAGCTTGCCACCTTGTTACTATCCTTTCAGAAAAGCCAAGCCCAGCTCCTGTCCAACCCCATGGAATAAGCTGGCTGATGTCAGTCACCCCCCTAAAAAGCCTAAGGCTGCAGGTCAGAAAAGTCCTTTTTTTAGAAAATGACATCTGACTTCTATGAACTCATTGCCACTCTTCCATACATGTTGGAATACAGTAGAATCATTCAGTTGAGAGGGATAAAAACTAGAAAATAATATAGTTTAATTTTATCTATCTTCATAGAAGTTTAACAAACAATATGTGTTTTATCTGGGCCTCTTAACAGTAGACAGTGTTATTGAAACGATCATTTTTTTTATTTGAATGATGACACTAGATTAGCCTATTGTTATGCAATGACATCTAAATGCGAAAGAATGCATTAATAAAAACTACAAAAATGAAACTGAAACTTAGAGTTCAAGGTCAAAGCAATGTACCTGAAATTTTCGGAATTGGGTTTGAATCCTAGTCCTCCTTATTAAAAGATGTGCATTCCTGTACAAATCATGCCATTTTTTGTGACCAGTTTCTTCTATGTAATCAGATAAGAAGATGTGTCCTGCTTACTTCACAAGATTTGGGGAAGAATTTACAATATGACTCAAAGCAATGTTACAAGAAATTGGCTAATACAAAATGTATTAACATGTTTTATGTAACAAACATTTTCCTGGATGCTTTCTATATGATTAATATAATATTTGCACAAATACATTATAAATTATGAATTACTATGTGAATATATAGAAATATTATTGTGTATAAGATAGCACTTATCCTTATATATCAAGTAATTTAGCCTTTCCCATTTTGAAAGGAACAGGTAATATTTGAGAACATTTATTACTTTTCCTAGTCCATTGATAATTTAGCATTATGAAGAAATATTGTGCCTTTGCAAGAATAAAAAATATAAGTAGGTTAGATTCCTTATGAAAAAACAATGACTTAAAAATAAAATAAAGTCTAACTATGCAAAAGACCAACTTACAGCAAAATGTTATACAAAGGTTAAAAATAAAAGGATGAAAATGATAATAAATGAATCAGACAAAGGCAAACAAGAGAAAGGGGAGGTGGAAAGTGATAATAATAATAAAAATGATGACAATTCAAAGCAAAAAGAATTATACTGGATCAAAATCATCATTTTATGTTGAAAAAAATTTAATCCACACTAAATAGAACCTTTATGAATAGAATAATATTAGAATGACATATAAGGAAAAAAATTAGATTACATAAAATGACAATCATATTGAAAGGCTCAAAATCTTTGGCAGATATAACAAGCAAAATTATGTTTAAATTAAATCTAATTGGAGTCTAAGTCGCAACTAGAAGAGAATGACTATTAAACTGGATAAATAAAACTTTTTACTGTTTACAAGAGACACAATTAAAACATAAGGATATAGAAAGAATGAAAGTCGAAGGATGGAAAACATATACCATGCAAATATTAACCAAAAGAAAGTTGATGTAGCTATTGTGATATCAGACAAATAGATCTGCAAGGCAAAAAAATAAAACATTTCTAGAGATAGAAACAGTCACTTCAAAATGATTAAGGATTTAATTCACAAAGAAGATATAATAAATTTAAGTTCATATGCAAGTAACACACATTGTACTAAAAACACAAACTCAAACTATATAAGATAAAATAAAAACTATTTAACAAAATGGTAAAAATTCCTCGACATTTGAAAAATATAGATAAAAACTTGATCTAATTAACATGCATAAAATACTATACTCCAAACTTCAAAAGGTGCATTCCTTTTAATCACTGAAAGAACATTTATAATAATTGATTATATTCTATATCATAAAGTAAATCTCAGCAAATTTCAATGGACTGACATTACAGTGTATGTCCTTTGACCAAAATGCAGTTAAAATAAAAAATAATGATTTAAAAGGGAGATAGCTAAAACAAAAATTGCCACCTTTTTTAAAATTTAAAAATGAACTTCATGGTAAGGCTATTATGGAAAATAGTATTTCAAAATAGAACTACCTACCATGTGATCCAGCAATTCTACTTTTGAGTTTTTATTCAAAAGAATTAATCAGGATCTTAAAGAGATACTTGCATTCCTGCAAGAGCACTATTCGCAATAGCCAAGATCCGGAAACAACCCAAGTGCCCATTGACAGATGAATGGATAAAGCAAATGTGGTATATACATATGAGGAAATACTGCTTAGTCTATAAAAAGAAGGAAATCTTGCTATTTGCAACAACACGGATAGACCTGGGGTACATTATGCTAAATAAGCCAGACACAGAAAGACAAATACTGTATGATCTCACTTGTGTGTGGAATCTAAAAAAGCCAGACTTATAGAAGAAAGAGAGGAATGAGACTTAGATGGACGAGGTGGAGCTGGAATGGTAACATTGGTCAAGGGCACAAAATTTCTTTTATACAGCATGACCACCTTCTGAAGATCTAAAGCATAGCATGGTAACTGTAGGTTACAGTAGTGTCCTATACACTTTTTTTTCTCAATTAAATTTTTGTTATAATGGGTCTCAAAAAAAAAAAGAGCTTCAAATTAACCCGTGGAGCAATGAAATAAAAATGAAAGTTACAACATATGTGTAACTGAATGATAACAAAAATACTATGTTTCAAAACCTAGATGATTCAAGGAAAGCTGTGCTTAGAGGGCTATTTTTATCTTTAAATTTATGTATTAGAAAAGAAGTAAAGCAGGAAATCAATGAACTCTAACTCATCTATCTTAAGAAGTTGTTTTTCTTTTTTTTTTTTTTAAAGATTTTATTTATTTATTTGACAGAGAGATAGCGAGAGCAGGAACACAAGCAGGGGGAGTGGGAGAGGGAGAAGCAGACTCTCTGCTGAGCAGGGAGCCTGATGTGGGGCTCGATCCCAGGACCCTGGGATCATGACCTGAGCCGAAGGCAGCTGCTTAACCAACTGAGCCACCCAGGCACCCCGAGAAGTTGTTTTTCTTAAAAAATAACAAATCCAAATGAAGTAGAACAAAAGAGAATACAGAGATCAATGAAATAAGAAACAATTATACTGTAGAGAAGATTCCAAAAATAATCAAATGTTAATTGTTGGAAAAATTAATGAAACTGCTAATCCTTGGCAAGATTATCAAGGGAAGAGAGAGACAAGAAGGAAAATAGATTTGTTTTACTTTAATGATTGGAAAGAGGGAGGAAAGGTAGAATGAAGAAAATATTGTTACCGTGGGCAGTGTCTGCAAATGTGGGTCAGCAAATGCTGTATTTGTTTTTGGCAAAGCAGTTGTTTATAAATGATCGACTGTTTCCACAGGGATTCACTATAGCAGCTGGATTTATGTATGATACTCCTCATAAAATTTTCAATTGCTGATTAAAAAAATAGGTATTTATCTTCCCCAAATGTTCTAACACATAATACAGAACACAACCTTTTCTTCCTTGACGTTCCATAAAAAGACAGGGATTTCCCAATTCTCTATCAAGTGAGTTGAACTAAAACTCTTTATGTTTACAATAGTCAGGAAAATGTGACTTGAGCTATTCTGACATGTCTTATGGCTTGTAATGGAACTAAGCAAATATGCAAACATACAGGTTTAAATATATTTATTTTTGTGCCCAAAGAATTTAAAGCACAAAAATCACCAGTTGCTTAAATCTTCAAGCAATAATCCAGATGTTCATATTTTAAGTAAAAGAACTGGCTAGATCTTATTCTTGCATTTTGAATGTTGCTATATTTCATGTCTAAGTATTCTAGAATTTGAACCTAGGCAGCAAAGTAAAAGGCAAGATACAAAAATACAATAATAAACACTGCTATCTTGCCTTGCAAATTTATTGGCTATCAGATAAAATGTACATTGTTCATTCTGGTGTTCTAAACTTTCCACAAAATGGTCCCAACCCCTTTCTCACTTTTAGTTACCTATTACCTTTACTCAGGAGAAGCCTCAGACAATAGACTATTCTGTGCTCTCCACAAATACCTCTGAAATTCCTGGGATGTCTTTGCTCTTGCTGTTTTTACCTTTTCATGATGAAACCGTAATTATCTTTCAAGGCTCCTCCATGAAGTCTTTTCTAAATTTTCTAACAAGATGTGATCTCTTTCAATTATTTGCACCCGCATAACACATTTCTTGTATTTCTTGTGTAACCTTATTAAAAAAAATATTTGGGCATCATCATTTGTGAAACTGTCTAATTTTGAACTTCTTAAGGGCTGGACTGTGTCTTCTAAATACTTATATATTCATTTTTCTGAAAAACTCAGCTTGAAGATAGGTAGTCATGTAGTCAGAACCCCAGTGGAAGGAGATCATGATGTTTCCCATTCATCATTATTAAACTATAAATATTACGTGGCATCTGACTGAATATAGTTTCAGGCCTTTTTGCTTCTCTCCAGTTTTGTTGCAATGAGTTTATAGGAAATTAAGTCTGTGAGGAAAGAAGACCTAGCCAGGTTCAAAGTATGATTTCCATGGGATATAAATATAAAAGTGTGCACATTTAAAAATTATATAGTGGTCTGAAGTGTTTGAACAGTGCAGGGTTTTTTGACCACCAGCATTGCTGAGAAAATGCTAAGGTTGCAGAAAGACAAGTGTGTGCACTGCACAGGAGTCTGGCATTTTAAGATGAAGCCCATACTGGTACTCTTTTTTTTTTTTTTTTAAAGATTTTATTTATTTATTTGAGACAGAGAGACTGAGAGAGAGAGAGCATGAAAGGGGGGAGGGTCGGAGGGAGAAGCAGGCTCCCCGCCGAGCAGGGAGCCCGACGCGGGACTCGATCCCGGGACTCCAGGATCATGACCTGAGCCGAAGGCAGACGCTTAACGACTGAGTCACCCAGGCGCCCATTCATACTGGTACTCTTTGCTCAGTAATTGTACAGACAACCGAACAAAAAAGACCCTGCTCATCAGAGGCTTCCATCTTAACACCATTGCTGTACTGTCGCATCTGCGGCTACCTTCATGTAGTCTGTCTAGTCAGATGCAGATGCTCCCACCAGTCATCATATTCAAAAAGAAGGAGTTAAATGCCAGAGAGAATCCACGTGATAAACAATCATTAGTGGTCTATGTGGGGAGTAAACAGTTCAAAGTCAGGTTTTGATTTTTTGTTGTTGCTGTTATGTTGTTGATGATTTTTCCTTCTAACTGGTGACTTCATTCAGTTTCAGGGGTGGGTTTATAGTTTTGGCTCTTGATATATATCATGATAATAGCTTTGTTACTTTGTGCCACTGGAGTTAAAAAGTAGGACAACAGTGCTAGACCCTAAAATTCCTTGGTTATAGTTGTCAGATTTCTCTCCTGACAGGTCCAGTCTGGGAAGAGTCTGCTGACAGTTGACAGTTGATGAAGTGGATTAAAAGTCAACAGGTAATGGGACACCTATGTGGCTCAGTTGGTTAAGTATCTGGCTCTTGATTTTGGCTAGGTCATGATGTCAGGGTTGTGAGATGGAGTCCCATGTGTGCTGGGCATGGAACCTGCTTAAGATTTACTCTTTCTCTCTGCCCCTCCCTGCTCATGTGCTCTCTCTCTAAAAAAATAATAATAATTAAAAAAATTTTTTTAAAGTCAACGGGTGACAACAAGGTAACCCAGAGTTAGCAACAGCTAGAAGTCTCTAACACACCAAGGCTGAAAGGACCAAGGAAGGAGGTGTTAAACTGGTGCCTAGGGTCCAGGGTCTCCTGGCAGAAGCTGGAACCATGGGAAATGGGAACTAGATCACAGAAGAGAGACAGTGCCAGAGAGGTTGCCCATGGTAGGGAAGGAAGATGGAAATAGCTGGTTTCTCCCCTCCTTCACCCTTCAGTCTCCTGCCACTATCTCCCATTGGCAGAACCATTAGGAAGACAGCTGACAGGAAGCCTAGTTATCACAATCTGCAAGGGTCAGCCTCCTACAATGTCACGCAGTACATGGTAAGAGGGAGGGACTGATCTAAGGGCACTGGCAAAGGAGGTGGGAGCAGACGGGTGAGGGGTCACATATTTGGAGGTATTTAAATAGTTCAGTGGCTTAGACTGAGGTAGTGGCAGAGGAATGGAAAAAATAGATGGTTTGAGGTATATTTATGAGAAACAAAAAGCATGACTTAGTGACAAACTAGATTGAGATTAAGGGGGAAGAAAGTGTTGTGAAAGACTTTAACCATGTTCATTGATTGGGTTTGTTCTGTAGTTTCTGCAGAACAATAAGGCTGCCACTCAAAAATCCCTGAGTGCTTATCCACATGGTTCCTCCAATTATTAACAAGCAAGAAAAAGTGGTCAGCATTTGGTTGGACCACAGAGAAAGAAGGAGATTGGCTACTGCTGGGGTTACCACGGTTATTGTCATTGGTTATTGTTATCAGGAGCCACAGAAGAGAACAGCAAGTTATATAACCGAGGAATGGAGAATTTGTGGAATAATACATCTCCTGGATATCTTTTTAGACTGAAAAGCAGTATTGTTTTACTAGTTAAAAAGACCAACTCACTAGAAAAATGAAAAGGATACCATAGCAAGCAGTTACGGTAATTGCCAGGAGAGAGAGAGAGAGAGCGTGTGTGTGTGTGTGTATTAAGTACTTGAAAGTACCTTGAGAATTTCTATAAAGAGCCAATTAGGCAGTCCAAAAATAAGGTTTTAAGTTCAAGGTATCAGAACAAAGGTGGAGACTAAGGTGTGGCTAAGGAATTCACGGGTCAAAACACAAATGGCTGCAGACTTGTTTCATGCAGCTGTCCCTGCATTTAAGGGGGGGTGAAGTGGAGTGGGCAAGAGACCTCAGTAGTCCCTAGACTCACTGTCAGCAGCTGTTGCCTGCTAAGTCCTCAGCAGAGAGCCAGAAACCTGACATGAGATGCTTCCATTACTATTACTTTATAAATTTTAAACTTTAGTAACAATGTGAGCAAAAGATAATTGAAGCAATTTTATTAATAATAATCCAAGTATATGATGATAAAGTATCTCTATGGCCCACTAAGGGGACATTATTTAAGTGCTTACCCTATGCAGAGCATTTTATGCTAGCTCCTGAAAGGACTACAGAGAAATGTAGGGCAAATTTCAGCACAGTTACAACAAAATCCTTTCATTTTTAATTTAAGTAATGAAATTTATTAGCTCTAATAACACTGAATTCCCAGCAAATTCACCTTCCTGGTACATATTGAGATCTCATATATACTGAAACTTCCATCTACATTCATGGGGAAAAAAATCTGACTCTATGAATTTTTGAATCAGAAAAAGTTAATATATGTATATAAGTTGCAGGATTTGAATAGATAATTTTAATGTGGATATTATCAAACTAGAATGAATGAGAAATTCATGATAGACAGAGATATTAAATAGTTAGTCATGTCAAAAAAACCCCCAAATGCTGTCCTGACCTGCACAGGATCTCTAAAGACCAACAAGATAATTATAGGAGATATATTTCTCTACCAGGAATAATAACAAAAAAAAATAATTGGATGATCTTCAAATGAAAATAATTGAAAACCAGTTAGGAAATCAGGTGACTTGTCAGTGCTGGGAACCTGAAAAGCAGATATAAATGTCTTGATGGAAAATATACGAAGGGCAAGTTGACCAAACTACTGAGATTGAGATCTTTGATTTTGTGGATGGTATTAACATCTAACTCTCATTCTACAGGTAAAAAAACAATAGAGCTACATTGGGAGATAATTAAAAGATTCACAGATAGAACCAGGACTTGTCCAAGATACTTGATACCTACAATCAGAGTCCACTCAGAAATTTTGATATTCTAAGCAAGCAAGAAGCAGGTCCTCAAATCAAAACGATTTATTAGACAGTGAGGCAGGAGAGGAAAAGAGGAAAGTGTGGGGCTTCTGAGTAGATTCAGAGTAATGTTCAGGTCTCTTTCTCTGGAAAGTTCCTTGACTTTGGCCTTGGGTTTTCAGCTTTATTCAACTCCATAAAAGCTAAGGGATGTCATCTGTTTTGGAGCTTTGGCAAACTTGTCAGTGGGAGGAGGAAGATAAGAGAAGGAAAGGTGTAAAATATTTATGAGGTAGAAAGGGGATTTAAAAAGTCTTGAAAAACCATCATTTTCAAATTTGAAGTCCTTTACCTTTTGATGTTTAGGCCAAAGTCTGGCATTTGTGCATCATCCATTAGATAGCAGTTTGATAAGACATACGAAGTACTATAAAAATAGTCAGTAATCCCATTTATGTAAATGTAGCAAAGAAAATTTAAAAGTAGGAAAAGGGCTATATACAAGAAGATCATCACCAAATTGAAAATGGGAAACAACTAAAATGTACAGTTGTAAGAGAATATTTAAGTAAAATATGTCTCATTTTTAATGGATAATATTAGGTGATAAAATTATGATTATGGAGACTAAGCAGAACCATGAAAAGATAGTAATACAATCAATGTTGAATGAAATAAACAGAACACTAAATTAAAGGTATATTCTGGTAATAGCAGTGAAAAAAATCATTTGTCCATGGACAGACACTGGACGATATTATGGTAAGCATCTTTTTTTCTGTTGGCTTGCTTTTCTGTAGCAGCTCATAAAAGAACTTCTATCGTGTTGGAATTTTGCGGGGGAAAGTGTGCCTTCTCTCCATTTCCCTCACTCATCCTTACCCATGAGAGATGGGTGATTTATCTGATTGGTGATTTGGGTAAAAGAGGTCGTTGCTCCTGTAAAATCCAGCCTTTTCTCTTTTCTGGGTCCTGGCCAAGGCTCAGGCTTCAGACATCCTTTTCTCTAGCATCCTCCTATGGGTTAGCATCCTGGGACAGGCCCTGCCTCTGCAGAGAATTCCTGACATTTTTCAACTCTACTGCCTATGACTAGGTGCATAAATCAATTCTATGGGGATAGAAATAGGATGTTCTTCTGGGCTCAAGATGTTCTTGATTAGGTATTTTGTAATCAAACTTTACAGCAAAAAGCTGATATTTTGATTTATACTAGAGGACTAGGACATGTCTTAATTTTTTTTCTGGTCTAGGTAGAACAGGGATAAGATTACCACCTTCAAGAAAAAACAGAAAAGACATAAATGCAAAAATCCTCAATGAAATACTAGCAAACCAAATTCAACAGCACATTAAAATGGTCATACACTATGAGCAACTAAGATTTATCTGTGGGATGCAAGGATAATTCAACATATACAAATCCATAAATGTGGCCACCACATTAACAAAATGAAGGACAAAAATCTTATGATCATCTGAATAGATGCAAAAAAAAAAAAGCATTTGGCAAAATTCAACACTCTTTCATGATAAACAAAACAAAACAAAACAAAAAAACACCTCTCAACAAATTATATATAGTAAAAATGTACCTTAACATGGTAAGGACCATAAACGACAAGCCCAGAGTGAACATCATACTCAATAGTGAAAGGTTGAAAACTTTCCCTCTAAAATCAGGAACAAGACATGGATGCCCGCTCTCATCGCTTCTATTTAACATACTACTGGAAGTCTTAACCCCAGCAATTAGGCCAGAAATTGAAGAAAAAGGAACCCTGACACACTGTTGGTGGGAATGTAAATTGGCACAGCCATGATGGGAAATACAGTGGTTATATAGATAACTAAGATCACCAGGTTATGTAGATCTTCTTAAAGAGATGGTACATGTCATTCCACAACACTGACAACTCATCTTGGTTAATACCACCAATTTCATCAGGAAAGTCTAAGTATTGGTAAGCCGTCAAGCTCTTGGGGGCAGATACACATTTTACAAATTGCAAATGGATATACAGTTTCATTTGAAAGTGCAAATGTTATCATTGGCAACAAATAATCTTAGTTGTTTGTTGTGAAGTGACAGTCTCACTTCACTTATTTTCAAGAAAATGTTTGCCTAATACTCACGTTTGAATAACCATAGTTTGACTTTTACTCATTCTTTCCAGTAAAAGTGGTGTTCCATGAAAACAGCAGCTGGTTCAGTTTTCAACTCAAATAACCATACAAATGCTTTTCCTTGGGACAGCTATCATACTTTGGTATGGAGTAAAGGTGCTTTATGCATACTTCTCATTTCATCACACAGAATGCTAACTAGGCATGTTGCCAAGGGTTGAGGTTTAACAAAATCAATAATCCCTAGCACTTCCTGAAGAATATTCTTCAATGAAACTGATGTGACAGAGAAGAATACAGTGACTATGAATACGGTTTGATGTTGAAGCCTTGATCCACTTTCACACACTGGAAATTTCGCACCATCAGCAAAAACAGTACCCTAGTTTTGACGTCAGAAATTCCTGAACAAGTCTCAGGGTCCTCCAGAAGACTGAACATCAAACCTTGAAAACCTATGAATTTGAGTGATTGTGCTGCAGAACTGGAGAAGACTTTACTTTTATGTTTTTCTGTAACACATTGACAGGACCATCCCATTTCTGCAAAAATCCAACCTTATTATATCTGAGAGACCCAGTGTTACCATGGAGAGTAAATGTTGCTAATAATGCCAAGAAAAGATAAATGTAAATGAAAGTTATCAAACTGTCTAAATAATTGAATAAAATGTCTTTTGTGATTATGATACATTTATTAAGAGGAATGTCCTCAAGTACTTGATTACATTTTAATAGAATAATATATTTGCAAAATATAAAAATTCTATCTGAATGATCAATAATTCATTTTTTTTTTTACAATTTCTGACAAATCTTAACTTTTAGTTAGTTCTAAGTGGGAACTTTACTGAACCAATAGCAAAGAATACTAGAAAGTAAATCTATATACTATTTTCCCCATGCCATTATAAAGAATAACTAACAGTAGGTAAGGTGACTGAGTGACTATTATGAGCATGAAGTATAATTATTTAATACTAACATCAACTCAATAAATTAGGTACTCATAATTTGCAATGAAAGCTGAGGAAGTTGAGGCTTTGAGAGGTTAATAAAACCTCACCAAGGTCACAGGGTAGTAAATGGAAGAGACTTAATCATACAGCTATTTAAGTGTCATTGTGGATTCCAGAACTGGTTAGAGAGAGTTAAGAAAGCTCATGTCCCAGTAGGTGGCTCCTCATTCTTTGAACTGTGCCTGGCATTACTCTTCACTGGCACTGACAAGCCTCACATAATCTAACCCTGTACATTCATGACAAAAGAGTCTCTCCCAGGAGGTTCTCAGACACCAGTGTCTCTTTCCTGTGATCCAGGACCTGAGTCACAGTTACAGAAAGCCTGACACCATTGCCGCAAGGCCTCGAGGCTGGGCGGAGAGAGAAGGGCCTGTTGTTGAGCTTCAGAAATGCTGACAGTTCTGACACTTGGTTAAGGATCAAGACTGACAGAGGATCTGGAAGGTAGATTTTGGGGAACTTGGCAGGAAAAAATCTATAGTGACAAATAGAGTAGAACCTCATAATGTGCTAAAAGGTACTCCAGAGGCAAAGCTTACTTGGGAGAAGTTTCTGACTTAGGACATCCATGGCCTTGCACTTCCGTGAGTTTCTTGCCTTTGGAGGTAAAAGGGATAATCACTTCTGTAGGAGGCTGGAAGGAGGATTCAGCCTCGTCTAGACTGTAGCACTCTAAGATCTCATTCAGGCTTAGGTAGAGGAGAATTTTGACCAAAGAAAACATATTGCCTTCCTTCTTATCATTGTCATCTCCATAAGTTCCCTTCCTGGTAGTCAGTTTATCCCTGGAATTTTACAAACATGTAACTAAGCAGTATATTTCATCTTTTATTCCATACCTCTACTATCTCACAGTGAGTATCTTAAAACAGAAATGTAATGCTACATCCCATACAAGGGGTGTGGAAAAAATCAGACATAAATAATTATTACAGTTCTTCTTTGTTAAGAATCCACAGAACAAGCTATATGACAATGTTAAAGGAAAAGAAGAAAAATTAATTACTGATTTAGAAGTTATTGAATACCTGCTCTGGGCCAGTCACAGTCATAGAAGCCAGAAATATAGCAGTGAACAAAACAGAAACATCCTCCACTTTTAGGTAGCTCGTGTTCTGTTGGAGAGATGAAAGATATGCCCACAACAAGTATGTATATAATATATCTGTTTGTGATAAGAATTTTGGGTAGAAAGCAGGTAAGATGTTAGTCAGTGATGGGGGTCTTGGTTATATGTTGTGTTTAGATTGGTCAGGAAGGCTTTTTGAACAAGGTGACATTTGAGCAAAAACCCAAGTGTAATGAGGGATGAATTAACCATATGGCTCTTTGAGGGAAGAGCTATGTTGTCAGATGATAATGGCAAATATTTGTGTTTCAGAAAGAGTGAACCAGGTGGAGGAGATGATATCAGAGAGGGAAACAAAGGTCATATAATATATGGGGCCTCACAGTCAATGGATCAAGGTATGGGATTGGAATTTTATTCTGAGTAAGATGTAAAAGCTGTGGAGGGTTTTGAGCAGAATGACATGATATAAATTGGGTTTCTAGATAATCATGCTGCTGCCTAGAAAGTAGACCACAAGAAGATGAGGATTGAAGCCAGTGAGCAATGAAGGTCTAATGAAACATCCGTAGTCCACACGAGAGATTATGGAACTTGGAGTCAGGTGGTGAGAGGTAGTTAGATTGAGATAGATTTTGACAGGATTCAATAATGGATTAAACATACATTCCCAGTGTAAGCAAGGGAATGCAGTCAAAGGTATGGTTAAGACGTTGGCCCAGAACACTGAAAAAGCCGTCACACTTAAACTGAAAAGGGAGAGACCATCTCAAGTTTTCATTTGGTTTGCTTTGGTATCATGAATTTGTTTTTGCCTATGTTTTGAGATTCCTATTAGACTCCTGGTGGAGATGTTGAGTAAGTGGCCGTATATCAAGTTTGGAGTTTTTGAGACAAATTTAGTCTGGAGTCTTAAATTTCAGATGGTTTTAGTTGAGAGGGAATTGACAGCAAATCATAAAGGAGAAACCAAAAGAGGATGAGTAGTTTTAAGAGTTGTTTCCTGTTCAGATTTATCCCACTCTGGAGGATTTTTCAGGTAGGCCAGTTTTTTTGTTTTTTGTTTTTTAACTGAAAACACTAAGCTACTTGAAATCTAAAATCATGTCTCATAATCTTTATATAGGGAAGTTCTGGTTTTATGACTATGTCAGAGCAGACAGCTTAATTTAAAAAATGATAATAATTTAAGTTATTAGTGTGAGGTAAGTGTTCAGAGCACACCATATATAGTTTGTTGTGGGCATTTTATTTATAATTTTGGTTGAATAAAAGGCTGATTAGTATAAAAGCACAGTATATTAATAAAGTGAATATGTTAGCTACAAAATCTCAATACAGAATGAGAATTAATTCAGTAATATTTTTTGCTTTCTGGATAAAGAGAGTTTAAAAAGCCATTAGTAGTAAAAACATCTCAGCGTACCCTGTTTAAACAATTGACTAAATAATCTCCTTCAAGAGTTAAAAAATTGGTATTTCCATACAAATTGGTATATTCGTACAAATGATATATTTAATAAACATTACTTTTATGCCTTATTTTAAAACAGTCAGCTCTAAAGTCCATCTGAAGAACAACATTCTTTAACCTAATTTTATCCCAACAACAAAGTCATTGGTTCTGACAGATTTAGGTGTTACTTACATTTCTCTTACTATATTAAATACTTGAATATAAACCAGAAACTGCATTATTTATAAAAATTGAGGTAAGTAGAGTTTTTGAAAATGTCTTAAAAATTCAATAAGAAAGTAATGAGGATTAAAACATAAAGTCTATCAAAATTCTACAAAATAATTCTATATAAAATCTACAAAATTTCATGTTTTCTCTTCTCCAGTGAAATCAAAATAGAATGTGGGGATGGCTCTTTGCTAGCTTTATTTTAATCGTCTTCTAATATATATTAAAACCGTAGGACTCCAATAGAAGTGATTGGTTCAGAGCTTGAAAATTACAAAAATTAAGAAAACTGCCCTCCAAACTTCCTCATTACTATGGAAAAGACACATTCGTATTCGTTTTTCAAGAACAGAAGATATCAAATGACTACTACATGCCAGATACTGAGCTGAACACTTTCTTAGATTCTCTGACCATCCCAGGGTTGAACTTGTGGGGGTTGGCCAATCCACAGTAGTGCAGAGAAAAAATGATTCAGTTACATTCATCCGGATGCAGGGAATTAAGAGATTTATGACGTGTAATAAACCCAGGGGAAGAAAAAAGGCATGAATGTTACAAGTTTCTGAGGAAAAACAAATCTTTATAAAAGAGATTTTCCTTTCTTTAGAGAACCTACAGTTTATGTTTGACTGAGAGGATTAATCCTGATATTTTTTTTAAGGAATTTTTTTTTCTTTTTTCTGAGTTAGACTACCCCATGGTGAGGGAGCTGTTTAAATTTTAAAAGATTAAATAACACAAGGAACTTCATCTCAATCTACTTAATTTCCTAGGATTCTTGGCCCAAATACTAGGCTGTTCTGTAAATGTCCAATAACCTGAGATCATGAAGCGGGGAGGTTTGAACATATTTGTGCAACCAGCTAAGCAATAGAGTGGAAAAAGAGCAGGAATTGGACTCAGACATTCTAAGCCTAAGTCTGGGCTCCATCATTAATTTTGTGAGTTTGGTGAACGTTCCCACCCCCCTACCCCACACACCTTGATCTATTTGTATATGAAGAGGTTGGTGATTATATTAGACAGGACTCTTTCAGAAGCAAATGACAGAAATTTAAGTCAAAAGCATTAAGAAAATAAGAAATTTACCAGTGCCCATAACTGAAAAGTCCAGAGTCACAGCTAACTTTAGGTAAGGCTGCATCTACGGGATGGAACTGTGTTATTAGGCACTGTTCCTCTTCATCCTGCAGTGCTGCTTTTTTCATAGAGAGGGCTTTATTTATTATTATTATTTTGGCCCTAGGTTTTTCTTTCTTCATCTAGCAAGTTCTAGAAAAAGAGTTTTTTTTCTTAATAATTATAATAAAGAATAAAACAAGAATGAAGTCTCATTGGTCCAACTTGGTTCATAGGCTCTGCCTTAAAATAGTCACTATTCACTTGTTTAATTTATTTACTAATAACTACTTGAGGTCTACTATGGGATAGGCACTATGGCCCTAGACATCTGTGATATCGTGGTGAACAAGTATATAAATATATAAATCCCCTGCTTTCATCGAGTTATTTAATCAGAGGGAGGGACAGGCAATACACTAACACACGAATAAATATACAGTATAATATTCTGCCATTCTTGTCATGTTAGAAAAAATGAAGCAGGACAAGAGACTAGAGAGTGATAGGGCACTTTTTCATATAAGGTGATTAGACACGACTTTTCTGATATGGTGATATTTGTGATTCTTCCGGGAGAAAAGAGAAACTGGGAACAAAACAATAAATTGAAGAGGCTTGCTTGTTGTGTCATAGGGCTGGCTAGGAGACCAGAGGTTGGAGCAGAATGATTTAGCAGTTCAGTGGTAAGTTATGAGGATGGGAAGATAGTTAGTGTAAGATTTTATTTTACATTAGTTGGAAATTTTGGAGGATTGTGAAGAGTAAAGACAGGAGAATTAGCCAACTTAACATTTTCAAAAGATCAATCTTTTTACTATTTGGAGAATAGACTCTAGGGCACAGGACTGGAAGCAGGGAATCATTTGGGAGGTTACCCCACTGGTCTCGATAGGAGAGGATTGTGGCTTGGACTACAGTAGCAGACAGAGAGAAATGGTCTAATTCGGGATGAATTTTGAAGGTAGAGTTGACAGGGGTCACTAATGGATTAAATATCTTTCTTCGGGTGCCTGGGTGGCTCAGTCGTTAAGCGTCTGCCTTCGGCTCAGGTCATGATCCCAGGGTCCTGGGATCGAGTCCCACATCGGGCTCCCTGCTCAGCAGGAAGCCTGCTTCTCCCTCTCCCACTCCCCCTGCTTGTGTTCCTGCTCTCGCTATCTCTCTCTCTGTCAAATAAGTAAAAAAAAAATCTTAAAAAAAAATTAAAAAAAAATATCTTTCTTCAAGACAAAGACCAAGAATCAATATAAGAAGAATCCACCAGACATACCAATCTTCCTAGGGATGAAATGGAGATGGAAAATTGGATATGCATGTCTAAGGGAGTCTTGACTATTTTTCCTCTATATTCTATAATAACATTCATCATGATTATTACAGCTCTGCCAAGAATATGGAATATACTGATCCAAAAAATTGTAAATGTTTATACACCAGTGTTCTTATCCTGCTGGGTGGTAGGACAGGCCATCTGAACCATACTTACAGAGGGTAATGTAGGATATTTCTCTGAAACAAACCATAGTGCTCTTATTAGAAGGGGGGAGTGAATACTGGACCTTAAAGAAAATCACTAAAGATGACTAGTACAAAAAGATGTCTAATGTAAAATTTTCTTAAACTCTAAAGCTTGTATCATATCTTCCCATTAATTCTCAGAAAAAAAAAAGTTATTTAATGTTTGTAGATAGTGAAGCACTTACCCAAATTCCTTCTTCTGAAATTTCAATCTTTGCATATGCCTCATCTTTATTACACTTTCTTTTTTTTTTTTTAAGATTTTATTTATTTATTTGACAGAGAGAGACAGTGAGAGAGGGAACACAAGCAGGGAGAGAGGGAGAGGGAGAAGCAGGCTTCTGTTGAGCAGGGAGCCTGATGCGGGGCTCGATCCCAGGACCCTGGGATCATGACCTGAGCCAAAGGCAGACGCTTAACGACTGAGCCACCCAGGCGCCCCTATTACACTTTCTTTTCCACTTTTGCTTCAAGTATTCTGGGTCACTTAGCATAACTCCTGCATTTCGTTCAACGCACTTGTAAACCCCTTACGTCTGCATACCCTGCTCTCCACTGGGACTGCCTTTCTTTCTTTTGTCCACCTGGTAGATTCCTGACCATGCCTTGGTCAGGTTCTTCCCTCTCTAGCAGCTTTCTCAGACTCTATAAGGATCTTACCTGCTCCCTGCCTCTGGGCTTCCCTTAGCTCTCAAGAGTTTCACCTCTACCATACACACTACCATGATCCTTGCTACTCAAGGATTTCTGTCTCAAGTTAGCATCGCTGGATCACAGTGAAACAATCAATGTTCTTAGATATTTTGAAATTGGTTCTCTATAGTTAGTTGTGTACCAATTTATGCTTGTAAATGAGGATGAGAACCTATTTCTTTATATCCTAGCCAACGCTGGTATTTCTAGGTCTTAAGACTTACCACTCTGAAGAATAGGAAATTAATTGTCTTTCTCTGATTATTAGTGGTCATTCAAGGTTTTTCTCACAACCTGATTTGTATCCTCATTGATTTACTTTTATTTTTCTCATGATTTCTGTTTTTGAGGTCCTTGGTGTGGGCTTCTGGGCTATCCCTGCACAACCTCTAGGGTAACATCATTCATATAGACCACCTTGAGAATGGTGTCATTCTGGGTTTTTGCAAAAAAGGTGGCCCTGAGGCAAAGACTATGTTTTACTCATCTCTATACTTTCTGTTTGGATCAGGATTTGGCACAGAGTAAGCACTAAATTGAGGAGAGGATAGTTTCACTGATAACATTTCAGCAAAATTGCTTCCCTTCCAACATCTCATGAAGAAGTAAAATAGTAAAGTGACATTTTTATTATATGAGCATTTTATGTTTTATCAACTTTTTAAAGTCATATCATCTGGAAATGTGCCTGAAATGGTAACCTGGCTTTTTAATTTTGTAATATGGGACTCTCTGAGTCCATATATTATTCTGGAAGGCAGACACAGAGGTAGGTTAATATATGAAATCAGAGAAAAGACCCTATCCAATCAACTGTGCACTTGAAATTGTCAAGGTAATGGCTTTCATTTTACCAAGAGAATTATTCCTGAGAACCATAATTCCTTATATTTGTTCAGTGTTTTTGGTTTATAAAGGACATTCACATAAATAATGTCATTTGATTTCTACTAAAACTCTGTGGGTTAAGTCACATACAAATTATTACTGAGGCCGAGACACATTAGTAAGTTGGCTGAGGTGATATAACTAACAAGGCAAGCAAAATCTCATATTGATGGGCAGCAGTGTGCTTATCTGTGCAACTCAACTTCCCAACTTGCTATGGAATGTGGTCAGGGGAACGCCATTCTATCCAATGAGACATAAAATGAAAGCCTACTGACATTTCTTTGTTTTATAACATATTTCTTCATTGTCTTTTCTAATATACTATTGGATACAAACAAAAGAATATATAACATATGCAAGTTTTAAAGAATAATAATTATATATAATGAATACCTGTAAACCCTCTGCCTAACCCAGGACTAGAACATAGCCAACAACATCCATATGCCTCTAAGTTCTTCACCTATCCCACCACTTGTCTTCTTGCATGGGTAACACTGTGTTGAATCTTGTGTTTATCATTCCCATGCTTTTCTTTTTCCATAGTTTTATCTCTTACGTCTATATGTCTTAGCAATATATTGCTTAGTTTGCGTTTTATAAAGATGGTATTATGCACAGTGTGTCCCTGTGGGACTTGTTTTTTTTTTCTTATCACTCAAAATTACATTTCTAAATAACATAGTCATTGAATAAAATAATTTATTTTATGTATAGCTGTACTTTATTCATTTTCACTGCTATAAGATATTCCATCGTATGAATGCACTACAATTTATTATTCTCTCATCAATGAACATTTGAAAGTATTCTAGTTTTCTTGCTGTTATAGTTACCATGGCGGTCTTTTGTGTTCATGTGTCCCGGTATATATGTAAGAGTTTCTCCAGTAGTACATTTTTATGTGAGTTTGGATGTTTAAATTTATAATATAGCAATATTTCAAACTTTGTTGGACCAATTGAGAGACCCACCACCGTTTATCCACATCCCCTTTCACATTTATATTATCAAACTTCTTAAATTATGCCTATTGTCTAAATTTTCATCTCACTAATTTTATTGATAAGGTTTTATTATTAAAGTTATTAATGAAGTTGGGCATATTTTCATATCTTAATGACCTTACATCATTCATCTTTTGTGAAACGCCTTTTTATGAACTTTGCTTATTTTTCTATTGAGTTGCATATTTTAAATTGATTTATTGGTGTTCTTTTTATATTCTGGATATTAAATTTTTGTTTATTATATGCTGTGTGGTGATATGAATACTCCTCCTAATTATGGACTATCTTTGTATGTCCCTTTTATGTTCTTGAACAGAAGTTCTTCATTTTGATGGAGTTGTATATATCCTTTTTTGAAAATTGCTTGCTTTTGTTTTATTTAATAAAAAAAATTCTGTAATTAATGTTAAAGCCTCAGTTCTCCTGTTTTCTTTCCTCCTGAAATTTTTTGAGTTTTGGTTTTCACATTCAAGTCCTTAACCTATATGGAATTAATTTTTGTGCTAAATTAAAAAAAAAAAAGCCCCTTTGGGAGAATAAAGTGCTTTAGGTCAGGTCAACTTAATTAAGAAATACTTATCCAGTTTTCAAATTTTACCTTTCCCAAACTGGGGTGTGTGTGTGTGTGTGTATGTGTGTGTGTGTATGTGTGTGTGTGTGTGTTCACTTTTTCTTTTTTTGGGGGGGGTGAAGAGAATCAAAACAATGTGTCATAGAGATGATGAAATAAATGAAATAAAATCACTAATTAATTATGGTTTGGCTAAGGACTTTCCTGAAAATTTCATATAACAAAGAAAAATAACAGGCTCTGCTTTATAATCACTTATGTTCTTAAGATAATATTATTAGTTAAATAGAAGGCTGTTTTTTAAAACAATTTACTTTGTATTAATGACTTTTGAGGGGGGTAATTTAAAATTATAGAAAATGATAAGAAAAGAGGTTATTTACTAAAAACGTTGACAATAGTCTCTGAAAACCACCTCCCTTTAACTCCTTCCCTCCTCACCAAAACAAACAACAACACAAAACCCTAAAGCCAGAAAATAAAACCATAGCATTAGAGAAAGGGTAATTAGACAACAATGTAATCTATGAAGTACTTGGGTATGTGTTTAGCCAGAAAAATTTTTGTGCATCATTGATCCTAAAGGATGACATAGCCCAGTGGTTTATAGTCCAGGTCATGCATTCTGGAATCTCTTGGGAAGCTACTACCTGGGACCTTCCTCTCAGAGGTTCTGATTGCTGTGACCTGGGGTAAGGCCCTAGAATTGAGAAGTTTCAAAACTTCACAGGTGATTCTGATTTTGTTATGGATAAGAACCACCACATGGGGCCAAGCTCCTCATTTTATAGATTAAAAAACAATGGATGGAGATCTCCATAGCTCATTGTGGCTGATCAATAGCTGAACCAGTGCTAGATTCCAAGTTCAGTTCTCTTCCCACTCAACATCATTCACCCTGTGCAGGCCCAGGATGAGGGTTTAACTAATTTCCTACATCATTTAGCCTTGTCTGCATTTAATGGCACTGGGCCTATCATAGACGTTCAGTAAATATTAATTGAATAAATTCCTATCTCATGTCCAATTGCCAATACTGGCCATGTTGGAAAAACCCATCTATGGAAGTCAAGTATACAAAATACTATGAGGGTTGCAGAGGCTCAGAGCATTGAGAATGGTTTTGTTTATTTTTGGACTCAACAAGCTGTCTCCACATCACCCTAGAATCTGTAATGACTTGTATCAGTTTCCACGGTACCAGCTAATTGTAGAGATTTTAGAGCAGGCTGGGGGCACATGCAGCGTGTCTGGGGTGGGAAAGAAGGGTACTGGGAAATCTTACCCCTCTGCTACATGCAAGAAGGGAAAGAATTCACTACCAGATTTTATTAGGATTAGCTACAAGCTTAAAGATGGGGAATATAAAAATGGCAGGGAGTTTTCCCTGAACCCGGGACACACATCCACATGGGAAGTGCTACATGAGGAAAGTGGAAACAGCATGGTTCGCAGAATAATGGCATCCAACAAGGATGAGCTTACACAGAAGTGGATGTCTACTTGGTATGATTTACAATCCAGGCTTTTCCCTTAAGAGTTCTTGTCACGAACACCTAGGCATTTTATTTCCTCTCAAACATCATGGGCCTGGACCCCACCCCCAGAGATTTAAATTCTGCAGGAAGAGTGGGGATTCTGATTTGCTTAATTAGTTCAGATCAAACTGGCCTTAGTCTCTCACCCAACCTGCTGATGTCTGAAATTCCACACATAGCTGCAATCATTTGTTGACAAGCCTATCTCCTTAATATGAAAATTGCCCAGGGAGAGGTTACAATTAAGGCTTTATCAATTATTGATATTTTCAGATAATGAGTGAATGTGTTTCATCACTTGCTTTCCTCAGAGGTAGTTTTGATAATAATCATTACAAAAACGATAATGGATTTCTGGCCTACCATCCGTCACTCTTCCACCTTCTGAGGAACACAACCACCTTAAACTTGGACAATACTTTCCAGCTGGCTATTTTACCATTTAGTCATTCCTTGTAGCATATCCTCTGTTTGCGGATGAGGAAAATAAAGTAACTTCTCTTGGCATTCTCCTCTATCACCAGCCTTGATGAGGAAGAAACTCAGTTTGAGAGAAATAGGACATTCAAGTGGGCAGAGCCACACAACTACTTGACGGATGGCCCAGAGGCACAATAGTGCTTTCCCAGGAACAGTGAGTCAGATACTATCCCAAACCATATCATCTTCCAAGCATGGTGATCTTGAAATAAATAATTAGAAAAACAAGCTAAGGATTTTTTTTTTATTAAAAAAACCACAATTTACTGAAAAAGAGTAATGCTTTATACAAATTCCCATTACAAAACTCCAAAATATCTATTTGTCTGTTTTCAGGCACAGAAGCAGAGTACAAAAACATCAAAATTGGATGAATTCTGATGTACCAATTCTGTTGGCCATTTTGGATTATCAATTTCTCTGTAGAGTTTAGCAACCAGTAACCACCATGCATTTACACTCAGACATTATTAGACCCTGTGTATGTAGCAAAGGATCTTTGAATTATACCTTCTAAGAACATAGAGTTTCAGGTTTGGGAGACATACTAAACTTTATTGGTTCATAACTTCATATGATACAGTCCTTTATATGATAACTCCCCCAGTGTGGTTTCACTATGAATTACTATTCCCAAACTACCTATTTGAGCAGTGCTAGCTGCCAGCTAATAGCAACACCTCTGATAACATCACTTAACAGAAACTCACCTTGTATACCCTTGCAAATTATTATAATTCAAAAAAATCTTTCGTACTTTGGCTTTGCTGATGCTTACACTTCTGTTTTACCCGTTACATCTGCAAACTTGTCCTAGGTCAAGCCTGCATTACTGAAAGGAGAAAAGCCTAGCCACAAAAAGCACCAGGCCATCCTGACTGAAGAAATCAGACTTCCTTAGAATCTTTTTCATTTAGTAAGCAGAATTTCACTTTAGTGTCCCATCATGTGAGAGATTAAGGCAAGAAACCCATTTCTTAGAATTTCTCTCTTTTCAGGAATTTGTAAAGCAATCCAAAAACCAATGCATTTAAATCCTTAATTCTTTCCCCAGTACAGTATACATTTTTTTTTTTACCTTATAAAACCACATTTACATGTATTCCGTCTTACTGGATCCCCACAACAGCCCTGTGAGGTAGGCAGGTCAGGAATTACAATCACCTTTTTACAGATGAGGCACTAAATCTAGGGCAGCCAAGTGCCTTGCCCAAACTCACACAGTAATTGATAGCACCAAGACTCCAATCAGGTCTCCAGACACCAAAGCCAACACCTTTCCATTACATCATCTTGCTCAAGTGCAGTAGCAATTTCTTAGACCGGAAAACTAAGAGCAATTGTTAAAATGGAACAGAGAACCAAAAGCATCTTAGACACAGCTCATAGAAAGGAAATGGGCCATGAAGAAAGGAGGGTGCTGACCGATATAAAAACATGTGCATAGGTTTGATTCAGTGACTTAACAGCCAACTGAACAAATAAAAACACTACTTAGGCATAGTTCATGTTCAAAGAATGAGCATAATATCAACTAATTAATACTCACACTGCCTCTACCAGCTGGTTAAGTATCATTATCTCATTTTGACAGATGGGAAAAGAGGAGAAAGATTAAGTGACTTGCTTACAGCTAGAGAGAGAATATCTGTCATCAGATTATCACTACAGGAAGTCTAGTACTTCATTCAGACAAACAGATATATGAGCCATTTTTTCTCTAGAAAGAGGTAAACTATACGATAATTACATATGAGAAAACAATACAATTGAGAGGGAGAAAAGGATAGTTTGAGGGGATATACATATGAGAAAATGCAATTGAGAGGGAGAAAAGGATAGTTTGAGGGGGTGAATAAGTAGCTTAAAAATTCAATCAATACAGTTGTGTTACAACACTTGGGAAAGCAGCATACAGCAACTGAATCAGACAAATATTTTCAAAGCAAACAAGAGCGTTGTAGGTCAGAGTACAGAAATCGTGTGGGAAGGTTAACAGGAATATATCATCTGGTCTTGCAGAAAGACATGCTCCCAAAGTTCTGATTTGTAAGAGATTCTTCCTGACTCTAGGAATTTTATTTTAGGCATATGAAATGTGTTACCAGATTCAAGATTTAAGCTCAGCCTCTTAAAAAAGAAGGCACAAAGGATGATGAAAGCACAGGCTATAAGATCATAATCAAAATACTATCAAAGAAGTACATGAAAAGGGCACATGTGAAGAACTGAAAAAGTTCATACTTGATAAAGCAGATTAGGTCTTTTGTCAAAGACACTAAAAGCTCATGAAAGAGGGAAAATGAAATTCCACCTATTATACATGTGTCCATATAAAAGAGGAAAATATACCAAATAAACTTTCTTAATCAGTATAGAATTAAATATATTTTTCTTTTTTTTAGATATATTTTAAGTATACTGGTACCAACATAATGATAAGAGTTTTTGCTATCTATCTTTTTATAGAAAAACATATATATATGTACATATCTATATATATATTTAAGGGGACCCCTCTCCCCACATTTGAGATGATTACTCAGTGGGAAGCAGTAATAAAAATGGAAAAGGCTTCCCTCCCCTATTGAGGAAAGGAGATAAAATAAGACTAAGCCATTTTTAGCAAAGCGTATTTTAAAAAAATATTTTTTTTGTTGTTTTTGCATTTGTTTGTTGTTGTTTTTTGCAATACCACAGTTCAGACTCCAATAGTCAAAAGTCTAAGGTCCTAATGTCAATGACAGTATTTCAATGTCCATTTTCTATTTGTTTCAACAGTGTTGTCTCCTTTTGCTTCTGTGTCACACGTAGTCTTTCCCACTGGAAGGTGCAGGTTTTGGATAGGGCCGTGGTGTTGGGTAAGATGTTGTTTTTCGGGGACAGGAGCAGCAAAGTAGGGCACCTCCCAGAAGGCAGAGAGAGGCCGCAGCCCAGCCAGTGAAGAGAGCCTGACCAAATTCATACCTGAAAAGACAACGCATTTGTTTCATCAATGAATCACTGGGGACTTTTGTAATATAATTAAGGAAGGAAATCAATATCATATTCATTATATTTTTTTTCCACTGGGAAAAAAATCCCCTATGATCCCCTGGGGGAAGTACTCTAAGGTTCATGAACACAGACACACCAGAATGTTTACGTTGCAGTTGTAGACACTTTGCAATAGTAACTCAGACCATTTGGCCCGCAACACCAGGGTAATCACACAAATATTTCCAAAGACTTTACCACATGCAGGAGACTTGTGAAGCATGTTTCTGTATTTTAGAAGCTGGGTTTGGACCATGATTCCCAGGCTAAAACTTAACAATTATGCTATTGCCAAGTAGCAACCGTATCCTATAAAGAAAATTGCTGGCAAGTGATGGAGACTATTAGAATTTTCAATAGTTGATCCTAGGTACACGGAAATCAGAAATGTATGGTTTCATAAAAAAAGACTTCTAAACAATCCATGGACCATTCTAGATTAAGCTGATACAGCTCGGTGTATGGAGCCAAACTTCTGGGGAGAGGCTCTGTGTATGATGGCAGACAATAGGGCAGAACAGGCCTAGCCTTGAGTCCTGATGCAAACTCTCTACTGCTGCACTCTTGGCTAGTAATTTCACCTCCCAACCTTAAATTTCTGCTTCTCTTAAAGCAAGATAATCCCACCTGCCTCACTGGATTGCTTTCAGGATCATGAGAGACAATGTAAATAACACATAAACAGTACCAAGCAATTTATAAAGTGCTTTCACTTGATAATTTTTACTGGTAAAAAATTAGCCTATTGTCCTCTTGCAGTTTCTGTCCCTACGTTGCAAGTCTTATAGATCTAAGACTCCAACACGATTACAATCACTGCAGTATATGTTTTCCTAGTGCGGGTGATTATATGAAGAGAAGCACACCTTATCTCTCTGACCATGGAGATTCTGCATCCATTCATGCTAGCACTCAACAAACAATAATTATGCCTTAACGTCCTGACTCTGAATGAAGTTGTTAGGCTTTAATGATGTGAACACAGTGAGACAAAGAGCCTTGACCCTGATCAAAGAGTGTTGTTACATGAGAGCCCAGAATCAGCTCTTTTATTTCTACAACTCACAATATAAATAAAAATGACTTTAGCAAAGCCAATTTTATAGTTGTGATGGAACATAAAATTTCCATAAAAAAGTGGCATCTCAACTTGTTTTTTTCATAAATAAGTTAAATTATGTTTTCTTAAATAAAATTAAACTATTGGGAATGAAGTTATATTCATTAACCCCTAGAGTAGTATTATTTTTTTCCAATCAATCATAAACTGTGTGTCGTTACAAAAAAAATTACTTAATTAAGTGTTGGAAGTATTGGGACATACCTCAAAAAGGAAATTTTAAGTATGTTAACATCTTTATTGATATTTAAAAAATGAACCAGGAGAAAGGTCCAGTATACAGTTGGAAAGTACAGAGATTGAGAATTTTCTACTTTTAAGTGCATTTTGTCATCAATATAGGCTGTTAAAGCAATTATCAAACTCATTTTAACATGAGTCACAGGCCTTTCAGATTATTTTCAAGTTTGACTAAAATTTCACAAAGTTCTACAAAGCAAATCCGAGAAGTTATGGCACTAGCTGAACTTTGCAGGAGATAAATAGGGTATTTTCTTTGAGAAATAAATAATAAAATAGTTTTATGCATGAATAGCATTACCTGGCATTGACCGGGGTCATGGGGTCATAAAATTCTTGAACAATTCTATTGCCATACCATGATGTGGCAACTAAAACAGCCAGACCTACAGAAATTCAAAACAAAAGATGGTTAATCACTATGGAACAATAAGTATAAATATACAGCCCATTAAATTTATAAGCATTTTACAAGAATTAAATCCCATCAATAGTGTTGATATTTTTAATTTAGTCAGTTTCAATTTAGACAATTTTAACTTAGGGGATTAGAGATTCAGACATGATTTATTCCAAATATTCTATTAAGACAGACAAAAATATTAGGTTGAAGTTGGGCATGGTTTATACTCTTCACGTCACCTTATTCACTGAGAGTCCAAGGTCACGGGCACACATAATGCTTTTTTCCAAAACAATTCAACAGGTTGATGTCAATAAGAGCTCCTTCAAAGATATTGTTACACATCAGTGTACTAAACTGCTTTTAATAAAACCAGTGTCCTTATTAGTATACACAGAGTCACTTACAAAAGGGAAGATGTAAACCCTTCTACATTTTTCTTGACCAAAATTCAAAATTTACATTTCTGCAGGACCAGAAGGGAAGTAAACAACTAGATAGCAGGGAAGAGCAGGACCTGTCTCAGTGTGGACCAGATCCCCCACATCCTACCGCCCCCCTGGCCAGACATGCGAGGTACTGCCTGGAGATGTGGTGAGGGGCCCCACCAGATCAATTTGCACAGCAACCTCTCAATTTCCCACAGATTTCATATTTCAGTAATACCACAGAAACTAGTCAACATAATTACTTCTATCATTTATAAGAAGTGTAAAATATCTCAATATTTCTTATCCAAGGAAATTAAATAACCTCTTTGTATAGTAATTATACAAAACCATCAATATAAACAGATTAAATATTTCCATGCTACTTCCTCTTTCCCTCCCCCACCCCCCAAAAAAAACTGGTCCAATCTAATTGCCTCTAATACTTGACAGAAAACACTACTGCTTTTGGCTGCTCAGATACCCCATAAGAATGTGCTGGAACTTGCCACCCTTACTCCCTAGGAAGTCCCTGAAACGGAAGTGGGAGTGCTGCAGTCATTTACAGGAGTTACAAGAAGGCAAGCAAAGGAAGGGTGCTATGCAGTATGTTTATTCACAGCCTTTGGGATCAAACTATTGGGAATAAAATGCCATTCGTGCTTTTTCTGACAGGAGCTAATTTGAATAAACTGAAAGATTGATCCCTTTAACCAAATCTCCAGCAAAGCCACAGACTCTCTTCCTTCATTATTGGTTAAGTCCACATATGATGCTGGGCTAAAGGCTCCTAGAAAGTCTTTTTCCAAAGAGAAAATGAGAAAAGAAATTCTAATTCTAGCTCTTCCCAATGGTAGATTGTATCACTGGTCTCATTTTCAAAAACAATAGACTGCATATACCATATACTGTATATACGTTATCTATAATGTATATAGTAGTCTATTATTTTATGTGTTTACACACACATACTATTTTATCTGCACACATACACACTACCTTATAATAGGGTTTCATAATGGAACTATCCATGTCTTTTCCTGGTACTCATTTTCTCAAAGGTCACATATGTAACTCCTCAATCAACACTTGAATGAAGCAACAAACATGTATGTATTTTCTATGAAAAACATAACTTCATTCCTTTATCAAGGTTTTCTGTTTCTTAACTCATCTAACCTAATTTCCTGCCATTCCAACCTCCACCTCCACTCCATTTGGCCTTTCTTTTCAAGTCTATAGTACATCCTGTTTATTTGGAATCAGATCTGTCTGTCCGGAATGCTGTCCTCATTTTTCTCCAAGAATCCCAGTTCCATCCATTCCCCATAGACCTGTTTGATTCACACATTCTTTATGTTCTCTGTCATAACTCCCCATCTTTGCCACATAATGTCTATGGAGACACTCCAGAAATTTTTTGAATCTTACAGAATTGTTCCCAAATGCTTGCTAAATAAAAAATATCTCTCTTCACCTGGGAGACTGCTTCTAGCAAATCAGCTGACACCTGGAACCTCAATGAACAGACCTGCCCACCATGAACACAGATCTCAAATTTCCATTTGGATCCTATTTGAGAATGTGAAAGTCAATTAGACTTAAGGTTTTTATGTCTTCAAGATTTTAAAGGAACTGAAAAAATCAACCCAAGTGCAACAAATCCAACAAAATCTAAGGAAACTCAAACCTAGGTCTTTACCCGTGCCAGAGACAGATTAGTGAGGTGAAGGAAGCAGGGCCTCTCTTACCTGCAATAAGAAATATCACTCCCCCAATGACAGCCATCCGCATCTTCTGCACCTCATCGTCTTCCAAGCACTTCATACACTTCATGCCAATTGTGGCCACAAAGATGGCTATAAGTCCCAGCAGGATGCCAATCACCATCAAAGCGCGGGTGGCTTGCAAAGTACCTGGTGGAGAATGTTTTAGAACATGTAAAAATCGTGCCTAGGTCAACAAGAGAAGAATGATTGAAGGCCAGGTATATTTCAATAATGTATGGGAAAGATAAAAATGAACTAGGAGTCATAAGACCCCAGTTCCGATGATGTTTCTGCAGGTAACCAACACAATTTCCACTCCAGAGAAACAAACGCCTGGCTGCATGATGAGTAAGAAGCCCTCCAGCTCTCACAATTTATGTTTTCAATATGAACTTCAAATCCTCTGGAAAAATAATTAATGATCTGGTTGAATAGGTTTAGCAGAACTAATACATCTTTAATCCTCACTAACAGAGTATTTTGATTCTGAAATAACAATCATATGTATTATCCTTAATGTTAAGCCATTTATAATTAAAATGGCTTACAATATACTTTGGTAATAGTCAACAGCTTTATACTCCAGTCATCAAGCTGCAGAAAAAAACAGGTGAATTTGGAAGATAAGTAATGAATTTCTCAAAGATTATCACGGCTGGATAAGTAACATTTGTATCTCCAGTGACTGGCCTCGGGGTGGGGGATATAAATGCCATTTTCTTAGAACAAAACAAAATAACCTTTGAGATGTTACTTTGGAGCGAGGTAGTTTCATATTCAGAGATATCACCAGTGTTCAAAACTATTAAATTGTCATGTTGTAAAATAGCAGACAATAATTTAATGTAGTATTTCTCAAGATTCCACTAATTTTCTCATTTCCTGTTATTGTCATTGGTGTACTAAATCACGATATAGTCAGCTTCGGGAGATTATGCCAGTATGTTTCTTAAAGAATAAAAACATGACACTATCATTGTGGTATAAAGGCACAGATTTAAAGAAAAATGAGCTGAAACTACTCTGGTAAATGAGTTTGATTAATTCTAGATTTATTTCCTCCTTCAGGTAAAGATCATTATCTTATTGACAGTGTTTACATGTAACAATTATTTTTCCATGTATAAATAGTATTTACATTGTAACAAACCATGCTATCTTGGGTAAGCTACTTATTATTCTTTGGGATCAAGTTTCTATTATGTAAAGTGTGAATGATGATATCTCTAACCAGGAAGCTGGAACAATTTACTTCTTGATGGTCAGTGGCTGACATGATGGAAAGGTTCTGTATCTCACTATCAAATTGATACCTAAGCTCAGTCTTATGATGCTCAGGGTTGAAAACTTACATTACCAATCATTACTAACTCTAGAGATTTCTAAAACATTCAATTTTAATTTGTTAATATTTATATCCTTGCCATAACCAATCTCTGCTAAAATGACAATAACCTCTTTCTAAGAAGAATCAAAAGTATTTTTTTTACTGTATTTGAGAGATATTTTGGAAGCCAAGATACATTTTTACTTGATTTAAGTAAACAGCAAAATGGAGACACTCCCCTTCCATAACCAGCTCCTTGTAAACACCTGGGGCACACATGCACCCTACCCACACACTTCTCATAAGATTCCAGTGTAAAGAATTGCTGAATCAAAACACATGTTCCATGGGCCGCGGGTTTCCCAGGAACTGAAGCTGCTTATAATATTAGTGTAAAGCTTCTTGCTTGGATCACAAACAATACTGTGGCAAGAAGAGGAAAGTACCAAGGAAGCCACCATTATGGCATGTCCTTCCTTCTGATTTACGAAGAGTTTTTGCCAAGACAATCATCACATGACAGGAAATTGAAAAGTAAAATAATTAAGTTCTTATACACAACACAAATATCAGATCTGGTCCTAAATGCCACTCAGAAGAAAGGCATTTCAGGCAAAAGAATGCTGGAAGGAGAAATACTAAAAATCACAAAGATAATCCACACGCCAGGAGGATAGGATGACTGTCCATCTGTTTACCTGGCACTGTCTTGGTTTTAAAACTACAGGTCCCACCTCCTAAGAAGGACCTGAATCCTGAACAAATGGGGACAGCTGGTCACTCTACTGGAGGATGATGGAATATGACAAAATGAGGTGTGTTTAGCGTGGTGGTCAGAAAGCTTAGATCCTGCAGGGCTTTGCAAGCTAGAGTAAGGTGTTTATTCTAAGTGTAATCAGAAGTCATTGTAGGGTTTTAAAGAAGGGGTGACAAGATTTTTACCTTCAGTAGAGAGAGCACAATTAGTAAATATTCTTCCTATGCTAACCCTTCAAATACATATAGCCTTCCACATCTCTCAGCCACTTCTGCTGTTTTTCTCATAAACACTCAGTTTTCCAACCTTTATTAATCACCTTTATTATTAATCTCTGATCTTTCTCCAAGTTTTCCACTTTGTTTGAGTTGTAGGGCCCCCAACCTGACCCAGCTCCTATAATAATCATTCTGATCTGCACTTCACGTAAAAACAGCAGGCCACCAGCCCAGCAGGTCTGAGCACTTGGATCACAAGGTATTCTTCATGAGGAGTCTACCAGGCCTCTCAGTCTCATGAGTCAGACTTGTATAAAACCACCCAGGCAGGGAGCACACACAGATAAACTACTCCAGGGCTCACCTGGGCTGATCTAACATTCATGGTTTTCATCTCTGAGTTTTTCCCCTTCAAGTTCTCTAGAAAAGCACACGTGATTCATGCCATACCCATTTTATTCTTTCCACCTCTTTCACAAAGCTTCCAAGGGGGGACAAGGCAGATATTTTGTTCTGTTCACTAACAAAACCCCCATCTTTTCTTTCTTTACAGAATCATGACTTACTTGCATAATGCACAAAAAATAACGGAGGAAATGGGGGAAAAATCCTTAGGAATCATATAAGCCATCTAGAGCAGCGGATCATGTCTCATTTTTAAAAATCTGACAAAGCAAGAGCATTATTTTTTTAAAGATTTTATTTATTTATTTGTCAGAGAGAGAGAGAAAGAGAGCATAAGCAGGGGGAACGGCAGGGAGAGGGAGAAGCAGGCTCCCTGCTGTGCAAGGAGCCCAGTTCGGGGCTCAATTCCAGAACCCTGGGATCATGACCGAAGCTGAAGGCAGCCGCTTAACCGACAGAGCCACCCAGGCGCCCCAAGCAAGAGCATTATTCTGCAAAGCAGTATTTCTCATCTACATCTTGGCATCCATTGATTTACAAAATTTCTCTGTATTTTACAATACTGGATGGGCATCAAACACAAAAATCTCATCTTGCTCCACTGGAGACAGTTGGATGAATTCTTAACTATAGTGATAAGTAGGGGTGGGGGGGGGGGATGTTAAAAAATAAACAGTGTGAGAATCATAACAACATGAAAATTCACTAGTCAGGCATATGTAACAATGGATTACAAAGTCAAAGTAAGCAAGTGTTATGTTACAAATTATGAGGGTTTTACCTGGAGATAGAATCTAAATTGTACAGTTTTAAGCTGGAACCAGATGAATCCTTCAAATTAAGGTCTTATGGAAGCCTTTTAAGTCAGAGATATAAAATATGTAATTGTGAGCTCGTTGATGTCTTGGGCCAGATATTTTTCAATCCAAAACACTAAGAACATACCTGGCAGGCCACATGGATTATTCAATCTGTGTTCAATTCATTCAAATTAGCACATATTTTTATTTTTTTTTCAAAACTGCACTAATATGATAGGGAAATATACTTATTCTCTTGTGGTTAGCTTAAGCTTTGATATACTACTGAGAAATGCCTCCCTAGTGAGCCTGGAGATAATAAAATTTTGCTATATAAAAGCCAAACTTAGTTTCAATCACTAAAAGCCAGAAATTTATACAAGGAGGGAACAAATCATACTTTTTGCTTAACTTGATTTTTTTTTTTTTTATTTTCAAGATTTTAAAATTCTGCATTGAATGAGCTTCCGAGATAAAGTTTTTCTCCTGGTGGAATAATGATCAGCAGGGTACAGAAGTTGAGAAACACTTGAAAGCCACAAAATAACATTTTGGACCAGAGAGATACAGGACAGCCTTGAATTATTAACTCTGAGCTGGTCTAATTGGATCAATTCAAAATGCAAATACGTTCCTTTTCTGGCTCTTTAAATTTGGAGGTATCGCTACAATATTATTATCACTGACTAAAGTGGTCTGTGGAGAAAATAGTTAGCAAACATTCAAAAAGTTACACTATTGTTTCCCATCATCATTCAGCAGTAGATAGAGGAGGCAGTCTTTTAATTACATTTAGCTAGACCGATAATCTTGAGATTAAAGACCCCCTAAGGAGTTCTCACCACCTTCAACCTGAAAGTATAATTTGAAAAAATACTTACAAAGATCTCTACTTACAAGACAAGAGATGAGTGAGAAGTTACTGATCTACTACAGTTGGGTTAATCAACACCAGTGTAGGAAGACAAGCACAGACAAGTATGTCAATTTTTTTTTTTCTAAAGGTTTGTAAAAGTCTCACTATACAAACAGCAGAATCTCCTACAAATACCTGACATTGTTTATGCTACTTACCGGCCATACTGCTATATTATTACCCTATATAGTATGCATCAAACAAAGCTGATTTTAATTAAATCTGCATCCTCATGTAGTACCCCTTTGCATGAGTGGTTGCTTAATAAGTATTAGACAAGTGGAGGTGCCTGGGTGGCTCAGTCGTTAAGCGTCTGCCTTCGGCTCAGGTCATGATCCCAGAGTCCTGGGATCGAGCCCCGCATCGGGCTCCCAGCTCTGCGGGAAGCCTGCTTCTCCCTCTCCCGCTCCCCCTGCTTGTGTTCCTGCTCTCACTATCTCTCACTCTCTGTCAAATAAATAAAATCTTTTAAAAAAAAATAAATAAGTGTTAGACAAGTAAATGAACTGACCATCAGGTGACTGGAACAAAAATGTTCTCTTCTCTGTAGTTAAATGAACTCATCACAGACTGTCGCACAACTATACTCCCTTGGCTTTTTCACTTGTACTCAAGGTCAAAGTTTCTTAGGAGTTCTCATTGTTAGGATTTCTATTTTATTGGTGCATAAGCTGGTGGCCCTGGGTATGACCTCAATATACCACCCCACTCAGTAACTGAAGTGGTCTGGGATGAGGCAGGACTTACCACTTTTCAGGATGTCCTGAGTAGTTTTGCTCTTTTTTGTTTGTTCCTTAGAGAAATTGCCTCATGATTAAATTTATGCTTCTATATTATCACTTACTCATCACTCCAATCAAGGAAACCTAAACTATGCCACTTCTTTGTTTTCCATCATGGCAGTTAGTAACAGAGAATGTTGACACTGGAAGGAATCCACATTGGCACCTTATAAATTATCTTAGTTGCATCCCTGGGAGCAAGAACAGGGCCCAGCTTACGTTTGTTGAGTGGATGAATGAACTGTCGGTTCATCTCCCCATTCCTCTTACTCTGCACTATTTTATAAGTAAGGCTTATAAAATAAGCCCTATTTTATTTCTCTTCAGCCCAGAGAAATCAAATGGCTTACAATAATACACACAGTTAGTTAGTGCAAAACAAGGGTTAGAATTGAGAACTTATGACCTCAAGCTTGGATTTTTTTTTTTTTCCTACTTCCATCATTCCAAGAGTCAGAACTAATTCATGAAACAGATTCGAACACCAATGGCTCCTTGAACACCCTTGGGATGTAGCAGTATCATGCAGTCTGGGGAAGTGTAAGTGGATGCCTTCCTCTCTCTGCCTTTGCTTCCAAGACTTGCAAGACTTTAAAATCCAAGTCGGTGACTTCGTCTCTTTGATTGAGCCTGACATCATGGGGAGAGTGCTGGGAAACCTCACTGACAACCAATACTCATTAAGCACACCTACACACATGTGGATTCATGCAAAGCAAGCTGAACAGGCTAGAGGAGCTTATACACAAATTACAGAATCCCAAGGTTAGATGAGACTTAGAGAAAGTCTAGCCTAACCTTCCATTTGTCTGGTGCTTGGATTTTCCCTACAACATTCCTACAAAATGCTTACTTCTCTGCTTGTGCACCTCCCACAATGCAACCTCCCAGTACAGCCCAATCTTCGGACAGCTTTAGCTATTAAAATCAAGCAAGAAAAAACAATTAACTAAGTTCCTAAAACAGGTGCAAGCTTGCCAGAAGTTTGAGAATTGGATCAGCAGAAGGCAAGATGTACAGTTTAATCCAGAAAAAGTCTGCTGCAGTAGTACCTGGCACTGCCCTTTGTATGTGCCAACTCTCAGCGGTCATCAGTGTGAATGAACATCTCATACTTGGGATGGAATTGAAATTGTCTCAGCCATAGTAAAACCACAGTACACAGTGTAACATCATCCCTCCCCCCAAGGGAAGCTTCTCGGTTACATTTTCATAAACTGTTCTGCAAGAACCACCTAAAAGAAGCCCCGTTGTATCTCATTTCCTATATTGGTTTAAACATCCTATAACCCTTTATAAATGTCATGTGCTTTTTATAGCTGACACTAGTTAGAGCAGGGGATCAAGGGCTTTTAACACATCCATTGCCTTAAACCTTGATAAATTTCTGTATCTCTACTCGAAGATGCCAAGTGGGCTCCACTGGCAAAGTGAGCAAGATACAATTTCAGGAAACTTCTAGCCAAGCTATAAGCTAAAAGCAAGCACTTCCTGGTATGCAACCCTTTACAAGGAAAGCTACTTACATCTAGGAAATTCTGTTCTCTTTTAGACATCACAAAACTGCGCCAAAACCAGCCAATGAATCACCACCCCAGGTCTCTACATCAGAGGAGAGTGAGGACCACTGCCCAGGCAGAGAAACAGAGACAGGTTCCCTGGGCTCTGTTCAAAGGCCTCCAGCGAGTCATGGGCAGGTTGGGAGAGCACCTATGAGTCAAGGCTCCCTCTTCTGGGAATCAGTTTTGAGAGAAAGGCCTCAGCTCCACCTTGAATAAATCCTGGTTTTAACCAAAATAAAAAGAGGAATCTGATCTGGAGTTAAAAAGAATCATCAGGAAGAAATCTCTAAAATCTGTGTGGGGGAACGGGTATTGTTTAGTTCTTCTACTACAGCTTCAAAAACTATAACAGCTATATTAACCACGAATAAATCAAAATAAAACATTTTAACACATTATCGTGTATAGTGATGACCTGCTGGAGTATTTGCAACATGGATCAGTTTGGTCATGGATTCTATTTGGTCACCTAAAGAAGTAAAAGGAAACCTATTTAAGCATATTGAAAATGAACTGTTGTGATCAGAAGAATCAGAGACCTCTCTGGAATTTCCCTTAAAGCCTTCTCCATCTGCCAAGTCCTCGACATGATACCCCAAATGCCTGACACCATTTCCTTACACACATTTGTCTTTTCATGGGGAGATTCAATGATTATATAAAGGGGTGTACTTAATACACTTTTTTTTTAAAGATTTTATTTATTTATTTGAGAAAGAGAGAATGAGAGACAGAGAGCACGAGAGGGAAGAGGGTCAGAGGGAGAAGCAGACTCCCCGCTGAGCAGGGAGCCCGATGCGGGACTCGATCCCGGGACTCCAGAATCATGACCTGAGCCGAAGGCAGTCGCTCAACCAACTGAGCCACCCAGGCGCCCAACTTCTTATATTTGGTATAAAAGATCCTAATACAGGAGCTTTGAAAAGTTGAAGTGACAACACTCAAACCACCATGCACATTGACGAACCAAATCCCACAGGTGTGCAAGCTGTTTAAACAGATTCAGAACAGATTTAATAACTCTAAGATGTATGGTTTTTGACAAAACCACAGGCTGGAGGTGGACAGGGCAATTGAAGGAAGCTTGAGCAACGGCAACATGGCTCACCCTCAGCACACAAGGTGGGCTGGTGGTCAGCCTTGTTTATCCTGGCAAAGACTAAGTAAGCTTTTCTTCAAGTTAGTTTGAGGGCATGAGCATCAAAGGTGTAGGGCAACTAACACAGTATCTCAAGGAAGGTACTCCAGCCATGAATTATTATGACCTAAGTAAGTGGGAATTTAATGAGTTTCTAAAAAGGTACTCATAACGTTTTACCTAAAAATAAATAAATAAACAAAAGTAAAAAGGCCATCCTATCGTCCTTCTCCCTATAATCCTTAGAAATATCACTCTCTACATAATTCTTTTCAACTTGACAGACGAACGGACATCTGTTACACAGACACTCCTTTAAGGAAGATGGAAGCTTGGAGAAGACCCACCATTTCTCTCACGACCCTCCTCCCTGACTGAGGTCTGCCTTCAGCAATTGTCTCCTCTGCTGCATTTTCTCCAGTGCCTTCATTCTCCTTCATATTATGAGGGGAGCTTACTTAGAACTTTTCTTTCTTGCCACCCCTTTCCACCTGCCACCAAACTTCACTTTCCAAAATAACACTACACAATCTGCCTCCTCTGCAGACTCCTGGCTTGAAAGCTAAACCCTTCAGGGGAATCTCAAGAGGCTTCTTGAAGGAGTCATGGAAGAAGATGCAAAGGAGTTTCCCCATACTTACTGGATCTTAAAAATCAAAAAAATCAAAAGATTCAAACTCAAGTGTGAGTAGTAGACACTAGGTTGGGACATTCCATGTAGAAATGTGATTTTACTATGAAAACTCAGAGTAAAGATAGATTTTACCCGCCCCCCAATTTACCTAAAACTTTAGGATTCTCTATTAATTAAAGAATCTGGAAAAGCTGACAGGCTTCAAACTTTTCAAAGCATACTGTTTTCTTGTCCAAACCTCACCACTCTTCAATTTATACAGAATCTTACAATATCCAGGACAAGCCTAAGTGCTCAAGCTGGAGGCTGGCCTTCACCCACTCAATCTCCACCTCACTGTCATGGGAATTTAAGATGAAACCACACCTAGAGGAAAAGTGTCACCTGGCGAGTGAGAGGAAAAACCAGAGCTGAGGCCAGGGCTTCTCTTTTCCCAAACCACAGTTCTCTCGCTTCCTCACGACAAAGCACATGATCAGAAGATTTGATCAACTGAAGTTTCACAACCACGTAATTATACCACAGAATCAATTGGTAGCCACTACCCCAAAGCGGAGCCCCTGGTGGGGGGCTGGGGTCTCAGGTTCACGACCGTGGGGGTGGGGAAGGCACTCACTGCTCAGATTCAGCAAGGAGTCGAAGACTTTGCACTGAATCTGCCCGGTGCTCTGCGACACGCAGGACATCCACAGCCCCTCGTAAATGGCCTGGGCCGTCACGATGTTGTCCCCCGCGTAGGAGTAAATCTTCCACTGGGGCAGTGCCGTGCTGACAATGCAGCCGATCCAGCCCAGGAAGGCCAGGATGAAGCCTAAGAGCTGCAGCCCCGCGTTGGCCATGGCTCGCTCGGGCGCCCGCGCTGGTTCAGGGGTGGCAGGTGCAGAAGGCGGAGTTGGCAGGTGCGCACCGGGGACTCTCCGGAGTGACGGAGCCGCGCGGCGGAAGTTACTGCGGAGAGCCCTGCTCCCTGAGCTGCCACCGAAGAAGCTTTGGGTCTGGGTCCCGTCTGGGTCGGCGCTGGAGTCGGGACGCGAGAAGCTGTGCTACTCCCAGGCTCCCGGACTGAGACGCCAACCCTCTGGGCGCCGCGATTTAAAGCAGCTCCGCCCCCGGCCCGCCGGCCGCCGCGCAGCGCCCCCTGGCGGTTTCAGAGCGGCTCGCTGGGAAAGCGGCGGGGAGCGCGGGAGCCCGCGATGGCAGAGTCCTAGGCAGGAAGGTCCCGCCTGAGGTGTGGGGACTCCCTGGGGAGGATCAGATCTGCACAGTGCTCCTGTATTCGTCCCTTATCCAAAATGATTTTGTATGTGGAAACACTAAAAATTCATAACCATGAAAAATAGAGGCCTCAAAAGACCCACGGTTTCATTTGCAACTTTATTTCACTATCTTATTAAAAGGCATTTTCTATTTATCCCCAGGACACCCTCCCATCCCCACACACTTCTCTCTCTTTTGTTCATCTTTTCCCCCTCCCCCTTTTGCCTCCTGTTCCCTTCTTCTCTTCATGGTCTCTTCTAGAATCATACATTTCTGCATGAGTTGTAAGAAATCTTTGTACTTTATAGATCAGGAAACTGAAGCTCAGAGAGGAAACATGGTTTTCATAAGATCACACAGCAAGTTAGTAGCATCTCTATACTTGGTTCTCAGACCACTCTGCTTTCCACTGCATCTCAAATCGACCGGAATATATACCCTTTAATCTATCATCCCTATGAAAATGCGGCCCACCTTCCCCCACCCCTACACATACACACACACACACACACACACACACACACACACACGCCTCTTTCCTGCAGCAGTATGTCTTAGAGCAGTGATTACTTCTCAGAGGGATCTGGCCAATGGGTGCACCCCGTGTCCCAAAGGGTGTTTTATTAATGAATTATCAGACAACCATTCATCAAATGTGAGAGCATGTAAAAAGTCTTGCCCCAGAGAAAAGAGAACTGCTCTGGGATTTAGGAAGTCAGCATCCTGGTTCCATGTTTTGCAGTGACTGGCTGGGGCCACTCCCTCAGGTGTTAGTCTGGCTGAGCCTGTAGTTTCCCTCTATGGGTTTCTAAAACTTCCTTCTTTGTAGTTACTCAGAAGTGATCTTGTGGTTTGGAATAATTAAAATGTTTTCCCAACTGCTTTTTGTGTGTGGTTTGAGTGTGGTGGGAGGAGATGCTTCTATGATTTTAGTAAAAACAGAAGTCCATCTAGGAAGAAAACAAGATATGTTCCCATATTTACTGTGAAAACTGCCAGTTTGTAACAAGGAAGGAACGGAAAAAAAGTTCAGAGGGTGAGTGAAAGGAATGAAAACACGCAAACAAACTAATACTTGGGAGATGCTGATGGAGAAAGGACAGGTGGGCTTTGCATGTGGGGGGGCAGGTGGTACATGAGAATCTCTGTACCTTCTGCTCAACTTTGCTGTGAACCCAAAGCTGCCCTTAAAACAAAGTCTATATAAAAGTAACAACAACAACAAACACACACACACACAAACAAAAGCCCCACCAACCTCATTTCCACCTGGCTATCTCCAGATAGCCAAAGGACCAAAGGACAGATCTGCAAGGAAATTTGGGGACTAGCAATGAAGAGGGTACCACATGAGCTGGATAAAGAGGTTTTATTCAGCGTAAGCCAGACTAAAACAAGTAAGTGTTCTCCTTCTTCTGAAAGTCTTCTCAGACCCCAGGAATGCTCCCAGTCAGCTTTGAAGGGCAGGACCACATCCAGGTTGAGTCCCCAGAGTCTGAGCCTGAAGTTAGTAATTCTTTCTAGGTCCAGGTGGATGTTCTATGGGTGCCTGTGGGTGTGGGTGAGGGGTTATCAATCACACTTCATCTGTCTATTCCTTTTCTTGGTTGCTTAGATTGGAATAATGAAGTCAAGATTTGTGTTCAATGGATAGACTCGTTCTCAGATCCTTTTCATCTGCAGGAAGTCCTGTTTCTCTCAACCTACAGTTTGCAGGGAATTGAAAGTATGAATTTTGTGGTCAGTATGGTCCTGTGTTTTTGTTTTTGGTTTATTTCAGGGCTGTGTGAGGCTGATTACTTCATTGCCCACAGCCTTGTTTGTGAGGTTGTGGTGGATGCTGTTTACTCCCCTCTGTTCCATGCCCAACTCTGGCCTCCCTAATCCTGTCTAGTTTTCTGTCTTTCCCTCAGAGAGGTTGGGTGAGATAATGGCTTAGCATAAATCCAGCGACTTAAGAGGAAAACAACTGACAAACATTGGCCTCTAACATACGAAGCATAAATAGTGGAAGCAGCACGGTGACCAAGAAGTTTCTAGAAAGGTTGGCAATGGCATGGCAAATATCCTGGCCTGTTGGGTACGAAGATCTCCTACGTCCTTAGACAAATTACTTCCTTTCTCCTCTCAATTTTCCTACCAATAAAAATTAGGAATTGACTTCTAAAAGGTCACCCAAGTGTAAAACTTTATGACTCTAAGTAATAATAGCTGACCCTTGTGGGTAACATACTATTATTACTAGGTGTTGAGCTCAGACTTTACATGCTTTATTCCCTACGTGAAGGTGACAGAGATATAGAGATGTCAAATCACTCACCCAGGATCATATTTGGTAAATGGCAGCTCTGGGATCCCAAACTACTCACCTCGGCCTAGAGCACAGCCGTTAAGCACAGTCCTATGGCAGTTCTCTGTGTGAACCTAATCAACTGAGGACCAGTGGCTTTTAGAGCTTAAACATCCTTAATCCTGCGCTTCTACTCCAGTGAGGTGCTCCGTCCTGTGACTGCCCTCCTGCTCCTTCCTGTCCTTTCTCCATCTGTTCTGCTGCCCACTAAGATCCACGCCTGGGGAATCCAGATCCTGCTGAAGAGGTGTTGCTGCCAGGGAAGGAGGTATGGATGAAAAGAGCAAATAGTCTGCTGGCTTACTCCATGTCCATTTGTGGCTGATGCTTGGGCTCAGCCACCATCCCAAGAACCAGGAATAAGTTTGAGAAATACACCAAGAGATGAGAGTAGAGGCGAGACTAAGGGTCATAGAGTGCAGGCAAAGAAACACACTCCCAAGAGGCAGTGTGACAGACTCTCAGAAACTAGTTTTAAGAGTAAGAAAGGCATCGGGAGGTAAATTTTTCCCTTAGTGGCAGTGCATGTTAACACCGACTTTTCAGGCCTCTCAGGTGGTAAAAGCAGAATGGATGGACACATTTCTAACTAAACAATCTGTTGTATAATTATTTAGGGTTTGAGGGAGGGATCAGAGTACAGATGTGAAAATTGAGCATGAATTTTAGTGTTCGAACATGAAGGTTACCAATACTAAAAACCATTGGTGCATACCTACCATAACTGCTTGAAATAGCCCTTTGAATCTACTTGCAGTTTTTGAGAGGTTAATGAGGTGTAAGTGGTTAAAAGGACAAACTTTTGAACTCTAATTCTATCAGTTACTAATTGAGTAAACTTGGAATATCCATACAACAAACATACTTGGGCCTTAGATTTTTTTTCTCTTTCACGTGAGTAAAACTATACTTCATCATGTTATGATCGTTAAGCAAGTTCATATGTGGCATTACTTGGAAAGTAGTTAGTACATAAGAAACACATGAAATGGGGGCGCCTGGGTGGCTCAGTCGGTTATGCGTCTTCCTTTGGCTCAAGTCATGATCCCAGGGTCCTGGGATTTAGCCCCACATGGGGCTCCCTGCTCAGCAGGGAGTCAGCTTCTCCCTCTGCCCCTCATCCCGCTTGTGCGTTCATGCTTGCTCTCTCTAAATAAATAAAAAATCTTTAAAAAAATACAACTTTAGGGGCACCTGGGTGGCTCAGTCGGTTAAGCATCTGCCTTTGGCTCAGGTAATGATCCCAGGGTCCTGGGATCAAGCCTCACATCAGGCTCCCTGCTCAGTGGGGAGCCTGTTTCTCCCTCTCCCTCTGCCTGCCACTCTCCCTGCTTGTGCTCTCACTCTCTCTCTCTCTGTAAAATAAATAAATAAATAAAATCTTTAAAAAAAAAGCACATGAAATGGGGTTATTCCTTATGATTATTATTTCAAGCAGCACTGATATATCTAATTTGCTAACACTGCCATTTACAAATGATCCTCACATTTGTTCAGGAAGTCTCTTTTTCTTGCCTGGATTCTATTAGAATCTGACTTAATGTCACAGTTAAATCATGGTGACAGGATATGTGGAGTTTCTAGCAGGCAGATACAATTTTGTATTCAGAAATGGACAAGGCAGCAAGGAGAGGGATAGGGGCTTTAGATGAGATTTTCAAGCCCCTTCTCCTGTCCTTGGACAGCTTTCCCCTCTGTGTAGTTTCCATGGTGATGATTAAAGGCTGAGGGGCTCTCTGAGAAGGGGTGGGCCAAGAGGAGAGGGAAGATAGAGACGTGGTGCCAAATAACTCTCTTTCAGATCAACGTGGCTCTTCAGATGGTCAGGCAGAAAAATCCTTGGTTTAAGATTGTTATTAAGTCTCTGCCTTATGATGTGGATGCACAGCTCCCCCTTATGCCCTCCCCTCAGCTCCCAGACTGGCAGTTCTATCTCTTCACAAAAGGGGAAAAAAGGTGGAATTTCTGCCATAAAATCTAATCTTTGAATTATAAAAATTTACCTTGACAAGTTAGTGAATGACTCTTCCCTTATTTTATCCCTTTGTTTGCATTCTGTTTGGGGAAAGGTTTCCTTGTAATCATAATCATTAGAGACACTAGAGACAGTCCACTGATTTCATCATCAAAAATCAAGGTCAAATTACTAATGATATTTTACTTTTAGTCTCCATAATGTAATTCCAACTATATTAGTCAGGGTTCTCCACAGAAACAGAACTAATAGGAGCTATGTATACATCTGTATCTATTTCTATCTCTCTATGTCTGCCTATATCTACCTCCCTATATATCTCTGCATTTGACGAGATGTTTGGCATGATGTTAGATAGAGACAGAGACAGAGATACAGAACAAGACGAAGAGCTAGATTAATTTTAAGAAAGTGGCTCAATACAATTGTGGGAGCTGCCAAGTCCCAAATTGGTAGAGCAGGCCAGCAAGCTGGAGACTCAGGTAAGAGTTGATATTGTAGTCTTGAGTCTGAAATCTTGCAGCCTTTAGAAAAATTCCTTTTTTTCCAGAAACTTTCATCTTTGTTCTTAAGGCCTTCAACTGATTGGATGAGGCCCACCCACAGTTTGGAGGGTCATTTTCTTTACTCAAAGCCTAGTGATTTAAATGTTAATCATATCTAAAAAATATCTTTACAGCAACATCTAGATGGTGCTTGACTAAACAACTAGCCACTATGGCCTCGTCATGTGGAGACATATAGTTAATCATCACACTAACTAATGCCTTCTGATCATTTAGATTCTAAGGGCTTTATTTCTATGACCTCACTTAGTAATAAAAAAACCAGTGAGCTAGGTAATGATTACCGTAGGTGAGGAGACTGAAGCTTAGATAAGTAAAGTAGTTTACCCAAGTAACAGCTGGAAAACGGCAGGGTTGACACCCAAACTCAGTAGGTCTGGTTCCCGAGGCAAATCGCTTATGTCATGCCCTGTACTAATCTGAGGCACATGCTTCTCTTCCACCTTCTTTGTGACTCTCCAAACCACCCAGAGAGTGCAGTCATAGCTACAAATTGAGCCCTCAACAAGTCCCCAAATCAGAGCCATACCAGAGTGAATAGTAGGTGTTCAGTAAGGGTCAGTAATTAAGTGAATGAGTGAGTGAAGAGATGGATGCCTCTTTATGACGAGGCATCTGAGGCACCACAACACAAGAGTGAGGAAAAATAGTTTTGATGCTTAAGGAGATCCTGGCTCTTGTGGTGGTGGTGGTTGGGAGATCCAACAAAAAGTAATGGCAATGTGATAAAGTTCTTAATTTTTATTTTATTTTTTTTTAAAGATTTTATTTATCTATTCGACAGAGAGAGACACAGCGAGAGAGGGGACACAAGCAGGGGGACTGGGAGAGGGAGAAGCAGGCTTCCCGCGGAGCAGGGAGCCCGATGCGGGGCTCGATCCCAGGACCCTGGGATCATGACCTGAGCCGAAGGCAGACGCCCAACGACTGAGCCACCCAGGCGCCCCCAAAGTTCTTAATTTTTAATACCCTGGTCTTTGGGAGAAGACAGACTTGAGGATAACGTACTGCTTTCTCCCTGCAGTAGACATGATGCTACACAAGGTTGTTCATCCCTCTGGGTCTCTTTTTCCCCATCTGTAACATAAAATACATATACGTAACTCATAGTGTTATGAAAAATAAACAGAGTTGATTGAACTAATGCCTATGAAGTGCTGAGCCCTGTACCCAGAACATGGGAAGTGTTTGATCAATGGTAGTTGTACTGTAAGAACCTGGGTGAGTGTCCCGTGGTCAAAGATAAGCAAGCTGTGATTTCATCACGTTGAACTCAATATTTGAACTCAACTCCCAGCTACCTAAGGGAGAGAACATTTTAGGCAGAGGAAAGAATTTATACTGAAACGTAGAACAAAGGTACAAACTTATGAGCTGCATCTCATATTTGGCCTGAACATGCATTTTATTTGAACTTCCCAATAATTTTTCAAAAACTAAATTAGCTTTAACTTTGAAAAAACTGGAAGATTTCACCTAAAACTATCTAGATTCTGGCCAAAAAGAGATGGAAATGTCATGCAGCTCTAGATGGTCTCTCTGGTTTCCCATTTCTCCACAGTGTCTGCTCTTCCTATTCCTTTATGTTACTTCTCTGGATCTTGTAGGCTTTGGGGCCAATGTACACATAGGAAGTGCATGTAGTAAGTAGTTGAACTGACAGGACTTGCATGCCATGTTATGGAGTGTGGGTTTTATCATGCACTAGGCAATAAGATGCAATCACAGACTTTTAAGCAAGGACTTGAGTAGATTTGTGTTTTAGATTTTTCTGGGCTGTAGGAGGCAGAGATAGAAATCAGTTAATGCAAAGGCTGTCTTAATAGTGTAAGAACGGTTTGGTGAGAGTGTTTGAACAATGTCAAAGCCAGCAGCATTGGAAGCAGAGAGGGAAAGGACCTGCCAGAGATGGGTGGAGAGGAAGCTTGTACGCCTTTATGTGATTTTATATATTTATGCTGAGCCAAGAGTGATAATAATTTTCTTTTAAAGATTTTTTATTTATTTATTTGACAGAGAAAGACACAGAGAGAGAGGGAACACAAACGGGGAGTGGGAGAGGGAGAAGCAGACTCCCTGCCGAGCAGGGAGCCCGATGCGGCACTCAATCCCGGGACTCCAGGATCATGACCTGAGCCGAAGGCAGTCGCTTAACCAACTGTGCCACCCAGGCGCCCGAGTGATAATAATTTTTGAAAGTGCTGAATGGCTTTCTCCACCAGCACAGGGGAGAGACATGTATGTCCTTGAAGGAGAACATTGGATGGGAAACAGGACTCTCCCTCTCTGTTTTGACCATTTCAAAGATGGAAGAGAAGTTGGAATTTTTGGATTTATACAGGATGATCTGTCTTTAATGTGGCTCCTTCCTATGAGATATTCAAAGGCAATTATACTATGCATGATTGTGGTCTGTAGAATGCAACACTGCTCTATTGTATGGAGGAATAGTAAGACTTAGGACAAGGGGGATTGGTGAGGAAGAATGGGTATTAAAGATTATTTCCAACTAATATGTAGATGTGAAGGATGAGTTCTACCTAGGGGTATATGGATCTTTTTCTTTCTTTTTTTTTTTTTTAAAGATTTTATTTATTCATTTGAGAGAGAGAATGGGAGAGAGAGCACGAGAGGGGGGAGGGTCAGAGGGAGAAGCAGACTCCCCGCCGAGCAGGGAGCCCGATGTGGGACTCGATCCTGGAACTCCAGGATCATGACCTGAGCCGAAGGCAGCCGCTCAACCAACTGAGCCACCCAGGCGCCCTGGATCTTTTCCTTGAGGGCATTAGGAAGGTATGAAAAAGTTTTAGGTAGGAACAAGACCTAATAAGGTTTACTTGATAATGTTTTTAATAATATTGTTCTGAAGAAGGAAGAATGGATTGTGGAGAGGGATTGTGGATTGATACAACAGTGCACTCCATCTAGAAGGATGTGACTATAATCTGGGGTGGGGGGAGCTGGAGGCCAGGATTGGGGGTCCAAATGGAGAGAAAAATGGGAATAAGCAGTTGAAAAAGTATGATGGGACTAGATCTTTGGTATGCTGGGGACTAGTTAACTGCCTAATTAAGAGACTCTTAAAATATCATAGGACAGACATCTTAACCTCCTCCCCCTCAATCATCTATATATGGCAGAGTTCAAGATTATATGTAATTCCAGATGCTTGGGCTATACATATTTCCCAATTCAAGAATATAATACCTGACATTTATTAAGTCCTGATTGTGTGCTCACTGTTCTAGGTCCTCTGCCTGAGACTTTTAGAAACATAAACTTGAATTCCCTCTATTTTCTGAAAAACTATTCTCTCATTGACAAATGTTAGCTCTAAGGCATAAATGAACTGCCTATTAATTTATTAAATTAACTACAGTATTTGATAATATTAACAAGTGAAATATCATTCATCTTCTAACTGATGCCCACTGGCTGTGTGTCATAATCAAGTTGTTGATGTCAATGTGGCAAAAATGATAAAGAGCAGGGATTGTATCTCCAGATTTCCTGCATTCCAATCCTGGCTTTGCTAGTTGTTAGCTATGTAACATTCAGCAAATTGCTTACTATCTTTTGGATCCTTTCTTCATCTGAAAAATAAGGATACTAGTATTATTGTCATCATTGGGTGGTGGTAAGGAGAGCAATGTTACATGAAACACATTTAGAAAATGGTCTGGCGCCTATTAACTGTTCAGTAAGTCTTATCTCTAAAAATAGTGGTATGGGAGGAAGATGATCGGGATCTGAACCATTACATAAGAGTGAGGATGGAGAGTAGGGTGGAGGTGAGAGATTTTACAATGGGAGAAACTGCCTTATTGTGCCATAAAATGAGGTGTAAGTAAATAATTAAGACCCCATAGCCCATATAAAAAAATCAAAGCTATTTGAAATTAATTTCCAAAGGCACGTGTATATGTATGTACTTTTACCTTCAAATTAGAAACTAAACTCTCAAACTAAAGTCTGCCATTGTTTCAGCCCTCTCTTCCATCCCATTTCCCCGCCACCTGAGAAAGCCTTTAAAAAGATCACTTATTTTATGAATGTTGCACAAGGTAGAGGTTAAATCAGGTGGAAGCAGAATCAGTGAGTAAACATGAGAAAATGGAAAAGGACAAAGAATGTGGCATTGCAAAAGTCTCCCAGTTAGGAGTGAATTTGAAACTGATTTCCTGTAACTTTGACCTGCAGTAACACACATTTGTGGGGTCAGGGCCACTTGATGTGAGCAGTTTGCTGGTTGGATACCCCTGGCCTTTACTGCTGCAGAGGTTTAGCCAGCTAGAATTTGTCTGCAAAAAGTTGGTATCTTTCCCTGAATAACGTCTTCTCTACCTCCTTAATGTGAAGGGTGGTGGGCCACCACATTCCCACAAGCTCTGTTAAATATTTACTGAGCACATTGTTTACTAAACAAGGCTCCATCCAGTACTCAGAGCTGGCAAAGACTTGTTTCTGATTTGCTCATTTCTGTGAGAATTGTCTTTCTATCCAAGAAATAGGGGAGAAGCTTTTAATTATAGCTCAGATAATAACTGTGCTGTCCACTTTGATAGCCACTAGTCACTTGTCTATTTAAAGTTTAACTAATTAAAATTAAAATTAAAAATTCATTTTCTCTGTTGTACTTGCCACATTCCAAGAGCTCAGTATAGTGAATAGCCACACACTGGACAATTGCAGATGTAGAACATTCCATCATCTCAGATTTTTCTATTGTTTAGCACTGTACTAGAGTGTTCTGGTTACAGTTCTGCAAACCATTTGACAAAAAATACAGGTTCTGCACCTTTTAAAAATGTTTTTATACGAATTAAATGAATTATTTTTCTATGGATACTAAAACAAATTACCACTAAGTTCGTGGCTTAAAACAACATATATATTGTCTTACAGTTCTTTAGTTCAGAAGACTGACCTGGGTCTCGCTGGGCTAAAATAAGGTTGTCAGCAGGGCTTTGTACCTTTCTGGAGGTTTTATTCCTTTTCTTTGCAGATGCTGGAGGCTACCTGCATCCCTTGGCTCTTGCTCTCTTGACTTCCATCTTCAGAGTCAACAACTTTGGACTAAGAACTTTTCTCCTGCCACCTTTTGACTTCCCTCTCTTTTGCCACCGTCTGGCCCTTATAGGCATCCTAGGGATAACATGGTCCCACTGGGATAATGCAAGTTAATCTCCACATCTCCAAGTCAGTTGGTTAGCAACCTTAATTCCATCTTTAACTTTAATTTTCCTTTTGCCAGGTAATGTGACCTACTCCCAGGTCTGGGGAATTAAGGCACAGACATCTTTGGAAGAGGCTATTATTCTACCTACCTTGATGAGTAAATGTTTTGAAAAGTACAGTGATTTTCCTTAAAGAGAGAGCTATGTAAATATATTACAGATAATTATTTACATGTTACTGATTTAACAAAAATTATGATTACATATAATGAAATAATTTAATGCAATGATAGTTAGTTACAAGAAAAATAAGCTTTAATAGATGCTATGGGCACCAGACACTAAGGTCCAAGATTCTAAGAGCTTACACGTATGAACTCTTGAATGAATGAGTCAAGGAATTAATTAATATCCCACACTAAGAAGTAGTGTGGGATAAATGAAGAAGACTTGGGGAATATTATTCAGGAAACTGGGGTTCTCTTCTTAGCATAGCCACCTTACTCACCTGTGCAATTTCTCTGGATTTAGGTTTTTCATGTAGATAAAAGAAGGAGACCAGGGCACCTGGGTGGCTCAGTAGTTAAGCGTCTGCCTTCGGCTCAGGTAATGAGCCCAGGGTTCTTGGATCGAGCCCCGCATCAGGCTCCCTGCTCAGCTGGAAACCTGCTTCTCCCTCTCCCACTCCCCCTGCTGTGTTCCCTCTCTCGCTGTGTCTCTCTCTGTCAAAATAAAATAAAATAAAATAAAATAAAACAAAATCTTAAAAAAAAAAAAAAAGGAGACCAGATAAAACTCTCTGTAAGGTCCCTTCCAACTCTTAAAATTTTCCCTTATGAATTCAGGTAGAAGCAAAGATAAGACTGTAAGAAAGCACAACATTGAGCAATGCAGAATTGCTTCATAGTACTTCAAAATAAAACAAAACAGTAGGCACAGACAAATTAAACAGAGATGATTTAATCAGAGACAGCAGAGCATGTTTTTATTTTTGTTACTGATGAGATACATTAGGACTCAGGAGGTAAGGAAATTGGGAAAAAACAGTCAACCTGAGCCTGGGAACTGTGCTTGCATACACTCTGCTTTATTAAGAACAAAGATTAGAAGGAGGAACACCAAAGGAATGAACAGTTGTATTTCCAGTTGGGTTAGAGTGACATTAATTATTAGTCTGAAAGATGTATAAACGTCTTTTCATTTTCTTGTTTTATTTTAATCAGGTGTTTTGGAAAGAATATGGATATTGTTGCTAAGAGCTACAATTCTGTCAAAGGCTATCAGACTTTACACAAATAAACTTTTGTACTCATCAAAGTTCATAAATAACTGAGACTCTCATGCTAGAGGCATCAACATTTATGTTATGCAAGTGCTCACTGAAAGGTCATCCCAAGGAATGAGACAAAGGCATTTTTCCATAAAATTCTGCAAGGAGGTGCTCTTTTGAATGAAATATGTTTTGGATTTGAGAACCCTGAAGAACCATAACTTTCAGATCAAGTTATTTTAAAACCATTTTGTCTAAAGGGTGTTTATTCTAGAGATCAATCAGATTCTTAGAAATCTTTAAGCTAATGACACTCTAAATATATTAAATTAACAGTGTTGAGTACCTTAAAACACTCTAACTGAAGTGCATCCTTACTCAAAGACTATAGATAAAATTACATATACTATCAAGTGGAAAATTTCCCTTATAAGGATTGAAAACTAATTAGATAAAACTACTATATCCTTATAACCTATTTCTACATTTCTCTTTCTGTATAATCTATTATCTATGATATTCTGCAACAGATCGTGCAGCCCATTGAACATGCCACACTTATTAAAATCCCATTATACTTTTCAATTCTTCCTCTGATTCTAAAAAAGAAAAATAAGCTTCCTCTCCTGGAGCTGGAATGGTTTCTCACTGTCTATTATACTCATTCAACCATTTATTCGTCTTTCATATTTTTCAAGGACCTGTTATTTCCCAGGCACTAGAAATATAATGATGAAAGGCTCATATTCCAGTATAAGTGACAGACACCTGACCAAACCATTATAATGTCATATGGAAAACTCTATAAAAAATGTAGGTAAAGGGTTATGGAAACAGAGTGAAGGGACATTTAAAACTTGAAGGAGTGGGAGGCAAGAGTTGACCTTAAAAAGGTGGGACTTAAAACTGAATATTGATGGATATGAATAAATCATTCATTATTTCTTCCATTCATTCACTAATTGCTGCTTTGTCCCAAAACAATGAAAAAACAAAGCCATCTCTTTCCTCAAGTAATTCAAAATCTATCTAAGAAATAGATTTATAAAGAACTACAGTACAAAATGATGATTGCTGCTGGGATAGAGTTATGTGTGTGTTTGGCACAGTAGTGGTAGGGAAGCAGGAGGGTGTACTGAGATTGGGAAGGGGAACACCAGGCAAGAATAAAACTGTGTCAGAAATAGAAGTCAGGGAAATTTTGGCCAGAGTATATATTAGGTAGGGAGGCAGGAAATAGTAAGCCTCAGAGCAGGCGAGAAAGAGACACTGTGAAGATCCTGACATGCTAAGGACTTTGGGCTTTATTTGTTAGGTTATGTGGAAACCCTGAATGCTTTTCTGTATAAGCACCTTTTCTGTGCACTCCTGGACATCCATCCTGCAATCGTCTCCACCCTGCTCACCTCACCCAGGAGGTGAATCGTTATAGTTGCATCAGTGGATCCCTTGCCCTCTGGCTTTGACCAATGAGAAACAGCTTTAGGAAATCAGAGAGCTGGAGAAGAGTGGCACCAGTGTGGCAGATGCTATTGGTGTCCCGCCCCACCTTCTTTGTCAGGATGGTACACTCATCCCCCAGATGCTGCCGGTATTGGCTGCCAACAACATATTTCAGCAGCAACGAGGAGAGCCCTTGGATAGTGAGGGCTATTTTATTAAGACATGTCAGGGAAGTTATGCAACCGTCCCAGTTAGCAGTGGCTGGTAACCAGTGGTTTGCTAATGCATGGATATTGACAGCCCAGCACCCTTGGATCTGGGGAGTACGTCCTCTGTAAATAACTGAGATTGCAAAGCTCTTCGTGGGTTCAGGCTGAGGAGGAATTTCTCCTCAAATTATGTCTTTGTCTAGTTTCTGCCCTTTCCCTAACTTGTTTCCCTTGCCCTTTTAAAAGTTTATCCTAAGAGTATTTCCTAAATAAATCATTTGCATAAGATTCTCAGCCTCAGACTCTGCTTCCAGGGAACAGAAGTTAAGATAATTGGTACCAGAAAATGTCTTGTAAAGCAAACTCTAGAATTTTAATTTTGGAGTTGGATCATACACTAGTTGGATGGCAATGAAGACCCTGTCCCTAGAGGTTAAGTGCAGTGTTGATAGCTCCTTGGATCTTGTAGCAGTACAATTACTAAGATGATGGAGATACATTAGCTTGTATAATGTCTCTGGCATTTGAGAGATACAGGAAAATAATTAAATTAAGGAATGTGGAATTGAGTAGCAATTGATGGGTGCCACTGGTACATTCAGAAGAGAAAACAACTTATCATCAGTTTAAAACTAACTATGAAGGTCGGAGGTCCTCTTTAGCAGATTCTTATCATCTGCAGCTGGAGGGCATACTGAGCTGGTGAACAGACACAGAACTTAATTGTAAGAATGGGAAAACTTCAGAGAAGGCTGAATTCACAACCTAGGTAAGACTCTGGATGCCATGATAAGACAAGCGTGCTTCAGAGAATGGGAGAGATAAGCCATACAAAAATTGAGTGGCTTGTCACATCCGTGACACTTTTAGGGACCAGTGGTGTAGGACACAATGGGACAACCTCTTCTAAGGTAAAAAGGAAATTATTGCACCTTACCCATCCTACCACTTAAAAAGAAGCAAAGTGCAGCATATGCCTCACTTGGGAATGTATTAGTAAGTGACGTGGGAAGCTGCCAGTTTTCAGTGGAAGCCCTGGGCAAGAAAGGGCACATCCAGTCGTACCACTTGGGTCATATGATCCGGAAGATCCTACAATGGTGTAAGAGTTGTCTGTAGGAGATAAAGATATATGTGGAGTCTCTGGCAAGACCAAACAGAAGAGTTTCAAAACAAGCAACTGAGATTCTGGAGCAAGGTTATGTCATCTGTAGTAGAGAACACCATTCAAAATGCAGCTGCTGGAATAATATTGGGCATGATGTATCAGTCAGGGTTCTTCAGAGAAAAAGAACCAATAATATATAAAACATGTGTATTAGTAAAATATTTGAATTTTATTTATATTTATAATAGGAATTGGCTCACACAATTATGGAGGGAGAGAAGCCCTAGGATCTGCCAACGGTAAGCTAGAGACCCAGCAAATCTAGTGGTATAATTCAGTCCAAGTTCAGTGGCCAGAGAACCAGGTGCATAGAGCAAATATACCCCTCCTGTGCTTTTTTGTTCTATGTAAGCCCTCAATGTATTGGATGATGCCCTCCTGCATTGGTGAGGGAGATCTTCTTTGCCTTTGCTCAGTTACTGATCAAATGCTAATTTCTTCCAGAGGCACCCTCACAGACATACCCATAAATAATGTTTTAGCAGCTATCTGGGCATCCTTTAGCTCAGTGAAATTGACAGATAAAATTAACCATCACAAGTCCACCGCTTGTCAACTTGGCATTTGTATGCATCTTCTTAAATGATACTTAATCTCCAAATAAAGACATTAACAAGGTCATAATTCCACTTTACATGATATAACAATTCTGTATATAACTGAAAATGCCGAATCTCTTCTCCAGAAGAGGGGGTAAAGTCCTTGAGTGATATATACTCTTCTCCTCATATCCATAACTTAAATACTGTGAAATAAAATTAACAATACTTAAATACTGATATAAAATCAGTAAATTCTATGTTACATGACAGGGAAATATGAGAGGAAAGAAAACAAAGATATTTGCTTAATATATGCTTATATACACAGAAACTTATTCATAACAAGATTAGGAGGAAATTCTCATGACAGTTATACTCCTTGTTTCTGATGCTGGTCATATGGTCCTAACCGGTATTTATAACTTCCTTTTTCTACAACCCATTCTGAATTCCCTTTGCCTTCAGCGAACACCTCAGGTGGTCATAGTTCTTTACCTGACAGGGTGACCCAAGCCTTCATTCCTGAAGGATCTGGGCTATTAATAATCCTATCTGGAATAGCTTGTAATTTTCCATTGACATTAATCACAGGGCATGGTAATACTAAGAGATGCCCTAAAGAATCTCCTGCATTTCAGGCATACTCTTCCTTACCTCTATTGTGGAATAGTGGTCCAATTTCCCCTTGGTAGTAGGGATCACAGGCAGATTAAATATCTGACCAGAGGACATCAAGTAACCATGACACCAGAATTGTTCATTGTGAGCTGGTAGCTGTCAGGCTCACCAAGACATACATTTTAGCAGCTCTAGCAAAATTATTCTTAAAACGGAAGAATTACATCTTGTATGAGCCTTAAATAGGTCCAAAGGGCATAAGTAAGCTGAACAAACAAGTGTCCCACACTTTCACATCCCCTAACACAGTCTCAACAGATACCAGTCATGTAGCTCACAACTGTGACCTCTTGGATGAATTCTTAGTAGAAGAAGAACACGAACCTAGATGGTTCTGCTTTGTATTTTATTGTGGGGCCCAAATCGGCTGCTGTTACAATACAGCCCTACTCAGGGACAGCCTTGAAAGATAGTAGCAATGAGAAAAAAGTAGACGGAGTTTTGTTCAGTATTACTCATCATCCAATTTTATTGAGCAGCACACATCTCAAAATAAACTTATACACAGATTCATGACCAGTGGTAAATGGCTTGATTCATTGGTTGGAGGTATGTAAGGAGCAAAACTGGCATATTCAAGACATGGAGGTCCAGGGAAGAATGCAGATGGACATATGGGAATAGGCACAAAGTAGGAGGAATTTACCACCTATATTAACACAGTTATGATATGTTAACACAGTTCAGAGAGCATCCATTGTTGAAGAGACACAAAACCACCAGGTATGGAGGATAACGGGTCTGACAGATTATAAATCATCCTCTGTGCTTGCTCAAGAGACTCATGAATGGAGTAGCCATGGTGACAGGGATGGAAACTATCTATGGACCTAATAGCACAGACTCCATTTTCTCACTAAAGCTGATCCAGCTATTGCCACAGCTAACTGTTGAAATAGTTTCTATCCAGAAACAAATTCTGATTCTGAGCCCTTGATATGATACCCTCCTTTGAGGGAATCAAGCAGACACTTGATGGCAAGTTGATCATACTGGACCCTTCTCACCCTGACAAGGGCAATAAGTTGTCATGAACAAGGTGACCCATATTCCAAGTATGTATTTACCTTACCTATCAGCAATATCTCAGTCAGCATCACATGCAAGAGCTCACAGAGTGATCTATTGGATGGATTCCACATAATATCACCTCAGACCAAGACATCACCTTTATTGCAAAAGGGGCATGGTAGTGGGAACATGACAAAGGAATCCTGTGGTACTACCATATATTCAATCATTTGGAGGCTGCTGATTTGATAGAGCATAGAAATGCCCCTTTTAAAGCACAGCTTTCAGTACCAGCTTGGAGATGATACCCTGTGATAGGGAGCACTACATTTTCCCCAAACCAATGGCCATTACATGGTGTTGTGTCCCAAATAGGTAGAATAATTGAGTCCAGAAACAAAGAGATGGAGGAAGGCATGACCCTACTTCACCATCACTCCAGGGCTTACCTGGAAGAATTTGTATTTCCTGTCTCTTCTAAGTTAGACCTTACAGATCTAGAGATTCTTTTTCTAAGAGGAGGGATGCTTCCACTCAGAGACATGGCAGAAGTGCCACTAAACTTAAGTCATGGCTGATACCTGATCACTTCGAGTTCTTCAAATAGACCAACAAGCAAAGAAAGGAGTTACTCTACTGGCACAATTGTATGTACTGGGGTATTTTAACCTGATTATCCCAAGGAGGCAAGGTGGCTGCTACTTAACAAGAGGAATACATTCGTGTTCAGGTGGACTACAGGACATCTCTTGGTACTTCCATGACAAACTTTCATTATAAATGAAAGTACAGCAATCATGGTAAAGGAATGGTAACCAGGGCATCAGCTCTCAAGGATGAGAGTCTGAGTCATTTCACCAAACAAGCCACCTTAGGCATCTGAAGTTCCAGGTGAGAATAAGAGGAATTTAGAAGTGTAGGAGAAGGAAATGATGAGTATCACTTACAAACTTGAAACTAATACTAGCAAAACAAAACAAAACAAAACAAAAAAGCAGTAATTCATGTTGCTAATGCTCCTCTTATAAGTTTTCCTAGAAATTGAGACAAACCCAAACTCTGAAGAGGCTAAGAAGGGATGGGAAGTGCTAATTGTGAGACGCAAATGGATCTGAGAATACAAATGATGGACTGTAGCAGAAGCTATGGGACTCTCCTGATGCCCTTTGCTGAGTTGGTGCATCCACACCCCAGTGGCTGCGGGTCTTAGCTGAACTACTCAAACTGGCATATTACTCTGGGGGATTGCCCTAGGCTGATTGAAGCTGCCGCACCCAGAGATTTCTGAGAAGTTAAATAGTCTCTCCGCCCCTTTGGGTCAACCAATAGCTAAGGACTGACTAATGCACATATATGACAATGCAGCCCTCCTTTCTCCAGGCAAGAAAACCTCTTATTACAATCTATGTTCTACAGTTTCCTATGGGATTAGATTGAGCCTACCCCTGTCCTGAAATCATAATTTTTACAGACTCTGCCCTTAGTCTTCTCTCACTTTCCTTACTCCTTTCCATTGAGAACTCCCTCATAAATCACTTGCGCAAGACTACTTGTCTTACCTCTACTTCTAGGCCACCAAATCTAAATCAACTGGGTGTGCTGATGGCTGTGTCCCTCTGCTGAGGACCACAGTTTCCTCTGGCTGTCATTTCCTGGAGCTGGAGCCCCTTGCTGGGGTTTAGTAAAGGCTCTTTCCCCTTTTCCTTTAGGATGCCTCATGATAGTGGCTTTCTCCTGTTGATAGTCCTGGGGTCTTCACCATTACTTTAATATTCCTCACCTCTTTGAAAACAGTCCCTTCATTTAATTCCTCTCAATTCCCCCATTTTTGCGACACTGATTTCTAGTCACAATCCTGACCAATAAGGTGAGGACAAGCAGGGAGTGTTCTGATTAGATTTATGTAGGAAAGATCAATCTGGTAGCAGTATAGAGGAGAGATTGTAAGGAAGACAAGTTATACATTATTGTAATAATTCAGAAAGTAATTGAAAGAGTTTAAACTTTAATATTCATGGACATATCATTTTGGGGAAAATTTGAGGTATAGGTAGGCAATAAAATTGGTTTAAGGATAAAAATGTCCTAACTTACTGAGAGAACGAAAACCATGTATGTTGTCTTATGAATTCATTAAACAATAATTGTGTTCCTACAAATAAATTTACTTTTACCCTCTAGGAGCTTGTGGTCTTAATGGAAAATCATGCCTATTTTGATAGTTATTATAAAAGGCAAAACAGGGGCGCCTGGGTGGTTCAGTTGGCTAAGCTTCTGCCTTGGGCTCAGGTCATGATCCCAGGGTCCTGGGATCAAGCCTTGCTTCTGGCTTCCTGCTCAGCGGAAGCCTGCTTCTCCCTCTCCCTCTGCCCCTCCCCCTACTCATGTGCACTCCTGCTCTCTCTCTCTCTCTCAAATAAATAAATAAATAAATTTTTAAAAAGCGAAACAAAGTAAATATTATAGTAGAGCTGTAAGCAAGAGATTGTGAAAGCACATAAAAAGGAATAGCCATCACTCTAAGGTTATCAAGTACAGAATTGCCTAATTTCTATAACTAAACACATCTTCAAAGAAATTGCTACATAACCCATACAGATCTGAGTAACTTCTTAACCAACTGAGCCACCCAGGTGCCCATAGATCTGAGTAACTTCTTAAAATTACCCCAAAAGCCATACGTGGATTTTTAGGCATTCATCTCCCAGAGGCTATGTTTAATTATCTTAATCATCATCACTACTGCTGTTAAAAGAATTACAAAGAAGTTGCTCTTAAATATTATTTAAACAGTCATTGGCATTTGATGAGTTTAATGTGCATATAATTGCTAACTCTAAAATTTCACATAAGTATAATGGAGTAATGAATATATGTTTTATATATATTCATAATTACACATGCCATATACTTTATTACATATTATATATTCTCTATATGTGAAAATATATTAAAATTATATATTGAATTTGCAGGGGCGCTGGGGTGGCTCAGATGGTTGAGCGTCTGCCTTCAGCTCAGGTCATGATCTATGGGTCCTGTGATGGAGCCCCATGCTGGGCTCCCGGCTTGGCAGAGAATCTGCTTCTCCCTCTCCCTCTGTTTTTCCTCCTGCTCATGCTCTCTCTCTCTCTCTGTTTCTCTCTGTCTCAAATGAATAAATAAAATCTTAAAAAAAAAAAGAAATTGCATATGAATATATTTTAGCCCAAATATTTATTTTGGCAAAATTCAGAATTGAATAACTAGGTTATCCCTTGCTCCTCTAGAAATGAGTAATAAGCAGAAGTATGAAAATGTAAAAAATACCTGAAGATTTCAGAAAACAGTGTGGCTCTAGGGTAGAGTGTGTATGAGGATAAAGGTCTGGAGAGAGGGTTGTAAGTTAGCTAACCAAGGCATGAAAGGTCTTCTTGTCCATGCTAGAAATTTAGTTGGGATTTAGGGATGGATTAAATATAGCAGAAAAAATCCAGGTAACTGAGTTTTCCAGTTTGGTTGACTGGATATAATTCTATTTACCCAGAATTATAAGTAGAGGGAATAGGAAGACTGGCTTTTGCTCAGAAAAGAATATAGGAAAAATGGGCAGAATTCTGGGACAGAGGAAACCTAACACCAGTGTTGACCCTGGAATTTGTGGATTTGATGGGTAAAGGGATCTGACTACGGGCATCCCTCCTTGGCCAGGTACACACAGTGCTGCTGTTATCCTGTGAAACTGCACCATCAGTTCCTGGCTCTTGTTCTCCTACAGACCCTGTGGGCCCCCAGGGTGGATACCACCAAATAATAGATCTTTCATGGATTCTCTGCTCCTTCTGTGGTGGATCTCAATTTAGGGAATTTCTCTTCTCCTCCTCCCCAGATTATATACTTGCTGCACTGCAGGAATGTAATTCCTCCTCCCTTAGTTACACATTCTCTCACTGCACTTGAGGAATTTGAGTTACTTCCTATCATTTTTTAATCACCCTATTTGGCAATCCTGGAGGCTTTTGAACATACTCTCATCTCATCCTTATTCTTGTCCTCTCTAAGCAAGTCTAGTGTTCTCCCCAGGTCCATCCCTTCAGTTCTGTTCTCTCTCATTCATTTATGTTTTAAATGTCCTGGCCCAGTCTCTCTTTGGTAAAAGCAGCAAAATGCTCTGGAACAACTCTTTGGAAAGGAAAAAGCATTCTGGTTCTGGTTTTGCCATTGGTGGTTGTTCAGCTTTGGGCAAATGTTTTACCTCTCTGGGCCTCTGGTTAGTCATTTATGAAATATAGGAAGAGGCTGAAATAAATGCACATTAGCAACTATCTTATCCGTAAAGTTCTAGGACTCTTAGTTTGTCCGGGTAATCTGATGGCGGGTTTGTCTATTCTCCCTTTATGGGTCATGGTTGTATGTTTATTATTATATTTGTGACATTGTATTTAAATAATCTGATTCATTTATTTAGGTAATATATATTTCTTAAGCTAGGGCAGACTATATTCCAGGTACTGGCTAAGCACAAAGAGCAGGACAATTGTGGCCAGTTCTTTCAGAGCTTACTGTATAACTAGGAATACAAATGAACATTCACAAGTGTGATGAAAGGAGCAGAAGATACAGGTAGAGGGTACTCAGGGATGCAAGACAAAGGAGTGTCTCCAAATCAGGAAAGCCTCCCTTAAAGGACTTCAGACAGAGAACTAAAGGAGAGTATCCTGGGAAGGGAAAGGAAGAATACTCCAGACAGAGGAATAGCATCTTAGAATGCCTGGAGACAAGAGGGAATGAAGATTTGAAAGAAAGTCTGGATAGCTGGAGAAGAAAGAATATAGGAGCAAGAAGTAAATAGAGGTGGGTACGTGGTTAGATTTTGTTCAGGGCATTTTGAATGATCTTTGGACTCTATCCTGTGAGCAATGAGGAACTTCTGCAAAGTTTTAAGGAGGGAGGTTCCCCTCTTATATTTAGATTTTAAGAGTTTCAATCTAGATTCATAGTGATGAAGCAAATAAAAATAATTTTTACTGCATGCTTACTGCAGGCACAGCTATAACTTATCCTGCTTAATATTCAAAACAACCATATCAGTTTCCTAGGGCTGCTACAACAAATCGTCACAAAATGGGTGGTTTAGAATAGCAGAAATGTATTCTTTCACATTTCTGGAGGCTTTAAGTCTGAAATCAAGGTGTTGACAAGGTCATCCTCTCTCTCTCTCTCTCTCTCTCTCTCTCTCTGCAGACTCTAGGGGAGAATCCTTCCTTGCCTCTTCCTAGTTTTTGGTGGTTGCTGCAATCCTTGGTGTTCTTCACTTGTAGACTCACCAATCCAATATCTGCCTTCATCTTCACATGGCCTTCTCTCATGTGTCTCACATCTTCTTCCCTCTGTCTAATTCTGTATCTAAATTTCACTCTTGTTGGGGCACCTGGGTGCTCAGTCGGTTGAGCCCCTGACTCTTGGTTTTGGCCCAGGTCATGATCTCAGGGCTGTGGAATTGAGCCTCAGATCAAGCTCCACGCTCAGTGGGGAGTCTGCTTCTTTCCCTCTCTCTCTTTCTTACCCTCTCTGCTCCCCCCTCTAAAATAAAGAAATAAATATTTTAAAAAATAAATAAATACATACATACATGCTAATCACACGCTAATCCACTGTGCCGTGATCTTAACTTGATTACATCTGCAAAGACTCTATTTCCAAATGATCCCATTCTGAGATTCTGAATCAATATGAATTGATTCTTTTTTTTTTAAGATTTTATTTATTTATTTGACAGAGAGAGAGACAGCTAGAGAGGGAACACAAGCAGGGGTAGTGGGAGAGGGAGAAGCAGGCTTCCCGCGGATCAGGGAGCCCAATGTGGGGCTTGATCCCAGGACCCTAGGATCATGACCTGAGCCAAAGGCAGATGCTTAACGACTGAGCCACCCAGGCGCCCTCAATATGAATTGATTCTATTTAAGCTACCACAATAACTGTAAGAGGTTAACCCAATTTGAGAGATGAGGAAACTGAAGCCCTGTGAAGTTAAGAAATATGTACAAGGTCACAAATTTAATATGGGACCAAGGTGGGAAGCAGGGAGATCAGTAAGGAAACTCTTTCAGAGTGATGATGGTGCTGGCAGTGAGACTTGAAATGTGGATCGTTCTGGTAAATATTTTTAAGATTTATTTACTTATTTGAGAGAGAGCAAGCGAGAGAGAGAGCATGAGCGGGTGGGGGATGGGGAGGAGAACCCAACTCGGCTCAGTCCCACGACTCTGACATCATGACCTGAGCCTAAATCAAGAGTTGGACTCTTAACAGACTGAGCCACCCAGGCGCCCCATGATAAAATTTTTAAATTAAAACAAATAACATTTGTTAAAAATTTGATGTGAAGGGTAAATGAGAGGAAGGAGTCAAGAAAAACTACAGGTTTCTGACATGAGCATCTGAGTGGAGGTTCTACCATTTACAGCCAGAGAGAGCACTGGTCAAAGGGTAGGTTTGGAGAGAAAAGGGATCAATTCAGGGTTGTCAAGGTTGAGTATGATACCCAAGGAACATCTGATCGTAAATGGATATAATAGTCTAGAGCCCAAGAGAAAGGTTTGGGTTAAATCATCAAAAAATGAGTCATTCATTCATCATTTACCAAATATTTATGAGTGCTTACCATGTGTAGTCACCATTAAGGCTGCAAGAACACAGCTAGGACAAAAGGCAAAGTTCCTACTCTCATGAAAATGCTATTCTTAATGGGGGAGACAGACAATAAACAACAAAAAGAAATAAGACAATTTTAAATAGAGGTAAGAGATATGTAGACAATAAAAACTGGTAATATCAAAATGAATGATTGACAGAGATTACCTCTTTCAGTTTAGATGGTTAAGAGTACGTTTCTCTGAGGAGGTGATGTATAGGAACTGACTTCATGTCTAAGCGTACAAAAAACCAGAGGCAGGAATGTCTTTGTAGTTTGTGAGGAACAGAAAGAAGGCCAGCATAGCTGGAGCACAAGGAACCTAGGGAGTGGGGGAGGATAGTAAGGGATGAGGTCAGTATGTCAAGGTCAGTAGGAAGCCTTAAAACTCGCGCGTGTATGCGTGTGTGTGTGTGTGTGTGTGTACCTGTGCGTATCTTTGGAAATAACATGATCAGATTTTTGTTTTTTTAAAGCTATGAGAACAGAAGATACCACCCACAGAGAGAGGGGAGAGAGAACAGAGTGAGGCAAAAAAAAGACCCACCATTACATAAGCTTTATGAAGAAGAGATGGTCAGACCATAAGTAGAAAATAATATGCTTTCTTGTCTACTTCCCCTATTAAATTGAAAGCCGCCTACCTGAATGCCAAAAAAAGTGTCTTGCACAAAATTGTGTCAACAATTACTCAACACAATAATTTCAAATAGATGAAAGACAATAGTAGAACAAAGACAAGGTAGGACCCCCATTTGTAGTATTTTTCATCAATGGCGCCAAGTTCTTATTTTTTTTCTTGAGTCCACATCCTTGGCTATGTGACTTAACTGTTTTTTTCCATGAAAGTAATCTAGTATAATTTCCCAACCCTTGACTTTCACAAGGTTTGTTTGGCTGTGTGACTAGCTTTGACCAGTGGCATGAGCTAAAGTGAGAGTGTGCCAGTTCTGAGTACGGATGTTAAGGGGCCCTGTGTATCTCTTCCTAGACTCTGGCACATCTGCCATCACCTGAGAAAGACATGCACCAGCTAGACCCAGGAAGAAGGAAAAGAGATGCATAGAGTGCAGCTGCCCTGCTATGCTGCCCCATCAAGCCTACCCTAGAGCAGAGGTCCCTGGCAGGTCTATAAATGAGTACAGCCCAGATTAGCCTAGATCAGCTCAGTCAACTCACAAGCATAGATGTTAGAAAATGAAGGTTTGGTGTTAAAAGTGTTGAATCTTGGGGTGATTTTGATACCCTGCAATAGTTACTGATTCACCAGTCTTTGAAGGGGGTGACCCGGTTGAACAAGCTGTAGGATAATGAGGTACTGATGGGTGAGTCAGGGAAGGGCATGGAATAAAGCAGCTGGTCATCTCCCACATCCACATCCCAATATTTCAAAAAGGTTTTAAGAGTCCAGTAGGAATATCTGCAGATTTGGTTTAGAAAGGAACATGTCTTTGAGATATGACTCATTTTATTCCCTGTATAAAGCCTGCTAAATTGACCCAAAATCCAGGTAAATTGATAAAGTTTTTCTACATGAAAGCAGTGCTTGGGGTTTAAGAATCATCATTTGTGATGACAAACTACATTACAGATGTTGGATTATGTTATTAAATTACCATCCTCAAGATATTGAAAATGATTTACTCAATGTTAAAAAAGAAAAATGGCAAAGCATATTTTTAAAAGCAACCAAGAATTGCTAATTCCAATTTTAAATGTTGAAAAGAGTAGTACCAAAATTGAGAGAACATGCAGAGGTCATGAAAAATATAGTAAGTCTAACAGTAAAGGGGATGGTGTCTGGAGTCAGGGATATACCAGGTTGAATTTCAGCTTCTCTGCTCACTTGGCTATGGCCGCCATGAGAACGCGCTTCCTGGAACTACAGGGAGCATAACTGACTAATGGCTCTGACTACTGGATTTGAAATCCCTTCCTCTGTTTGGGTTGAGGCCATACCTTCCACGGCTGCTCAGGCCAATAACTGAGAGTGGCAGACATATTTGGCTGACCCATTCTTTTTTGTCAATGACTTTGGCTCAAGGGCTTCCAACAATTTTGCCAAAACTTCCTTAGACTTTGGGAGTCTAGGACGCTTTCACCCAAACCCCACTCCCACCCTGTCCCTCCTTCATTCTGGGTCTAACTTGTATTGCAGTCTGCCTCCTTTACCTCCCTCCATCTTTTCTTCCACACAAATGTTTTCTCTAATAAATTTTTTGCACATTTAATACCATCTTGGCGGCTGCTTCTTAAGGACCCAGAATAACACCCTAGCCTCCCGGAGTCTCAGTCACCTCATGTGTAGAAGAAAACTTATTCCATAGGATTATAATAATGTTTAAATGAACCAATGAATTTAAAGCAAAATTGTACAGTGATGGGCTTTTTTAAAGGTTGAAGTAATTAATGGAAACTTTCATTATTAATATTATTATTACTGCTTAAGGGGTGGTTGTTGTTGTTGTTGTTGCTTGAGTCAAAAACATGCAATGCATTAGCAGATCCTGGACTAAGAACTGTCTGTTAGGAAGAAATAGACGTAAAATAAATAAAAAATGAAATAATAACCAAGAAATTAACAATATACACAATTAATACAAACATAAGAGTTAAAAAAAAATGACCAAGACCTCAGGTTATTTTACCTAGTAGCCATCTGAAGTGAAAGATGTTATTCAATCCCAGGGTGAAGTAACATGGCCTTGGTGTTATAGAACCACTGGGGGCTCAGTTCTCTTTGATTAGGGAAAAATTCAAGAGCATTCAGGTTAAACTGGGCCATCTTCTCCCAAATATAAATCAGCGTGTCAGGGAGAGGTCTCACAGATGCAGGAAAATATTTTTCTTGGCTTGAATTATCCCGGTAATTATATACATTCTGTATTTTGCTTGGGTTGAGAGCACACAGGTAATTAATGATCTTCATTTGATAGTGATTACAATGTGGGAATCATGATTTATTTAACATTATTTGTCTGAAACTGAAAATGGAGGGCAACTGAGGGAGTGAGTTTTTTTTTTTTTTAAGGAAAATAATAAAACTGAATAAAAGTTCAGGATCACTTCTAATGTCAAACATAATTAAATATGTTTAAAGAATAAGAAGGAATTACCAAGGTAGTTTAGTTTTTCTTTTTTTAGACATTGTGCCTAGCACATCAATTCCTAATAAATATGTTGTAGTTAATTATGTTGGAATATTTCATACATAGGGTACAGGATTGGGATAATCTTTATGCAGATCCACCTTACAGAGCTAGGTAGAAGGGTGAAAGTAGAATGATGAACAAGATGAACATTCAAGGTCATTTCCAGCTTTAGGAATATTTATGACACTATTTTGGAATGTTTAATCCAACAGTAAATTCCACTTTATGTAACAAAGTGCTGTTTAAATTATTTATCCCAGAAAGAGCTAATCAGGTTAACTTCTAATCATATAATTAGAAATCAAATTAGCTATGGTTGAGAAAAGTTGCACAAAAAACTGCTGTATTTGAATGTGATGGCTTTCTTTTTCTGTTTTCTTTTCTTTCTTTTTAGTGGCTCATTAGTTTAAGTCAAAGCTGTAATTCCAGGACATCCAGAGGACCTTGAAATGCTGCTATTGTTTTCAGACTAGTTTGGGACCCCCAGTGAGCATCTTTTAGAGTTTATCAGGACTTTGTTGCTTTTCTCATATCAACTACCTCCAGGCAGTAGGTAGATCACTGGTTTTAAACAGTTATGGTAATGCTGTTATTTCATGATTTGCTTTCCTCTTTCTTCTGCCCTTCTTTCTGCCCTTCAAAAATAGGTGTCAGACAGATGTGAGTGTGATCCTGGCTCAGCATCTAGAAGTTGTGTGGCCTAGGAAGGGTCCTTGACCCCAACTTCAGCTAGATTTCCTCCTCAATCCTTAATAAAGTACTAAGCCCATAGTAAATGCTCAATAATATTTGTTGAGTATATGACTTTATAAGATGAGATCAACACAGTATCTACCCCAGAGAATTACTACAAGGATTCATACAAAGCCACAGAGATTGTCACACAGTCGGCTATCCTCTATGTTGCTTATTATGTTATTAATGATATTAAACATAAGCTGTACTACCTTCCTCCATAACTCAGTCTGAGTGACATCGTGGAAGTCTCCCTGCTTTCAGTCTTCAACCCCTACTTTCCACACCACTACGACGTTATTTTTCTAAAATCTAAACATTATCATGACAAGCCCATGACCTCCAGGAGCTTCTCATTTTTTATGGATATGGCCTTCAAACTCCTAACAGTAAAAAATAAAAATAAAAATTTAAAAATTAAGTATGCATCCCAGAAATATGTATATTTAATTACTTATGTGTAATATCCATGGACCACTAAGTTGTCATATACTACTTACATTACAAACACCTAAAAATAAAGAAAGTTTGTGATCAAGATGAAATAAACCCTAGTTTAAAAGTTTTTGCTAATCAGAGTGGATCTGTTTTAACATTCTTGCCACAATATACACTTAGGATGAAGTCCATTTTAACAATTGATGTATCACATAGTCCTCTTGATATGTCTTTCTCTTTTTTGGCCTGACTCTACCAGACCTGCTTGCAATCATCATTTTAATTTACAAAGTTGCTGACAAAGAGCTGGTTCTGGGATTAAATGTGACAGCCCTGCTGTGTTGAGCTCCTATGGCCGCTGCAACAAACCACCACAAACATGGTGGCTTAAGAGAACAGGAATTTATTTTCTCACAATTCTGGAGGCCAGATGTCTGAAAATATTTTTACTGGGCTGAAATCAAGGTGTTGGCAAAGACTGCACTCCCTCTGGAGGCATGCTCTGGAGGGCAAGTCCTTTCCCAGTCTCTTCTAGCTTCTGCTGGCTGCCGGCAATACTTGGCTCATGATCACAAATGCTGCTTTCATGATGACATTGCCTTCTCGTCTGTCTGTATCAAGTTTTCCTCCAACTCCTTTTTATTAGGATCCATGGGATTGCATTTTGGGCCCACCCTGATAATCCCAGGTAATTTACTTATCTCAAAATGCTTAACTTAACCGTAGCTGCAAAGTGCCCCCCCTTTTTTTTTTGGAAAGAGTCACAGGCTTCAGAGATTGGGACATAGGTATCTTGGGGGTGGGGAGGGAACCTTATTCGTACTACCACAGTTTCTTTGCAGGAATGTTTAACAAGCCTGGGTAGGCAAGAATTCTGAAATGGCTCCCAAAATTCCCACTCCCTGGTGTGCATGCCTTGTATACATCCCTCCTCTTGAGTGTGGGTGGAACTATGATATGATGGATTTCATTCCCATGATTATTTTATGTCACATGGCAAATGGATTTTTAAAAAAATATTTTGTTTATTTATTAGAGAGAGAGACTATGAGTGGAGGGGAAGGTCAGAGGCAGACGGAGAGGTAGAGGGAGAAGCAGACTCCCCACTGAACAGGGAGCCCAACACAGGGCTTGATCCCAGGACCCAGAGATCGTGACTTGAGCAGAAGGCAGATGCTTAACTGACTGAGCCACCCAGGTGCCCCATATGGCAAATGGATTTTGAAGCTCCCAGTAAGGTTCCAAATCTGATTATTTTGAGTTAATCAAAAGGAAGACTATCTGGATAGCCCTGACTTAATCAGGCAGCAGCCCTTAAGGAGTAAGTGCTCTGAAGCTTGAGAGAGATTTTTCTCTTGCTGGTCTTGAAGAAGACCTAAGCTGCTATGAGTTCTACAACTAAAAGCAACTGAATTCTGCCAACAACTTGAATGAGTTTGGAAGAAGACAGCAACGCTCTCAAGGGATGGAAGCCCCAGTCACCACTTTGATTGCAGCCATTTGAGACCCAAGCAAAAGATCCATCTAACCCATGCAAAGACTCCTGACCCATGAAAACTATGAGATAATAAGCAATAAATCAGTGTTGCTCTAAGCCACCTACTTGGTGGTACATTGTTAGTTAAACAAACAAAAAAAAATAGTTAATAGAATGGAATGCAAAGACTTTTGTAAGAATTAGGGTAGCTAAAACTAGACAAAATTGTCCACTGATATGGATACATGCCCATTGCAACATGTGGCTATATTCTCAATGTGAATAAATGAGAGGAAGTGCCACTGTCAGCCCCTTGGCTTTGTGGGCCTTCCAATTATTCGTCTTAGGGTACTTGGCTTACCACATGTGGGACATCTGACTAGTTAACCGAAATCTAGAATGTCTGGCAGGTCTCACAGTATCTGAAATCATTACCACGACAGTTAAGGACCTCTACAGTGTGATTTCAACCTATTTTTCAAACCGTCTCCCTCAATTCACTTCCCATCTTTGTGGTCCATTTATTCAAACAACCCTGGAACACTCCCTGATCTCCAAATGTACAGTTCTATTTTCCCCGTTTTCTAAAACTCTAGTTCAACAGCTTTACTGAGAATGTCCTTGTTTCCCTTCACTTGCTAAGTTCCTTTTTATTAGTCAAGACCCAGTTATAACCTCTTTGGAAATCCTTCCTAGCCAACTACCATTTTTAGTATGGTTGAAATTTGTCACATCTTTGTCCAACAGGCCTTTGCACATCCCTTTGGTATAGCACTCATATCACATTATTATAGTTTGTTTTTATTGTATATAATACTCGACTGTGAGGCCTCAAGGCTACTACATTTTATCATTGTCCCATTTCCCCATTGTGGTGGGCATCTTCACTTCTGATAATAATACATGTTTTTCTTTGGGAAATGATTCTTTGCCCATGTGTTTTGTGTTGACCATCACAGGCTTCTTGTTCCCATGATGGCAAGACAGGTGGACCAATCATTGTACCCTGATGCCGAGGCCATAGTCTGTGATGGCATGTGACTAAAACTGAGAAACCAGGAGCATCTCTCTACTTGCTAGGTAGGATGCTGCCCAATCCATGAATTGTTTAATAAAACCAATGACATCTTCAAAAACAAATGAACAAACAAAATTGGGAAATGAGAGTCCTTTCTACTTTTTAAAAATGATGCCATTAGAGAACAACTCTAACCTCTTTGATTGTGAGATTGTGGAGGATATTAGCCTCGGACTATTTGAAACGATGATTCAGGCCTTATGGAGCTTCTGCCATTAAAGAATAAAGCCAATAGATAGGGAGAAACAGAAGAGATGGGAAATCTTCAAGGATTTATTACCCAGGATTTGGATGTCTGGAGACTAGATCTATCCCTGCCCCTTCTGATATTCCTACCTTTTCATGTTAGCTCATTAAATCCTCTCTTTGGCTTGGGTGGTTGGATTTCTATACACTCTACAGAGTTCTGCTTAACACATCTGGGGTACCTAACAAGTAGACTGGTTCACAGAAGGTGTTCACAGTAGTTGTTCAATAAATAAACATTATTCTAAATGTCTTATATATTTTGGGGGGAGGTACACTATTATTTTTATCTGCAGAAAAGAAACTGAAAGAAGCTCAAACACATATAAAACATTATGAGGTTATTTTTAGAGCTCTTTTGTGTTAGCCTTACTCTTCCACACAATAAACCCCTAGTAATCTGACCTCTCTTTCTCACACCATCATTACATGTTTAGAGGTAATTACACGTCTATGATAAATAGGGATTGCCATGGCTAGACTTACACTCATTTGCTTTTGACTTGTTGATACCTTTCATTTTGTTGTTTTTATATTTTTATTTTTTACCAGCGAATTGATTTCTGTGATCTTTCTTTACCAGCTTCAGCCAAATACTAAAAGACTTACTGACTTGTTGAAAATTTCAAGTCCTAATTCCTTCTCTTCAAACTTTTGGTTTAGGAATGCAAGGGCAATGTGCTAATGTGCTTCTGTTTGCTTATTGTTTTTTGAAAAAATTTTAATAAAAACCACTCGAGAAATAATTTTATAGAAAGCTATACCTTTTCTCTGGGATGATTTAAAAATAATAAGAATTTATTTATTTATTTAAAAGATTTTATTTATTTATTTGACAGAGAGAGAGCACAAGCAGGGGGAGCTGCAGAGGGAGAGGGGAGAACCAGGCTCCCCACTGAGCAGGGAGCCCGAGGTAGTGCTCGATCCCGGGATCCTGGGATCGTGACCTGAGCCAAAGGCAAACACTCAACCAACTGAGCCACCCAGATGCCCCCCAAATAATAAGAATTTAAAAGAACACATCAGATCTCAGATTATTAGAAAAACATGTAATTTGTGGGCTTTATATATCATTATCCAGTAATTCTCATAGTAAAATTGTATAGTGTTATAAATTTTTTTTAAGAAAATTTTCCTCACAATCCTGTGGGACTCAATAGAGGCCATTTTAAGGTAGTGTTCACATTCACTAATATCCCAGTGGCATGCACATCATCAATGCCAGGAGATCACTCATATAAAGGGAAAATTGCAATATAATGAATCATTGCTGTAGCTTAGGTATGAAAACAAACAAAAAAGAGTGGAGCAATATCCAGGTCCATAGTAAGATTTCCAATTCATAATTTTTTTTTTACTTTTTTTATTTGAGGGACATCTAGAGTCCCTCAATTTTTACCTCTTAGGGGCTTTCACATGAGGACCTTCAGGTTCATTAAAGTTAAACTGACCCTAAAAGAAATCAAGAGGAAAACCAATATGATTTTTGCAGAAAATAATAACAACCATCATCCTGGTATATTGGGCATATGAAATCTTTTTTCTTTACAAGTTCTTGTATCAAACAAGTGAAAACAATATATTAATAATATATTTATATATAATTAATTAATTAGGTTATTGTTAAAATTGCAGTTTATGAAATTAACAAACAACAAGCTTGAATGTGTCTCTTCCTTTTTTCAGATTTTTCTCCTTTAATTGCTGATAAAATACTGCTATAGTAAATATACTATGATCTTGAAGGTATACTAACTTTCAAATTTAGATGATTATATTTGTAACAAAATGTTCGTATACACGGAGCATTAGCTACATCATGTCTGTGAATCTATAAATTTTCAGATTAATGTACCTGTTGATGGAAATTTTTGAACAGCCAAACACAAATAACACTGTAGTAAATTACATATCTGTGGTAAACCAAAGGCATGTTTATCCAAAATGACTAGATAACTCTTCCCTAGTCTCACTAAAACCCAATGTTATTCATACTTAAACATATAAAATAATTTATTTCATTACAGAGGTGGCATTTAAAAGCAGTAGGGATATGATATTCAATAAGTGGTATTGAGATGGCTCTCTAATTTGAAGAATATAGTTATATCTTCCCTTACACCACAAAGTCTTGCTTAAATAAATATTCAGTGCTACAAAAGAAAACAATAATTATCATTACAACTATGAATCACTTACATAATTTTGAATTTTAATGATTGCAGATAACACTCATCATTTAGGTTGAAATATTTTATCATTCGATCATGGAGTGTGTTATACAATATTGCATTCAAATTGAGAATTTATCCTGTGTGGATTAATGCAGAAGGATATTAGTATAACCAGTATATGCTTCTCTATGCTAGATTATACAGTCTTGCATCTTATATTCTCAAAAGATAAAAATGAATGTTTCATATTATAAAAATGCCTATTGACTATTATCCAATATATGCAAAGTCATTTTTAATGTACCCGGTTTAAAGAGAGTCAACCTAATCATAATCGTCATTATTTTCAACTTAAAAAGAAGTTAGCTGTTTCTGTTTTTACAGAGGATGTTTTTATGGAGTAAATATCCTTTCATGGAGTATGTCCCGACATCAAATTTTGGCAGAATTCTGGAAATGTAGTCCTAAAACATGAAACTTCTGCAAGACTATGTAGCTCATCAATAGCAGAGCTGGGATTAGAACCGAGATACCCTTGACTCTACTTAATCATTAAGCCATACCCTTCCTTAGCTGAGAATTCTGTAGCTAAACAATTTTTTCACATTCATTGCCTCTTCTTTATCCTCACAGCCAACACTTTGGTTCAAGTGCTCTTATCTTAAAAAAATTTTTTTTAATTGTGGTAAAATACATGTAACATACAATTTGCCATCTTAACCATTTTTAAATGTATAGTGTAGTAGTATTAAATACATTCATAGTATTGTGCAACCCTCATCATGATCCATTTCCAGAACTCTTTTCATCTTATAAAATTGAAACTATACCCACTAAACAATAACTCTCCTTGTCACCTAAACCCCAGCTCCTAGCAACCACCATTCTACAAGTCATACTGTGTAAAAGTTCTAAGACCCAATTACAATGTGGTGGGGGGGGGCAGGTTTCCCTGCACATCCACCAAGCAGTTCTCTGTGACACCAGCTGGGGGTCCTACAATTTAACTCAATTCTGAGACTATCTACCTAGAGATGGCATCAGATCTCACAGGTTAAGGGCATAGTCCCACAGCACCCCCCAACACACACACACACATATACTTCAGAAGCTTATCAATATGCTTCTGACCAACCAGATAGATTGGAGGTTCCAGTGACCCCCTCCTTAGGTTTAATTAATTTGCTAGAGAACCTCACAAAACTAAAGGAAACATGTGTACCTGTTTATTAAAAGTTATGATAAAGGATACAGATGAACAGCCAGATGAAGTGTCACGTAGGGCAAGGTTTAGGAGGGTCCCCCATGTTGGAGCTTCTGTCAGCATTGAGTGGGTGTTCATCACATGGAAGTGAATGTGTTCGCCCACCTGGAAGCTCCCTGAACCCTGTACTATTGAGATTTTATGGAAGCTTTCTCACGTAGATGTGATCAGTTATTAATTCCAATTTCAGCCACTCTTCTGTCTCTGGAGAATGGAAGGTGGAGCTGAAAATTCCAAGTTTCTAATTATGGTGCTGTCTTTGTAATGATCAGCACCATTCAGGAGCCATCAACTCATTAAAACAAAAGATGCTCCTAGATGCTCTTATCACTTAAGAATTTACAAGGCTCTTAGGAGTCCTGTATCAGGGAGTGGTCAAAGACAAGTATTAGAACAAGAGATGCTCCTAGTGCTCTTATCACTTAGGATTTTACAAGGGTTTTGGGAGCCCTGTACCAGGAACGGCAAAGACCAATATGTATATATACTTTATTATCTCACATACAGTATCTGTCTTTTTTGAAACAAGCTGGCTTGTTATATTTAGCATAATGTCCTCAAGGTTCATTTATGTTGTAGCATGTGTCAATTTGTTTTTCCTTTTTTAGGCTGAATAATATTTCATTGTATCTATATACTACATTTTGCTTATCCATTCATTCCTCTATGGGCATTTGGATTGCTTACATGTTTCAGCTACTGTGAATAAAGCTGCTATGAACATGGGTGAACAAATATTTTTTGAGATCCTGCTTTCAATTATCTTGGGCATATTACCCCGGAGTGAAATTGCTGGATCATATGGTAATTCTATTTTTAATGTTATGAGGTGCATCCATACTGTTTTCCACAGTGGCTACATCATTTTACATTCCCACCAATAGTACACGAGGACTCCAATTTTTCTACATCCTTGCTAACTCTTGTTTTCTATTTTTTTTAATAGTAGCCATCTAATGGGTATGAGGTGGTATCTCATTGTAGTTTTGATTTGCATTTCCTGAATGATTAGGATATTGATCATCTTCTCATGTGCTTATTGGCCCCTTGTATATCTTTTTTGGAGAAATGTATTTTCAGGTCATTCACCCATTTTTGAATTAGGTTGTTTTGTTTTTTATTTTTGTTTGTAGGAGTTCTTTATAAAGTCTGGATGTTAATCCCTTATCAGATATGTGATTTACAAGTATTTTCTCCCATTCTGTGGCTTGCCTTTTTATTCTGATAGTGTCTTTTGATGCACAAATTTTTAAATATTCATGGGGTCCAGTTTGTCTAATTTTTCTTTTGTTACCTGTGCCTTTGGTGTGATATCCAAAAAATCATTGCCAAATCCAATGTCATGAAGTTTTTGTCTTATGCTTTTTTTTTTTTTAAAGAGCTTTATTGTTTTAGATCTTAAATTTAGAACTTAGACCCATTTTGAGTTATTTTTTTGTATATGGTGTTAGGTAAGGGTCCACCTTCACTCTTTTGCACGTGGGTATCTAGTTTCCCTGGCACCATTTGTTGAAAAGACTGCTTTTGGCACCCTTGTCAAAAATCATTAGACCATATATATATACATGAGGGTTTATTTCTGGGCTCTCTATTCTATTCCATCAGCTTATATGTCTGTCTTTATGCCAGTACCACACTGTTTTGATTACTGTACTTTGTAGTACATTTTGAAATCAGAAGTGTGAGTCCTCCAGTTTTGTTCTTTTTCAAGATTGTTTGGCTATTTGGGGTCCCTTGAGGTTCTATATGAATTTTAGGATTTTTTTTCTATTTATACAAAAAATGTCATTGGGATTTTGATGGGGATTGCACTAAATTTGTAGATGACATTAGGTAATATTGACATTTTAACAATATTAAGTTTTCTATTCTATGAACATAGGGTATGTTTCCATTTATTTATGTCTTCTTTAATTTCTTTCAGCAATGTTTTATAGTTTTCATTGTATAAGTCTTTCACCTTCTTGGTTAATTTCTAAGTATTTTATTCTTTTTGATGCTATTGTGATTGTTTTTGTAATTTCCTTTTTCAGATTGTTCATTTTGGTTGTATAGAAATGCACCTCATTTATGTGTGTTGACTCTGTGTCCTGCTACTTTACTGAAATCACTTATTAGTTCTAACAGTGTGTGTGTGTGTGTGTGTGTGTGTGTGATCATCATAGTTTTCTACATATAAGGCATATCACCTGCAAACAGAGATGATTTTACTTTCCTTCCAATTTGGTTGTCTTTTATTACATTTTTTTTTCTTGCCTACTTTCTCTGGCTGGAACTTCCAGTACTATGCAAGTGCTCTTTATCTTTGCTTACTAAAGCAACAAGCCCTTATTTTCCTTGCCCTCATTTTTTTGTTTTGTTTTGTTTTGTTTCCTTTTCTCATTCCAGTTATTTTTCTACACTTTACTCTGTTCTAGAAGGATCTTTTAAAATTCCAAGCATGAACTTCAAGGGCCTCTGATTTCCTAAAGGTTAAAGTCCAGTTTCTTCACATTACACTCAAAGTTCTTCACACACATGATTGGAACTTACTTTTCTTGGTATGCAAACGACATTTTTCATTTTCCTACTTTGGTGCTTTACTCATGGTTTTCCATAAGCCCAGATTGCAAATCTCTCTCTTTCTTGCCATTTGTAATTCCTCAACTTTAAAATCCAGTTCAAACATCTCTATCTGCTCAAAGCCATGTTTGAGTCTCGCTGACACCTACATTTCCATCTCCATGATCCTACAACACTTTATACTAGTCTCATGGCCCTTATTAAGCTTTAATTCATATTGGCATTAGTTTATCTCTCTGCTACAAAGTTCTCATTCCTGGGGTGGGGGGGAGATAGATTGTTTATTTTACTTTTAAGTTTGCATCTTCTCCAGGTCCTAGGAAGCAGCACAGAGGTCTGAAAGCTGTAGGTTGGGAATCAGATTTTGAAATTTTTTCCGGATTCTCTCATCTTTACATCTCTTCTACAAATGATCTTACATATAATTTTCTTTGTGATATGGGAAAACATTATTTTCTTCTTGCCAAATTCCTGTTTTGTAAGCCTAGAGTGTAGCTCTGTGAATTTTATATCATAACAAGGGCCACGGAGAAGTGCTATAAAGATAAACTAGAAATGAAGCAAGATTTATAAAACAGGTTTTTTCTCACAATGTAAGAAAGATGTTTAACCATGAATGTACTCATTTCTCCAGTTCATTAACTTTCAAAGTACAAATGCCACATAGGACTGGATATGTAAGGTAGAATAAAAATCTGGCAACTCCCTCCTGAGTATAAACAAATGGGTCAGCCAGGCACAGAAAGTCACCTATAAATTCTCTACAACATGCAAAAGATGGAAAGTAGGAGCATCTCCAGGAATGGTAGTATTTGTAATACGATTGCCAATTGTGTGGGATTTTCAAGTGAGAGCTAGCTGCTTATTCACAGTATGTCATAATTAGTCCTCATGGTGAATTTTTCCTGGAAAATTCAAATAGGATTCCAATGCTTAAGCTTTCAACAAGTTAAGATAGCATTAAAAACAGATGATGGCCTGACCCATTGTACCGACCTGCCTATATTGAAATTCACTGGGCATAGTCTTTTAATTAAATCCAGTTATGCTGCAGATCTTTCTTTCTCTGAGTTGTCATTCTTGGAGATACTTCAGTAGCTATTGAAATTTATAGTTCAATTTAGTAGGTAAATTTGCCTAAATAAGAGACCTTATGGCCCTTTCTTTGAACAATATTTATGATCCAAGACATTACTGAAACCTAATTTATTATTATTTTTTTAAAGAATGAAATTTTACAAATTGCAGATGATCTCATTCTGGACTAACTTTCTAATATTCTGTTGTTTTGATGCATATTATTTACTCAAGTTAATTAATAAACTTGTTGGATACAAGTCTTTTGGAAATTTTCTTATAACATAGTAAACATGATGTGTAATCAAGCTCTCAATTTGCTGACTATAATTGTGTACTTGTAAAGTGCTAGAATTTGGTAATTCAAGTGTCTTAATCACTACTCTCCAACTTGCTTGTACTGAAATTTGCCTTATCTCTGCGATAATTTTGCTGAATAAAGATTATCAAAATGTTTGCTCCTGAACAAACAGCTCTAACATTTAAGTTAAGTTCAAAGTTCACCCACCTTGCATGAAGGAATTCTAAATTTGACTCCCTCCTCTACCTATTCAGTATTATTAACCATAAGTTCTTTGCACCTACCCTTGATCTCTAACGCTATGTAAGTTCTCAGTAAATTCCAATTGGATTAAATGATTAAATCCAGTGTAACTTTATTATAATCCTATAGTTGATTCTAACCAGTGAAAGGGTATAGCTCTCCTTTCCTTTTTTGATAGTTTTCTTGCTGTAGATTATAATGAACCATATGTTCCCTTAAATATATTGCTTAGTGAAAATCTTTTAAATATCAGCATTAGTACTAAGTGCAAAGAGGATACAATGATCTTTTCTTATTTAATTGGCAATTTTTCCCAGTTTTCTTGGCATATAATTGATATACATCATCGTGTATATTTAAGGTGTACAGCATGATGGTTTAATATACATATATTGTGAAATTATAACCATAATAGGCTCAGCTAACATCTATCTTCTCATATAGATACAATAAAAAGAAAATAAGAGGAAAAGAAAAAAAATGTTCTTGTGATGAGAATTCTTATGATTTATTCTCTTAAAAATTGTCCTATATAATCATATGGCAGTGTTAGCTATAGTCATCATGTCTTACATTATGTCCCTAGTATGTTTTTATCTTATAACTGGAAGTTGCACCTTTTGACCACCTTCCTCCAACTCCCTTTTCCCCCACCTTATGCTTCTGGTAATCTCAAGTCTGACCTCTTTTTCTATGAGTTTGTTTTGTTTTATTGTGTTAGACTTCACATATAAGTGAAATCATATGGTATTTATCTTTTTCTGACTTATTTCACTTAGCATAATGCATTCAAGGTTCGTTCATGTTGTCACAAATGATAGGATTTACTCGTATTTATGGCTGAATAATATTCCATTATATATATTATATATTCACTATATATATGTGTGTGTGTATATATATATATGGCACAACTTCTTTATCCATTCATCCATCAATGGACATTTAGGTTGTTGCCATGTCTTAGCTATTGTAAATGATGTTGTTATGAACATGGGGGGGCAATACCTTTTCAAGTTAATGTTTTTATTTCCTTTGGATATATTCCTGGGAGTGGAATTGCTTGATCATATGGTAGTTCTATTTTTAAATTGAGGATCCTCCATACTGTTTTCTGTAGTGGCTATACCAATTACAGTCCCACCAACAGTATACATCCATGGCAGCATTTGTTATCTCTTGTCTTTTTGGTGATGGCCATTCTAATAGGCATTAGGTAGTATCTTGTTTTAATTTGCCCTACTCTAATGACTGGTAATGTTGGGCAGCTTTTCATATATCTGTTGGCCTTTCATTTATCTCCTTTGGAGAAAAGTCTATTCAGGTCCTTTGTCCATTTTTTAATTGGTCATTTGTTTTTTGCTATTGAGTTGTAGGAGTTCCTTATATATTTTGAATATGTGATTTGCAAGTATTTTTTCCCATTTTATAGATTGTCTTTTAATTTTGTTGATGGTTTCTTTTGTTGTGCAGAGGCTTTTAAGTTTGATGTAGCCTCACCTGTTTATTTTTTATTGTGTTCCTTGTGCTTTAGATGTTACACTAAAAAATCATTACCGTGACCCATTCCTTTGTTTTCTTCTAGGATTTTCATGGTTTCAGGTCTTATATTTAAGTCTTAATCCATTTTGAGTTAATTTTTGTTAGTGGTATAAGAAATGGGTCCAGTGTCATTCTGTTGTATGTGAATATCTAATTATTCCAACACTATTTAATGAAGCAGTTTTCTTTTCTCTATTGAGTATTCATGGTTTCCATGTCAAATATTAGTTGACCATATATGGTTGGGTTTATTTCTGGGCTCTTGATTCTGTCCCATTGGTCCTTTTGCCTGTTTTTTTTTTTTTTTAATGCCAGTACCATACTGTTTTGATCACTATACCTTTATAATATAGCTTGAAATCAGTAATTGTGATGCCTGCTGCTGTCTTCTTGTTGTTCAGGATTTTTTTGGCTATTTAGGATCTTTTGTTGTTCCAAATACATTTTAGGAATGTTTTTCTACTTCTATGAAAAATGCCACTGGGATCTTTACAAGGAGGGCATTGAATCTATAGAGGGCTTTTGGTAGTACTGACATTTTAACAATATCAATTCTTCCAATCCATGAACTCAGGATATCTTTCCATTTATTTGTGCCTTCTTCAGTTTTTTTTTTTTTTCATCAATGTCTTGAAGTTTTCAGAGGATAACTCATTCACCTCTCTTGGTTAAATTTATTCTAAGTGTTTTATTGTTTTTGACACCATTTTAAATGAGTTGAATTTCTTTATTTCTTTTCCAGAAAATTCATTGTTATAGTATAGAAACTACTGATTGTTGTATGTTAATTTTATTTCTTGCAACTTTACTGAATTCATTGATTAGATTTAACAATTTTTAGTTGAATCTTTAGGATTTTCTATATATAAAATCATGTCATCTGCAAATAAAGACAATTTTACTACTTTTTTTTTTTCAAATTCTGATACATTTATATCTTTTCCTTGTCTGATTGTTCCAGCTAGGACTTCTGGTAGTATGTTAAATAGGAGTGAGTGGTAAAAGTGGGCTCCTTTGTCTTATTTCTGATCTCAAAGTATAAGCTTTCTATCTTTCACGACTGAGTATGATATTAGCTGTGGGCTTGTCATATATGTCCTTTATTATGTTGAGCTATGTTTCTTCTATGCCTAATTTGGCTTTTATCAGAAAGGGATGTTGAATTTCATCAAATGTTCTTCTGCATTTTTTGAGATTACCATAGGAGTCTTTTCTTTCATTCTATTAATGTAATGTATCACACCCACTAGTTTGCCTATGTTGAACCATCCTTGCATTCCAGGGATAAATCACACTTGGTCATGGTGAATGATCTTTTTAATGTGCTGCTGAGTTGTTAGTTAATATTTTATTGATCATTTGTTCATCTATATTTATCAGGGATATTGGACTGTAGTTTTCTTTTCTAGTAGTATCCTTTTTGGGTTTTGCTATCAGAATAATGCTGGGAGTTTGGGAGTGTTCCCATGTTGCTTTGCAATCCTGCAAACTTTGTTAATTGTTTCCTGGATGTTTTCTAGATCTGCTGCTTCTTGTTTCTTATCCTGCTATCTTTGTATGTTTTGGTGTCTTTTGGTATCAGTGTGCTTTTAATTCTTTATTGTGTTCTTTTGTGTAATTACTATAGGATTTTTCCTTGAGCTGTTGGGTCATACTGTTTCCAGGAGTTGTCTTCATCCCTTCTGGACACATATGGCCAGAAAACACTCTTCAAAGCTGGTGACAAAACCATCTAGGAAAAATATGAGTGAAGAATGGAACACAGGTTGGATTTGTTAAACTATATGTAGGCCACCATTGATCACTGTGGTAGAATTTTAGGTATATGATGTTTAGCATAACTGTAGTCATAAATAGTTAGAGAACACTTACACAATCACTTAAATGTAATAAATTACTATTGATAAGAGTCACAGGATGTATTTACCCAATACATTATATTTTATTAACTCACTAATGAAGAATAGAGATATTTTGCAGAGTTACAATCTTTGAAGTGGAACAGACCCCCTCACAACCAGACATACTCAATGTCAAATAACAGAAGATAACATCTTAAAAATATGATTTCATTTCTACCAATTATTAAATGTCACTACCAGAGACCCTAACTTTGATTTTTGCCTTACTTATAAGCCAGGAGGGGTTCAGGACTTTGAGCTTTAGCTTTTCATTATCTTAGGTGGCACCACACCAATAACTAGCCTATTTTTCTTCACTGAAGAAGCTCAATGTCAGTTTTTTTCATTGGCTTGCTGCACATTGGATGGACAAACTCTTGTATGGTTCAGTTACAGCTTCTCTTAGCTTCCTTACCTAAGTGGAATAGAGAAGGATTATTATTGGCTACTTTCAATTTTCCAAACAGGATCTCTGGTTAGGAGGTGTTAGGAGCTACCCTCACCTTTGGCTATGAATTAATTCCCCTACCTGTGCATAGCATAGGAACACTCCATTCCCAGTACTGGGTTTGCTCTGGTGATAATCTACTTTGCCTGCTTGCCTCTTGGCTCAAGCACCACTGGGCCACACTGTTTCCAGGAGTTGTGGCCAGCCCTTCTGGTCTTATGGAAATAGAAAACACTCTCCATAACAGGTGGGGCTATGATTCAACTTTTGCCTTTGTGTGGGCAAGCAAACCAAACTCTAAAGGCCAGCATAACTCCTTGTTTCAGGACACAAATTAGGCAGATTTTCACCCTGCTGAGTTTCCTGTTCAAGTGTGCTCCTGACTTGGTTCTGCAGATGAATAAAACCATTGATTGGTATTACTTGGGCACTGCACATATGAACTCAGTCTGCCAAGATCTGTGTGCTGGTTGTTGCAAGCCTTACCCACCTGCTCCATTGAGGTCAGATTCTCAGTGGTTGAGGTCTACAGATTCCCCCACAATTCCTATGATGTGAGATCAGAATAGGGGCTCTCACTAAACAACCCCAATGCTGTGGGGAGGCTGGTTGTCTTTCACTAACTTCGTCCTTTCTGTAAAAACTAGGGAAACCTCTTCCCTGTGCTCTTTAGGGTAGGGAAGCTGCACTGGCCTGGCGGGGTGGGGGGGAGGCACTGTGATCAACATGAAGCTACTTCTCTTACCCTTCTAATGCAGTCTGTCTTGGTCTCTGAGGTTCAGGGTGGTGCTTCAGCCTCAGTCTCATGTTTTAGGATTCTCAGTGGTGTCTTGTTCTTAAACAGTTTTTAGTTGTTCTTCCTGTGAAGGAGAACAAAATCAGGAATAACCTATGGTACCGTCTCAGTAAGACTACTTTCTTCCAATCATAAAATCTTGTTCCTCACAGATAAATGGCTGGAGCAGGCAGACAGTATTTACAACCCACTGTGATCTGTGCTGGTTCAAAGTATTCTGAGGGCACTGAGGAAGAGGAGATAGGCTAATTCTGTTTGGGAAACATTTCTCACATTCAGGTTTTAGAGGTTAAGTAAGAGTTCTGAAAGCAGAGAAGATAGGGTATTTCAGAAAGAAGAAGGAGGGGGCAAAAAGATATCAACAAATGACAGGAGAAAGCATGTCTAGGAAATTTTTGAAATTTTGAGGTTAACTGTAACCTATGGCTTAAGAAGGAGCTACGGGGCTTGATGTGAAGGAAATCTGTGATACTGTGATTTATCAGAAATATACATATTTAGCCACTCAAATAAAATATATTTCTTATATATATTTGTGCTTCATCCACAGTTCCTGGCTCACAACTTCCAAAACCCCTGGAATTTTGGGAACTATAGGAGCAATGGGGACATTTTTTGTCATAATGTTTGGTCTTTTATCCTCAGTTCCTGATGACACTTCAGAGCCATAAAGTTGAAATAGGTGTCTTTTCTTCATAACAACTCCTTTCCACAGCTACTGGGTTTATGTTAGCAAGGTGACTTTTAGAAAGCACTTAAGGATGGGGGCTGGTTTCCAGGGGAACCAACCTTGAATAGAGAGTTGTAACTTATAGTCCTACTACCTGATTTCTGGGGAAGGGAGAGGGGCTAGAGATTGAATTAATCTCCAATGGCCAATGAATTAATCAATTATGCCTACATAGTGAAGCATACATAAAAACCCCAAAAGAATGGGCTCAGAGAGCTTCCCAGTTGGGGAACCAGAACACTTCCATGTGTCACCAGGCTGGGCCCCAAACTCCACGGAGCAGATTTTCCTTTGTTCTGGACCTCACTGTATTCATCTCTTCATTTGTCTGTTGATTCATAGCTTTAATATCCTGTGTCACAAATCAGTAATCTAGTGAGTAAACTGGTTTCTTGAGTTCTGTGAGGCTTTCTAGCAAATTAATCAAACCCAAAGGAGGGATTGTGGCTACCTCTGATTTATAGCCAGTTGGTCAGAAGTACAGGTGATAACCTGGCTTTGTGATAGACATCTGAGGTAGAAGGCAGTCTTGTGAGAACTTTACCTGTGGAATCTGATAGTAACTCTGGTTAGATAGTGTCCGAATTGAGTTGAATTGACACCTGCTGGTGCCTGAGAATTACTTGTTGGTGTGGGGAAGCCTACACACACACACACACATTGGAATTGGGCCCAGAACCAAAAGAAAACAGTATGCTCAGGTTTTGACAGTGCGAAGTATTTGAATACTCCTGCTGGCCAAACCAGTGACTCTAACAAAGGCTGAGATTCTCAACTGGGCTGGGCTGGCCTATGTTGGATTAGGTTGAGCTAGGATTGAGGCTTGGCTGAACCTTGGCATCTAAATTGTGGAGCAAAGAAGAAACTGACTACAATATTTAGGACAAAGTAAATAACAAAGAAACCTTGCAAACCAAGTATAGATGCCTAAAGAGGTAGAGCAGAGAGTCAGAAATCTAGTTCAAAGGAAAGGGTCTCAAAATTCTCTAAAATGGTGTATGCTCTTTCCAGGGAGGTCAATAGAGACATTTCCTTGGGTTCTAGTATTCAGCTCCAGGACCTCTTTTATAGAAAACAGATCTGGAACCTTACATCTATGTGGAAAAGGAACCAGTAAGGCAATAATAAAGATTGCATGAGCTGAGTTCTGTGATAAGGTTTGATTTGGATTTTACAAAGATTTATTTGGTATTGGTGTGGCATGTGAGCAAGTTGAGGCAGGAAGACCATTTTACAAAGCCCTCTCAATCATAAGATGATAAGAAATTGAACTGGTATAATAAGAAAGAGGAAATTGGGGAGGACAGGTAAGGTAAGAACAAAGTATAGCTAGAGCTTCAAGTCCATTTACATTTAATGTAATTATTGATTTCGTTGGAATTAAGCCTACTATCTTGTTATTTGTTTTTTTTTCTTTTCCCCACTCTGTTTTTCATTCCTTTATTCCACTTTTTCTGCTTTCTTTAGATAAGCCTATTTTTTTCCCTTAGAGTTCAATTTAGTTTCCTCTATTATCATTTTGACTGTCTCTTCTTTGTTTTATTATTTGGGTTTTTTTTAGTGGTTATTCTAGGGATTAAAATATGCATTCTGAAATTATCATTGTCTATCCTTGAATAATATTATATTACTTCACTTATAAAACAAGACCTTAACAAAAATATATTTATCCCTCTTGTTCTTTGCACTATTTTCAAATGTGATAAAGACTGTAATACATTGTCACTATTCTTGCTTTAAATAATCAAATGCTTTCTAAATGAATCATCTTTTAAAAATTATGGAATTATGCTTAGTGTGGATTTACTGAGGGAAATTAATTCTCTCAATTTTTGTTTACCTGAAATACCTTTGTTTCACCTTATTATTTTTTTATAAAGAGCACATATTTCTTATTATAATCAAATATAATATTAATCAAACAAATATTAAACACTTATCTCTTATTATAATCAAATATAATATAATCAAACAAATATTAAACACTTAAATGTACGAGATTACTTCATTCTTTCATTCAGCCAACATTTACTGAGTGTCTCCTATGTGCAAGTCACTTAATAGGCAATGAGAGCTCATAGTATTTATACTATTTATGAAATATCCTTTATTAATTGAGCACTTAAGTATGCATTATCTCATTTAGTCATTATTTAAACATCAGTTTTGAAGGATACTTTCATTGGATATAGAATAAGTTGACTTTTTGTTTTGATTTGTTTTCCTTTGTTTTGACTCAAGTGTCCCTCTATTGTCTTCAAACTTGCATTGTTTCTCATGAAAAATCATTCTCCTATTTCTGATTCCCTATACATTATATGTTGTCTTCTGCTTTGTCTTTATTTTTTTTCTTTGACTCTGGCTTCTTTCAAAGTTTTCCCTTTATTTTTGGCTTTCATCGAAAAAGTGTCTAGATATGCTTTTATTTGTATTTTTCCTGCCTGGGTTTATTGGAATTTTTGGACTTATATATGGATATTTTCAATCAAATTTTTAAAAATTGAGTAATAATTTTAAAATGTATTTTTTTCTTCCAATTTCTCTCTCCTTTCCTTCTGAGACTACAGTTACAACCATGTTACATCACTTGATATTAGCCCACAGGTCACTAATCCTCAGCCCCCAATCATTTTTCTCTCTGAATTAGGTGCTTTCATTGACTTATCTTAAAGTTCACTAATTATTTTTTCTTTTACTGCCCAATTTCCTCTTGAGCTCATCAAATTGATACTGTAATTTCAGATATTGTTTTTTTCTATTATAAACTTTCCATTTGGTTCCTTTTAGAATTTGTATTTCTCTTTCACTTGTTATATCTATCTTTATCTACAAATGCTTTACCACATTTCTAATTATTATTTTAAAGTCTTTGCTAATTCCAGTAATTAGGTCTGGGTCATTTGTGGGATTACTTCTGTAAACCGTGTCTTCTTTTGATTATTAGTCACAAGTTTTTACTTCATTGACTGTTTTATATATATATATATTTTTTTTAATTTTAATTTTTTTTTAAAGATTTTATTTATTTATTTGCGAGAGAGAATGAGAGACAGAGAGCACGAGAGGGAGGAGGGTCAGAGGGAGAAGCAGACTCCCCGCTGAGCAGGGAGCCCGATGTGGGACTCGATCCCGGGACTCTAGGATCATGACCTGAGCCGAAGGCAGTCGCTTAACTGACTGAGCCACCCAGGCGCCCATATATATATATATTTTAAGATTTTATTTATTTATTTGACAGAGAGAGTGAGCACAAACAGGGGAAGCAGCAGGCAGAGGGAGAGGGAGAATCGGCCTCCCCGCCCGACAAGGAACTTGATCCCAGACCCTGGGATCATGATCTGAGCCGAAGGCAGACACTTACCAACCGAGCCACCCAGGCACCCGACTGTTTTATATTTTTAAATTACTTTTTAGTTATATTTCATGTGTTGTGAATGAAAAAGAACAGTGAAGACCAAAGTATAATCTTTTTGTTCCATTTCTTTCCTATCTGGCAATTAAGGTGAGATGTTGATGAGTTAGATTTCTCTTAAGAATTGAATTGAGCTGGGGATATATCTGCAAGTAAGTTATACTTACTGGTTGGTTTCAACTTTTATTTGGTTCTTTAATGCTTATTTTTAAAATATTTTTTAAAAGATCCCAGGACCCTGGGATGATGACCTGAGCCGAAGGCAGACGCTTAACTGACTGAGCCACCCAGGCGCCCCTGTTTAGTGCTTCTTTAGTAGTGGATGCTCTCTGCTGGACATTAACATGTGATCCAAAGATGACACTTTGTGCCAGCCCCATAGACCCATCTACATATCTCTTCCTTAGACCTCCTTTTCCCAAATTGATTTTTTCTTCCAGTCTCCTGGCCAAATGTTTGTCACTGTCCTTGAGTTTGTGAATATTCTTACTAAAAGTTGTTTCTCTGGGGCGCCTGGGTGGCTCAGTCGTTAAAGCGTCTGCCTTCAGCTCAGATCATGGTCCCAGGGTCCTGGGATCAAGCCCCGCATCGGGCTCCCTGCTCTGCGGGAAGCCTGCTTCTCCCTCTCTCACTCCCCCTGCTTGTGTTCCCTCTCTCGCTGTGTCTCTCTCTGTTAAATAAATAAATAAAATCTTTAAAAATAAAATAAAATAAAAGTTGTTTCTCTTATCACACACGGTGAGTGATCAGTTGTACCGCCTGAAGTTCTGACTGGTAGGAAGATTTTTCCTCACTGCTGTTTTTAGTGCTGCCCTGACTGAGGCTGAGGTGTGAAATTGTCCATCTTTAGCTTTCACCACACATTGAGCCAAACTATCTATAAACCAAGCATGTCTTTTTTTTCTCCTGTTTCATCCAGCCAGATATAGAGAAACCCCCACAAGAACATGATTTTGGCTAAGAGGGACCAGGCAAGTATCACTTGAGAGTCCAGACCGTCTATTTATGTAATTCTGGCTCTGTTTATACCATATTAATATACCTCTTCTACCTAACAATAAATTGCTGTGGACATGCCTGATCTTACGACTTTGTGGTTCTGATAGAATATATTTCATGATGGATTGCTCTGGTCAGATTTTTGTTGTTGTTGTTGTCCTGTGTGTAGATACTCCATCTCTACCAGGCCCAAGGACTATTTTCCCAATGCTGTTTACTTCTGTGCTATAGATGACATGTATGGCCTTGCATTAAAACTTGCTTCATAAATCTAGAGATTTAAATTGTGATTCTCTTACTGGGATTTAATCATACTTTTAGTAACATTAGGATTTACTTGGTCATATGGTTCAAGTGGCAAGGCTGCCTGCACGACAGCCTAGATTAGCTACAGAATCCTTTATTGTTCTGGGATCACTCAAAGTTGGCAGCCTTGCATATCACTTGGTAAGTAAGTCAAAGTATTCTCAAATGTGAAATATGCCACTTTTAAAGAGACTTGTCCAGTATTTTTTTGTGAGGGGTCTTAGTAAGTCACACCTCACAGAATTCCTCAGAACCTCACTAATGTGGCAGGTCTCCAAATATTTTTAGGTTTTTTTCCTCATTGGGACCTTGTCTCTCATTTTTCTCCTTTAACCGATGGGTTCAGGTCTTGGAAACTGGCTCAGATCTGGAACTAGGACTTCTATTGAGACAGTTACCCCCACTTGCTCCTGTTTATCCACCCTTGATTTTTTCCCATTGTATAAATTAAGCAACACTCTTTTTTGCCTGTCCATCTGTATTGTGCCTGAGAATACTATGCTCTATTAATTATATCCACAGGTATGCACATCTCTCTTGTCCCCTAGCTGCCACTCAACAATTACAGTAATTATATGACCTTCCTTCAGATGGTGAAATGCCATCTGAAGCAAGGCCTATGTTCCTTTGGGAATCCCCATTATTCCATAACAGCCTCTCCTGCCACCAGCTTTGGTCTAATGATAGTAGCCATGACTGATTATTTCAACCATACTGATACCCCATTCACCAGTGTGTTCTTTATTGTGTTGGTAAATGGTGCTTCTTTTAGGCCTTTCCATAGAAAATAATTGGCGGGTGGGCTTCTGGCCTTAGGTGGTATAACCATTCTGGCATGTTCACTTCTTTGAGCCTATTGACATCTCCTGTTACCATCCTCTATGAGAGTTCTAATATTTCCACTTCACCTAATATGAGCCATCTCATTCCCTGAGCTATTAAGAGCCATCTTAGAAGCTTATTAATACTCTCTACCAGAGTTCTTGATTGAGTATTAAATCTTGTATCACAGAAAAGTGATCCCATATCAATCAAATCTTCCTTACACAGCCTTGAGTCCTGCCCACTTTCTTTCATTTAACACTCTTAGGTCCTAATCCTCTGCATACTCTCCCAGCTCCTGCCACTGTATTTTGGCTAGGTCTAGCAATTTCTTCAGCAAGTGTTCATTTCTTCCTTACCAGGTCCAGTTTTTTCCAGCCAAATTATATTATTAATTAATCTTAATTATTGATCTAGAGGACAAGTATAGATATATTTAAGAGTGGGAAGGATATATGCTGTCTTGCAAGACAGAGGCCTCTACGTAGTTCTAAAGTAAGGGAAAGACTAGTCTTTCCCCCACCTATGGAGTGGGGGAATTTAGGTTGAGGGGTTAAAGTTTTCAAATGCATCAACCCAGTTATTCTCATTGCAAATGGAAGGATACTACTCCTTTCCAATCAGTGCTTTGACCTTGTCATAGCAGACGTGCCAGGTAGCAATTCAACACTTTTTATAGAGCTCTTGAGTCTTGAGACTGCTCTGACTTGCTCTCCAGCGATGGTAGATAAGAATCATTTTATATGCTGCCACTTTTACCTTAAAGTGATAATTTAAAAAAGGTAACTATCACCTTAGGTCTTTCATTCTCTTTTTTCCCATTATCTGACATATTGCACCATCAGGATATTCCATTCCAGCATTATTCCCTCCAAATTATTAATCAGTGAAATTTTTAATAATTTCCCTGATATAGCACACCAATGGCTGTGAATACTCCACTGGTAAATTATCTGGCTTATAAACTCCCATTTTAAAATATGTTTCTTAGGCCCACTTTGGATACCAATGATCTTAAGTCAACTTCCCTGGAAAAAAGATTCTGAGATGGAGATTTGGAAACAGATTTACTCAGAAGTGCTCATTAGAACACATCAGTAAGAGGGTGAGGAGGCAAGATTGGAGACAGAGAGAAGTTAAACTGTGATGTATTTGCAATAAAGATTTGGTCAATCCATGTAGAGCTTTTGATTTAGAAAAACCCTTCAGAGTTGTCCCAAATTGGGGAAGAGAGCCATGACTTGGTTTGCTTCCCAGGAGGGATTATATGCTTAGGTGGAAAACTCCCTATAACCGAAAGCAGTACTTGGAAGAGGATCTCAGCTGTGTTCTAACAGTATCCAACACTCCCAGACACTTGGGAGAATGAATGACTTATTCTTCAAGGGGATTTGGACAACATACCACAGCTTCCACTATATTTGAAATGATGTAAGCCAGAGCCTCCAAAAATAAGAATGTCTGAGCATTGCCAAGGCCTTATAATTACTCCAGGGTAGGATGTGGGAGTGTTCAAGAAACAAGATAAATGTAAACATTCAATATTATCATTTGAACTCAAAATTTGAAAACATGGGTTATTTTAAAGTCCTTATCTTTAGTGAATACTATCTTTCATATCCTGCTTCCTTTTGAATAGAAAGATTCATTTGTCATTCCAAAAGAAATGTTTTTTTTCTTTTTTCTTTTATGATAGAATAATACTTTTTGTCCTGATAACTACAAAAGTTTGTATTTGATGATGGATATAAAAGTGCATGGTGAAACTGTAGAGTGTGATGGAAAGCAAGATAATATATATCATTATTACTTCCATAAAACAATCTTTCTGTCCTGTGACCTTTTGGAAAATTGATGATGCTTAAGACTTGAAATTATAGCATAAATTATCTTCCCTCAGAAATTTAACCACACACCAGATGAAACCTATCAAATAAAGAAATTTGGCCAGTGATCCAGAGACTCAAAACTACTACTCCAGTGTGAATTTCTCCAGTGGGGACATTTAGTGCATGCTTGTTGACCAAGCAAGGAGTCAACATTAGGATTAGAAGAGGATCAAGATGAAAATTTTCTCTAGATGCCCAATTAATATATGCCAGAGTATTCCTCAGAAAACAGGACCTACAAAATGCTTTATTTTGAAAGAATTTTATTACCCAAAAAGAAGCCTGTTAGTTTTGTTTTGTTGCCTGAACTTTTCTGGCCCTCGAACCCACTTCATTGTGGAACTTTTTATAATTCATTAGAATTAATGTCCCATGGGAACACAGTGGAATCTAATTTATGTTGGGTTCTCACGCAGTGTTAGGGAAGCCAATACAGCTTGTGGCTGCAAAGTAGTGAACAGGGCTGTGGTAACCAGCCTCTAAAATAACCCTCAAAAATCTCGCTCTTCTTGTATTCACACCTTGTGTAGTCCCTTCCACATTTTACTGGCATTGGTTGGTGTGACCAATAGAATTTGGCAGAATTAATGGGATTTTTCGGATTAGGTTATAAAAAGATTGCAGCTTTTTTCTTGGGAGCACTCTCTGTCTCTCTGACCATTCAGTCTGTGGGAAGCCAGCTGCCATGTCATGAGGACACTCAGGCAGCCAATACTAATATAGGTCCCTATAATGAAGATCTAAAGTGATCAGCCAAACACCAGTGATGAACTGGGGCCTGCCAACACCAGTGGAATGGAAGCACATGCTCCCTAAGTTGTGCCGTCACGGGACTATGGCTCTGGTCCACAGTTTGACTTCATGAGGGATCCTGAGTCAGAACCACCCAACTAAGCTGACGCTGTGTTCCTGACCCATGGAAACAAACATTTGTTTTTTGAAGCTACTAAGTTTTGGTATACTTTATTATACAGCAGTAGATACCTAATGCGATCATTTAAACTGAGACAATCAGTGCATTTCATCCTTTTTGCCACAGCAATAGGAATAGAGTAGGACATTTGACCTAAGTGAGTCCATTCAGAGTAGCTTCCAGGACTTCCAGTGGGGATTTTTGTACATCGACAGTCTCCTATCTCCTAGATGGTGAAATGTGTGTATGTGAAAGTTGGAGCCATTCTGTCAGGATGAGGAAAACCAGTTGGAAGACAAAGCTGCCATTCTTGAAGAGGGTAGAACATAAAGAATTGTGGAGAACAGAGTCAGAAGTCTCTATATCTTTTCACTTAAACAAGCCAACCAAACAAACCAACCAAACCCTTTTGTTGTTTAAACTAGCTTGATTTGAGTTTTCTGTGACTTGCTATAAAAAAAAAAGAACTCAGTGTATTCACAGGCAGAGAAACTATGCCTTTAAATCTTAACAATTGGGGCGCCTGGGTGGCTCAGTTGTTAAGCGTCTGCCTTCGGCTCAGGTCATGATCCCAGGGTCCTGGGATCGAGCCCCGCATCAGGCTCCCCGCTCCGCGGGAAGCCTGCTTCTCCCTCTCCCATTCCCCCTGCTTGTGTTCCCTCTCTCGCTGTCTCTCTCTCTGTCAAATAAATAAATAAAATCTTTAAAAAAAAAATAAATAAATCTTAACAATCATCTTTGCTTATACTGTATTATTAGAGCACAAAGAACAGTCTTATAAAATATCTTTGATTCAGGGGCGCCTGAGTGGCTCAGTTGTTAGGCATCTGCCTTCTGCTCAGGTCATGATCCCAGGATCCTGGGATCGAGCCCCGCATCGGGCTCCCTGCTCAGCGGGAAGCCTGCTACTCCCTCTCCCACTCCCCCTGCTTGTGTTCCCTCTCTCGCTGTGTCTCTCTCTGTCAAATAAATAAAATCTTTAAAAAAAAAATATCCTTGATTCTACAGATCTCAAACACCTGGTCATAGATCTTGACTACTTTATTTATTCTCTTTTTCCTTTCTCTGGATTACACCATCTTGAGTCTTGCTTCTTGACACATGAACTCCCTTCTTTATAACACTGTTGTTCACCTCATTTACGTTGCCTCTACTGAGTGGCAAATCCTGCTGCCATATGTCACTCTATAATTTAGACCCCTCCCCAGAGACTGATTGCCTTTGAGAAGCCAGTCCCAAAGTCAGGCCAATTCTACTAGCCCATTCTACCTGACCGTACTTTTGCCTTCCTTTCTGGTGATTACCACTAAGGTCCCAGTGCCAGCATATCTTTTAACTGACTCACAAAGTTACCATGAGGTTCAAGTGAAATTGTGTATAGGTCTGATTTTTTTATAGTAGTTTCTCAGTAAATGGATGTTGGGTGCATAAAAGTGCTCTTTAACTGTAGTTCTACATGTTCATGAGGAAACATGAAGTGAAAAATTCTATTATTTGATCATTTTATCATGTTTATTATACAGTAAATATTTATTATAGAAAAATTAGAAAATCTAGATAAACAAACCACTTTCTCTATTAAAATAATCTTAAATACATCAGAAGAAATTCTTGACTATTTAAAGTTTGATATAAATTATTCTAGCCTTTTTCTTTCTTTTATTTTTTAAGATTTTATTTATTTGACAGAGAGAGAGACAGCCAGAGAGGGAACACAAGCAGAGGGAATGGGGGAGGGAGAAGCATGTTCCCTGCTGAGCAAGGAGCCCGATGTGGGGCTGGATCCCAGGACCCTGGGATCATGAGCTGAGTCGAAGGCACACGCTTAACCGACTGAGCCTCCCAGGTGCCCCAATCCTAGCCTTTTTCTAATAAAAATTATATATATAAAATGAGTCCTTACTACTTATTAATTAGCTTTTTATCATTTAAAAAATTTATCATGAATGTCTCTTCCTGTTGACAAAGATAAATATGTTAATTTGTTTATTGAGTTCTATGTCATAATAATCATTCTACCATTTCTTTCTTTCTGCCTGTCTTTAGGGAAAATGGTGACTCAGGCTCTTCATGATAAACAAAATATTACGAAAGAATGGCTAGAAAAATGACTAAACCGTTTTTGGCTTTGTTGAGACTTGTGTGTTGGATGGAAAAACTAAATGTTATTTTCCTTTGCTCAAATAAAAGTAGGTGTGGGTAGATGAAACCTGTAAAGATTCTATGAACTGAGTCAGAATTAAGACAAAGTTTCAAAGCAAATTTTATATCCTGAGAAAGCCAGAGGCATACAGAGAACATCTCCCTTCACCTTACACAGCTGACATTCTTCTATATGAAGGCATGACAGTGTGGTGGAGATGGACAGAGCAGTAAATGAGCCTTCCAGGAAACATGGTTTCCAAATCTAGGGCTGTACTTGTACTTACATAACTTTGGGAAGGTCTCTTTCCCTTTTAGAAATCTCGTTAGAGATATTCTATCTCTGCTGTTTTATAAGTCTTTAAGATTAGATTGAAAGATGTGTTTTTCTTTAAAAAAAAACACATAAAAAGTCATGTGGAGGTCTTGCTTGTTCGGCTATTTTTATTTAATTTGAAAGTTCCTCCTTTAACGAGGAGAAAGAAGAATTATGAAATTTTCTCTATGCTGTAACTTTAGCTATTCACTTTGGAACACAGTAGTTAATTTAAATGTGTTAATTTGACTTAGTATTTTGCAAACTAATTTTAGTGAATGATTTTAGTGTCCAACATCTTGGTTAACAGCACTACCAAGTTAATATCAATCATTACAGCTCTTGGTAAAAGTTTGGGCTGCTAGATATAGCCATTCAAGTTGTGCACTACTATTTGCAGGGACATAATTCACAAAGACTGTGATCTGAATGATAAGATTTGTGTAATGTGGAATCTGCATAAATTTCTGTTGTGACCATGACTATTTTCATATAGACAATCAGGTGGATATGAATAAGCTATATATTTGTGTGGGGGATTACATTTGTCCCTGATAATTTCTTTAATACATTTTCTGACTCCGTTAGTGACTCTTCTGCTATTCTACCCTTCCAAACTAGACAATTTGTAGGTTCAGTGCCACTCCAGGCTTTGAGACCAAGTGTTTCCTCATTAAGAAGAAAGCTTATAAATCATAAGCTAATAGTTCAGACAGAGAGAATTGAGTCAGACTCTTTGATGTTCTCAATTTGCCTACTAATACCTGTTCTTGAAATTATGCTCTTGCCTTGTTCTTTGGTACCTGAATTACTAGCTGGTTTCCCTCTTCTAATAGAAAGTAAATTCTATGAAGGTAGGCATTTTTGTCTGCTGTTTTCACTGATAGAATCCTAGGCCAGAACAGAACCTCAGATTCAGTAGGTGCAAAAGATATAATGGTTGATTTGTTAATTACTGGATAGAGAGCACTTTGCAATTCTGTCCAGTTCAACTGGCAGCAGGGATTTTGCCTACTCCTGAACTCTGGTTCCATGTCAGGCATCTGCCCTCAGCCTTCTGCCATTCTCCTTTGTCGTTTATGTTGCCAGCTTCCAGACCCTCTGACACTGGAGCCCACATGCTTGCTGCCCCCGATGGTTGAGCATCCACCTTGCTGGGCTGCTGCCTATCTGTGGTCACTGGTCTTTTGTTTTTGTGTTCTACCTCCTGAGCTGTTTGCCCTAACATCTCAGAGGGCTTTGTTTGGCTCTGAGCATCTGCTCTAGTGTGAAACGCATCCATCTCATCTCTAGGTCCCAGGCCCTCCATCTCAGCCTTCCTCAATTCCCCATAGCTAACATCCTGACAGTGCTTGCTGTTCTTGAAGCCTGGTTAATGCAAGATCTTTCATTTGGACAGAATTCAGAGATCTTTTTTTTCCTTTTCAACCCAAAGAATTGAAAAGCTTTACAGAAAGGGGCAAGGCTCACTGTCAGCCAAAGGGCTCATCACCAGACCCTTTCAGGATGGACATCAAGCTCCTTCATGGTCCCTAAACCTGGAGCAACTTACCAACATTCTCTGAACCTGTTTCCTCAAAAGCAAAGTGGAATTAAAGAGTTAGCATTTGTGGAAGTGCATAATATGGCCCTTGGCGCGTAACAATTATCTGCAAATTAGCCTTCCTCCATTGTTTTCCTTAAAGGGAAACATAAAGGCTGGGATTGACAAAGGTCTGCCTTAGGTATCAAAGTCTACCTGAGGCAGGTGGCTTATATCTGATGGGCTTGCCAGGGCCTGCCTCCTGCTTCCTGATTATTGGCATCAGCCTTCTTACCACTGGTGTTTCCACCCGCATCTCAGACCCCACTGTGCCTGCTGATATATGCCTTAATCTCAAAATGCAACCCTTGGTTTTGTTCTACCCTTTCATCCCTGACATTACCAGCCCAACAACTCTATTTCTCAGTGTCCTCTGCTTGGCATCTGGAGGGTTTAGGAAATCCAATTTAAAATAAGACTTTTAAGAAGCTGAGAGGCCCCTTCCTTTCCTCCTCATGCTTTGAAAGTAAGACTAAAAGTAGTGAAATATTTTTCCTAAAATAATGACCATATGTCTGAGTTGGAGCTAAAACCAGGGTCTTTGAGAGACTTTAGGCATCTTGTTCCTTGTCGCTCATCCATAACTTACCTCCATCTCTAGAATGTCACTGACCTATTAGCTAGCAAATTCTTACTTCATACTTATGATAAAAGAAACATTTTAAGAATGATTCCATTAAGCATACAGGCTTAAGAACATGTTATATTTTTAGGAGTGACTTATTTAGGAAAAAGAAATGCGGTCCCTGATTCCTAATCTGCTTGACAAGCTTAAGGAGAGAAATGTTGACTTAATTCTGTTTTTTAGCCTAAATTTCTAAGGGAGACTTACCTTCTCTGAACTTCTTAAGTGTGAGGAGTAGATATCTTCAAATATAGTTGTAATGCAAAGTATTTAACTACTTTACATTGCCCTAAAGCTACTGCGCTCAGGGTAGATTGTGAGCCCCTAGAGAACAGACTCTTAGTCGTCTTTGATTGTTCAATATCTAGTACAAGTGCTCAGGCAACATGTTTTCTTTATGAATAAAGTCTTCAGAACCAGGGAATGATATAGAAAATATATTACTGGTTCTTCACAATCAATCCATAACATAGAACATACATGACAGTCCAAAACGTACCCATACTTTAAAAATATAAGATAGGCAGAGTATTTCTTTGATAGTCTGGTAAGGGATTTGAGAAATCCTTAAACATTTCCCCTGCAATTAAAGCCCTGCCTTATTTGTTAAGAAACACCTGACTCTCCCTTTTCTATTCTTTTCGTAAGAAGAAACTTCTCAGGGGCTGTCTCAGATGTTTGTCTTCCCTTATGGGTAATGAAAGTAAGAGTAGGGTTTTTAGGTAGCAGAATTGGAGCTTGTTAGGATATATCTCATAGAATCATGGAACTCAGACATAGGAAGGTTCTAGAGAGATCAAAAAGCAAGCAAAAAACCCCAGACACCAAAAATCTAGTCTGGTCTACCATGAGAGGGGTGGGGCCTTGAATCATTGGGAACAACAATAGGGATTTCTTTCTTTCTTTTCCCTCCAACACTGAAAGTAGCTTTTTTTTTTTTTTGATAGTTTCCACTTTGGTAGAGTTGGAGATCTTTAATGTGTACAAGGCCAAATGTGTAAATTATCAATAAGAATTATGAATTGCTTTAGCTCAGAAAAACTTGGCAGCGTATGGAGGATGCCATCTAAAGGAGTGGCAAGCTGACTGTTTACTTCCTTCTCCTCCTGACCTTTCTAACGTCCCGAAACACTCCATTCTTCATTACTCTGCAGGACTGGACACGTTGTTGGCCATCTGTTTGGAAAACAATCCTCTTGTGGTTGAACCTAATTCATGTAGCACATGGAATTCAGCATGCAAGATCTGCGAATTCGCTCCCACATTCAGATAATGACTCATCTAGCTAGATCCAGGCACCTCACTTAATAGATTTAATTTTTCAGTTGACACTCACTTATTAAACAAACAAACCATAGCAGTTGTTAAAATAAACAAGAGTCTTTTGGTTTAAAGGCAATACCTAAATAACTTTTTAAAAATTTTACATATACTGTATGCAGGGTTCTAATACTATATTTGCTCTAATTTTAAGCATCATTAAAAAATATAAGCAAAGATTAATTAAGTCTATCTTAGCATTTGACGTCTTCACAATGAAGGTAGCAAAGTAGGATATGGTTAAATAAATTTTGATAACATTGGATTTATAGGTCTTTGGACTGTATGTATATTTATTTATAAAGAGGGACATATGCTTACAAAACTTTCAAAGATACCTTATGTCTTATCGTGAAGGACTGTATTTCTGTTTCTCTCCTTCCTACACCTAACCCCTATCATTTTTATGTATTCAGAAAGGATGTTCAGACTCCAGCTAGTGAGATGCACTTTAGGATAAATGATAAGCAGTCCTACCTTTGCCTTTCACATACAATTCGTGAAGGTTAAATAAATAGTGTTTGCTTAATAACTTACTGACAGCATTTTTGCAAATGTTAACTGACCAAGGGGATTTAGTCTGTTTCATTTTGTTTTACAGACTTGGCATTTAATTTTGCTTCAATTCCTGGGCTCTTTGGAATGTCAGAACTATGAGTGTAGCCTCATTATAGATCTGAGTTGGGTGATACTAGAGAAAGTCATTGGCTATTGCAGGAGCTCAGCTGCAAGACCCACATGGCAGGAGTAAGAGGGAATGTTTTAGACGTAAACAGGTCTCATAAAGGAAGAAACTAGATGTGTGTGTGTGTGTGTGTGTGTGTGTGTGCTGGAGCCCAGTTACATTTGAGAAAACTAGACATGTCTGCCCAAAGAGGATGGCAGAGGGTTGAAAGAATAAAGTATGATGACACTACTTAAAATTATAGCCATAAATTGATCCAGATGTTCTTCCGTGCATTTGTTCATTTATCATTTATGTGTGCAGCATTTACAGTTGATTACAATTTATTTATTTCAAGAGTCTTTCTTCTTGGGCACCTGGGTGGCTCAGTCGTTAAGCGTCTGCCTTCGGCTCAGGTCATGATCCCAGGGTCCTGGGATCGAGTCCCACATCGGGCTCCCTGCTCGGCAGGAAGCCTGCTTCTCCCTCTCCCACTCCCCCTGCTTGTGTTCCTGCTCTCGCTACCTCTCTCTCTGTCAAATAAATAAATAAAATCTTTAAAAAAAAAAAAGAGTCTTTCTTCTACCCAACAAGGTATTTATGGGTTAATTCAAAATGAGTACTCAATAGGTTTTCCATTTCTAAAAGATTTAGCTTTTCCAACTTCATTGTTATCTTCCTCTGGTTGCCTGCCTTCTTTAATCCTTGTCCATTTCTTCACACTTGTCCTGCCTTAGCTCTTCCCTTTTTTTTTTTTTTTTTATTCTCTGATTAGTTACCCAGCTCTAAATTTCTGTCTCTGTTGTCCCTGCATCTGGATTTCAGATCATCACAATGGGAAAATAATTCCAGTAACCACCTCCTTCACCTTGCCAAGCATCACATCCATTCTTGTGTACTGCTTTTACTGACAAGTCCTGCTGGAGAGAGCTTGGAACTGAAGGGACATTGGACTTGGGTGACTGAGGCACAATTTGCAAACTAATCCACATCACTGACTTCAGAATAATTTTTTTTCTGAAACCAAATTCAGATTTATTTATGATGAAGAATTTTGTGTTCTTGTGCTAATTATGTCCTACTCCATGTTCTGAAACCTCATCTCTCTTCCTGTTGGATACACACACACACACACACACACATATATATGGTCCTAGATTTTTGCTTGAGAATCAAAAGCCTTTACATATGAGATCAACTCAAGATTATTAGATGTATTTCTGTGGAATGTTATGTTTTATGTGGGCATAAGGATTTTATTCTGGGAACCTCAGTGATAGGAAAGATTAAAAAATTTAGAAAATTAAAGAAATACAAAATTTTGTTTTAATTCAGCAAGTATAAATGGAGTATGTTAATGATTATTGAAAGAATCACAAAACTAAAAAGACTTACTCTGACTTCCAGAAGCTCAGAACTCAGTGGGAGAGATGCCCAAATACATACATATAGGTCAGGCTATAAAGTGTTGCAAAAGAAAAATAAACAAAAATATCTACCACGAGGGCACATGATGTGATGAGCACTGGGTGTTATACATAACTAATAAATCATTGAACACTACATCTGAAACTAATGATGTACTATAAGTTGGCTAATTGAATTAAAAAGATATCTACCATGATAATATACAGTAAGAAGAGATCAACTTTAACCAAGAGGATTTGAAAAGCTTATCAGAAAATAATGGAATAAATATGCTTATACTGTAGACATAGGAAACATTTGGAGAAAAGAAGCTGTTGATTTGCCTACTTCATTTATTCATGTAACCTTGATTAATGACCTAATGCTAACTGGTGTTAGAGAAATAGAAGGCACATCTCTGCCATAAGGATCTCCCAACCTGGTTAGGAGGAAAGACACAATTACAATCGGTTAACTGATGTCACTGGGGAAGGATAGGCTCTGAGAAGTCCAAGGCAGTGATTTCCCAGAATCTCCCAAAGACCTTGTAAGAAATTATGATGGCTGAAAATCACTATCACTGTGGGTATCTGCTTTTTGATAACAACTCCTCAGGTGGTTCTGATGATCAAACAGTTTTAAAAGTCAGTCACCTCTGAAATAATGAAACCTGCATCTAGAAGGAGGAAGAGGAGTTAGGTAAGTGGTGAAGAAAGGGGAAGAGCAGGGATCTTCCAGACAGAAGAAAAGGTTTTGTCCAGATGCCAGAGAGTGTTACTGGATCAAAGGAACTAGATGCATATTAAAGGGGTCATAGTAGGTGGATCTAGACAAGTAGACAAGGGTCAGATTGGAAAGATTGAAAGAATTTTCACTCCTAGGCCCCAATTTTGGCCTTATCACTTTCAGTTAGTTTCATCCCTGTAAATCAGTTTGGCTTAGTGGAACTTGGTTGATCCAATTTAGTTATCTTTGCCAAAAAATAAAATAAATCAAACAAAAAAATAAACAAAACACTGTCCACCAATGTTTTGATCATCTGTTTAAATCTCTTTACATATGCAAGAACATCATTTAATAGTTTGCATTTGATGTATGCCATTAACAACAGTAATATACTCTGATTTCTCTGTGTGTTTTAATTAGTGATCTTTGATTACAAAAAAAATCCAATAAAATTTAACTTTTAGGCATTTGCTGTAGGAAGGTGTGTGTGCAATGCTGCAGGTGGTAAGAGGATGAGAAGGTGCCCCCTATGCCCTTCTGAATCCTACAGGCATGGTGGAAAGTGAAAAATGGAAGAGGTTTGGGTCCTATCTGTCTCATTAGCAGTTGTGTCACCTTGGGTAAGATACTTTCCTGGAATCTCATTTTCTTCATCTGTAAAATGAGATGGCTAAAAAGATTATCTCCAAGATAGTCTTCTGGTTTTAATCATGTGTTTCCAGTGATCTAGTAGAAAAAAATACAGTGCTAATATAAGATAGAAGTCTATATTACACAGTGGTATTAGCACTGTGTTTTCTGGAGTCAGTCTGACCTGGGATCCTGGTTCCATGATCTACTAGTTGTAAAAACAGGGATAGGTTAAAATATCACTCTAGTCACCTGTTTCCTCATCCATAACATATGTGTTTATAATAGCAATGACCTCTTCTGATCATTGGAAAAATGAAAAGACATGATATTTGAAAAACAATGAGCTAAGTCTGTGTCATGTAATAAGCCCTCAAAAAATGTTTGCAATGATAATAATAATTATTATCATTATATATAATATGTATTATTATTATAAGCCAAGAGTTAATATTAATTCAAAGGACAGAGTACATACAAATGGGGGCCTCACAGTGTACTCAAAAGAAGATAACATTTGAGAAGTTCCTTGAAGATGGAAGAGGATTGCAGTGGGTAGATTTGTGAGAGAGAGGGAAGAGGCCAGAGTGGCAGGAGAAAGTCTTTCTAAAGGAGGGTAGAACTTTACGATGTTTCTATGTATGTGTAAAACAAGACACATAGTACAATAGAGTCTTCCACCTTTCATGAGTGATGTCACTCAATTTCACTCCTGAGGGTAGATTGGTTGAGACTATTTCACTGATAAATTCAAATGAGTAAAGTGATTTGCTTCATAGTTTCAGTAGAGAGCTTTTGTAGTACCAAGATGATAATCCAAATATTATGAGTGCCAGGCCCTGCGATTCTATCCTATTCAATCTTACATTAATCTGACATCTGAATCCTGCTTTAGGATTTTATGGAGTCAGAATTTTGGACAGGTACCACGTGGAGTAGAAGCCTACCCCTGAATATTTGCCACGTGTGAGTGGGCCTTGAGCTCCTCAGAAGGAATTCCATTTCCCTGACTCATCTATGTTGGCTTTCATAGTTTCCATTGGACACCTGCCTGTGTTCCATTTTGATTGTCTGAGATCCAAACTCGGATTCTGCCACTTTCTAGTTCTGTCAGTTTGGTTAAGTCACTTGATAAATGATCCTCATTTTCCTCATCTGCAAAATGGTGATATGATGCCTTTCTAATTATGTCTTAAATAAAAAATGAAATAATGTAATTGAAAATGTTCATGAAATCCAGTTAAATATAACTAAGATAAGTTGATAGAGAGTTCTTTCCATTAATTCTTTAAAAACTGGTATATAGAACTTTTATTCATGTTATCAAGGGCCTAGAGGTAGGAGGAAAAAGCATAAGATGAAGAAACACTGAGTGCTCTGCTATATCCATAGTTTAGTATATGTTTAGGGCAGTAGAGAAAAAATGAAGCTGGAGTGGCAGGTTATAGTCACCTTGTGGAACATATTCAATTCCAAATTGAGGAGCATGGATTAACTTGCTATTATTGAGTCACTGAAGGTTTTAGACAAGAAAGCAAAAGTTATCAAGTAGCAGAGAGACCAGGTAGCATCCCTTATTACTGCTACCTGTAAACTTAATTCCTATCTGTCCTAATCCTTAGCCTTGAACCAGAGTGGAGAGAAAACAAGAATGAAAGGCAAAATGGTGAGAAAACGTTAGTAATGGCAAACTGAATGTGATTGAGTCAATTGGAAAACGTTCAGCTTGTGAGATCAAGCCTGATTCTGATAGAATTACTTGACACTAATTTAATACTGAACATAAGGGTATGTATGCAGGGGTGTAGGCCATTCAGGAGAAAAGTTTCATGTTGGGATAGCTTTTTGAGTTACGTGTTAACATCTGAAGGAGTAAAATGCTAACCTTTGATACCAGGTTTATTCTAGCACGGTTCACCCAAAGTACCCTTGAAAGTTGAATTGTACTGTACCATGATGAAGTCTTGTTTTTCCAGGTGAAATAAGTTACAGAATGAGTAGTGATGTATGCACTGCTGCTGAACTGAGGTGTGATTTTTGATGAATGATTCACTGAGTTATCTCTGAGACTTAAGTAAGACTCACATTCTATGTAAGGTAAGAGATGAATGAAGAGCATAAAATTTCCAGGAGTTCCTGCTCTCCCAAGCATTCTCCACATTGGAGAGTTCAAGTATCCCATCATGAACTGATTCATGAACTCTCTACCAATGGTAGTCCTTCCTCTATTTGAATATCTTCAAATATCTTCAATGTCAAGAAACCCAGCAGAAGAGACTTCCTTTCAGTCATTTCTAATTGTTAGAAATTTTTCCCTTAATTGAATCCAATTCTGCCTTTCTATGCTTTTAAATACTTTTTACATTCTCTGAAGGCTTCCAGAAAGATCATCATTTCTTTCCCACACGGCTCTCCTCTTATTATTTAAAACCCACTATCATGTTTACTGTCTCCTTTATCTAGATTTAAAATGCCCTCTTCACCCTAACGTTCTGTGGCCGTATCTAAAATGAGATGCCTATGAATCTCCTCACTAATTTCACTAACTGGAAGCTTCTCCTCTAGATGGGCTCCAGTTTTTCTTGAATGGTGGTACTCAGAACTAAACACACCAAATCCAAGCATGATCTAGCCAGGATGAATACTAGAATTCAGTCTAACATCACATAAGCCTGTATAGTGGGTTTTTCAATTGGATACATTTTAGTTTCAACTGAGGTCACTAGATGATAAGTACCCACATTCCACAATGAGACCAGAGACCCCAGGCAGATGTTGCAAAAGAGGTGTCTTAGAACCTGTATCACAACTGTTAGTGGCCCAGCTATCTCAGCCCTGTCTGCCTACACTCCAACTCCTGCCACCATACCAGGTGAACTGCAAGAAAGGAGATAAATTATTAGGAGACATTTTTGGAGACAGCTGGTGGTATGTGTTGAGTCCCACTTCCCTGTCACCATGGAGAAGGACGAGAGTTCCCACACCTCACTCTATGCCTAGGGAAAGGGGTTTCAACTCATCTACTCTGATATCATAATTCATTGATTGCTTCTTATTTTCCAGGCACTGTATTAAGACCTTGAAAAATGTTATTTATTTCTCATAGCCATCTTAGACAGAATGCATAATTCTTATTTTACTGAGCAAGCAATTAAGTAGCTTTCCCAGGAGCTCACATGTATTAAGTAGCTTAGCCTGAACTCGAGTTTGCCTGACTCTGAGGTCCAAGCTTTTAACCACCGATTTATTTTTCTATTAGTTATAGTCAGCATGGCCTTTGACCACAGCAACTGATTTTACTGTGTAGGTTTTTCCATTGAGCACTGGGCAGTTAAATTATGAGTGAGAAGATTATTCATAAGTTGTGGAGTAAATCAACTATTCCTTCTGAGGACTTGTATTATTATAAAGAGCATAGATAGAAGGGATAGTTTGTGACACTAACAAACAACAGAGTTAACATAAAAACCACTTGCTGTCTTTCTCAACGGAAAATGCAGAGCTGCTTCTACCTAGAGGCCAACAGGAGAACTGCTCTTGTACAGTGAACTCCTTTCATTGACCAGCAGCCCAGCCGCTAGGTTGAGGACGCCATTCACCTCCTCACCAGGTGGCTCTAAAGCTTCAGCCGGGAGCAGTGTGGACCCAAGGGAACACAGTGTATATGAATGGACCAAAATGTCTTGGGGATCGTGCAGAACAGAGAGCTCTGGAGCTGCAAAGATCATAGCACCCCTCTGCCAGTCTAGGATTGATCCTGGGGGAACCCTGGATGGTTCAGAAGGACCAAGTCCAACCTTACTTCCTCTCCTGTGAAATGTGGGAGCTGGGAGGATTCAGTCCAATTTAGCTGATATTTGTTAAGACCTCCTGCATGCCAGGCAGAATTTTCAGCACTTGGGATGCGCTGGTGAAGAAAACAAAGCTGTCTCCATGAAGCTCAGATGAGATAATGCATTTGAAAATATTTTGTAAACACTACTGTGCCACATGCACAGGGATAATTGTCCTTTGTGTTTCTACTACATTGGGACGCCCTGTTCGTTTCAAACTTATGTGCCTGGGCACTGGTTTTGGAAGTGCAACTATAACTTAAGGCTGAATTCAGAGTTACCTGAATGGAGTTGTTCACTTCACACCCTGAGCCTGGCTCTGGGCCACTCACTTTTTTTTTTTTTTCACATTTCATAGTTTTATTGAGACTTTTTCAGTTTTAATTGTCTATAGTAGGTACAATTCTGATGATCATGATCATATCAAAGCTCTCCTATTATTAGCAGATAGTAAGTTGGCCGCATGCCTTAGGCACACACACACACACACACACACACAACACACGATATTATACACTCCTGCATGCAAACTTAGAAGAAATACACATTCCTTTTATTAAAAAAAATTATGTACAATAAGTCTGGAATTTGTTAAGCTACCAATGATTTAGATAAACCTGAGAAGGCTCAAAATGCCAAGTAACACTGTTTCCATACTGCTCATTCAATGAAACTGTTAATCACAAAGAAATCTAGTTCAACTATATTAAAATCACAGATAATATAAAAATAAACATTTTTGCAAAAACACTAAACATACTAGAATTCAAAGTCACAAGTTTTGATATGTAACATATATTCCCCTTCATATTAATTTGTAATGATGTGTATAATATAATGTATGACATAAAAATTGTAACAGAGTTCAGCAGCCAAATCATTTACAGTTATCACTATAAAACTTGAAATTAAAGTTACCAACTGAACAACAAGAACATTAAAATAGCAGTGTTGAACTTGCTGATAGCGTGTTACTTAGAAACTCCATCTCAAAGAACTCAAGATTATATTCTTTCACCTTAAGAAAAACACAACACAAAAATGTAAGCAGAACTGAGGACAGTAAGGGATTGTACCAGCTGCCTCTTTCTCTCCCCTCCCCCCAAGTTTTTCCTTAAATTCTAATCTATCTATAATGCCCATCCCTCCAGACTTCTAAAATGTAAGGGATCTACTTTGAATTTAGGACAACCTTTCGCATTGAAATTGGAAGTTTCAACCATATTTGGGGGCACAGTTCTAAAGGTCTTGAAAAGACAGTATAAATTTTCTATGTCGTATAAAATATAGACAATACAGACCTAGTCTGGCAAAGATATTTTGTATTTACTATTGAGCTTATGAAGACCAGGACCAGGTCTTCCACCTTCCATGTTTTCTGTGTCCCCAGAACTTAGCCTAGGACTGAAGTCAGAGTAGTCTGTCCATAAATGTGTGCTGCACAGAATGGAACTAAACCGGGATTGAGTTGATAAAGCTAATTATGGGAGTCTAGAGCATGGGCAGAGAGCTAGAGGGATTTGTCAGTATAGGCTTGTGAGTGATTTGTTCTACTTCTACACCCTCCATCCTAACAGCTGCCTGCACATTGAAATCTTCCTTAGAAATGCACATTCATTCCACCATGAAGTCCTTCCTACTCTGTGAGTGAGTGTGGCTCTTCCTCTCTTGGATCCCCTTTCTTTTATGGCCTCACCCTCAGAAATAACATGGAAACCTGATTTGTCTTATAGTATTCTAAAAGTACCAAACTTTTGATTCTGGAACAGTTCTATAGTTGCAGGAATAGTACCTCCACCTTCAATCATTAACAATGTTCAGTACAACTTGGGGAAGTAGCAAATTAAGTTACAGTCTATACCTTTCCTGTGGAAGAATCTCTGATTTCCCAAGATACATGTGTGCATGTGTGTGTTTGTATGTAGATTGTACAATGTGCTCAGTGTTTTCTCCCTCTCTTTGTCCTCTCCATTAAGTCCTGATACTTGGATCTCTTTGGTATTGGTGCTCATGAGGGAAATGATGGCACCAAAGATACGATTCTGACATCTCCCTGCCCACACCTTTGTGATCTATAGTATTTGACTCCGAAAAATAGTATGCTGGGTTTAATCCTGATTTTTCTTCTGTTCTTCTTAGTCTCTCAAAGCACAGTCATCTGTTTCAGAATCAGAATTTTATACAAGACATTTATAACATGTGAACACCTGGCACCCTGTGCCCAGTTTTCTGAATTCAAATCTTTGAGGGTGGAGCTCCCACTTCTGCAGTTCTAACAAGTGGCTTTGGAGATGGTAGGGCGCACTGAAGTTTTAGACCCATTGTCCTGGGTGCACTGTCAGCAAGACAAGCTCATTGTGAAAGGTCTTCTAGGTGGAAAGCTAGCTGCTAAGTCCGGAACTTTTCCTCTAATGGGTTGTGTGCTTTTGGAATGGGTTTCCTCTCCCAGATCAATAGAGCATGAACGTTTTAGATTTAGGGCACAGAGAAAGATTTGTGACTCACCAAAGTAGCATGTGCATTGTAGCTGCCATAGGTAATTCCATTCTTTGAACGGGCACTTTAAAAAACAAACATTATTTTTCCCAATTTTTAAGTAAAATAAGTCAATAAAATAAGTAAAATTGAAAGCATCTCTAATGCACCTTACAAATTAATGATTACCATTAACATATATATCCTTGTTTATGGTGACAGTTGGTTTATAGTCCACATATGGTTTTACATCAACTTTTACATTTAAGTTTACTTTTAAATTTACATTTATATATTTGAACACAAGTGAATTAAAATGAGAAAATAATGAGTTTTAGTTATAAAAGCTTATTGTTTTAATATACACTCAAAATATATTGTATCAATACTGATTTTAGCCTTTTACCCTAAATAGTATAACCCAATCACTTTTAAGTTGGAAAAAAAAAAGGAATCCTTCCTTGAGTTGTTCCTAAAATAACTATCCTAGTGGCTGATGCTTCCCAAAGTAATGACCTATTTGTAATTCTTCTCCTGCTCCTCACCAACCCCTTCTTTTTCTATCTCCCTCTCTCCCGGATTAAGAACCATGCAAAATAGTTTTTACTATTATCACTTAAATTTTGTGTTTTAGTTTAGAGAAGTCTATCTGATGATGATAAAATGGTGTATGTATGCTCTTTTAAGTATTTTTAAAAGACTACTGGTTATGGAAAATTTATGCCCAATAAGACCACCTGCTCAGGTATAGGTAAAACTGCAGCTGCCAGGGCTATATCCAAAACTCTTTAAAAAATCCTTTTTCCTGATATAAACAGGATTGTTTTTTTTTTAAAGATTTTATTTATTTATTTGAGAGAGAGAATGAGCTAGAGAGAGAGAGCATGAGACAGGGGAGGGTCAGACGGAGAAGCAGACTCCCTGCCGAGCAGGGAGCCCGATGCGGGACTCGATCCCGGGACTCCAGGATCATGACCTGAGCCCAAGGCAGTCGCTTAACCAACTGAGCCACCCAGGCGCCCCAACAGGATTGTTTTTTACATGTATTCAAACAGTGGTCCATGGGAGAAAAGTAATCCTATCGGGAATTGTTGGTCATGTTGATGTTTACCATTTAGCTACTTCTGTCAGATACTCCTCTAAATTATATACAGACACAGTATCGTTTAATGCTCACAAGCATCTCATGAAGATGGCACTCATACCTCCAATATTACAGAAACCACAACCCAAGTGCCCTCAGCTTCTAAGCTTCAGAGCCAGGACTTCGGCGCAGAGCTAGCTGGATGAAAATGCTCACGTCGTCCCTCCCACCCTGTGGTGCCCAGAGGTTAGGAGCCGTGGCTCCACCTGGGGCCAGGTGCTGGAACCCCTTCAAGGGGCTGTTCTGCCCAGCACCGTGGAATGCAAACTCCCTGGAGCTAGCACTTGTTTGGCATGGTTGCACCAGTGGCCTGTCTGTCTAAGGTAGTCAACGCATATTAAAATAGTCCTCATAATAAAATAGCACGCAGTCAACCGTGTAGCCTCCTTACGGAGCGGGGGAGGAGAATAGCTCACTTTCCCCGGAGGGCCTGAGAAAGATCAGCTTACAGGCGTCAGCATGGGGTGTGACCCTTCTTCTTTCTCTCCGTCTTGGCCCTGGCACGTGCCTCGGGTGACCATCATCTGACATCAGCCCACAGTCTGGGCAGAAAATGTTACCAGGTCTCCTTTTCTCCCCCACCCCAAACACACTCAGCCCTTTCACTGACCTGGCTTCTGATTGGAGGCTGGGTGCTTTGGATAGTGACCTCCAGGACCCCTCTGTGGGTCACAGCCTGTTCACATTACTCTGACCACAACTTAAGACGTCTGCAGTGGGCTGTGAGGAAAAGTAAAAGCCTGGCGTTTTCCCATCCCCAGGTAGCAGAAGCTCGGAAGCCTGACAGCGTTCCAGCCACCTGAGTGGGCCCAGGGCAGGCAGCTGCCCATGTGTCCCTTCCAGACAGGCTCCTCGCTAAAATGAGGGATCTTCTTCAGTACGTCGCCTGCTTCTTTGCCTTTTTCTCTACTGGGTTCTTGGTTGTGGCCACCTGGACAGACTGTTGGATGGTGAATGCTGACGATTCCCTGGAGGTAAGAAGTCAGCACCTTCTTTTTCTGACCCAAGCCTGTCCGAATTTTCTCTCAGTCCCACTGTCTCAGGACGCTTACCAGGACTAATGAAAGAAATGATAGCCAACATGGACGGACTTACTCCTTATTTACTACTTGCTGAGTCTTACCTTATTAGCTCATTTAATCATCACAGCTAATCTATGAGGTAGGTGGTGTTGTTATCCCATTTTATAGATGAGGTAACTGAATAATCCCTCTTTCTTCAGCAGGATGAATTCACACAAAGGTAATCACATAACCCCGGTCACTGAGTCCTCCTGAAACTCACCTCTTCCCCTGCTGCCGATGCTAAATTGAATAACATTCCAGTGACACCCTTTCTGACAACCAAACACTTTCTAATCTTGATTATGAGTAGCACGAGAGCCTCTCTTAAGAAGTGATAATGTAAGAAATTGAGTAATCAAACTCAAGGTATATCAAACTTACCCAATTACTATGCAAGAGAAAAAAATGTTATTTTAAGGAGTTTCCAAGTAGGAACAAGTACTCTGAGGGAGAGCAAGTCTTTCCAGTGGGCCCTGAAGTACCGGGGACAGATAAGGATTTACAAAACCGTCTCAAAAATAAGCTGCTCTTGGAAGCCAACTGCTATGTAAGAAATAAGTGAGTGGTTCAGATTTGAAGCATCTTATTTTTCTTACTGGAGAAGCTCAGAAAGAAGCAATTTTGAAGTTTATAATAATTTCCTGTGGCTAGAGGAATCTGAGAAAGGTAGAACTGAGTAAAAATCTAATCTTCAAAATCAGATACTATCCATTAGTAAGACTTCAGAAAGTGTGGGTAAGAAAAAGAAACAATATATCAGGAACTCAAAGACTATATAGCAACCCAATCTGCTCTCTTATGTACATCCTGAGGGGAACAATTTATTCTAACAAATGCTGTAATGTCACCTCTGTGAAGTTTAGGAAAGATACCCAAGAGCTACTTCATATATTTTTCCCCCTAATTTTATTTATTAGACTCCCAAGTTGGAGTTAGAAACAGAAAGTAATAATCTTTCTATTTTGATGTGTATTATTTTTGCATTTATTATTTTTATTTTGCTTTTAATTTTCCTCTGGCTTCTACATGGCATTTCAAAACCAACAGAGTTAGTTATAAATGTTTCTTTAGAGCCAGAAATTTATGTTTCTGAAAATTGTGATAGAATTGAATCACTGCAAAGGATGTCTGCTATATACGAGTCCAGTAATGTATTTTATCTGGCTGTGCATATAAGTGGTGAAGGAGACACAGAGCGCCCTTTGAACAGTGCTCAGAGAAAAGCACAGATAAAGAAGTCTTCTGCCATTAGCCCTGCAGCCTGGATTGCCAGGAGCAGGAGATTAATTTAGAAATATATTGAACTAGAGCACACTCAAAAGTCATTTTTTACAAATATGCAAAACCTCATCTAAAAGCACTGTTAAAATATTTTCTAAAACAATTTGAAAATCTTTCTGCTCAAGCTGACAAGCGTTACTAACTTCACTCGATAAGAAATGGAAGTTTAGAAAGGGTCAGACCTTGCTGAGAGATTGAGAGTCCTGGCATTTAAAGGGCCTTCGTGCTTTGATTTCAGTATCCAACCACTTTGCCATCTGCTGTGTGCAAGAACACTGTTAGTTAAAATGAATGGAATGAGCAGCCCAGGTTATTCACCTCGAGTAAATCCTTGCTAACCTTGGACAAGAGTTAGTATCTCTTAGCTTCTTTCCTATTTCTCATACCTAAAATGTATTCCACAAACATATCCCAAGAAGCCTCCACCTTAGAACAAAAACCCTGAAACAAATTAGGCCTCTTCTCTCCTACCATCTCTTTATTTATCAATATTTTTAAAGGGACATGGTTCTCTTGTAATAATTGCTCCCCCAGTTGGCCAGTATATAAAGGCATACAATTATCCACAGATTTGGGGGTTTTGATAATCACTGTCTCAACTCTACTATTCTCTCTCCTTGCTTCCTTCCTTATGGATGTATCACCTTTGGTTCCTATTAACAGCTCACTTTAAACAACTGTTGGACAAAAGTTGACACAACAAAAGTGCTTTAAAAAAAAAAAACCTACCTGTGGAGTATTTAAACACAAAGGAGTATTATGAATTTTTAGCCTCGTTAGCTTTGTTAACCTTCTAGGGTGATGCAGGCATCAGAGTTGGAAAATAGATTCTACAGTTCAATTCAACATAACGAATACGAAATGTATGGCGTATTAAAAAGTACTACACTAGTCCTACTAGGGGAGGCAGAGATAAAGCGAGAGTGGGTCCTGCCTTCCAGGAGCGGACATTTAGTGAGGAAAAAAGATATACACGACACTATAATGAAAGGCATAGGCCAGTTCATATTTGAGAAAGAAATGAACAATATATCATTGGAGCAAAGAAGATAGAATTACTATGAACTGTTGGGGACGTTGAAGCAGGCCTCAGGGAGGAAAAGGCATTTGAGCAAAGCCTCCAAAAGATGCAAAGGATTTCAAAAGGTAGAAATGGCAGCAGGGGACTTGCAGACCAGAGGACACATGGCAAAAGTAAAGAATGAGCAAAAGCTCAGGGCTTGTTAGAGGATTAAGGTGAATAACCAGGGCCACGAGGCAGAAAGAGCTCAAATATTCTTTTGTCTTACTATAGAACACTCAAAATAGTATAAAATATTATTTTGCCTTACTCAGGCCTCCCTTGAAGAGGGAAGTTCTTTGCATGAAGTAAAAATGTTAGGAAAAAAAGAAATGGCCCAGGAATGGCACTGTGTGCAGCCCCGACCTGGGGATAGCGGCCCTGAGGCCCCAGCCTGCTCCTTCACTACTGATTTTCCTGTATGTCTGGGAAGACGACATGGTGGACAGAACTTGGGCTTTAAGATTATTCCAGGCTGTGTTTGCATTTTAACTGTCTTGCATTGAACAAGACCCGGCTCAGTCTTCAGCTCAGTTTCTTCAATTATAAGAGGAAGTAAACTGCGTTGTTTCAAAGTCCTTCCTCAGTCTTCACATTCTTTAATAACACCAGGACTCCTTGACTATGACTGGTCTGCAATCCCAGAGATGTGGCCCATCACTAAAGGACCGATGGTGTCTACAGCCTCCCCCTGAAACTTCCACTAGGAATCCAGGGCGAACATTCTCAATTTCCCTGTAACTTCATACTCCCGTCCTTCCTGTTTCCCATCCTCCTTGTCTCCTTATTTATTTCTTCTTCCTGTCCTTCCCTTTATCCCCTTTTTTCCCTTCTTCCTCCCTCCTTTTTTCCTGTTTCCTTCCCTCTCTCCTCTATCCCTTATGCTCTTCCTCTCCTTACTTATTCTTTTTCTTTCCACTCATTTTTCCTTAATCTCTGTTTCTTTCCCCTTCTCTCTCCTTTTTTTCTTTTCTTTTCTATCTCCCTTCATTCCACAAATACTGACTGATACCTCTGTGCACCCGGTGCTGTGGTGGGTACAGGTTAGGAAGGAAGATGCAACCTGGATCTACTTTAGGTTACTCCTAGCGTGCTGGCAGAGACAGACAAGTGAACAGAGCATAACAGTATGTTGTCACAAGTGCCATCATAACAAACAACTCCCAGTGGCCAGCTCTCCCAATCCCAGATAATGAGTAAAGGCAATCCAGAAGAAGAAATACCTAAACTAGGACTTGAAGAATAGGTGGGTGAGGGAGAAGTGGAGAGTATCCCAAGCACAGGAAAGAGTATGGGCAGAGATCCAGGTAAGAGCAGTATTTGTGGCTTTAGACTGTCTCAGCATGGTAAGAATTTCCAGTATAGGGAGGAGTATATAGGAGCTTGGTCATCAAAGGCTTTGGTTCACCTAAAATCTTAGATCTTACTCAGTAGAGAAAGGTGCTTCACTGAAAACAAACAAATGCATGTGTTTCACAAAGATCGATTATTCTAGCTACTTGTGGGGAATGGTGAGAATGGGTAAATGAAGTGTAGGGAGACTAACTGGGAGGTCTTTGCCATAGAACAGAAGGGAAGCGATGGTGGTCTGGACTATTGAGGCAGCAAGCATAGCGAGATGTGTGAAGATATGGGAAGCTCTAAAGAACTATAATCAATAGGACTGATGGTTGCATGTGGGGCAAGAAGCTGATTTGGGGGAGAAGTCAAGGCTGAAATCCACTTTACTGCTTTTAGGCAATTGGAAGAATGGTAGAGTTACTCACCAAGAAATTAAATGGAGGAAAACTAATCTCTATACAGAAGTCATCAAGCAGCAATGTCCCTGGACCATCCCACTATTTTTTCCTTGTTTAGATTATGATACAGCACCTCAAGAGGGTCAGGAAAGAATGCTTTACAGTGAGGAAGTTCACAGGTTGGACTTGATGTTCGAGGACCTGAGATTAAATCCCACACTGCCAGGCAATACCTGTATGCATTTAAATTGCAGACATTTAAATTGCTATAAAGTATATTTCCTCTTCTGTAAAAGAATAATAATATGCACATCATAAGTCTCCTGTGAGGATTAAATGAGCTTGTGTATCTAAAGCATTTACCACAATACCGCGCAAATACAAATCAGTCAATAAGCAAGAGATATATTATTGTCTATTTGCGGTTTATTGTTTTGTTTTTGTTCTGGAGGAGGAGATGACATTTTGTATAATGTTCACTGAAGGGAGAGATATGAGATTTAAGTTCTATTCCTGTTTTCATTATTGATTCTCTTGGAGAAATTTTGTTTACTTCTCTGAGCTGTGGGTTGCCCATTTTTATACTTAATGACTGTTCCCTTTTTGTCTCACCAGGGAAGAAGGCAGACAATAGAGACAAAATAGCATAAGTTACCCATTGTATACATTTTAAAAAGAAAAATAAATTGTGAATTAATAATATTGTTAATATGTTGACTAATTTAGAAGATATGTAATTCTTCATTATCCACACTGAAATAAAAAAATAGTTTCTTCATAAAGTTACTGGTCTTTCAATTATCAGGAGGAAAGAATGTTTTCACAAGATTAATCCGTTTTCAGTTAATCTTGTGTTAATTATTTACTGAGAACTTGCTATATACCAAGCACTCTTATGATTAAAATTTTATTACTTCAAATCAAGGTTTCTAATATTTGGATTTACTTTACCCCCATAACCTGCTTCTCCCCTGGGATTTCTAATTACATTAATGACACTACGTTGTTTCAGACATAAAATAAATATTAAAATTATTATACCTAGTATCTACTCTGATTTTTTATATACTAGTTTTACTTTTCAACTCATTGTGAACTCCTTCAGCAGCCCCTGGCGGCTGCAAATATTCTCTCGTTCATCTCATGATCTCCTACCATACCTAGCACCAACTTCCAAATCATGGGAACTTGTGATTCACATGAATCGATTGGGCACATATTAAGATACTTGGCATATTTATGAAAAGAATGAATAAATGAATGAAATATAACATGAAGTGATCTTTGGAAATCACACACTGAACCATAAATGAGAAGTATCTCTGTGGGGAGACCACCACCTTTACCCAGGCAAGACTTTTTATCTTACTACAATTTAAACTTTTTTCAAGATATGGGTTTGGTTCCTCTTTTTAATAAGATAGGAATAAAAATCTAATTCCCTGGGAGGTATAATAAGGTTGGTGAAGAGTGCATTCTGGCCCAGAGAATAAAGCTTTTCTGCCTGGTGCTTCAAATAAAGACAGAAATGAAGAAAAGGAGAGAGAAAAAATAAATGAATATTTTATTGTCATTCACTCGATGTACACTGTGATCTGTCACAACTGATGCACTCGCCACTGCCAAGTTGTGATACCACGCTCTCATAAGCGTTCTAAAATGATTAAATATGTGACTTAAACAAATTCAACAATAAATGTTAAAAGTGGAATATTTACATAGTTTAAATATGTAAATTAGGTCATATAACCACGAAGGCCACAAAAATTATATTTTACCCAGTAAGTATGCATTATCTCATTCTTGCCATTTATACCTCTAGCCAGTCCTCCACAAATAAGCAGGCAGAACTAAACCAAATGTAGTTTAGCAAATAAATTCATGGCACCTAAATGGAGAGGAAAGGAAATATCTATTATGCTTATTTTAATCTTGCTTCCTTATCATTATAAATACCGGTTTTGAGTTCTTTTAGAGCCGGTATAGCAAGAAAAATAATATAAAGTATTCAAATAAAAGTTCAGAATTGTAGTATAAAAAATTCAAATGCCTTTCATGTTAAAATTGAAATTGTTTCAAGTCATAGTAGTAAAACAGGCTACTTACTATAGTATTAAACCTTTTGCATCTTAATAAATGTATTTAATTAAATACTAGAAAGAGATAAGTTGCATCTTCAGTGTTCAAGTACATTAGCACAAGAATGGCAACAGGGATGTGAAATGCATAAATTCTTCTAGTATGTGGATGCAAGGTGGTTTTTAAAATAATATATCTTCATGACTTATTTTACTGTTCTTTTGGTTTATGCATACTTCCTCCTATATGTATTATATTTACACATACATCCCACTGCATATACATTTATAACCTAATGCATATTGGCAAAGAAAAATCTTACTTGATAGTGGTCAGCCCACAATAAATATTTACTAAGCCTACTGTGTGTGTGTGTTTGTATATATATATATTTTTTTCTCCCACGTAGCTGGTGAAAAATAAATGCCAATGAATTAAAGTATTTTTAAATTTCTCTAATTCTCAAAAGATAGATAAAATACTTGGAGGCAAGACAAACACATCCAGAACTACAGGAAACAAGACAAGATAGGCAAAATTGTGTGTTGCTGCTTGTAAATATTTCCGGAGTGATAAGGAAAGAAAATTGGCAAAGACTAGGATAGAGAAGCCTTAACGGAAGGCTGCTAAAGAGATCAGAATAAGAAATCCCAGGATTAAGGAGCTAATTTAGGATACTGTAAATTCAGTGGGGAAGAGTCATGGTTAATACAGGTTCCTGAAGTTTTTCTGAGTGGTATCCTGCTCATCCTGAGTCCTACGGTAAATACTTCCCAGAGCCAGGTGAGTAGATACAGTCCAGGTGGACAGCAAGTCAGTATAAACTCTGTAGTCTAGGTAACAGTTCTCTGACTCCCGGATTCAGCTGTTTTGTCTATTCAGTCAAGTCAAAAGCACATATTAAGCATCGACTATGCGTATAGTGTATCAGCTAGAGTTCAAATGAGAGTTAATGTGTGTGGATTTGAAAAATTGACCTACTTTTTTTTTTCAATAAACATCTATTGAGCATCTATTATGTTCCAAGCAGGAGGGTCTGTAAGCTCCTTGAAACAAGGTGCCACACGTGCCTTGGTCCCTGCTGTATCCCCAGCATTTCCTTAGTCTATTGCCTGACGCATGACAGACACTCAATGAATAAAGTTTGAAAGATGACAACAGATAGACTTGGGAGACAGATGTACATAAATGTACATAAAATAATAAGGCTATATTGTAAATACTATAGAATATGAACAAATTATGGTATGATCTAAGAAGAAATTAACTCCAGCTAGAGAAACTGGGAGAACTTCATGGAGGAAAGAATATCTTTGAAGTGAGACTTGAATGAAAGGTAGAAATTTGACAATTTGAAGGCAAAGGAAGGTATTCTCATTATTATACACCAGGAGCAGGAAAGTTACATGCTGTTAGGAACCGGGTAGTCAACATCCATGAGAGAGGCAGACTGGGTAGGGGGTTGAGGAACCTGTGAGCACAAGCCCCACCTAACAGGAGTAGCCACTCAGCTGCCGCTAATTGTTGTTATGTGGGACTGAGGAGTCCAGGTGGCCAGAAGGACCAAGTTTCCAACAGAAGCCAGAAATCTGGACTGTTCTGTAAGATCTCTATGTTTTACTATTGCAAGTAATTAATATCAAGAGACTTATGCTGGCCCCATCTTTGTGACTTGTATTTTTTTATTGTTACATCTTGGATAAACTGAGCTCTCCCCATTGAGATAATCTGTTCCTTGCTTCAGGATTAATAGATATTCATTGAAATAATGTAGAAATTCCTATTGTATCATTATCTATATTTATTAATGCATAAATTGCATGTGAAAAGAGTAAGCTTAAAATTAGAATCTTCTATTTTGAATGACCCTGTAAGATAAGAATTATTAGTTAACATTTTGCATTTTTGCCCTTTAAGAAAGGTTAACCATAATATTTTAAGCCTCAGTCTGCTTTTTAAACAGAACCTTGTCTTAAAACTTTTAAGAATTTAGATTTACTTGCCTTTTAGGAAGTTCTTAATAAGCTAATAAGCCATTGTATAACACAGGGATAAGTTGTGAAGATTATATATTACAGACAAGGAAGGGCTTTCCTAAATATGATAAATAACATAAAATCTTTTAACCTTGTCTTTTGTGCACAAAGGCACCTTTAAGGGTGTCTCCAGTAAGTGCTATATTAACACAGAAGTTTAGTTAATTACAGCCACTATTCTCACGTACCTTAACCAAGTGTGAATACCAAGCAATCTCATAGTGTGCCCCAGAGCATTAATACCTAATGAAATTGGATTCCTTGTTTCCTCTAATGAGCTCATTGCTTTTCTAAATATGGTCATTGCAGGTAAATGATCAATAGCCTTGAAAATGACACCACTGCTGGATTATTTTGTCAAGAGACTCTTTTTTTAGTGTAAAATGAGTATTCTCCTATATATATATATATATAAGGTTCCTTTCTAAAGAAGCTGATATGTAACGAGAAATACCACGGTGGGTTGGTTGGCTTGTTTTAGTGGCTGTTAGACAGCAGGAAATGTGGACAGTCACTGTTCGATTGTAGAGCAGTGATTTCAAGTCTGCATAACCTGGCTCAAGTTGGAATAAACTGGATGCAGTATGCTCCTGTTAATTGAGAGACCGAAGGGCGATAAGCTATGAGAAGGCCTGTTTTCTATTATGGTATAATAGTTCCCTACCAATCATCTCTACTGTATTTGTTTCCTACGGCTTCCATAACAAATTACCACAATTTGGTGGCTTCACACAAGAGAAATTTATTCTCCAAGTTCTGGAGGCCAGAGGTTTGAAGGCAAGGTGTTGACAGGGTTGCACTCCTTCTGAAGGCTCTAGAGGAGAATCCATCCCTTGCATCTTCCAGCTGCTGGGGGCTGTCGGCATTCCTTGATTTATGGCCACATCACTTCCAATTTCTGCCTCTGTGGTCACATTGCCTCCTGCTCTATGTAGTCTCTCATCAAGACACCTGTCATCAGATTTGGGGCCCACCCTCGTAATCCAAGATGATCTCCTTATCTCAAGATCCCTAACTTCGTTACATACGTAAAGTCCCTTTTTCCAGTAAAGGTCACATACATAAGTTCTGGGACTTAGGACATGGACATCTTTTGGGGGGCCATCATTCAACCTATTATATATACCTTTCTTCTCTTATATAACCCTTAGTAATGTTGAACACAATCACTATTCAGGTTGTTATAATGTTTAAGTACTTTACTAAGATCATTTATGAGCAAATCATTTATATTATGTTTGTAATTTTTGATTCTCATAACTATCTTAGCACCATTTCCTTTATACAAATAAGACTGAGGCTCAAAAAAAGTAAGATCTTGCCCAAGGATACAACACACCTAATTAGTATCAACTTAGATTAAATGTCTATTACTTTTTTTCTTTTTTTTTATTAACATATAATGTATTATTTGTTTCAGGGATACAGGTCTGTGATTCATCAGTCTTACACAATTCACAGCACTCACCATAGCACATACCCTTCCCAATGTCCATCACGCAGCCACCCCATCCCTCCCACCCGCCTCCACTCCAGCAACGCTCAGTTTGTTTCCTGAGATTAAGAGTCTTTTATGGTTTGTTTCCCTCTCTGGTTTCGTCTTGTTTCATTTTTCCCTCCCTTCCCCTATGATCCTCTGTCTTGTTTCTCAAATTCCTCATATCAGTGAGATCATATGATACTTGTCTTTCTCTGATTGACTTATTTCACTTAGCATAATACCCTCTAGTTCCATCCAAAAGTCTATTACTTTTTTAACCATTGCTTAACTTGCATGCATATCTAACTTGAGATGTTCACATCCTTCTTTAGAAATTGATACGTTAAATTTCACAAGGTGGACCTTCTTTGTTAAATTTTTGGTCCCTGTGTTTCCTTAGGCAGATAACATTCCCAAACTCCAAAACATCCCTTCAGATTTAACCTTAGGAGGAGTAAGCCAAAGTGAGGTTTTGTAGAATAATAGCCATAGGATGATGTTAAAGTTAGGGCTTAACACTTCACTCAAAGCTATCTTCCAATTTCCAATGCTAGCCTGAAATGAATTTGGAATTTTTTTTAAATGGGTTTTTAAGTATACTGCAGTGCTTAAGACCAAACACACAGACAGCTGCATTTGAGTCCTATCTCCTCCACTTACTAACTATGCTTTCTTGGGGTTATCACTTACTTTTCCTGTGCCTCATTCTCCTTATTTGTAAAATAGCTGAGAATAATTGATATCTCACGGGATCCTTTAAGGAATAAGTGAGATCATAATATACTTAAGTAGTAACTGCTTCATAGTATAGACTCCATGTAGATTTTTAAAATTATTACCAATTAAGAGTATTTTACATATAAAGTGGTAATAGAAGCACAACATTAAAATTCGTGGTTGAGTGGCAAGCAGTGCAATTTTATCTGGCTCACAACACAGCTTCAAGGCAGAACACAGAGCAGAGAGTTTCAAAGCACAAATATTCCCTGATACGGTTTGCTTTTGCAGATCAAAGTGTTCTATGTTCCTTCTTTCTTTCTTCACACCAGTTATGATCTCCCTGCTTTTGCATTTCTCTTCCCACTTTGTTGTTTATTCTTTCTTTAAGGAAAAAACTTAAGTTTTTCTTTTCCAAGATAATTCTTGGTTAAATTTTACTAAACTATTCCCAGAATTCCCAGGTAATGTGAATCTGTAATTGAATCAAGACAAACAATCATATTAGCTCTGTTCCATATGCATGAGCTGTGTCAGGAATATTTGAAACTATTTTCCGTTGGCATGTTTACAATTTTAAGAAATCTATTGTGACTTGCAGCTTATAGATAAAGCAGGGAAAGGCTGAGGACACTGGTATCTTTTAGCTCTAGGTGCACACTTAGAATCATCTGCACAGAGTTTCTAAGTAAAAGTGGTTTACGGCTGTCAGATTGTATGAAGTTAATTCTTAATTTGTTCACATCCATCTCATAGCTTAAACATTTGTAGTGTGTCAGTGGAGCAAGGAGGAAGAAGTTGTGGGTCTTCATATTTGATTTACTGTTTTCTTTAGGTATAGTTTTCTTTGGCAATTATTGTAAATTTATGAACTTCATATATAATAACAACTTTCTTCATGGAACTCAGTGTTTATGGTGAGCAAAAATTAATGTACATTCTTAACAGACTCAGGATGTCAAAGTTAGCATCCATTGTTGGACTGATTATTTATTGATTGATTGATTGATGAACAAATGTCAGCACAGGAAAGCCAAGAACGGTCTCCATGTTAAACTACGACTCCATGATGGAACCAGCCACAAACATTTGCATATATGTAATTGTGATTTTACCTATGTTGAGCACCACACCCCCTGCCGGCGGCCCCAACCCCCCAATCAGGAAGTGAATTCATTTCCCTGTGGGGAAAGCCTTTAGCTATTAGTGCTTAAGGGAAAATACCCTAAAACATTGTGTTTGTTGTAAATGAAATTCCGATCACGCTTGCAGCCACTGTACTTTACTATCAAACGCACAACAGCCAAGGTCTTCCTTTGATCGAGGGGAGCTGAAGGGTGTCTGCGTGAGTCATTTCACATGGTGTCTTCTCCAACATCTAGGTGAGCACAAAATGCCGAGGCCTCTGGTGGGAGTGTGTCACGAATGCTTTTGATGGGATCCGCACCTGTGATGAATACGATTCTATCCTTGCCGAACACCCCCGTATGTATGCGTAGACAACCCCTTTGCCGGGGACGGGGTACCAAACAACACTGAACTTGGGTTTCCATTGCGTATTTTTATTTTCTACAGTCTATGGTAAAGTTCTGTCTAATTTTAGATGTTTCGATTAAAACATTTAGTTTATTTCAGAAATGTGAATTGAAACATCTCGAGCATATTTTATCTTTTTCCACGTATTTATACATTCCTTTAAGGTAAAAATATTAACTTATTCATCTCTGCTCTCCCAAAGGGCCTGGCAGAATGTCTTACACACAGTAGACTTAAAGTAAACACTTTTTAAATTGAAATGAATTCTTCAGGGTGTTGTGATTTGAGGATTAGAATCCACAGATTAGATGAAAAGTATTTCAGAGATGTCTTTTAGCTGTGACCTAAGTCAAATAAGAAGTTTACAGTAATTCAACGGGAGATTTTCTGAGAAAGAGAGAAGGTGAAGTAGAGGGGCAGAGACAGAGAAACAGAAAAACAGACATGGAGATAGATAGGTAAAGAGAGACACACAGACAGGGATCAGGGAATGAAAAAAATCAGTGTACACAGGGTTAGCAGGTAGGGTAGAACCAGCTCCTTCATCTTCCCGACCTTTAGCTTTAAATTTTAATCAGGTGTTAGCAAGACCCACGTTTCTATGAAATAAAGAGATTTCATAAATTAAAAATTGTTGTCATTGATTCTCTCAGTTTTTCTCCATAGCGTTTATTTATTTATTTAGAGCATCCAGTCATGCCAAGAAATACAGGTGCTGTTGTTAAAGCTAATTGGTTTCGGTCTCCTTCAAAGCATAAGATGAGGTATAGCAGAGAATGGCAATTTCTTTTCTCAAGATAAATGAAAAGCAAGCCCTGGGAATGTGACTTTTCCCCTCGACAGCTAGTTCAGTCCAGGGATAAGCACTTAAAAGGAGCAGTGGTTGAAAATATCTTCTGCTATTCAGGATTTGAGTGTTCTTTAATCTAATTCCTGAGGCCCATATTTCATTTTCTTTAGGGCCTCTTAATTATTTCTCTTTTACCCTCCTTGGGCTAACCTAATTCTACCTACAAAGAAGCATGATTTGGTCAATAAGAGTGTAAGTTTATGTGGACACTAGGCTATTCCAGAAATTTAGTCCTATGGTGAGAGCAAGAAAAAAAAAATTCAAACTTCTAAATATTGTTATGTACATTTATGCAAGAATAACAGAAAATCACTCATAAGCTTACAGCACAGAGAAAACTGCTGTTTATATTTTAATATTTCTTTTTTTAATCATTTGCCTATACTATCTCAGCTTTTTAAATATATTCTTACCTATTAATTTCAAATAATATGCTAAAGATTCATTACTTTTATTTAAAAAATTCTATCATATGCTTAGACACAACAGAGATGAAACTATTCTAAGAAAATAACATAACTATGCCCTCTAAGGATATTACCTGTGAGATTTCAGTTTTAGTTTTTGGTATCTTTTATAGAATCACAATTTGATAACCTTTTCCATTGTTCTGTAGACCTAGGGTATACAGACCCAGACAATTTTTTTTTTCAGGACTCTTGTTGAATACTCTGTCCCCAAATCAGAATATTTAACATTATTCTAGCAGCCAGATCTCAGACAATTTCCAGAAAGACATTCCCAGAAAGAAATTCCTGGTGGTTAGCGTTAGCCATCTGCCTGTAGAGCTGCCCTCTTGGAACTGGGCTGGCCATGGGGCTGACTGGATGACACGATAGGCATGAGTCTGGGAGTTCCACAGAGCATCAGAAATCACACTCTGGGGGCCCCTGGGTGGTGCAGTCAGTTAAGGTTCGACTCTTGGTTTTGGCTCAGGTCTCAATCTCAGGGTCTTGGGATTAAGCCTCACGTTGGGCTCTGAGCTCAGCAAGGAGTCTGCTAAAGTTGCTCTTTCCCTCTCCCCCTGCCTCTCCCTGTTCTCTCCCTCTCTCACAAATAAAAAAATAAATAAATAAAATAAATCTAAGAAAGAGAGAAAGAAAGAAAAAAAGAAAGAAAGAAAGAAAGAGAAAGAAAGAGAGATGAAAGAAAGAAAGAAAGAAAGAAAGAAAGAAAGAAAGAAAGAAAGAATCACACTTTGTATGGGATTAAGTGTTGGAGAGGGGAAAACCAGGGCCATGATTTTAGGGCATCCCATCCAGATAGCAATCCTGGCCTTGTTGGACCCAGGTTCTAAAAGGGGACTTAAAAATGTTTAAGGAAGGCACTCCAAAGTGTGGGACTGCTTGGTTTGGGGTGCTGAGTAGGAAACCCACTTGTATATATTATTTGAGGTTCAATAAGATTGTTGAAATATAAAAACTGATATCACCTAGTTACATATTTTTCTCTTTCCGAAATAGGCTTTCGATTTGGCCTAAATTAGAAATTTAAGTCTAAATTGTTTGAAATAATGCCACATTTTAAGATCTTAAATATTCACCTATTAATCAGGTAGAAGTTGGGGCTCCTGGGTGACTCAGTCAGCTAAGTGACTGATTCCTGATCTCAGCTCAGGTCTTGATCTCTAGGTTGTGAGTTCAAGACCCATAATGGGCTCGACACTGGGCATGGAGCCTACTTAAAAAAAACAAAACAAAACAGGTAGAAGCTGATTTTATGCATCAATTTCCTCTCTTAGATGGATCATAAAAGTATTTTTTAAAAGATTTTATTTATTTATTTGAGAAAGAGAGTGAGCAACAGAGAGAGCACAAGCTGCAGGGAGAGACAGAGGGAGAAGGAGAAGCAGACTCCCTGCCAAGCAGGGAGCCCAGTGCAGGGCTTGATCCCAGGACCCTGGGACCATGACCTGAGCTGAAGGCAGACGCTTAATTGACTGAGCCACCCAGGTGACCCAAAAGTATTTTTTTATTTTAAATAAATTGGCCACCTTTTATAAGCAACCTATTGCTAAATAAACCCTAAATTTATCTTACCACTGAGGAAAAATTATTTAAAATGCAAGGAAACCACAATCACTATGAAAATAAAACATAATTACTGTACTATCAAAAGAATAAATCGTGTCACTCCTCTAGTGGCTAAAATAGTAGTAGCTTTGACATAGGATAATTAACTTTCCATCTGTGACAAAATTTTCCTATTTTTATTTTTTTAATTTATTTTTTAAAGATTTTATTTATTTCATAGAGAGGGAGCACGAGAGAGAGAGATCACGAGCAGTGGGGAGAGGTAGATGGAGAAGCAGACTCCCTACTGAGCAGGGAGCCCAATATTGGACTCTTTCCCAAGACCAAGATCATGATCTGAGTGGAAGGCAGACACCTAACTGACTGAGCCACCAGGCGCTCAAAATTTAGCATTACTGGGAGTCACAGCTCAAGAGGTTTTCATAGTTGAGGATGCTTCCATTGCAGATGATGACGGCTACTATTCCATTCTGTTTACCCTATATCCTCTTCCCTGGACCTTATATCATATATTCTCATGTGGCCATAGTTTTCAATTTTGCTCAGTTGGCAGTGCAAGGCTAAAGGGTTAATATGGAATGTCGGCCAAGAAGGGTCACCACCTGAAGCAATGAAAAAGAATATGACCCGGCCTCTAGATATAGTTTTCTACTAAATAACAGAAGCTCCTTCTCCTAAAAACCTGCTGATGGCTCCCATCAGCCTGAATTGGCAAGTGACATATTGAAGTATTTTATCCTGCTCCCCTATACCAAATTTTAACCAGTTATCAAAAGTATATTTTTTTCAATAGACCTTCAAACAAATGGCAGTGATCAGTAATTTCTTAAATATTTATTGGGATAACTTCTGCAGAAGAGATAGTCTACTTTGATAGACTCACTCTAAAACAGGAAACAAACAAGGAAACAGTTACTTAGTCCACACTATATGCCAGGCATTTTGCTAGGGGGCCAGTAAGACTAAGTAATAATCAGTGCTTAAACAAATAATAATATCAATAATCTATGATATTTTTGTATTTTATGAAAACATTCTACGTTCATGCAAATTTGAAGTCTAATTCTCGCAGTGGGTGTGTATTAATGTATGTGATTATCTGTTTTGGGGTGCACCTGTGTGCCTTCACATGTTTCCTTCCTCTGACCACAATGTAACCACATGCCCTGATCTTCCAGTGAAGCTGGTGGTAACTCGAGCATTGATGATTACTGCAGATATTCTAGCTGGATTTGGATTTATCACCCTGCTTCTTGGTCTTGACTGTGTGAAATTCCTCCCTGATGAGCCATACATCAAAGTCCGCATCTGCTTTGTTGCTGGAACCATTTTACTAATAGCAGGTACTCTCTGCAGTAGTGGTGGGGTAGAGGAGCACATCTATGGTCTTGAGATGAAGGAGAAGGGTGCTTGTTGTCAAGCAGTTCAATTTAGGAACATATGTGACCTGCTTTTCTAGATTGGAGGAATAAAGAGCACATCCCCCAACCCTACTTACTTCAGATATGGAATCAAATAATTAATTTTTGTTAATATCCTGGAGCAAAGTTTATCGAAGTCCTCAAACTACTTTTTAACCATTTAAAAAAGTTATATAATGATCTAAAATTTTCAAATAATTTATTTTTTGATTATTCCTGAAGTTAAATCCTCAAGTATGTCCCAAAGCACCACCTCCTTACCTGTACCCACTCCCACCAATTCTTTTTAGCAATGAACTTAATTGTGCCAAGGCCTATGTTAGAGTTTTCTCATGTGCCAGGCCATTTGATCATAAATGTAACAATAAGCAGATTATATCTCCACTTAGGAAGCAGATGAATAAATGGAGTCCTGAAGGCTAATAAATCAAGCATGACTAATAAACAGTCAAGAAGCACTTTACATGGTGTTTATTGATGAAAGAGCAAGGTCTGTCATTAAATTCAGTTTAGTCTTCCTCTGTCACAACATGATGTCTTCTTAGGATCTTAATGCAAGTTGGGAGAAAATACACTGTCAAAGAAATCAAAGTGCAGGAAGATTGAAAACCAGTGGGCACACCCCTCAGAGAGAAAACCATCATTTTCTTATGGTAGCAGCCAAAAGTTAGCGGAGCAAATGCTCATGGGAACATCAACAGGCAGTACAAGAGGAATGGATAGGGATTTTGGAACTAAAAATGCTTGGAGGGGCGCCTGGCTGGCTCAGTAGGTAGAGCATGTGATCTTGAGTGGTGAGTTGGAGCCCCATGTTGGTGGTAGAGTTTACTTAAAGAAAATAAAAAAATAAAATAAATAACGTGGAGATATATACGTGTGATGTGTGAATTAAACAACTGGCCTCCTTTTCTTGATCTGCAAAATAAGGTAAAGCCCCAGTAATAATATCTACCCTGAATTGCTGTCATGAAGATCCAGTGTGGGTAGAGTAAGCACGTAGCAGAGAGCCTAACCCATCACACAGTCAAAACTGGGGCTTCCCTGAAGTTTTACACACACACATTGAGTCAAGGCCTGATGATCCTTAGGTTGTATTAAAAAGTCACAAGAACTTACTAAGTTTTCCTTTTTAAGACATTTATTCCCATGTCCTGCCTAGTAATAACATAGAGCTTTTGTATATAACAATGTGTTTTATTTAACAAATTTAAACATCATTTAATGCTATACAATTTTGCTCCAGAATACTTCTTGAAATATCACTAGATATACCATTTTTTTTATAAAAAAACAAAACAAGCTAAATTAAAACAAAAACAAAGAAACAACGAATTGATGAAAAAAATCCCTACAGGAATGGATGAAGAAATGAAAAAATTAAATTTCCAGAGATGGCCAAAGGCTTGGAACCATCATTTGAAACTAGTATGCCATATATATTATATATAAAATACTAATTTTATGTATGAAATACTAATGCCATACATATGATATGTTACTTATAAATATTTATGGCATACTATTTTCATATGGTATGAAATATATACATATTTCATATATATTTATCTATGTGTGTGTATATATATAATTTTCCATAATCTGTAAATTTCATAAAGGAATTTCCATCTTAAACTCGTAGATTGCAATATTGTAGAAAATATGTGGTAATTTAAACCATTATCTGAAGGTTTTATGTTCATGATCTGGTCCTTCTTAAAGTTCTTGCATTAAACAATTGGGAAAAGAATGCAATGAAATGGTGAACACTATTTTCACATAGCCTTTGTCCCATAGTTCGCCACCTTTTTCCCTTGCATCTAAGCAATGATGTCCAATTTATACCTTTAAAGTGAGAGGACTCTAGTGGCGTCATTTCAAGCCAGTCCAATTGTCAGATAGACTAATTCTGGGGATTAAGTTTTGTTTAAAAGGAACAAAATTTCTTAGCTCATTCTTACATGGTGTGGGGGTGGTAGATAAGAATTTATTTTATAATAAAGACAGTTTTTACTCCAGTTATTTGTTTTTGACCCCTACACACTAAAATTATTGACTTCAAAAGCATAGTTTCCTTATGGGTGTTAATTATATAGCTGACATAACTTTAATCGTGGGTCTAGGTGGTGGGGCAGAGGAGAAATATAATCCTTAAAGACATATACTTTTAATTAAAAATCAATAGAGGATGAACATATGCTGTATATTATTTGTCTTCGATTTTGTGTTCTTTCTTTTGTTTTTCATATTTCGTTTTACACAGCACTTAAGAAAACATTGGAAAGAGGGAAATTAAAGAAAACCACAATGAGCATTTTAAGTCTACACACACAGAGGAACACTGCATTGTTTAATCTTTGTATTTCTCTTTATGTATAAACTTATATATAGTTTAGAAGAGATACAAAATAGAAAGCAAAAGGAAGACATAGAAGAGGTATCCAAAATTTGAGTTGTCCATAAATCCATAGAATCATTATTATCCCTCTAAATGATGCCAAGCTTTTGGGTAGCGGTCAGATCTCCTTGAATCTAAATTTGGAAAGGCCTGCATTATTTTTAGCAACTTTCCTTTCTTTCAGGTGCCCCAGGAATCATTGGTTCAGTGTGGTATGCTGTTGATGTTTATGTGGAACGTTCTTCTCTGGTTTTGCACAATATATTTCTTGGCATCCAATATAAATTTGGTTGGTCTTGTTGGCTTGGAATGGCTGGGTCTCTGGGTTGCTTTTTGGCTGGTGCTGTCCTGACATGCTGCTTATACCTCTTCAAAGGTAAGAACAAAATAAAATAACACACTTACTTGCCACCTGTATCAATCTTCCTAGCCCGATGGAAACAGATCTCACCAACACAAAATAATGTTGCCTACTTGATCCCTACCTATTATAAAAAAATGACACTTTAACAATTTCTGTTGTTCAAGGACAACTGATTTGCAATATTCATGTCTTATTAGCTGGTTAGTGGTATATTGGGTGGAAAAAACAACAACAACAAACAAACCCACAGTTATAGCTATATCCAACATTTAAATATAAAATGATGATTTCAGTATTTTCAGAATTTTATATATCTAACTTCATCCAATCTACTAAATTTATATCTAGAGTTAAATAGAGAAGTAGACTGAGAGCCAAGTCAAATACTTGTTGTTGAAAAATGTAATGTGTTACTATTGGGTTTTTAAAAATATCACTTAAAAAGCAAGAGAATCTATCTCCTCATCAGAAAGAAAGAGAGAAAGAGAAGAGAGAGAGAGAGAGAAACAGAGAGAATGAGAGAGAGAGAGAGAAAAGGAAATCACCTTATTTTTAAATCGAAAAATAACTTTCCAGATGGAAATCTTTGATTTTCTTCTAGGATTCTTTTTCGATGATTCCTTCTTAGAATATTTATATCCTTGCCTCTTTATGAGAAGAATGTATAAAGTGAAATTTTCTCCCCAAAGTTTACAGAGTCTTAATGATTTTTATATCATGACATTTATCTCTTTCCAACAGATGTTGGACCTGAGAGGAACTATCCATACTCCATGAGGAAAGCCTATTCCACAGCAGCTGTTTCCATGGCCAAGTCATACGTAGCCCCTCGGACAGAGACTGCCAAAATGTATGCTGTGGACACAAGGGTGTAAAGTGCCACACGTCAGTCTGCATGTACGTTACTGAAATAATCAATCAATATGTTTGTGTTAATCCAGGAACACTTATTTTGACCTCACTATGTTCAACTAAATTAATTGCTCAGCTTAATCAAGAAGTTTGATTCTCCTATCCCTGCTCCTTTTCTGTCATTCTCATATTCTCCCTCCTCCTTTCCACCCTCCTCTTCCACATGCCCCCACGCACTTGCCCTGTATTTTTGGATAAGGTTGCTAGGGTATACAAATGTTTGTTTGTGATTTCTGTATTGCTGTTAGAGATTGTGACATGGTGATATTCAAGTAAAATGACACTTTAAGACTAGAAAGCAACCTTTGAAAGAGGCCAGGGATTCTAATCTTTGAAGGGATTGACAGCCTCTTAGCAAATTCCCTGGCTTTTGGTTCATTCTTTGTGTTCTCATCTGAGTGAGTTATTTGATAACTTTCAAGAAGATGATTCTTCGAAATTTAAGCTAGTACATCAAACCTTACCATTACTCTGACCCTGTTAAAATAGAAAAAATAAAACAGCAGCTTCATATACCAGCCACTGGTGGAACTTAAAGATAAGAAGTTTCAAACTGAGGGTTGCTGGAGTGGTGGGGGGCGGGAGGGATGGGGTGGCTGGGTGATGGACATTGGGGAGGGTATGTGCTATGGTGAGTGCTGTGAATTGTGTAAGACTGATGAATCACAGAGCTGTACCCCTGAAACAAATAATACATTATATGTTAATAAAAAAATTAAAAAAAGATAAGAAGTTTCCCTTCCACACTTGGAATGTCAAATGCAAATGCTAAATTAATACCAGAGCAGTGGTGACTTTCTTCCTCATTAGCAACATAAGAGATCTGTGTATTATTTTATCACTACTGTAATTTTGCCTATATATTGTCAAACTATTAGACCACAGCAACAATAGCTAAACCAGAGAGTTCATTCATTGATTGGACATCCAAAAATGTTTCATGAATGCACTATATTAGAATTCACTGACTCAAGTGTCCTCATACCACTGGATCCTCATCACCCAGCAAAATACATGTGATAAAATTTAACAAATAGTTGTTGATTGGAAGAAATAAAGGCTCACAACTCTTTACTGAAAATAAGATGAATTGCTAATGGGATTTTATTCATATTCTAATTTAATCATCTTAATTTTTTAAATGATAGGGCTTTTTAAAAAGTTACATAATTTAATCTCAGGTTTTCTGATTTCTTATAAATCGCATGAATAGCATGAATACTCTTGCAGTACCGTAACAGACTATCCACTGAACTGGAAATTAGTTCTTTCGAAAATAGAGATTTAGTTGTGAATTTCTGAAGACCCCCAAAAGAAGTGTTTTAAATTTAAAAAGTTAAAAATCATGTGAAAATGAGATGATGAAAACCTAATACATATATTTATGTTGTTGTGAATGGTGTTCATGACTTCACATGGTATCTCTTTATCAGTATTCTAAGGAGAAATTCTAAGCGAATCTTAGAATTAAAAGCAACTGATTGATTTTTATTTCATGGATATTACTAACCATGTAATTGACATTTAAAAAATTATTTGTAGATCATGTTTACTCGTTATATTGGTGTTATTCTATGCAGTTTAAAACTTATTTTTTGTTGTTCCTTTTTTCACAACTTTGGTTTTTAAAATTTTTGCTCCTACTTTTATTTTATGACCTAATGTCTGTCATGTTTTATATATTCTAGTTAAGTCTCTTGAAATTCTTCTTGGGAAAGGCAGGGTAAAATTAATTAAATAACTCATTAGATTTTAGAGAGATAAATTTTTCCCTCCTTAAAGACTTCATTTGTATGAGGAAATATTTCAGAGGATTCTTGTGATAACTGACATCTATGAATGTTTTGAAATTTTTCTCAATAAAAATGTTTTATATATCCTGGGACATATATTAGTTTTTTTTAAATTTCTTTGGGAATGTTTATTTCTCATTCACTATTATTTAATGAAGCCTCCCAAAATAAAGCATAACAAAGAATATATTTTGTATACCAACTAAGGACAACAAAACAAATATTAAATAGTGAAGAAGTAATAATTGGCATCGTGGCAATTCAACATGCCCAGAAAGAAAAATTATGGAAGCCCAAAGTATACACACAAGATTATTAGGTTGAAATATTGAAATAGCCCGCTAACTTCTGGATACTAAAGTTTAGTCATATCTGGTTACTTACAACAAGAAAAAATAAAATTTATAAAATTGGACAATTGTATTTACCTATATCTCTTCATTAACTCCTATTTTCTAGTATCACATTTTAATTGAAATTAATCTTTTGTCATTATAGATGGTATATATGTGCATTGTAGAAAGTCAGAGAACAAAAATAATAAGAATGTATCTTCCATATTTTACAATATGGGCCCGTGTTCTCCCCACTGAGAGCATCACTGTTCCTAAAATCTCACTGAGTATCTGTATATCCTTCCAGATATTCTACATGTCTACACATATATGCAAAGACATTCCCACATATGCATATATTTCTTTTTAAGGGATAATTTCATATATGTTGCTCTGTAAGCTACTTTTTCCCCCTGTAGTATCTCTGCTTTTTCATAGTAATAAATTTTCATTTTTATCTAATTCCCTATCCATATTGAAATTTCCCCAAGTTTTTCAAAGCTGGTTTGTCCAAATCAGAATCTGCATTTCCTTTGGTTGGTATGCCCTTAAGTCTCTCTGATTCAAGCCACATGTTTTTTTCACTAACCCTGAAAAAAAAAAAAAAAACGGAACCAGTCTTCTTTAATTTTGTTCCACCTTTTGGATTTTTTTGATGTCAGTTAGCTTGTTTCTCTGTGCCTTCTATTTCCAGTAAGTTGAAATTTAAATCTGGAGACTTGATGTAATCAAGTTCAAAAGTTTCTAGAATATACTATGTGTTGTGATAGCATATCTGGAGACTTAACTTAGCCTCAGTTATGTTAAAATCATTCACTGGATGAGGATGATGGCCATCAATCCATCCGTTCTTCAGTTACATATATTTGTACTTTAGAGACAAAAACAAGGGATTATTATGGTGTTCTTCTGGAAACTGTAGAAATATTCTATTCTCCATCAACCATAATACTAATTTTATTTTATTTTTTTATTTTTTTTTTTAAAGATTTTATTTATTTATTTGAGAGAGAGAATGAGATAGAGAGAGAGAGCATGAGACGGGGGAGGGTCAGAGGGAGAAGCAGACTCCCTGCTGAGCAGGGAGCCCGATGTGGGACTCGATCCCGGGACTCCAGGATCATGACCTGAACCTAAGGCGGTCGCTTAACCGACTGAGCCACCCAGGCGCCCGATAATACTAATTTTAAAATAACACCTTTAACAATTGATAGTCCTTACCTGAATCAATAACTGGTGAGGGTTTGTAGAAAGATGATTTTCTAATTATAGTTTATTTACAACTGTAGTAGAAATTTATCCGTAGAATAAGCCTACTCTCTCCATCTGAGTCTGTGTAGTTACCATAACAAATCATGTCTCTCCTTTTGCTTAAATGTCTTTCTGTTGTTTCTAGGATAAAGTGACAAAAATTTTAACATGATTCTAGGCATAGTCAGTTGGGCATCTGAGCCTTGGTTTTGGCTCGGGTGATGGTTTCAGGGTTGTAAGATCAAGGCCTGCCTTGGCTCTATGCTCAGCTCTCCTCTCCCTCTGCCTGCCACTCTCCCTGCTTGTGCTCTCTCTCTCTCTCTCAAATAAATAAATAAATCTTAAAAATAATTAACAAGACTGCAAGCTCTAAACATTTTTTACTTTGTGTACTGCTTTATTCCCAGCACCCTGCACAGTGCCTGATGCATAGCAGGCCCTCAGTACGCATGTTTGAATAAATGAGTGAATGAATTGCAATCATACAGTGGCCTGCAAAAGCTAAGCATCCATTGCATGTGATTGATTTGTTGATTGGATTATTCTTACATTATTCATGCACATATTTGTGCAGTTTTATTAAAAGATCATCTGTGTGTTTTCAAGCATCCTCAAGCATAGAAGGGACAGAGACACAAACAACTAAAGTTAGTGTGCAATAAAATAATTGCTATAATTTGGTTATGTATGCACCGTCATAGGAAAAGCAGTCACTTCACCTGAGAGTAGGGGAGCCTTTGCAGAGGAGGGAGATTTTCAAAGAAAACAAGTTAGGAGAAAGTATTCTATACAGAGAACAACATGCACAGAGAAAGAATCAAGAGAAGGCAACTAATGTGCTAAAAATTACGAGCAGTTCCATGTTCCCAGAGCATAACTGGGAGAAAGAGGTGTGGGTTTTGTTTTGTTTTGTTTTAAGATTTTATTTATTATTTATTTGACACACAGAGAGAGAGAGAGCAGGAGCACAAGCAGGGGGAGCTGCAGAGGGAGGGGGAGAAGCAGACTCCCCACTGAGCAGGGAGCCAGAGCGGGGGCTCCATCCCATGACCTGAGCCCAAGGCAGACGTTTAACCAGCTGAGCCACCCAGGCGTCCCGAGAAGGAGATTTTGATATTCACAAATTATTTTAAAATGAAAAATATGAAGAGATAGCATTTTCCCTCTTTCCAAGGTAAGAAAATTGAAGGGAAGGTATTTGCTAAAAACCCTCAATGCCATCATTAGAAATACAACCCAAGTCCAGAAGGTGCTAGTTTTATTTGGCCTGGCAACATCCTGGTTTCCCTAATGCAGCCAGCCCCTTTGAGGACTCCTCTATGCAGCAAAGTCTTATTAAGCCAGTTTTCACCATCACAGACATAATTCTGATTCCCAGTTAATCTTCCCATCATATCCTCTCCTTTACACTTTAATCTTCTTTCAAATCAATTGCTTTGTTTTTTCGGTTTTCTTTCTTTGTCTCAACGTTCTCCTGCTGGAGAGAATAGTTCCAATCTTATTTTAAGGGGATAAACTGAAAATTAGGTAGAAAAACATTTCTTGGAGTAAGTTCTGCAGTTTTTGAGCTTAGAAATAATTGTTCCCAAGTAAATAACGTTAGCCCCGATATGCAGTAATTAATTGAAAATAATATAATGCGCAATCCTATATTGGTTACCGTGTTTCCATTCAAAAAAAGCTGGTGACACTTTAAGTTTTTATTGAAATAATTTTATTTGTTTAAAATAAAAAGGGATAAGGACACAGACACACAAAAAACCCACGATTACTCCAGCACCTAGAAGAGAGTTAACATAGAGAAAATTATATATGCATAAGACTTTTCAGAAATTAACAGTACAGAAATGTAAATATGAATGTCCCTCTTACCCACCTCCATGGACTTCCCTTACAGTCTCTCTCCCAAGAGATGTACCTCTCACATATTTCTTGTATCCTTTCAAACAAACAAAAATTAAAATTTTTGGCATATATATATATAGATCCTTTGAAAATGTATACAGCATACTGTTACTCGATATTTTCTCTTTAAAAATAAAATCAACAATTAAATATATTTATTGGCATTTTTCCATATCACCTCACTCATTTTAATGGCTTCATAATTCATTGTTCATATGAACCATTATTTATCCAATTTGTCCCTTTAAACATCTTCATTTTTGCTATTATAAGTGATGTGGCAATGAATACTGTTTCAAAAACACCTTTGTCAAAACAAACAAACAAACAAACAAAAAACACCTTTGTCTTCTTACAGGATTGTAACTATAGCATTACTTTTTATGTCTAAAAGTAGAAATGCTGAATCTATGTGAATATATTAAATTTTTGATACCTATAGCCAAATTGGCCTCCAAAAAAAAGTGCTGATTTATACTTTCACCAGCAGTATATAAAAGTGCTTGTTTTCCCACACTGTTGCCAACACAAGATGTTAGCAATCTTTAATACTGTTACTGATATTATGGGTAGAAAATGATATCATATTGCTGCTTTGCTTTGCCTTTATTTAACTAAGTTGAACACAGTTGATCAACTTTTTAAAATAATCATTAATTGTTTGAATATTTCTGCAGATGGAAATTATAAGTTTTTTTTGGTTTTTAGTCCCATGTTATGGTGTATTCCAAATTTCAAAGCATATATTGATGAGCTTCTCAAAGTGGATCAAACTTACTAACAATGGTATTTGAAAAAAATTTCAGTGGTACATTAAATCTTTTTATTTTATATCTATTTATTTTTATATGGATTTGAAAAAGCACGTTTTCCACTTATGATACAATTTAAAGTTTCCATGTAAAATACATTTAAGTTTGAAACTGAGTTGATTTAAAATACATTAAATAAAAATAAGTAAAAACACTTTTTAGGTAATTAAAAATGAGAACGTCCATATTTTAGAGACTGAATTTTGGTATACAATGGTTTAATCAATGTAGTATTCTTAAAATAGAATATAAGCAAAAGGTAAAATAGCTTATTAAATGTCATTGCTCATGCAAAGTAAAGCCGCAAGCTAGGATTAGAGTTAGCAAATGAAAAATGGACATATGCTCTGTTAAATAACAAAATTCAACCAAGTAAATTTGAAGACCTAATTGTCTTTATTGAACAATTCATGAATCAGGATGTACCCCATAGGCAGGTAGAGAGGCAATCTGAGGAGTTTACAAAATGGAAAGTTTTTATAAATGAGGGGGTGGGGACAAGGAAATTATTAGCAAAAGGAAAAGATTGTCCCAGAGGAGGCTGTTTGCAAGTTGTCTTATCATGCTAATTATCTCCTCTTTCTTTGGGGGATGGAGAGGATCCAGGTGACAGACTTATTGGTGTTGATGGAAAAAAATTCCTGACTGACCTGTTGGGCTACATTTCTGAGGAGGTTAAAACTGCAATTAGATTGGGTATTAAGCCCCAGTTTGGGAACTTTGTCTAAGTGACACCATTTTGGGCCTGCAGTTTTTCAATATATAGGATGTTTCTAGAGCCCCCAAAATAAGAAAATAATACTTATTTATTTTGGTTATTTAAAACACATTTCAGAAATCATATTATTCCACTCATAAATAATGCATTATATATGCATAACAGACTTTTTAAACAATGTAACCACAATACCATTATCAGTCAACAACATTAACAATTAACAACTCCTTAGTATCAATTTTTCCAATGTCTATTTTGTTGCAACTGTCTGAAAAATATTTTTTTAGTTGGATCCCAAATTCCAAATCCAATATTGTCCAAAATTTGCTGTTGATATGACTCAAATAAAATACTGTGATTTTAATTTCTATAATCTCCACTGAGTCAAGGTTTAGGAGACTTGAAAGATGTAAAGTACTATAAGGTTTCCTTTGCAAAAACTTGACTACTTCCACAAAACTGACAGCTTAAATATTTGTTGATAATATTTAGCAGGGGGGAAAGAAAAACCATACTCAAAAAGGGAATTGGAAGTTTGAAAGAAGGAAAGAGGATGCTTTTGTGATACACACTTCACTTCCTCCAGATAAAGGGACATGAAGACAAGTAGACCTGACTCTTGAATTGTCTTCCTGAGTTTGCTGGAGGAAGTGTTGGATGTGGAAGGAAAACTCTGAGGGTTGTGGAAATCATCAAACTTCTCTACTGTTTTTTAAATTATGTTATTATATGCAAAGCTAAGCCTACATCACCCAGAGAACTAGGGGAAGGAGTTGAGATACGTTCCAGTTGCAAAACACAGTTTCAAAAAAACCCAAAAAACCAAAAACCACAGTCTCTCCCTTACTAAATTAAAACAAATATTATACCATGCCTTCCTTTTCTAAAGCTACTGCATGGGAAGTGTTAATTAAAAGAGGAACTCAGGGCGCCTGGGTGGCTCAGTCGGTTGAGCGTCTGCCTTCCGCGCCGGTTGTGATCTGAGGGTCCCGGGATTGAGTCCCGTGTTGGTCTCCCTGCTTGGCCGGGAGCCTGCTTCTCCCTCTGCCTGCCACTCTCCCTGCTTGTGCTCTCTCAGTCTCTCTCTCTCAGATAAATAAAATCTTAAAAAAAAAAAAGAAGAAGAGGAAATCGGGGGGGGACCTCTATTTTATTAGAGAAGGGAAAAGCTTTGAGGTTAGTAAATAAAAATAAAAGCTAATTTGGTTAATATAGCAGAAACTGAAACAGTCAGCAAACCTGTCAGAAACAAAGATGAGGGAAACTAAGGAAAAAATACATTATTGGAGAATAAAAATCAGGAGCTAGAAACATAGTGAAGACAATCACCTGGAGTTGTTCCACTAATGGCTGTTCTGAGCATATGGTCAATTCTTGTTGCTTTCTCTATGGAATCCTTTACTCATGCCAATAAAATCAGAGTAAAAGAAAATGTATTTTTAAAGTAAACAAACTCTCTTCTAAAGCCTTACACAGTTTAGTTCTGAACTGGAAGAACATGTATACCTCCAACAGCAAGGCAGAAGCACTAGGTTTCTGCACCCTTTTTAGTGACCATCTCTTATTTACTCGAGTGTGTCCCATGGGTGGCCGTCCCTTACATGTAGCAGCTTATCAGAACATGCCCCAGTAATGCTTTGGGATCTTTAAGAGATTGGTATTCCATCCCTTCATCCAACTCTCCTCATACAGCATTGATCTTCTGTTTTGTTTTGTTTTGTTTTGGCCAAGTCACCGGTGACAAATACTCCCAACGATATCAGTTAAGGATGCAATCATTCACTGATTATTTAAAATATGTCCTTAGACTTTCTTGTTTTGTGTCTCTCAATATACTTCAAGAAAAAATAATAGCTAAATCTGATAGGCAATTAGTTAGTGGTACCTAAGACTCTTTAAATTATAGATTTACTCAGATTTAGATACATAGAAGAGAAAATAATCTGAATTGACACTTCAGTTTTCATATGCAACTGGAAAAATAAAAACTATTTATTAAATATAAAGACAAAAATAATTGTATTAATTGCTAGAGAAAAAAGTTCTCTTAGTTTTGCTTGTTGCATCCCATAAAATAGATTTTTCCAAAAAGGAAGGCTTCCCCCAATAAATAAAATAATAAAAATAAGAAACCTGTGTTTATTGATCATTTCAGTTTTTCTGAACAATATCATTTTTCATCTTATTAATATAAAAATCTGCCATCTTGATTGATACACATTATTCGCTTCATGAATTAGGTAGAAACAGACATAATTTTAGAAGAAAAGAATAACTATTGTCTAAATGCACAACTTTGAATTACATTTTATTTATCACCAAACGGTTCCATTTTGTAAAGGAATATCACTTTTATTTCATCTTCCTAGAAATACAATTAGTAAAAATAACAAAGCAATTATACTCTTTCCCAGGACCTAGTATTAAATATGAAAGAAAAAAATGGCTTGTATAGAGTTATTTTGCACAAAACCACAAAACAAAATGAATTTAAAAGTAAAAGATTCCTCGGAGGGGTGGACGAACCATGAGAGACGATGGACTCTGAAAAACAAACTGAGGGTTCTAGAGGGGAGGGGGGTGGGAGGATGGGTTGGCCTGGTGGTGAGTATTGAGGAGGGCACGTTCTGCATGGAGCACTGGGTGTTGTGCACGAACAATGAATCATGGAACACTTCATCTAGAACTAATGATGTAATGTAT